>NC_092644.1:46678495-47339789 GCF_039555335.1 Amphiura filiformis | reverse complement strand
CCTACGTAATGTCATAGCCAAACTGGATTATGTATAGTTGGTCTCAATACAGATTAGGATGCCAACCACACACAAACATAAGTATTGTATTGGAACCAGTAACAAACATTGGGGTAAGAGCCCTTATAGTGCAAAATTTAGGTTTCGATTCAGAAAATGTTTACAAAGCAGAGTGGGCATCAAACAATAACCTAATGTTCGAACCAGTGACCTACATTAGGCGTAAGAACCCTTAAAATACAGAGTACGATTCTAAATTACCACTTTTGCAAGTATTCTGACCACTAGCCTACGTTAGTGGTAACGTCACTATATATACTCCTACCTCCATAAATAATGGCTCTTACCTCAGCCCACAGTGGCAGGAAATATATGCTGGAGCACATGGGCAACGATAAATGCTGAATGTATTATTGTATGCATACCAAAATGTGACAGTGAGAACTGCGGGGACGTTAGTCTCAGGTGAGAAGAAGGGTGAGCTGAAGAGTTTGGAAAGTTAACTTTCCAAACTCTTCAGCTCACCCAAGAACGCCACAGAAATGGTATTCCAACGTTTCAATTATATCGATATACCACTGAAATACGTATAAAAGTTTAATCGATAACAAAACTACAGGCAATTCGAAAGAAGAAAGAAAATATGCATAAGATTTTTCAGAAAGGGTAGCGCAATGTAAGAATGTATAAAATGTATATAATATAATATCTTCCCAGCTGTTTGTTGGGAATAATTATGTGTAATTTAAAAATAAATTTCCTCCAATGAAATTGCAAAATACAAAGGGAATGAATGTATATTACTGTATTATCAGCTTCGTAAATCTATGAATGTATGTTGACCTGACGAAAAACAAAATCAAAGCTGTATTAACTAATTAATGTCTGCAAGGTAGTTATTTAAAGACGCCGGTCGTCTAATTTCATAAGGTATAGGCCTAAATGACACCGACTCGCACACTCTCTGATGCTGATCATTTTTACAATTGGTTTGAAACATGCTCTCTTTACAATCGGAGCAGAGAACCAAACAATCGGAGCAGAGAACCAGTTAACTGCTAACTGCACACTCTTCGGTTCGATATCATTGCATGTCTTGTGGATATATTTGCTTGCGCTTAGCATTACAACGGACACTTCAATTGAAGTAACGTGAGCTATCGGCTACTTACGCCAAACGTACTACGAGGGTCATTCAGAAAAGTTCTACCTTCATCATCACATCTCTGTTAACTTTAATAACTTTTATTTTGAAGCCAAGATTTAAGAGTTTAATCATAGGTAATTTCAATTTCCTGGCACGTAAGATAACATAGATGTGACGATGGAGGTAGAACTTTTTGAATGACCCTCGTAAATGGTGCAAGTTTTATAATCTGTACGACTGTAACTCTTTCCTACTGTAAAATTATGTTGACGTGAACTTAAAGAAAAATAATGACAGAGTGGGAGGCACAATTAAAGCCTTAATGTACGATCTTTTTTTAGAATATACCTTTATTTTTTTCAAAACCGATTTTTTGGCATATTTCTAATACTTACACATGTTCCAACTTACATCTATGAGCAAACTGTCAAATTCGCCCTATATTTGTGGTAAAACGGGATGATTTTCTGTTGGTCCGACATATTATCATAATTTTCAGATTATGATTATATGTCGGAACGATCGCAAGTCTTAGTCTCCTACGAAGCCAGTTGACTAACTCTGAGGCCGCACTCGGCGTCCTAATCCAAAAAGTGTGAGATATTTCAAGTGATAGCGGTGAAGTTTATGATGTTGTCTCTTTGCAAATTACCAATGTTTTTCGCGTCCAAATGTATTGGCAACTTTCATAATGATTGCATATTAACTATTTTATCATTTTGGAAGAAAAAAGAAAAATCTAAAAATTTAAAAAGATCGTACATTAAGGCTTTAAATGACAGAATTCGGTATTTGTAATGTTGTGTTAATATGTAGATACTATTCGTTATACGGTTTTGTTGATCAATTTTTTGTATCGTCATCATGAAGTTAAAGTATTTCCTTTTGTCTAAGTAACATTCGTAGCTATTTTCAGTACAAGTAACTCTTCATACTGTCGAACCAAGAAGAACTATAAACCGCCCTTTGTATTATAGACAGAGGGCAACGTAATCGATTTTCTAAAGTGTAAAAGCCGCTAATTGCCAAGTTCATTACTTGCTCTGAGAGAATCGTGTTGTTAACCATTGCTAATGGCTTAAATAGTTGATACATGACTATACTGTTGATTGTGATCTAGTATTCACCACTATGCGCAAATGACGACGAAGCCCTTGAGAAATCATTGAGAGGATATATCGGCCGACATCAATTACCATGATTACCTGGCAGACACAAAACGTTTTCGACATTATTCGCAACAATTAGAAAAAGGTTGCCAGAAAACGTTTAAATGTCGGGTTATATAAACAAATTCATGAACACTTACTGCAAAATATTCTAACATAATGTATTCATTTGTTGACAAAATATTAAGCCAAAAATGCTTTGTAAAATAATGTTATTAGAACTTTTTTTACCAAAACTAAAACCCAAAATATAATACGTTTTAAATGTGTTAAAAGCGTTTTGTGTTTGCCGGGGTATTTGCTGGGTATGTTGTTCAGATCGTCTTGTATGAGTTTGCAATGTTCATTTTTGATACGATGCAATTTCCCCCAACACTGTACTCATTCGGATGATAACACATTAACGAATTTTCAACTGACTTTTCCTCCGAACACGCAAACAAAAGACACAGCGTAAAGGCTATAAACTTGGCACATTGCATTGAATAGGAAAAGCGCCATGAGCGCGGGAAACAGCCTTTATAAGGCCAGATGACTGCGATGAAAATGTCATCTTTAAAACTCGCGTTTTGTGATTCAAATAGTTTCCAATGACAATATCTGAATCAAGTTACTTTTATTGAATTAAGTGCAGTGTCATATTTCACAAAACCAATTCCTCCGTCCTAGGAACTAAGGTCGTCTGCTTTCTAAGTAGGCCATACTTACTGCGCTTATATTGCGTATATTTTGACCAGATCAAAAGTCTAACCCGCCACTGTTCCTCATGAAAACTGCGCGATTTTGGTAACAAAAGAAAGCTCATATAGCTCATTTATCCCAGTAAAAAATAATTTCCGAGATACGTTTCGTTTGATGGTCTGAACTAAATCGTGGAAACAAATTGTTTTAATGATGGGCCTCAATGTAAGATAGAAAACAAAATATGAACAAATCTGCCCGGCAAATCTGATCACCCAATAACTTAATTGTACTACTAATTAATCGTCGACCATTTAATTCGTCGGGATTTCTACATACCGATTACAGATTACAATATACCGTCCCTATAGAACCTGTGAAGCGCAATAGCCGATTCGCCAGTTGCCCGTACGCGACTACGAAAAAACCAGATGATGGTGGATGCGATATCGCTATTTTTGACGTCGCCATTGGATTAACACATAATCATGAAATCTTCACAAACAATTCTAAATTTGTTATGTGGTGTCAAAGCAAAATTATCTTACTCTAAAACCGTTGGGGTTCTGCAAAGTACCCCACTGCAAGTATGTTAATTGTCCATTTATAATCGCTAACCGTGTATTGTGAATGGGGCTGTCAGCCCTGTATCTTCGCCAGCCTCGTACGTCCGTGTTGCGTGTCCTATGCCGCCTGGAAAAAACAGCTTTGCACAAGATCGCCCTCTATAGTTAGTACAAATCAAAGAGACGGTTTATAATTATGCAATTCGTCAATCGAGAAACCCATTTTAAAGAAAGGTCATATTTATATAATTTTAACAGGACCGAATGACAACAACGACAGACTGACAGATTAGCACAAATAAATATTTACTAATCAGTACCATAAAATATTAAATAAAAATTGAGTATTCCATTTCTGGATCAATGACATTGTTAAGTAAATGGACACCTGCGTATCTAGTATCATAAATATTCCACAGGCGTAATAGGTAACCCTATTTTATATAACCTAAAGCTACCTAACACGTATAAGATTAAAATAGGTTCGATTGACTATAATGACATGCAAATCAGACAACTAACCACGAGACCAACACACGACATTTTGACCACGGATTAAGGCACACTTGGATTAAGGTATCTTTGGGCGAGTCAGGTTATACCGATCCTTTATTTAACCTCGGGAGTTACCAAAGTGTCAGTGGATATAATTTATTCATTGGATTTTAAAACCCATTTTCCTGTTGCTTTAAGCCATGAATACAGGTTGTATAAAAATAATTGGTCAGTGCCCATAAGTGTCCAGTGATTATGGACAGGACTGTACTTTTATACATGTATTGAATAATATAGATCAAAGTTATCAAATGTCATAAAAATATACCCAGTAAACAGAAAACAATTTAAAGAATACTTATTGTCGGGTTATATAAAGGGTATAAAACGTTTTAGTAACATTCCAAAAATATTCTTGAAACTATGCAAAACATTTTAACGTAAAGTTATTAAAGAGTGGACGTAATGTTTTAACATCAAAAATGTTTGCCAACAAATATTTTACAATAACATTTTGACAACATTTTTAGAATGTTGTTGTAGTGTTTGTTCATATACATTTGAATGTTTTGGATAAAACCAAAACTGATTTATAACACGTTTATAACTATAAGCCGCCCCTTTTCTGGTCATTTCAAGATAATCCGATGTTGCATTTCGCGGAAGTTTGATTTTCAAGTCCTCAATAAACATCAAAACGGATAGGTAACGATTATTTTGATACAGCCTGTATTTTGAGTACCAATTCATCTGATGATGTTTGCAGTCGTAGTTTTGATCAATTCTAAAAATGGACGAATTAATAGTCGGTCAGCAGCCTTTTATTTGATTATCTGAAGAAACGTTTTTGGCCCAGGATCTGTGGTTCAACCCATAGTAATAATATCGTAATTTACCTTGGGTTTTTTTTCTCGATATATGAATTGGATGCATACTAAATTCAAGGGGTTGCTTCAGGGGTTGCCATCACAAGCGTTCTTCATTTTCCTGTCCTTGCTCTCAGCTAGGATCACTCACCCTATAGTTAATGTTTTGGTTCTCGTCCAGAGGATTTTCATGAATTAGTGAGAGAGGGGGTTTGTTTCTCCAATGTAAAATTACATTGTTAGTAGTTTTCGATCTTTTACAACAATACTCGAGGAAACCAAAGTGGCCCTTTTTCTTTTCTAACACCCCCAGTACCACAAATAGATTTAAAGTTCTTTAAACTTATATATTAGTATTAAATTTCCTAAAGCATTCCAAAGTCTTAAATCTTTTGAAAAATTAAAAAAAGAAAGAAAAAAAAAGAAGACAAATCCTAGAAATTGAAGTCAACATTTGTATTTTATAGACGAATCCAATTCCTACGCCTCAATGGCAGCCATAGCTGGGTCCCCGTCATTCCAGCTAAAATGTGAAAAGATGCAGCCTTGGCGGAAATTTTAAACTGCATTCCATCACCCGCGTTACACATAGACAAAATGAAAGTTTACAACACAATGCAATAACATCGATTTTTAAGCGGCTTTAATCCATCCAATTGGACAGTCACAATACCAATTTGGTGCGAAGGGGACCCAGTAATGGCCGAATGATTTCTGACCATCACTTGGCTCGTTTGATTCGTCTATAGCCTTTAGATGATGATGACATGAACCATGACCTTGGACGTGAGAGTGAACAGCTGTGAATCGTTGTGGACAATCCATGTGTCTCGTTTTCTTTTCGAGTTTTCTTCCCTTTTATTTACTCCACTCATACATTTTGTTTTTAATTTTGTAATTTTCTTTAGTTTTCTTTATCTCTGATGTTCTTTAAGCATTCGTTCAATTTGGGAAAGTTGTGCTTATAACGTTCATCAGAACTGCCCTACACGGATGTTATTAAATGGTATTTTCCTAATTGTACACAAAATACACACATGATTAGGTATTTAGGGTTGTCTGACATCCCGTTGACGTCCCTACTCCCTATTTCAGAAATATACAGCACTCTTTTATTTTTATCAAAAAAATATCATTCTGTTTTGCCAAATGAAACATAGCTAAATCTTAATCCTTTAGGATTTAGCTGCTTCATTTGGCAAAACGGGATAACACTTTTTTATAATCACAGAAAATTCGTGTGTATTTTTCTGGAATAGTTTCAGTGAAAATGCATATGTCAATGACAACCCAAGAAACAGATATAGACAGAGAGACAAACACCCCCCTACATTCATTCCCATACATATTATGCACAATTACACATACCTACTCACCCCCACCTGCCCACCCAAACACCCCATCAACCCAACCAGTTTTTGGTAAGCTTGGTTTCCTTGATTGAGTCTGGTCCAGTATGTTTCAAATGTTTCCACATGGAACTGGTTAAACATCACACACTCACCCCAACCCCCACCACACCACTCAATCCCCTGGATACACACACGTCACAAACACACAAAGCCAAGAGAATAATGCATTCATGCTCTCAAAAATGGCTACAAGTCACAAGTGCTCAGATCTCCTTATATATATATCGCATGGAATATAATTAGATGAGTGTAAGCAGTGCTGTTATTCATCATTTACAAATGAGAGATTTAATTACTTCTTAAATAAACAAGACAATAAAACCAACAGCTACAAGTAAGTTTGATTATTTAATTTGGGACAATTGTAAACAAAGTTGTTATTATTTATTATGAGTGAAGTCAAGAACCACTTCAAGCTACTTTATACACAATTGACAGCTTCAATTGACACACTGTCTGTATTTTATGTAAATAAGTGGCTATCAAACTTAAAAAACAATTTGTTGTAAATAAGTTGCTATTATTCTTTAGAATATTTACAACACAGACATCTGCAATTTTAAACTTTCATGTCCCATAATGTGGGCGAAACTCTAGCCTTGATACAAGCCTTTTTTCTTCTTAAAATCAATTTTGTCCCCAATATGAAAAGAATCAGACTTACCTTTCTACTCTACCTTATCATGGATGAAACTTCTTTTGTCTCCTACCATTGTCCTTCTTTCTAAATGTAATCTCTGCCATTGCAGTAAGGTCACTTGACTGACATGGATAATGACAAACATGACTTTTCTTTTAACCATGACAAACTTGACTCTTTGAAGTTGGTTCACAATGTTTCAAAGGAGAGCAATGCTTAGATTCTGTTACTGAAAGTATACGATTGTGTGTGTGGAATATACCTTTGACATGTACTTTTATATGCTACAACCTGGATATGACAAATGACAGATAGTTGACTTAAAAAATCCAACCCAGTTCTACGGGCCCCAAAGCGACCCAGCTTTTCCACTCAAGGAAGTAGGAAAATTTGACGGAAATTGCTGCATGCATGTAAAATGAGTTCTTTGGTGCAAAAAGTGAATTTATTTGGCTAACAATACTGCGAGCAAAGCGAGGGGAGAAATTGCAATTTATTTGGAAATTTTGATTTTTAGTCATTTGCCAACAGACCATACTTGAAAGGTTCGTTCTCCTGTAGAACAGTTTTTTGCTTTCACCGCCTTTAAGTTTCTTTTATTTATATTTTCTGACAAGTGGAAGGGGCTTTTTCCATCTAATTAGGTTCTTTATTTGACTGACTGACAAATGTTTGGACTGACAAACCATATATGACTGATAACTAATATAGTGGTTTCCTCATACTGAAAAACCCCTGAAAACTATAAACCATCCCTTGGTATTATATTGACTGTAGAGGGCCTCGTCAAATCTCTTGCATTGGATCACGGTTTATACAATGGTTGCTACCAACCCTGTCTCTCAGTAAATCATGCTAGGCACTCATTAACTCATTATAGGGAGTATGTTGGAGGATAGCTCTATGATAGCTTAAGATGACCGAGGACAGGTCTCTAGATCGATTCCACAACCATTCATACCTATCACCTGTTTTATTGTATTATCATGCGAATTGTCCCGTGGCACCTTATGGAGAACAGAATTTTATTTAAAGAGGATGAGTCTGTCATTAGTGACGTCGTATTGAATACCCTCTATAGGGAAAGCTTACAGTAATCTAGTCAACACGTGGAAATCACACAAACATTGACTCTTTTAACCTGGTCAATAATTGAGAGATAGAGGCTTGCCAATCGCAGCAGCACAGCAGTGATAAATAAATAATAAGTTGCAAGATGTAAGTCAAAAGCTGTATGGGCAAACCACAATCAATCAAATTATATGGCTCTAAGAATTACTTCAATTGGTTACAAAGAAGCTATAATTATGTATTATGGTAAGAATTGTCATCAGGGCTGAAGGGGATTAAGCTAATAATTGCTAAGTAATCTAAAAGCTCTATTTTGGTTGGTTATTCAGACGAATATATCATGTAATTAACCAATAAGGGGCACTATAAGAAAGGCAGAAATGTCCATGGGGTTTTATGTTATATTGCCTGTATAAATAAAACAAGAACCAAATTCACTATATATTATAACACGAAAACCAAATTCACTACATATATTTTCTAATGAAAGCAGCACACACTGCCGATTTATTCTAAGCTCATCAATGTCAGGAACATACAATCTTTCAAAGTTGTAATTTCTACACTTTTGTATAGAATGCACAATACAAAAATACAAGATATTATTATGATAAATAAACAAATACATTTGTTCTTTGTTTTGAGGAAAGGTCACATTTAAGACAAAGTTATATGCACTATTACATTTCATAAAACTATATCAACCATTAGTACTCCATAGCTTATAGAGATCTCACCATTTACAATAATGCACAAGAAACTACAGTTAACAAGAAGTCCAGAGGATGTTTTCTTTACACCCATCCTGCCACCTTTTCTGCTACCTCAGAATTTATTGACCTTATTTATTTGAAATATATCTGCAACAAGTTGCAAGATGCTTATGTAAAAAAATATATATATTTCATCATTTAGTCATGTTATACCCTTGTTGTCTTCTATTTAAAATGTTGCAAATACTGTTTTTTGAAAACTGAGCAATATCTGACTAAAGGAAATGTTGTGCCTTCATACCAAATTACCCATGACATTGAATTTAATTCAAAATTTCCAATCAAGATAATGACATCCCTGGAAGTAATGAACTCTGATGCAGCAACCAAGTTGGCAGGATAGGAATCTTAACACAGATGCTCTGGTATGTGGTATACCATGCACCTCAGTAAAATTATTGTAAGATACAGATATTAAACTTGGATTATTTTACTTGCAAATTGAGTTGTAACACATTTGTTATTCAAAGTGAGTTGCAACATTGTAATTGTTATTTCTATAAATGTGTTTGCTGAATCTGATCAAGCAACAAAAGGACTATGTCAAAGAAATTGTAAATGAATTATATGCTGATTAATAGCCAAATCATTCTATTTTGTTTTCAGCCATTATGTCATATAATGAAATGTTCCTCCTCTTAATTTTCAATTATCTCTTTGAATTGTCCTCATTTTCCTTGATCAGAATACATGTAGGACTATGTACTGTCATTATGACTTCAACACTATAAATTCTATTGCATTGAGAGGAATGGACTGACTAAAGTTCATTTGGTTTTCTCGAGACAATTGCGTTTGTGTGTGATACACACGCGATCGAAGGCATTTAGGGCGAAACTGCATCACACATTAAAGATGCACTACCTCTAATCACATGTGTATCACACACGGACGCTTCTGTCCTCGGGAAAGCCAAATGAAGCTATAATGACTAACCATCATATTTGCTCATAGTGAAATTATACTGTTAATTTGTGTATTCTAAAGGTTGGGTACTTTCTACCACAACATTTTATCATGGTATCTGAATACAGAAAATGAGAGATTTGAATCTGAACAGAGACATTACATTATAATAGGACTGACCATAGACTCAGGCTGGGACAATTCAACTTGCTTACTTCCAAAGGAGAGGCAACAAGATCTATTAATCGGGCTATTCCATTTGAGATCCATGCTCATCTATGGAAGACATGATCTTCTACACAGGGAGTGTGAATTTCAAATGGGGTTACTTGAGTTGGTGACTCCATTTGCGGTCTACACCCCATGTGGGATGGAATTTAACTGGAATAACCCATTTGATGATGTAATCTGGTCTTACGACATTATCACACACAACAAATAGACCTGGGATATTGGGACAGGGCATTAACAACAGATTTAGTATACCACCACAACAAAGGGACTGCAAAGGATTATTGTGCTTCACATGGTGTCGGTTGAATGTAACAGTTTTTCAAGACAAAAAAAATTGTTAAAATCAAATATTTTGACCAATTTGCTGATAAAACTTTCGAGAGATTTTCCCTTGTATATTATTAATTCATATCATGTGAACTGGTGCTATCACATTATTCTGAAAGCTTTCTCAATTTTTCCCAAAATGACCATTTCAAGGGCTTAGATCCAGATCTGGCCAAGGAAACTTGGATAAGTATTGCTTTTGCCAGGATTTTTTTTATTTTTCCGGAAGAATCAAACGTTGAAACTCAAACATCAATTTTGCACAAAGCCAGTTCTGGTTCCAAGTATTCTACTACTTCTTTTTCATCCATCCTCTTTCAGAAAGCATGATCATGCAGTTTAGCTGCAAATGTCATACAGGAACTTTTAATGATATAAAAGTAAATGATAATATGGCAAATCTGTTGGTAACCTCACATCAATATCAATTAAAGCCATGATATATGATCTTATATTTGTAATAGGGGAAGTTTCTTTCAAACCTGATGCTTGTGGTATATTTATAATGTTTACAGATGTTCCGATGTAAACCTAAATGGAATCAGCCAAATTCATTGTGTTTGTCAGGTTCACAGAGCAATTTTGACATACTGTCATATTCAGACATCAAGTTCCCATAGACATGATAAAACTCCACGTTAAACGGCACAAAAAGCCAGTGGGGTTTCTTTCCCTGTACCTTGATATTTGTGCGTAAAATGGACAGAAACATTTCCTGACGGTTATTACTGACATTATTTCAGCACTTCAAGTTTGTGTTTGTTAGGTCAACAGAGCAATTTTGATACATGTCGTATTCAGACATTAAGTCCACACAGAACTCAACGTTAAGCGGCAAAAAATACCCAGTGGGGTTTCTTTCACTCTACCTTCTTATTGTTATCTTAAATAGACACAAACATTTCCTGACAGTTATTACTAATGTTATTTCGGCATTTTGAGTTGTGTTTGTCAGGTCAACAAAGCAATTTTGACATAATGTCATATTCAAACATAGAACTCCAAATTGGACAGAAACATTTCCTGACGGTTATTACTAATATTATTTCAGCATTTTGAGCAAAGAATGACAAAACTAAAATTTGATGGAAATCATACATTGTGGCTTTAATACGGTGATGATAATATTGATCTATGTTTTGGACACACAAGTGTTATCAACAGATCTTCAATGGTATTTAAGCGACAAGGGAAAAAACCTTGTTCTTTGGGCCTGACCGATCCAGATTTTGCATTTAAAGGGCCAAATTGTACGACCTCATTTCCCAGGAAAGATCAGACAGCAGGCCACACCATGGCCAGACGGTAACATGAGTAGGTTTATTTCACCTTGAAGGCATGGATAGTCTTGCAAATATGGGCTAACTTTTCCCTGGGCCATCCAATGTGCCATGAATTGTAGTTAGTAGTATTGGTAGTTGCCTTACAGGCATGTTAAGACATCGAAAGTCACTACTTGAAAAAAAAAACCACATTCAAACTATATGTGACCTGCTCCCACAAAATGAGCATAAAGTCACAGGTTGGGAGTTCCAACGGTTGAGTTGGTATTCTTTGTTTGAAGACATACCTAATTTCAGTGGTATTTTCTTTGTGAAAGAGGACATAATTGAATAAACATTACAGTATATTATGTCTCCATTCACAAAGGACACACCATTGACTATACAGATGTCTTCAAACAAAGAACTGCAACTCAACAATGGGAAGGTCTCAAAACCACCAACAAAAACCACCAACAGGTCACAAAATATTCATTTTCAAAACAATACATATTTCAAGATATTTATGAGAAGAAGTCAAAGTCTTACAATTTTATTTCATGATAATTTACTTTGATACAGGGATTGAACTTTGGAATTTCAGGCAAGCTACAAATTATTCTCTTGATGTTTATTGTTTATAAGAGTTCAGACATTGGAAGACATCACAAGCATTGCAATATTTGTCAACACCATGGATAGTTGGTTGTGAATTCCACTCCACACATTTGAGTTGGATCCACTGTGAGGTGGACCTTTATAAGAAGAGCTATTTCATGAATTATTCCCCTAGAAACCTCAAGCTCTATTATCACTTTTATACAATATCCATGATACAAAAATATGCAATTGGAATTCTTAAAACATATTATAATTACATATCCATGCAATACTGTGGCAGATCATGCAGATGAAAACATTCACATAACATAAGTTCACAAAATTATGCAAAGGATTCAAAATTACACCTCTTATGTACTTGCAAATAACCACCATACATAACTGTGACTACACCAATTACAATATTATTGCATTTATACCTTTTTTCAATGGGGGCATAAGAGTAATATTTGAAACAAAGTAGTGGGCTCTGATACTGTATTATGTGTGTAGAATGTGCATGGTATTGGGAGAACATGGTTTACAAATTTCTTCACATAGTCATACCTCATGAAGAAATCCTCTAAACAGTTCAACTGCAAAATTAACAGATATAATCACATCAAACATTTACAGAAATTATTAGTGAACATAAAAAATCTATAAATCAAATACTTGGTAAGATTCAGAGCCAAACATCTTTTGACACTTCCACTGGCGGGTGTTTTTTTAAGCGGGTAATTTTATTAAAAAACCTTTTTTTTGACCTGCCAAAAATATCAAACCCTGGGTGCACATGATTATTGCACCACCCATACACAATGACTATGTTCCTATAAATGAGAATAAAAACAACAACCAAGAAACTAATTGAGAACCATCCTAACATCATCTAAACGAGTAGGACACATGTCAAGCCTTTTTGATAATATCACATGGCTGTTAATGTGATATAGAAGGGTATATAAAAAAACACCGTGGCAGTTCCCCATATGTATCTGTACAATTGTGCCAAACCTATGTCAAGAAATGTATGTTGTACAATGTATGTATAAATGACTATATTTAACTATATCTGTAACCATGCACCTTCATGTAGTGATAGTATGATTTTTGTACACATGACCAAAATGGTTGTACATAAAAGAGAAGATATTGTATGAATAAAATATCAAATTAATTGTTATTAAAAACTGTGTTATTGTTATTCTTTTGAAGTCAGTGAAATCTGTGGTATAAACTAATGAAGTTAAGGGTGGGGCAAGATGAATCCAAACTGAAAATAAAACAAATAGTTGCCAATGTTCTAGGAAAGACAGCAATGGGTTTGCTTGCTAATGAGCCAACATAAAGATTGGTGACATTGTCCACATGGTCTATTGCCATTTGGTCTAATACCATTTCGTCTAATTCCCATTTAGTCTATATTTAGTCAATTGGTCTATTACCAGACAGGCTAATTGCCACTTAGTCTAATAATCATATAGTCTAATGTCCATTTAGTCTAATATTGTTTGGTCTAATAACCGGTATGTCTACTAACCATATAGTCTAATAACCATTTGGTCTAATATTTCTTTAATTACCATTTGAATAATACCCATTTATTCTAATAATCGTTAGGTCTAATATCAGATGGTCTAATAACCAGTTAGTCTAATACCATTTCGTCTATTTATTAATAAACTAAATGCTTGTAAGACTAAATGGTTTGTAGACCAAATGAGTATTAGACCAAATGGGTATTAGATCTATTGGTTATAGACCAAACGGGTATTAGACTAAATGGTTGTTAGATTAAATGGTTTAGACTTATTGGTCATTAGACTAAATGGTTATTGGACCAAATGGTTATCGGACCAAATGGTTAAAGGACCAAATGATTATTGGATGTAGTGGATATAGACTTAATGGGTTTAGACGTAATGGATGTAGACGAAATGGATATTAGATTAAATGGTATTAGACCAAATGGCTTAATCTCCGTCCACATAGTGAATGGATCCAGGTCTAGAAACACTTGGCACATATGGGATAAAAATACAATACCAGACCAAGTCTACTGCAGTACAGTCAATTTCCAAATAAGGGTATACCCCATGCGAACATAATTGACCAATCAGCGAACTGCTATTTCACCTGATTGAGTTGACCTCCATTACTGCTTGTGCAAGCACAATGACCTGTGATCAGCTGGTCATGTATTCCATGTAACAACATAGCTCATTCATCCATGAACGGAAAGTTATAAATAAAGCTTATGATAAAAATCATACATTTGAAGAAATGTATTACCAACCATGGCAGTACATGGAAGAAGAGGGAAAGTTGTCAGAAGTTTTTCAATGTGTCAAATGTGACGATGCGTTACCATATTCTAACGCTGGATCACCAGTGTATAACTGACGAGGGACAAGACGAGGGGTTTGAAGAAAGTATCGGATATCATGACAAATTTATGTTTTTGCGAAAGATCACAAAATAATCCCTACATTAGTTTGGTCATGGAGTGTGAATGTGGAAATCTGCATGGTGTTTACCCGAAAGATATTGGCGTTCAGGGTAATAATGCTGGGGACCAGCCTCAAGCTATGGATATGGATATACATAGAATATTATAGGTGATAATAAGAGCAACCGGTGGATGTGGCTTTAAATCGTATAAAACGAGCGAACAGATTTTTTGAGAAAGTCACAATATCACCAACTATCCTGAAGATCAGACCTCTCTTTCATCATTATTTAAGACTCATATGGTGTATACTAGAAGCTCACTCCATTATACAGGAGTCGTCTAGAGTGTGCAAAAAGCTAAGGAGGTGGAAGAAGTACGAAAATTGCTGAAGTACTTGTACACAGACCAAATACTCTTTGCTTACACATCCACCTTGGAGACATGGTGTAACAGGTGCATAATAGATCACCCCTTCTAGGACCAGCATATGTGTTTGGAGCCTTTAGGAGATCCTTTTGCATCAGAGCTGTACCTTGAAGCTGAATCCAAAGTAAATAAACATTACTTGAATCTGCTATTCATCGAGACCTGTAACACCCTGTGGCTCAACAATAGATTACTTGAATCTGCTATTCATCGAGACCTGTAACACCCTGTGGCTCAACAATAGAGCGAGAAATTTTGAGAGGACAATTCAGGAATTCTTACAATGTTGGATGGACACAGATTTTCAAGACTTGGAAAAGACTCTGAAGAACTTGAAAGATTTTTATGTCACCGCATCCATTTGATAGGAAGCTTTGTGCTCTGGAAGCACGATTTACAAAGTGATGGACATTTGCACACAAGATTTAGAACTCGACTGTGAACATGGATGTTATGACTGTAACCTGTTATATTAAGATGTTTTTCTGAAAAGATTCAGATGATAAAAGAACATCCTGATTACAGAATAGCTTTGGATTGGATTGAAAGAAATGTTGTATCTGCCGAGTGTTTTAAAATGTTCATGGATGAACTTTTTATCAAAAACACCATGAATCTAGAAAGACTCTGAAAAGAATTGTCATTCTGTCACTTAGAATTGTCAATCTGTCAATTTTTTTCCCCATTATAATTAAATTTTTTGACGCGAAGTATACGATAACAGTTGGGTAGTTTAGTTTCTTCGTCTGTTTGTTTTTAATATTTCATCTGATACATGTATTTTATTTTTCATACTTTTCATCCCTCTAAAAATCAGTGAGGAGGGGATGACGGAGATTCTGTGGATGATTTAAAGTTTAGTTGAACAGTATTCTTTTGTTGATGTTTTGAAAAAATTGTTGGAAAATGCAGATGATGAGAGTGATGATTGTCAATTTCAAATCACTGTTATTCATGTAGGGAAAACCAGATTGCAACTAGCAAAAATTTATGCTGAACCCAACACCCTAAATGTTGATTTAGTGAATTAAAGCATATATACAATGCAGTATCGATGTATACAGGTAATAATGCCAAGAATGATCACATGCAAATAATGAAAGTTTTGACAATAGTGAAATTTTCCAAAAAATGAATAATGAAATCATGACCTCATATTTCACTGAGGTTTTCATATTTCTCATATATTTCATTTCATTAGCCTTATGGAGTTGAAATAGAAAGTAACTGTAATAATAAATACAAGATTTACATAGTGCATCATGCAACCGTTTCCAGCAAGAAAACCACGACCTAAAGCTGCCAGACTAATCAGACCATCTGGACCTATTCCAAAATCGTGGCTCTAAAACATTGACTGTGAACAAATGTTTGGCCATACCAAGATGTTACCTATCAAGATGAAGGTTCTTTCTCTCACAGTTGTTTGATGTGACCATTTTAACAAAAGATTATATTCAATTCTAAACCTGGAAAATACCAACCGCTATCATACTAATATACACATATATTTTTTTAGCTATTTTTAACATAGATTTTCCTTTCTTTATCAAAAATTTCATCTTTTTCTGCATTTTTTGTTGTAATTTTTATTAAATAATTTATATATGTGTGTGCAAATTGAGGGTGCTATTTACATATATTTTAAGTATAATTTAGCCCAATAATATTTTTAGAAAATGTCCTTGCTATTTGTTACTCATTTTTAAAAATGTTTCTATGTCATTATACAAGTGTCTACCCCTTGCAAAGATGCAAACAAGATTAAAGATAGATAGCGCAATCAGTGTTCAACTTTGCTTAAAAATTAATACTGTTCTACATGCCATCTAACAACCATGCTCTGTTCATGGCCTCAGACCTACCGGACCACATAGAAGCTTGCCCACCTTTAGTATAGCTTCTGAATGTAGAGACAACCTAGCAGAACCGACACTCGCCATGTTATATATTCTTTCTGCAGCAAGTGGTGTAGATTCCAAGTCTCTGTTTGAAAAAATTGACTTTGTTATCACAGACCAAACTGCCCACAACTTTGGGGTAGAAGAGCGGGTTGCTGCCAAACTTGATTCGGGACACATCCTTGACCATCTGTTTTGTAATGTCCACCCATCACTCATGTTCAATAGAGTCATATCAAAACAATGGTCAGAAATAGAGATCACCATTGGAAGGGAGAAAACATATTCCAGCTCTCTTGTCAATGCCACAAAGACAACTTCCAGTGTCACAGAGCACAGGCCCTTGATTGTATAAGCCGCCGCATGGCAAAATACCCGGCAGTGCGCTATGCGGTGAATGTAATGGTGAATCTCGGGTTGTTTCGGGGCAGACGTGGGCATGTTTGGGTGTGGTCTGATGGCTTTGTTTCATTTCTATTGCTCATTATGATCGTTCTAACATGTGAAATAAAGTTTAACGATGTGCAACAAGTTAAACTCAATTTGCCCTTGCTGAGAAAGTGGCGATTCCAATTGTTTACCGGGTCAGAGGTCATGTTGTCATGCCAGCATTGTGGTGATTGACCCGGGAACCAATGAGAGTTGTCGCAATGTCGCGGGTTTGGGACATGATCCTGGTGATCAAATCATTGTTGGTTTGAAATCATACAAGACAACATCTAAAAAAAAAATTCTGCTCTCCGATCATCAACCGCCAGTGTGTTTGACTTATCAATTATCTCAGAGAATTCATCATTGCCGGTAAGCTTATATTGCTACTACTCTGTGCTTTAAGATACATCGTACCCGTACAACAACACTGAGTTTCGTGGTATAAAAACATAGGACTAAACTGAAAAGTCTGAAGCAGAGAAACGTCATAAAAATGCCGGTCGTAGGAAGTCAACACAGAGATTTCGAATACCAAGCTCGAATTTACGCACTTTAAATCGGGCGGTGCCAGCAGATATGGATAGAAATGAGAGACAGACAAGATCGCAAGCACAAGCTATAAGATGCTTGATTTTCACAACGAAGACGTAACTGTACCCAGTCAAAACCGTGGTCGAGGTCGTGGTGGTAGGGGTCGAGATCGAGGGCGTGGCCGAGGCCGTGGAACACACTCAAATGCACCAGCTGCGTTGGGGCCCCCCCCCCCACCAGAAGGTCAAGATCAACAAGAACATGTGCCAATACCGGCGGCCGACGTGGGTCATGAACCAATACCAGGTGCGCAGGGTGGATTTGTACAACAACAAGTACCAGTCATGCCAGGGGAACATGAATATGATCAGGGGTAGCAACCAAATACCAATACCAGAGTTTGAATATGTACAAGGAGATCGTGTGGTGAGAATGGTGAGACAAGAAGAAGTGCCTGGACCAAGATCCATAGCTGACCAGCTTTTACAAAGGACATATGCAAATAATAGTGTGTTGAATGTAAATAGATCGATGCCCATGTTGTCATCGAGTGTAAATAACACGATGAATGTAAATGATGTATGCACATTACCATTGAGTATGTCGTCAAATAATGCCACAAATAGTAACACAGTGAATACGGCAGGTAGATGGAATGATCGGGTCATAGATATAAATACTTTGAATGGTACGGGTGCGACTACTGTGAGCAATAATGCATCAAATATGCTTCGGTTGAATACTACATGTAATGCAGTACATTCAAATGTCATGGATGTGGGTTCAGGGACTAATCAGGTCATTAATTTGAGTGGTGTAAATCCAATCAATACAGCCTTTATGTCGAGGGGCGTTAGCTCATCTCAAGCGGGTATAAGTATGGTTGACCAAAATAGCAATGCTGGTACGAGTATAGTCGGCCAAAATGTCAATGCTGGTACAAGTATGGCCGCCAAAATGTCAATACTGGTACAAGTATGGTTGGCCAAAATGTCAATGCTGGTACAAATATGGTCGACCAAAATGTCAATGCTGGTACAAGTATGGTTGGCCAAAATGTCAATGCTAGTACAAGTATGGTCGGCCAAAATATCAATGCTAATAATTTCACAGGTACATTGAACAATATTCCTCGTGCACCAGTATTATCACCATATGTGACCATGGATGATATTAGCCAGCATCAGTTAGGTTTTTCACCATTGGTATCAGTGTGCAGCCCTTTGGGGGTGTCGGTACTGCAAAATATAAAAACAAAAATAATCAATGGGGAGTATGTAGACTTAGCTATGCTATTGGAGAAAATTAGCGACCTAAGCAAACAATTTGATGATGAGCGTGGCATGGCGCTTTCTGTAAATCAAACCGGTCAAAGATAAAACGGGTAATCACAAGCATACACTCATGGACATCAGTTTTTCTGGTATTTAGTGCAGTGTATTTAGAAGCACACCCGGGGGGGGGGGGCTTCAAGAGATGCTTAAGTATATGGATACAGTCAGGACTGCAGCATCAAGGTTTGGTAAGTGGGGCTGGCGTACGTACGACCAGTATTTCCGCATGCGGCAGCAATTGCAACCCACACGCTCATATTGATGGGGAGCTTTGGGCGTTATATGTCACGGCACCTAGCATTTCTATTGCTCATTATGATCGTTCTAACGTGTGAAATGCAAGGTTTTACTACTTAATTAGTAATTAATTAATATAAAAATTTGTAATTTGTAAACATTTTTATTTTTTTAATAAATATTTTGATCGGGCATCCAAAATGTGGAGACATATTTTGGATGATCTGTGAGCTTGCGACCCGCAGGGTAGGGGGGACCCCTGGCCAAATTTTCAATTGGTAATTAATACTTGCGTTATTTTTTTTTCCTTTTCAGATGGGTGTTAGCATAGATGTGTGGTGTCAACGCATAGGGCGGTTCAAGATGCCAAGTTCAAAAGCATCAAGACCAGCCACTCGTATTGAAGTTGTATTTTCTGGTGGTGAAATACAATTGGGAATCGGAGGAGTGACATTTTTAACCTTGTCAGTTGCTTCGGTTGTTGCCTTCATGCCAGCAAGATTTGACCAACTTACAACATGTGGTGATATTGAATCTAACCCCGGACCAGATCCAGAGACACAGCTGTTACATACAGATTTGCTACAGAAGTTGAAATGTGATGAAATAGTAGCTCCCATCCCAGACAACTTACGTAACAAGCATATCCATCAGCTGAACAACCTCCGCAAAGAAAGTAAAGCATCTTGGCCAACAGTGGTGAAGTGGCTGAAGAGTCTCCTTCCAGACTTTCCTGTAGATGGAGACCATTGGCCAAGGAATATTCAATACCAGTAGGGAGAACTTATGATTAAACGCGGCAAATGTATGAAAGAAATCCAGCAAAAATCCAGATAATAAAAAGAATTGGGAGGAAACGCTCTATACCCTTCCTGAAGTTCATGGCCCAAAGCCAAGAAAATCTAAAAAGGCAATAACAATGACAAAATATGAAGGAGATTTATTAACTGAAGCTAATGAACAACTCACTTCTGAACGCGACACCCTGAAACAAGAAGTTGATGAACTTTATAAACAACGACCCTCTCCACAGAAGCAATTTGTGGATAAAAGACGAGAATTGAGACATAAAAGGAACCTTTCTGAAACACGATCAAAATTGAACGCTGCGAAACAGAGCCAAGCAAGCCTAGAGACCAAAATGGATATCATGACAGCAAAAAAACAAAAATTATCAAGTAATGTCAAAAACTTGAAGGCAAAATATACAAGATTAGAAAAAAGACAGCGAAATAAAAATGATGATTATGTTGTCGGTTTGGAAGATAGAAATGTAGAACTCACAGAAAAGGTAAACAATTTGGAGGAAGAACTTAAACTTAATTCCATGTTGATTGACGCTGCCTTAACTTGGCGAACAAAGTTGGCCGAGCCAGAAAAAGAAGAACACATACTAATGAAAAAGGGATCATTCACCAGTAACTTTCCAAACAAATTCTTCTTGAAAGAGTGTATTCCGCAGAAGAACTCCAAGCCAAGAAACTGAAAGACATGATCTGTATTCTTGAAAGCCACAAAGACTTTAAGAATGAGAAAACTAAACTCAAGTACACGCTTGAAAGTCATGGTCACCGGGCAATTTTTCTGCCCAAATGCAACATGACAAGTTTCCCCGGTATGGTGATTTAGCTCAGAAACAACTTGTTCCTATACTCAAAGATCCAAAGCCAACTCAACCAAATCATGAAAACCAACTAAGCAATCTCCAGTGGTGCCACCAGTATGTGATGTCGCAAAGAAACAACTTGTTCCTATACCCAAAGATCCAGAGCCAACTCAACCAAATCATGATAACCAACCAAGCAATCTCCAGTGATACCACCAGTATGTGATTTAGCTCAGAAACAACTTGTTCCTGTACCAAAAGATCCAAAGCCAACTCAATCAAATCATGACACACTACCAAGCAATTTTCCAGTGGTACCACCAATAGGTGATGTAGCTTAGAAACAACTTGTTCCTATACACAAAGATCCAAAGCCAACTCAACCAAATCATGATAACCAACTAAGCAATTCTCCAGTGGTGCCACCAGTATGTGATTTAGCTCAGAAACAACTTGTTCCTGTACCAAAAGATCCAAAGCCAACTCAATCAAATCATGACACACTACCAAGCAATTTTCCAGTGGTACCACCAATAGGTGATGTAGCTTAGAAACAACTTGTTCCTATACACAAAGATCCAAAGCCAACTCAACCAAATCATGATAACCAACTAATCAATTCTCCAGTGGTGCCACCAGTATGTGATTTAGCTCAGAAACAACTTGTTCCTGTACCAAAAAATCCAAAGCCAACTCAATCAAATCATGACACACTACCAAGCAATTTTCCAGTGGTACCACCAATAGGTGACGTAGCTTAGAAACAACTTGTTCCTATACACAAAGATCCAAAGCCAACTCAACCAAATCATGACACCCAACCAAGCAATTTTCCAGTGGTGCCACCAATAGGTGATGTAGCTCAGAAACAACTTGTTCATATACCCAAAGATCCAGAGCCAACTCAACCAAAGCATACCAACCAACCAAGCAATTCTCCAGTAGTGCCACCAATAGGTGATGTAGCTCAGAAACAACTTGTTCATATACCCAAAGATCCAAAGCCAACTCAACCAAATCATGATACCCAACCAAGCAATCCTCTGTTGGTACCACCAGTATATAACATGATTTTCAAGTGTGATTTATAATCAGATACTTGTAGACAACAGAACAAAGATCTGAACAAATTTCATGAAACTATAAACAAAGTACCTCAGGAATGGTTTGTGGAAGTAAAGAGAAAGTACAGAGTTGAGTGCAACAATCAGGTAAATGACAAGAAGGAAATTGGTGTAACTTGTGATCCCTGCTTGGGATGGACACATTTTAACTCCAACCTTGTCACCCTCAACGATGGCCAGACAAACACCAATATCCAAACCATCCGAAACTCCTGCCTCCTCAGCCGCCACGATGGCCAGACCAAGCTCTGAACATGCTGAAACAACTGCAACACCAATAAGTTCAAAAACAAGTGCACCATTGGACAGCAAGGCACTGGGATGCTGTCTTTCCCATAAAAAGCTGCACCTCATGAAAATGGTGGAAATGATGGAAGAAGATGGGGAATCAGATTGCAACCAAGATGTATTTTTACTCGTTGTGAATAGAGATGATGGGTTGGGGTATTTTGCAGGAACACCAAAATTCAAAACTGGGCTTCCAATCTGCAACTACACACCATCCACAGTAAAAGATACTAAGGAGAGAAAGAAGAGGAAGACAGTCGTAGATACTGACACCTTTAACATCGACCCCAACAATGACATTCAACCAGTTCCAGAGAGCCCTCAACATGCTCAATCACAGCCTTTTCGTCAGGAACAACTGTTTCAACTAGACGCACTGCAACTTCACCAGACAAATTCCCTCAACGCTGACCCAAGGGGCCCACTCTGCATATGTGTCATGTGGAAATGGGGCCAGGCCTACCTAAATACCTGTGAACATGGTGAAGTCATGTTTTTACAATGTTTAAATAAAACAAATGGTAGTTTTGCCTATGTGTTGGGTGAGCATTGGGTAAATTTCCTTTTGCTTGATGTAAATTAATATCTCACTTACATTTCTTGTAGTAACTTACAGATGAACTCATGTTTGATCATTCTATGATTTATGCCGCACAAAAGTCCTTACCATAATTTAATGAAAGAGTCTCTGATTGGAACATGGCTGCAAATTATTCTTGATTTCATTAGAGTAATCACCCCTTTTGTCAATGAAAACAACATCACCATTTCCATTTGCCATCCAAGTTTCATGTGTTGAAAAAGCAATTATATTATGTGATTTACCATCTGTAGATATCACGCCTTCAAAGTGCGACCCCTGATTGGTACATCTTTTGTCATGACCTGTTCACCTGAAGTGAACAATCCGTATTCAGAAATAGCAGTGCTGGTGAAAGCTCCGCGACTTCACGCAGTAGACCATCATCTGTGGGACACCGAAACAAGAGGTCCACCCTCAAGCAAGTCAGCCAGACAAACTATCTGACATGTTGTTGGACACGATGTAGGACGAGTGCCAAAAAATATATGTACCATAATTTCTAAAGGGCTAAGGGAGGGTTGGCTGAAAAGGGCAGTGGCTATACATATTGGGGGGTTTGATTAATTTGTTAATTGGATCAGTAGACAACGCTGAGAGTGCCCTCAAAATTTGGGAGAATATTGTTGCCACCAAACCCCTTGGTGCAATGGCAAAAGAGTTCTGTTACACCATGGGTGAGTCTGGAATACAGCGACTTATCTACACACCTGAGAAAGCTTTCGAGGAACATGGGTGTGAAGCCATTAGAGTCATGGGACCAAGTCGTAGAGTCAAGTGAAAGTTGAAAACCTAACAATATTTAGCAACATTTGATTTTTCACATATATCACTACTTTGTCAAATATCTTTAAAAAACAAGAATATAAGCTAATTGAATGGGCAGTAATAATGAAATTAAGCGCTTTGATGAGATAGAGGGTGCATCCAACCCTAAACAACAACATCCCTGCAAACAGAGCGGTACCAGCTATTGATGCTGTTTTCAAGTTTTGTGTGCAGCAAACCAACATGTTGCCTTGTATTAACAACATGAACCTGCTGGAGGTCAAGGCTTCCACCCGGTTTCCCCCATCAAATATCTGTTGAAACTGCCCACAGGTGGCTCCATGAGCTTGGATTTTCTGTTATGTAGAAGAAGAAAGGTGTTTATGTTGATGACCATGATCGTGAGGACGTTGTCAAATGTCGGCACACATTTGTTGAGGAAATAAATTAACTTGAAAGTTCATCATACTTACTACCACCTGTTCCCAGTGATGAACCTGAAACTGAGGAACAGAAACTGCACCGTCAAACTTGTGTTGATGAAGGGAAGAAAAAAACTTGTTCTCATATTTTATGATGAATGGACTTTCAACGGAAATGACAATGAGACCAAATTGTGGGCAGATAATCAATCTTCAGTCAACATTCAATCGAAAGGTAAAGGATTGGGATTGATGGTCTCAGATTTTATCGATGAACACAATGGTTATTTACGATTAACCGAAGATGAAATTGAAAAAGCAAGAACAAAAGGAATTGAAATCCCTTCCAAAACGGAAGTGCGCACCAAAATTGAAAAAGCAAGAACAAAAGGAATTGAGGAATTGAAATCCCTTCCAAAACGGAAGTGCGCACCAAAATTGAATATGATACAAATCATGAAGCTTATCGGGCTGCTGAAAAATTCATGAAGTAAATTGATGAAGCGGTCAAGATCGCGGACATCAAATATCCATGCAGGCATTGAGTTTTGCAATGTGACAGGTGTAATATAAAATTGGATGGTTTGAACCCAATGCACAAATTTATTGGTCGAGCTATGAGTTTTAAAATATTGGACGAGGCGTAGTCTAGTCCAATATTTTAAAACTCATAGCGAGACCAATAAATTTTGCATCGGGTGAAATAAACCATCCAATTTTATCATTATTATGTTTTCAGAATCTTTATTAAAAAGACAAAATTCAAATTTTTTTTTCAATAATTTTTTTTTAAATTTTTCGTGATTTTTTTTTTTTTGGTGTGGGGTCAAAATCGACTGATCTTACATGCCTAGAGCAAAAAAAAAAATTGGAAAAAAAAATTTTGAATTTTTTTTGTCCTATTTCCGGACTTTTTGGCCCCACTTCGAATTCCATAAGTTTCCGTAACATTTACATCAACGGGATCCATTTCACCAAAATTTATGACGATTCGTGAAGCGCTTCATGAAGTCTCAAAATCCATCGTAACTTTAGAATTTATTGTAAAATACATTTCACTAAACTTATTTACTAATCTGCCTGCCCAGAGATTGCCTACCAATACCAGAGGAAAAAAAATTGGGAAAAAATCCCTATGTCTCATGAAGTTACGTACTCGTTCCGAGTCGCTCGTAAGTTGCGAAATGATATAATTGAATTATGAGGGTTGAAAATATGAAGTAATAAAGTGTTTATAATAATATTTGATAGGCAGTAAACTGATAAAGTAAAGCTTAAGCTACAAAATACGAGTGCAAGCCTGCAGTGCAACTGTGCAAGAGCCAAGGCACAGACACGGTGCAGTTGGGTGGACTATAATTATTTGCCGATTTCATAAGCTTATCTAAAACCCTACCATGTCTGTGCTAACATCATTCACACCTTGCAGAGTCTTAAATTAGTTCGAAAAGTGATATTTGGCACTTGGCAGGTATAAATCCTTTGGTTTGGTCAGAAAATGTGATAATTTTTTATGTCCGATTGTGTGAGATTGCCGAATTCTGCAGCTTTCACGTAGTGGTTTAGCACCGGTTTTTCCTAGTTTTTGTACTTTCCACGGATATTTCAACAAGCCACATTAATTTCTTCATTTCTTAGCAGCTGAAAGATGCATTTAGTACACCACAACGTTGATTTTCAAGCCTAGAATCATGAAATTAAACATCTCTTTCCACGTCCGTAGAAAATCAAATTCTCCCGGTTTGACAGCAAAATAAACAAAATCGAGTTCATGAATGAATAGTCTCATACAGTGTGTTTGTGTTCTCTCTTGATCACATACGATCGGTCGATTTACAATACGTTAAAATTGGCGGCAAAATCGACAATTTTAAAAATCACGGGGGATTGGCATCCAGATGGCGCTAATATTGGATGCAAAATGGATCCAATATGCTATTTTTTTGACGTTTTAAATTGTGTGGAGAGGTATAGGAAGCAAGATTCTGAAAACATAATAATGCTGTAAATCGCACGCCTGGATAACCCGAGGTGTGCTTCTAGGTGTGCTGCAAATCGCACACCTAAATAAACCAAGGTGTGCTTTTTTCAAAACTGGTGTATGACTATGATTTCATTTTCAGCTCAAACTTAGCAATTGTGACAACATACATGTACTTTTTTTAAATGGCCATGGTAAAAGCTCTGGGGTAATGAATGGTGTATACTGCATAGATGTCCCTGGACTTTGGACTTATTGCTAGTGTCATTTGTAATTTTTTTTTTTTAATTAGTTTTTTTTTTTGGATTTAGAATGTCCCTAGAATGTCCCTGGAACTTTAGAATGTCCCTGGAATTTTTTTTAATTTAAAAAAAAA
This sequence comes from Amphiura filiformis, assembly GCF_039555335.1. Lineage (NCBI taxonomy): Eukaryota > Metazoa > Echinodermata > Ophiuroidea > Amphilepidida > Amphiuridae > Amphiura > Amphiura filiformis. Next base: position 47,313,179 of record NC_092644.1, on the reverse strand, counting down.
AATTACAAAAGATTTTAAAAATGATAAATTCTTGTTTAAAATAGGCAAATTTGTAAATTATGTTCGCATAATAATCTATGAATGATTTTAAAATGCATTTGTTTTGTATGCTTCTTTACTTCATAAATAGGTTGTAATGTGAACATCAATTATAAATTTGCCTATTTTGAACATGAATTATAATTTTTAAATCTTTGTAATTTTTTTTCAAGTTTAAAAAAAACTTTAAAAAAAAAAAAAAAACTCAATCCCTGATCCACGTGAGATTCACACAGTGGTATGGGCCTTTGACCAGAGCAGTGGTCACACTGCAAATGAGGAAACGGCAAAGAAGTTGAATTTGAACCCAGGAGGGAAGCAGCAAAAGATGAGGGACACCTTTTGAAACTGTCAACCACATAAACTTGTTTTCAACGATGGGAGACCGAAAGGTGCGAAACTAATTCTTCTTGAAAGAAGGTATTCAGCAGAAGAACTCCAAGCCATGAAACTGAAAGACATGATCTGTATTCTTGAAAGCCACAAAGACTTTAAGAATGAGAAAACGAAACTTGAGTACACGCTTGAAAGTCATGGTCACCGGGCAATTTTTCTGCCCAAATACAACATGCCAAGTTTCCACAGTATGGTGATTTGAATCAGAAACAACTTGTTCCTATACCCAAAGATCCAAAGCGAACTCAACAAAATCATGATAACCAACTACGCAATCTCCAGTGGTGCCAACAGTATGTTATTTAGCTCAGAAACAACTTGTTCCTACCCAAAGATCTCGAGCCAACTCAACCAAATTGTGACACCCAACCAGTATGTGATTTAGCTCAGAAACAACTTGTTCCTGTACTAAAAGATCCAGAGCCAACTCAAACAAATCATGATACCCAACCATGCAATCTCCAGTGGTGGCACCAGTATGTGATTTAGCTCAGAAACAACTTGTTCCTGTACCAAAAGATCCAGAGCCAACTCACCAAATCATGACACCCAACCGAGCAATTCTCCAGTGGTGCCACCAATAAGTGATGTAGCTCAGAAACAACTTGTTCATATACCCAAAGATCCAGAGCCAACTCAACCAAAGCATGCCAACCAACCAAGCAATTCTCCAGTAGTGCCAGCAATAGGTGATGTAGCTCAGAAACAACTTGTTCATATACCCAAAGATCCAGAGCCAACTCAACCAAAGCATGCCAACCAACCAAGCAATTCTCCAGTAGTGCCACCAATAGGTGATGTAGCTCAGAAACAACTTGTTCATATACCCAAAGATCCAGAGCCAACTCAACCAAAGCATGCCAACCAACCAAGCAATTCTCCAGTAGTGCCACCAATTGGTGATGTAGCTCAGAAACAACTTGTTCATATACCCAAAGATCCAGAGCCAACTCAACCAAAGCATGCCAACCAACCAAGCAATTCTCCAGTAGTGCCACCAATAGGTGATGTAGCTCAGAAACAACTTGTTCATATACCCAAAGATCCAGAGCCAACTCAACCAAAGCATGCCAACCAACCAAGCAATTCTCCAGTAGTGCCACCAATAGGTGATGTAGCTCAGAAACAACTAGTTCATATACCCAAAGATCCAGAGCCAACTCAACCAAAGCATGCCAACCAACCAAGCAATTCTCCAGTACTGCCACCAATAAGTGATGTAGTTCAGAAACAACTTGTTCATATACCCAAAGATCCAGAGCCAACTCACCAAATCATGACACCCAACCAAGCAATTCTCCAGTGGTGCCACCAATAAGTGATGTAGCTCAGAAACAACTTGTTCATATACCCAAAGATCCAGAGCCAACTCAACCAAAGCATGCCAACCAACCAAGCAATTCTCCAGTAGTGCCACCAATAGGTGATGTAGCTCAGAAACAACTTGTTCATATACCCAAAGATCCAGAGCCAACTCAACCAAATCATGATACCCAACCAAGCAATCCTCCGTTGGTACCGCCAGTATGTACTTTTCTATTCCCAAAGAGCCATAGCCGGCTCAGCCAAATCATGACACATTCTCCATCATGCAATTCTCTACTGGTGCTACGAGCCAAGAGGAATTCTGACTGAATTGATAGGTAAAGATAGTAGATGTGCAATCGCTAAAATCAACTTCTGGTTAATAAGGTGATAAGATTGTTACTACAGTTACTATCACTGATAACATGATTTTCAAGTGTGATTTATAATCAGATACTTGTAGACATCACGGATCAGTTTCTAGGAATGTGCTTTGCATGCAGCTATTAAGACTTGTCAAAAAACAAAGATCTGAACAAATTTCCTGAAACTATCAACAAAGTACCTCAGGAATTGTTTCTGGAAGTAAAGAGAAAGTACAGAGTTAAGTGTAAAAAGTGCAGTGAGGTAAATGACAATAAGGAAATTGGTGAACTTGTGATCCCTGCTTTGGATGGACACATTTAACTCCAATCTTGTCACCCTCAAACGATGGCCAGACAAACACCTGTGACAATATCTGAAACTCCTGCCTCCTCAGCCGCCACAATGGCCAGACCACTGCTGAAACGACAGCAACGCCAATAAGTTCAGAAATAAGTGCACCAAAAATGGTGAGGTCAAAGAGGGGCCTCTTTGACAAAACAAGGACGAAGATGGGGAATCAGGTTGCAACCAAGATGTATTTTTACTCGTTGTGAATAGAGATGATGGGTTGGGGTATTTTGCAGGAACACCAAAATTCAAGGCTAATTTCAAAACTGGGCTTCCAATCTGCAACTACACACCATCCACAGTAAAAGATACCAAGGAGAGAGAGAAGAGTAAGACAGTCATAGATACTGACACCTTTAACATTGACCCCAACAATGACATTCAACCAGTTCCAGAGAGCCCTCAACGTGCTCAACGATTATCTAGACCTCAACAACCTCAACATGCTCAATCACAGCCTCTTCGTCAGGAGCAACTGTTTCAACTAGACGCACTGCAACTTCACCAGAAAAATTCCATCAATGCTGACCCAAGGGCCCACTCTGCATATGTGTCACGTGGAAATGGGGCCAGGCCTACCTAGATAGCTGTGAACATATTTTCACAGAAATGGCCGAATGGTATGCACAGATGAAAGCCCTTGAAAAAGATAAGGGGACAGGGGTGGGACACAGAAAGCACTTACCTTGTCATGTTTCAGTCCACAATTAAAGGGATATTGTCAACTATCCTATCTCATACATGTATCATTATTTTGTATATATTCCAATGTTCATGTGTGATCATTCAATGATTTATGCTGCACAAAAGTACTTACCATGCTTTAATGAAACAGTCTCTGATTGGAACATGGCTGCAAATTATTCTTGATTTCATTATAGTAATCACCATTTTTGTCAATGAAAACAACATCACAAAGCACATTAATCACAATGATTACTGCCAAGTCTGATAAACAAAATTTAAATTAATTTCCATTTGCCATCCAAGTTTCATGTGTTGAAAAAGCAATTATATTATGTGATTTATCATCTGTAGATATCACACCTTCAAAGTGCGACCCCTGGTTGGTACATCTTTTGTCATGACCTGTTCACCTGAAGTGAACAATCCGTATTCAGAAATGGCAGTGCTGGTGAAAGCTCCGCGACTTCACGAAGTAGACCGCCATCTGTGGGACACTGAAACAAGAGGTCCACCCTCAAGCAAGTCAGCCAGACAAACTGTCAGAAATGTTGTTGGACATGATGTAGGACGAGTGCCAAAAAATATATGTACCATAATTTCTAAAGGGCTTAGGGAGGGTTGGCTGAAAAGGGCAGTGGTTATACATATTGTGGGGTTTGATTAATTTGTAAATTGGATCAGTAAACAACGCTGAGAGTGCCCTCAAAATTTGGGAGAATATTGTTGCCACCAAACCCCTTCGTGCAATGGCACAGGGGTTCTGTTACACCATGGGTGAGTCTGGAATACAGGGACTTATCCACACACCTGAGAAAGCTTTGAGGAACATGGGTGTGAAGCCATTGCAGTCATGGGATGTCTGACCTGTGAGTTGTAACTTGTGATCCCTGCTTGGGATGGACACATTTTAACTCCAACCTTGTCACCCTCAACGATGGCCAGACAAACACCTCTGACAATATCCAAACCATCCGAAACTCCTGCCTCTTCAGTCGCCACGATGGCCAGACTAAGCTCTGAACATGCTGAAACAACTGCAATGCCAATAAGTTCAGAAACAAGTGCACCAAAAATGGTGAGGTCAAAGAGGGGCCTCTTTGCCAAAACAACAAATCCTGGTGACAATAATGAAACATTGGACAGCAAGGCACTGGGATGCTGTCATTCCCATAAAAAGCTGCACCTCATGAAAACGGTGGAAATGATGGAAGAAGATGTGGAATCGGGTTGCAACCAAGATGTATTTTTACTCGTTGTGAATAGAGATGATGGGTTGGGGTATCTTGCAGGAACACCAAAATTCAAGGCTAATTTCAAGACTGGGCTTCCAATCTGCAACTACACACCATCCACAGTAAAAGATACTAAGGAGAGAAAGAAGAGGAAGACAGTCATAGATACTGACACCTTTAACATCGACCCCAACAATGACATTCAACCAGTTCCAGAGAGTCCTCAACATGCTCAATCACAGCCTTTTCGTCAGGAACAACGGTTTCAACTAGACGCACTGCAACTTCACCAGAAAAATTCCCTCAACGCTGACCCAAGGGCCCACTCGGCATATAAGTCACATGGAAATGGGGCCAGGCCTACATGTACCTAGATACCTGTGAACATGGTGAAGTCATGTTTTTAAAATGTTTAAATAAAACAAATGGTAGTTTTGCCTATGGGTTGGGTAATTTCCTTTTGCTTGATGTAAATCAATATCTCACTTGCATTTCTTGTAGTAACTTACAGATGAACTGATTGGTACATCTTTTGTCATGACCTGTTCACCTGAAGTGAACAATCTGTATTCAGAAATGGCAGTGCTGGTGAAAGCTCCGCGACTTCACAAAGTAGACTGCCATCTGTGGGACACCGAAACAAGAGGTCCACCCTCAAGCAAGTCAGCCAGACAAACTGTCAAGAGATGTTGTTGGACACGATATGGGGACGAGTGCCAAAAATATATGTACCATAATTTCTGAAGGGCTTAAGAGAGGGTTGGCTGAAAAGGGCAGTGGCTATACATATTGGGGGGGTTTGATTAATTTGTTAATTGGAACAGCCGACAACGCTGAGAGTGCCCTCAAAAATTGTTGCCACCAAACCCCATGGTGCAATGGCAAAGGGGGTCTGTTACACCATGGGCAAGTCTGGATACAGAGACTTATCCACACACCTGAGAAAGCTTTCCAGGAACATGGGTGTGAAGCCATTAGAGTCATGGGACCATTGGAAAACTCTTGCAATGGAAAGGTCTGACCTGTGAGTTGAAGTCATTCAGAGGCACTGTTTCAATGATTTGTTTGAAGATGAGGGAGCAGTCTACTACCATCATGAGAAAGAAGCGCAAGAAATATTTAACTCCATTGAGAACAACCTATCTACAATATCTATCAGATGGATGCCGAGAAAGCTGGAGTAAAATAGTTAGCAAGAGTGTGGTCCGACCCCCACTCTCTCCTATTGAGCCACAACAGGTGATTAGGCTAATATTTTTTATTTCCTTTACTGATCTCTATTAAAAGATTTAGTTCAAGTTTAATTGAAATTTATGTCAGTTTTAAATGATACAGGATTATGATAGGTATGTGATGGGTGAGACTTCAAAACTTGACAACATGTCAGTCTAAGAACATCTTGAAGGTTATACCTTCTCAAGGAAAACAGTCAAGTGACATTACACCATGATGTTTTTTATGGAATTGACAACAGCAATGGCTATATCTTCAGGGCTGCAGACACAACACAGGTAATAAATGGGTACATTCAATATTTAGCATATGAGCCATTTGTAGCAATATGCTTCACTGAAGGCCAACTGAAAACCCTTTCAATAGAGAGCATATTATGTGTTGATGCAACTAGACTTTCCTCCACTCAGTGCAAGACGAAAATATTTTACTATGCCCTTAGCCTTGAAGGTATAAAGGGGAGTCAACAATTGAAAACGCCTGGCTGATATGACGCCTACCAGCCACAGTATGCCGCCCAATCAACATCCAACTTCATGTACATTCTTTCTCTAAAAAAACGGTATATGTACAATACCCTCAATCGGGTCAAAGTTATGCAAGCGGGAAAATTTTTTCCCTTTTGCATCCAAAAATTTAATTTTGTCCCCCCGACCAAGAAAGCTCACTACGCCCCTGACCTGCATCCACTATAATCAAAATATTGGCCAGCCCATTATGGCGACACAATATATTGGGTAGGCAAAAATCCTATCTTTAATTCTAATTCCTATTCAGTTATAGAATTATTTGAATTCTTAAAACTTTTTTCCACAGATTAGAACATTATGTTTTGATGAATCCAAATGTTTGAAAATATAAAATCCAAAGTATATGATAAAATTAGATGCTTTATACCCCAATATTTTTTTTTATCTTGAGCGACCCAATTTGATTTGTTGAAGTTATGTAACTTTGAAAGAAATATACTTCAGCTTACCTAATGCAAATTTTCTTTTACAGCTTCTAACAAGCCTTGGAATTTCCAACAACAAGTACCTCTACATCAAACTTTAGGCCCACAGGAATCCAAGTACATTCCTAAATAAAATTCTGGAAGAGACATTTGGCAAGAAGGTCCTTTCTAAGAGTTGTGCCGGTGGGAAGAGGGAAAAGGCCCTGTCCAATTCAAAGACAAGATCGTGCTCTGAAGTTCTAAAAACAACAAACTCGGCCAAAAGGTTAATTTGGACACAACTGCGCATGATCTATGCCACAGGAATCCTGTTGCAAAATCCGTCGCTTTTTTTCCACATAGTTTTCTCAGTCGTCAATCCAGATGGTTGACGACTGAGGGCAGCAGTCTAGTCGTTGACCAGTATCTTTGTGAAATAACTTCAACCAGGCTGCTCAACAAAGGGTTGATGAGCTAGGAGAGAAACATGCAATACTTGATAGGAAAAACTAGGATTTAGCAGAGATGAGGGAGAACCTTCTAGAGAGAGACACAAGTATCAAAGATATCTGCACAATACAACAACAAATCACTGAGCTAGTAACTATGTACAATACATGTGCAATACATTGTACCATTGAATTAAAGTGCACAATGTGGGCTGGGTAAGGAATTTAATTTCTGCATTGCTTCGCTCTGCAAATGGGGACCTCTTTCGACAACATGATGAAGATTGTATAGAATGTTTTACTAGAGAAGAAGAGATAGAGAAGCTGCAACAGGAAGTTCAAGAAATGGAAGAGGTGATTGAACGACTAAGATACGAGGTCATTGGAGCTACGGAGTCTCAAGGAAAACAGTCAAGAGACATTACACAACGACATTTTTATGGAATTGACAACAGCAATTGTTGTATCTTCAGATACAACATGAAAGGTAATAAATGGATACATTCAATGCATAGCATATGAGCCATTTGTGGCAATATGTTTCACTGAAGACCAACTGAAAACCCTTTCAACAAAGAGCATATGATGCCTTGAATGATGCAACTGGACTTCCACTTTTCGTGTTAATGAACAAAGAAGAAAATATTTTACTATGCCCTCATCCTGAAAGGTATAAGGGGGAGCCAACAATTATGTCTGGCTGATATGATGTCTACCAGTATGCTGACCATTACAATCTTTCTCCTTATAGTAAGAAGAGGTTGGCCCAGATCCACAGTAGAAAACTGCCAATGCTGCGAAAATAGAAACAGACTGGTCCTGGGCAATGTTGCAGTCAGCATGTGTGGCAGCAAATCAAATGAATATCTTACAGTATCTGCACTGTATTTTCAACAGTAAAGAAAGAAAGCTTACCAACATACACATATGTGCTGCACATGTCATCCATAGATTGGTGTGCAAATGTGCTAAATTGGCCAAAGACAAGCAAATCAAGGAGATAATGGTGAGAATATTCTCTCATCATGACACAAACATCACTATATGACATCACCACCATATTCAGGCTACTTTGCAAAGTCCTTCTGGCAAGAAGAAGAACAAAAGAAGTTAAAAAGAATACTAAGAAGCTCCGGCATATGGTTAGGATGGCAGCAGTGTCACGTTCCATATGGCACACAGAGCCTAGCAAGGGGTTAGTAAGGCACACTTTCAGTGATAATGTAGGCAAACAACATAAAGATTTTAGAAACTTGGAGACATCAGGGTGCTGTACACATTCTTACAAGTCAAACAGCAGCAGGGGATGGGACTTCGTAAATTCTGTAACCATAAGTCAAATGTCATGTCAATAACTGCATTTTGTGATCTTGTGATGGGTGAGACATCAAAACTGGACAAAATGTCAGTCTAAGAACATCTTGAAGGTTATACCTTCTCAAGGAAAACAGTCAAGTGACATTACACCATGATGTTTTTTATGGAATTGCCAACAGCAATGGCTATATCTTCAGGGCTGCAGACACAATATAGGTAATAAACGGGTACATTCAATATTTAGCATATGAGCCATTATTGTAGCAATATGCTTCAATGAAGGCCAACTGAAAACCCTTTCAATAGAGAGCATATTATGTGTTGATGTTGATCTATTCTTTGCTCCACTGAGTGCAAGAAGAAAATATTTTACTGTGCCCTCAGCTTTGAAGGTATAAAGGGGAGCCAACATTGCAAACACCTAGTTGATGACTCCTACCAGCCACAGTATGCCGACCAATCAACATCCAATCCAACTCAGACCATGCATATACCACCACTTCCCAATCTCACACATGCACCACCTGCTTCTGCCATTCCTCTGTCATCTCCACCTACCAATTATCCATCTCATCAGTACCAACCACTTCCTAATCTCACACCATCTCCATCACTTGCTGTCAACACTGCTGCCTTTCTTCCTCATCAAGACACAAAACATCACTACATGACATCACCACCATATTCAGACTACTTAGTCCTTCTGGCAAGAAGAAGAACAAAAGAAGTTAACAAAAATACCAAGAAGCTCTTGCGTATGGTTAGGACGGCAGCCCTTAATGAAAAGGACAAAAACACACCCATGGAGGATAAATCTGATGGAGAAACAGATGATTTTGCCAAGACAACAAGAGAACAATCTCCATACTTCAAACGCATTTTGTCAGAGGAAACACAATCATCAAATGATAGCGGAGGCAGAAATCTACTTTTCTGCCCATGGTTTGTCAACATGCTACTGAAGGAGTATCTACCTTTCGTACCCTTGTGGTCAAGGAGCAACCAGCTGAAGAACCTCAAATGACAAACTGTGAGGTGTAACAATGGATGGGACAGGTGAAACACCGCATCTGGCAAAAGAAGTCGAAGATAAGACCACTGTGGGCAATACGTAAAATGTATGTTTCGGTGCGAGGACGTCATCGCCACCATATGGTCACTGAAAGGAAAGTTAAAAGTACTAAGAGAAAAAAAACAATGCCGACGTGACAGAGCTTGGCGAAATGTTGTCCCCAAAGAAACCAAAGACTGTCAAAGCTAAATATTTTGTGATGCCCAAGCGAAGGCAAGCGATGGATCGCCATGAGATCGGATCCGATGTATCCTCTGAAGGGGATCTGGGAGGCAGTGAGAAAAAGCTGCAACAGGAAGTACAACTGCCGACAGCAACTGGCCGTGGACGAGGCAATGATTAAGTACAAGGGCTATCGTGCCAAAGTCAGAAAATTCTTCATGCAGACGAAGTCAGCGACAGGCTTCATGTGCAATTTTGTGTGCCTTGAATGGGGAGGTGAAGTGTCAGTCAAGATGGTGGACATCACCCTTGATGTGACAAACACACATACTGGTGTCTTCCATCATGTGTTCACGGACAAGCTCTACTCGTCGATAGAAGTGGCTAAGAGGCTCCTCAGCTTGGACACGTACTTCATGGGTACCATCAAGATATCATCCAAAGACTGGCCGGTGGATTTGTCTTCAAATCCCCAAAAGAATCCAAACCATCAGAAGGTTACTACCATGGCAAAAACACCACCTGGGACCATCTACACCCGTCAGTCCGGGCAGTTGACAGCCATCTTGTGGAAAGAAAGCAAGACCGTGTCTCTGCTGTCCACTGCCCATCAAGGATACAGAGATAAAGATGAGGGATTCTTGATGAGGAAGCGTAAAGACGATGGCATGAAGAAGAGAAAATCAACATGGGTTAATGCGCCACCTCAGGCTGTCTCTTACACAGAGTGTATGGGCGGTGTGGATAGGGCTGACCAGCTGCGTGCCTATTACACCTGCAGCAGAAAGTCACAGAAATGGTGGAATAAGATACTATACTTCCTCGTTGACATATGCCGTGTGAATGGCTACATCTGCTACAAGCAGCGCATAAAGCATCCAAAGTCCCATTCCACCTTCATCATGGATCTGGCAATGGGGTTCATCGCTGGATTCAAAGAAGGCAGAGCTAAGCCTCACCAATCCTTGCTGTGTGTCCAGCTTGTTCCACGTAGGAATGGGCCTAGACACCAGGCAGTGAGGCTGGTCGAGTGGCCAAAGGCCTGTGTTTGGTGCTGGATTTGTAATAACAAGACAGCCAGCAACAACAAAATCAAGACCAGGAGTGGATGCCTGGCTTGCAATGTCACGTTATGCAAAGGCCCGTGCTTTACCTTGTACCATTCACAAAGCTGGGTAGATTTAGATGGCACAGATACTGAGGATGCGTCAGGACACTGAGGGTGCAGAAAAGGAGAGTTGGGTCTTCATACTATTTTCGATTGGTAATGCCTACGAACTGCCGTGGAAGGATGCTCTCGAAAATGGGATGAAGATTCCCATCCGAGAATGCCAGGTCAGAAGAGCCAGGGAGTAGACAAGAAGAGTCCGGTCTTCATTCTCTTTTCGATTGGTAATGCCTATAAACTGCCGTGGAAGGATGCTCTCGAAAATGGGATGAAGATCCCCATATACACTTAAAAAAGGCAGAAAAAGAAGAAAACACCTAGTTGATGACTCCTATCAGCCACAGTATGCCGACCAATCAACATCCAATCCAACTCAGACCATGCATATACCACCACTTCCCAATCTCACACATTCACCACCTGCTTCTGCAATTTCTCTGTCATCTCCACCTACCAATTATCCATCTAATCAGTACCTACCACTTCCTAATCTCACACCATCTCCATCACCTGCTGTCAACACTGCTGCCTTTCTTCCTACACACCTACCATAGACAAGAAGATACATGTAATGGTGAGAATATTCTATCTCATCATGACACAAACATCACTACATGACATCACCACCATATTCAGACTACTTTGCAAAGTCCTTATGGCAAGAAGAAGAACAAAAGAAGTTAACAAGAATACAAAGAAACTCCCTGCGTACGGTTGGGACGGCAGCCCTTGATGAAAAGGACAAAAACACACCCATGGAGGATAAATCTGATGGAGAAACAGGATTTTGAGACAATAAGAGAACAATCTCCATATTTCAAACGCATTTTGTCAGAGGAAACACAATCATCAAATGATAGCGGAGGCAGAAATCTACTTTTCTGCCCATGGTTTGTCAACATGCTACTGAAGGAGTATCTACCTTTCGTACCCTTGTGGTCAAGCATGAAGTTATAGGCGCAACCGGCTGAAGAACCTCGAATGACAAACTGTGAGGTGGAACAATGGATGGGACAGGTGAAACACCGCATCTGGCAAAAGAAGTCGGAAGATAAGACCACTGTGGGCCATACGTAAAATGTATGTTTCGGTTTGAGGACGTCATCGCCACCATATGGTCACCGAAAGGAAAGTTAAAAGTACTAAGAAAAAAAAACCAATGCCGACGTGACAGAGCTTGGCGAAATGTTGTCCCCAAAGAAACCAAAGACTGTCAAAGCTAAATATTTTGTGATGCCCAAACGAACACCAGATCAACAAAGAGAAGTGGCCAGTATTGCCAAGAAACATCAATCGTACGCAGCCCAGATGCTTGCATGGCAGCAAATCACATGAATATCTTTCAAATGGCAAGATAAGAGGAACTAATTGATACGTGAAGTTTTACACTCAATTGAAAAAGGAATATATTAAAGGCGGGGAACTTCATGCACATGCATGGCAAAATAAAAACTCAAAGGTTTTACCAAAAAAAAAACCCTTGAAATGTTATGAGCAGAGTGACCAGACATCCAGAGCCTCAACCTCAACTGTTAAGCATTTAGAACAACTAACAGGTTCAAAACTTCTCGAAGAGCTTAAAAGTATTATGTTAGTGAACAAGAATCAAATGGAAATGTTGTAGAATATTCCGTATCTGAAAGCAACATTGAAATCATCCAACAACACATCACAAATGGAGAAAAATACATCGCCTATAAACATAATGCAATTCTTCATGATGCAGTAAACCTTGGACTATGGATACAGCGTTTGTGTGAAATCACAGACAAAAGTTTTGCAGAATTTGTGGATTGCAATTGTTCTTTTAGCCTAGGATGGGGGTATAAATTACGTACATTTGCGACAGTTTTTGCAAATATCGTGGTTTGCAAAAATTGAATATATCCTTGACTTCTGCAGTTAAACTGTGTAAAAAAATTGATATAGCTTTAAGGACATATCCAAGTCAAGCTGAATTTTGGAGCAACTAGTAATTGGAGGTAAGTACCTATATCCCCGCTAAGCTTAACCCTACAGAATTGTGCTGCAAAGGTGGCCTGGCAAAAATGACACCATTCCCTATACACGAGGGATAGGCATGGAAATGTGCTACATTGGCTAAAGACAAGCAGATCAAGGGGACAATGGTCGGAATATCATGTCTAAAAACTAAAAAGAAGTATTTAAAAGAACACCCCGATGAAGAGTGTGATACCGAAGACTTTGAAATATATACCGACGGTGAGTTAACCTAATATACCTGGTCCGGCGCAGGGGTCGCGTTAACGCAATATTTTGAATCACGCACCAAAACCAATTTGTAAAAATATTCACGCACAAATTTGCGTCCGCGGCTAGTACAGAGGTGAGTTTTCACGCACGGAAAATGAGCGACAAGGTAGCAAATTATGTTACAACAAGGGATGACCACGTCTGTCGGGGATATTATTCACAGAATACTTTGTTCATCATTTTTATTTTTCTGAATGAAGTAATAAATAATAAATATTCGTAGAAAATTCATCTCATTGTTGTGTTTTTGACCCATATAAAATAGCCCTCCCGGCCCCACACTCACAGTGCAAAAACTGTGCAATATACGTCCGTCTGTACCGGCCGGACCCATAAATTTGGTAATGAGATTACGATGCGATTCATGCAAATTCTTAATCATGGTGGCGCAGATCAGTATGAAAAAGAACCACGACAAATTCAAGCCGTCATGGCGAACAGAATACCCATGGCTACGTTATGATGACAGTAATCATGTCATGCTGTATGAAATATGTATTGAAGCCAAGAAGCTAGGCTTTGAAGTATTAAAGCAAAACACGTTCGTAACAGGAAATCAAAATTTCCAGAAAAGCGCTCTAAGAAGGCACAAGCATGGTTTGGGAAAACCACAGGTGCAACCGAGCACAAACTGCTGGAAAGTTCCCTGAAAATCTACCAAAAGAAGAAAAACCCACTCCAATCCATAGTACAACGTCACCATCATAGGGATGTCAGTGCGGATTCGGAGGCAGTGTACACAGTGTTTAACACTGTATACTTCCTCTCAACCACAGAGCAACCTCTAGCTCATTTTGAGAAACAAATTAGGTAAGTGTTTAGTGCTTGCATTTTCTCTGATTTTCTTGTCAACTCAAAACCGAACGCATAGCTTAGGCCTAGATAGTTGGCTTAATCGATATCGTAGTGATCGCTGCGCTGAAAATACAGATTGCGTAGATTTAAAGGGTATTACAGGTTGACATAGGCATAGAGCTGTTGGAGGAAAGCATGAGGTAGTTTCAAGACCAGCACCACTGATACCAGAATGCACTACCGGTAAGACTGATCATTATGCTGATCCAATTCTATCTATGTCTCAGCCTGTAACTAGTGTAAGTGTAAATACCGTAGCTTCTGAAATTGAAACATCACAGAACTCAATGTAGCAAAAAGAAAGTTGGACATCAGGTTACAAACATCCGTCCAGATCAGTCATTAAACGGGCAACAAGAAGCACTTTTTCATAAGATGGCAGAGTCTTGGGTAAATACTCAAGCATTGGGGACTAATTGCAAAAACTTTTAAATGGGATGGGTATCAACTTTTATTTACAGTATTTACAGTGCCCAAAACACATGTTGTAAGTAGCACATGCTCCAATCCACTAATCTATGTGTATAGTGGCAAGCTTTCTATCTTTCCCGTTGAAAATACAGTGCAGATACTGTAAGATATTAATTTTTGAGGGGAAAACTTCTAACCTTCAGAATGAAAACATAGAAATTTGAAGTAGCTTCAATATGTGACTGAATGTTCCCAAATTTATTGGTTTGTGTATCAAACACAGGTACTAGTGGATCTGCTAGTAGTAGTGATGAGAGATTGGATGATTCTGGAGACAGTACCAGTGCCAACCCATCAGATGGGGATGAAGGCAAAGGTGAAGCTTCTGATGTCGCATCAGAATTTGAGGATCAGGAGTGGGAGTCATCAAATAGTTCCGAGGAGATGGAGTTACCATCTCAAAGCCGTTGACGAAGACCCTTACAGCATTTGGATACCTGGCTTCTGGAAGATGATCCTTCCTTGTACTCTGACTCAGAACACGACAAGGTATCAGATCGTCATGGGTGGAAGAGGCGGGGAAAACCACACTTGGTTCGCCCATTTGAGGGATCTGGCAGTGGGCCCAGCTACAACAACACTGGCATGAACCCATTGGATTACTTCTTTAAGTTCTTCCCACTGGCCATCATGCAGTCTATCGTGAACTGGTCGAACAAAGATCTAAGAATCGCCAATGAGAACAATGATGGCCAAGATTAGGGCATTATACTGTATTATATTGATGATGGGGCTCGTCCCACTTAAAAGCATTTACAATTACTGGTAAAGAGATGAGGTCTCAGGAATGAGCTCATATCCACTTCCACAGAAAATATTTCATTAATCAAATTGGACTTGACAATAATATAATTATAAGACATAGTTAGTATACCGCCTGTGACCATGCCTAATTTCATATTGACACAACGAATGTCCATGATGTGCATAAGGCAGACATGGAGCAAACCAGTTAGTCTGTTAGCTTGAGAATTATTATTACTTTAATTTCAGCTTTCAATAATGATTTACCTGCACCAAAGTGACATTTTATGATGACTATTTAAGTTTGGAATGATTGACACCAATCACAGAATTCTACAATTCTGCACTGCAAATTAAATCTCTTCTATAAATTTTCAGACATGGTGATCACACCACTACTGTGATTATTGT
Source organism: Amphiura filiformis (assembly GCF_039555335.1). NCBI lineage: Eukaryota > Metazoa > Echinodermata > Ophiuroidea > Amphilepidida > Amphiuridae > Amphiura > Amphiura filiformis. The sequence goes on along the minus strand of NC_092644.1, from coordinate 47,297,716 downwards.
CATAAGTCATAAAGGAGAAAAAGAGGATGGTACAACAGAAGGGAAATAAACTTATAAATAAACTCTATTATGGAAAGTACACCAGAAGTTTACATCATCTAAACTGAAATGGACAGAAAGACATTAATGTATCCAGCATAGTAAACAGCCAAGGGCAAATTTGCTTTGGTCACACATTCATGTCCTCCTCATGGGGACATGACCCAACAACAGGCTGGACTACTAGATATCCAGGGCAGTACCTGGGGAGCACTGTTTCTGAAGTTCATGTGCTGAGACACAAATAGTATGCTCATCATGATGTACAGTGATGACCTTAAGGAGTGAGACATGGCTCAGTCTAGCAGAGGATATATGTAACAGGTGGATTTGGCTGAGGGATGAAGGAGAAACCCATAAAAATAACCACTTCAAGTGGTCAAGTGGGGACAAGAGGATATAAATAGCTGTACAAGTGGGAAATGCTCACAACTTATCCAGACAGCGTTCAGCTTACACCACCATATTTGAGGAGCAAAACTTACAATAGACCATTCATCTTCACAAGATTCGACTTTGACTGTATAAATATATCACACCATGTCTACAGGAAGTGCAAGCAGCAGCAAGAAGGTGGCGTGCAACCAGCCAAATTGCACACAAAGTTTCAAAGACGCTTGGTACATGGACAGGCATTGCAACCAAGTCCACTGGCCATGGTATGTAAATCCACTCGTTTGCAGGTATTGTAACGAGGGATTCCAAATGTATGCAACGTTTAAAAAAAACACCTGAAATGGTACCAGTACGTACAACAAGGAGAGGTCGTCACTTAATTCGAAGATGACCGTGAAGACGGGCTGCTCCGTAGTCACAACTCTGGATTAATTAATGCTAGACAGTACAATAAACTAAACAAAATTCAAATTAATGCCGACACCCTGATGGTGCAAGCATATGATCCGGAGAACCCAGGAGTGAGCGAACAATCGACCGCAGTTATGTCAGCCCAAGAGCAAAACAAGGTTATCGATGAGATTTTAAATGAGAAACCTGTGGAAGATGATAACAAGCCGGACAAGCCAGAAGAAACAACGACCAGTACCAATGTACCATGTTCACCGGTACCTACTCTTTCTGACAACCATCATCATGAAGAAACAATAGACAACACTGATTCCCGTGATACCACATCCTGCAGTACCACGTCGTCAACGTCCAACCCATATCCTAAGAGACACTACCCCACCCCAACCCGTGAACCTATGTCCCCGGAAGCCCCCACCAAACGCATTAAATTGGCCACCACTGTTAGCAATGCCAAATCGCTGGAAAGTAAGATCCAAGCTTTAGTGGAAGCGCTAGACAGCACCAACGAGCGCCTTGATGAAATAGAAAGGAACATGAAGCTGAAGATTGTGGATACCAACCAAGAACAGGCTAAACACATCATCAATCAGATGAGTCAAACATTGGCTACGGAATCGTTCAATATACCAGAAAATATGTAAAAAGTTTATTTGAGGTACTGTCAGATGAGCTGAGAGAGCGTGATGGTTTGTAAAGTAAGTAAAATAAACCTATAGGCACTTTTCGGCCAACTTGTTTATGTTTTAGTCAAAAATAATTATGAAATTTCATGTTGTAACAAAAATTGTATTATGCATAAAAAGTAAAACTCACACACTCTCTCTCCCCTCTGTAGCAGCTCAATTAAGATTTGCATATCATCTGGCAATTGCACTGTTCTTTTATAATGTTAAATGTGTTATGGAAGTTCTGTGGACATCTTACTTTGGCATATTTAAAAACTCACGGTACCTACAGAAACATCCTATCGCAAACAAGAAACTCAAATGGACTCATCTTTTTAATACACCGCTTTTAATGGTCTGCTGCGCAGACTCAGAAAGGTTTTACCTCAAAAAACTCTCAATCTCCTGTTTAAGGCTCTTATTTTACCTCACATGGACTACTGCGACTCAGTGTGGGGAAATGCTGGTAAGACCCTTTTGAAAACGCTTGACAGGTTGCAAAACACTGCTGGCAAAATTATTCTTAGTCTCCCACGAAGATACCCTACTGATGTTCTTCTAAATACCTTGAAGTGGGACAAACTTGATGCCCGTCGCAGTATCCACCTTAACATCATGGTCTATAAGAGCCTAATTAGCAACATCCTCCCACTCCCTTTATGTAACATCTTTTCCACAGTCAGTAACAGTCATGGCCACTCCACTAGATCTGCATCCCAAGGTAATCTTGTCCCTCCAACTAACAAAAGTGCCTCTGCCAAAAGAAAATTCTCCTCCAGAGGTGCACTGTCCTTTAATCTTCTTCCCACCAGAGCAAAAAATCTGTTGCCAGCTACAGTCGGTTATTTTAAATATGCTTGCAAGTAAATGTCACCTTATGATATCCTATTCTAATATCACTGTTTTTATATATCATTGTTGTTTGTATGCAAATTTTATACCTCTGGGCCAAACTGAAAAACAATGTTTACACTGAGTTTTGTTACCCAGGCAAAAGAAGTTTTAATAATAATAAATAATAATAATAATAATAATAATAATAAGTTACTGTCCAGTAATTAGTTGAGACTAAGTAATATTCTTCGACGTAAATGCTTCTTGATGGGAAATTTTTATACAGCACAGAACTGTAAGTTTAACTAGCTTTAAACAGCCTTGGCTTTGTCTCTGTGGAGACACTGTGAGAAGCCAGTGAGTGACTTTTCTTGAACATGCTAAGAAACCCATTCTAAATTGATGAGAGCGGCCAACCTGACAAGCATTTTCTCACTGCGAAGGGCAAATTGCCCACATGGACCATGTCTAAGAAGAGAAATTTTTATATAAAGGAATGGAGAGGGATACCAGGGTCGGAGCAATGGGGCAAACTGCACAACAGAATGCAGGTTCTGGTTGAGCGTAAACTTGTGGAGTTTGTCCCACTGCTTCACCCTCTCACTGACCATATGTGACCCGACAGCACAAATGAGCCGTAAATTCCCTAAATTGTATTCTGAGTTACGGTGTAAAATGTGTACGAAGGTCATATTCATCGGTAACTTAACCTGGCCCGACATCCGTCTCATTTCGATAGTCAAAATCTAATCAATAATCCTATTGTTGAAGTGGATAATAAGCTTCTACCTTAGATGGCTATAGAACTTTTAATAGCTCTGGTCTTTGTTTGCTTATATTGCTAAATCCTGTTCAAGTGGTGGGTTACCAGGCATTGTATTTTGTACAGGTATGCATAACCAACAATTAACAATGAGAGAACTTTCTTAAACCTCGTTGACTTGGGGATGATTTAAAATGACCATGAATTATGACTGTTTGATATTTATTGCCAACAATGTGGAAAAAGAGACACATGTAAAAACGTAAAAAGCTATAATTTTGTTGAAGGAGCAAAGTTTAACAAACCATAACCCCGCTTCTGGATATCGTTTGAAGTCAAATGATATACCATTTTAAGTTTATGATGTTTATTTTTAAACACAAAATAAAACAAAATTGACCGGGGGAGGAATTTACGGCTCATTCGACGTGGACGGACACATATAGTTTGGAATATACCTCATGCCTTTTCCAGAGCACCATGTTTGCTATGGGTGCAACATTATTTCTGTGCCCACATTTTCTTGCTCTCCACTTTATGGTACCAGGACACCAGGTCACACAAAATATGGTCTTCTGAAATATAGATTCTGTGTTTCTGAAGTCAACTGCTTGGCTAACATTGAGGAAGTTGTGCGAAGTAGTCTTGTCATTATATATTTGCATATTTCAATTTAAAAAAAATTCAAATTCAAACTCAGGGAGTATGGGGGCGGAATCTGCTGAGGCAAAATATCAGACAAGGTGTTGCGATATTTCCAACAGACCAAATATACATCAATTGACACTACTGATGGAGAGAGTGAATCAACTTGCTCCAGACAGGTCGTCACTGACTTTGAGGCAAATCTGATGTTGGCCGTATCAACTTCATTCACGACAGCCAGGAGGAGTGGTTGCTATTTCCACTTTTGTCAATCACTATGTCGAAATATCCAGGATTCCAAGCTGCTTATCGCGGTGACATAAGACTTCAACAATGTGTGCGCAAGTTATTTGCTCTTGGATACCTTCCAACAGCCAATGTAAGACAGACGTCCATGTAAGTTATTTGTCCCCGTTTATTATAACATAAGTAACCCAAACAGTTAATTGAAGACAGTAGGTGAACACTATTTAGTGTATGACAAGCATAGTAGGGGAGATTGGGGTTAGTTGGAACGCGGGGCAAGTTGAAAAATTGTATTTTTTTCTGACACAAAAAATTAATTTGGTAAAATACTGGCACCTATAATAGGTATTAGTAAGGGTCATCCACCAAATTAGCAACAGCACTGATGCCCCACCAGTGTTGGCTTGGGAAAGGAATATCTGTTTTTTTACTTACTGACTAATTTTTATACCCCTCAGAAAAGATGCGTTATCTCCATGTTGTTTGAAGATTCAGGGGATTATTTTCTGAGTATCATAAGCACTAGTAGTAAGTCCCAGAATAATGTTAAATAAAAGTTTTATTGTATTTCTTATTTTGTGTAATGAACTTTGAAATGTACAAATAGGCATCAGGGTTAGTTGAAACTTTTGAGGTGGGCTTAGTTGACACGTGAAAATCGCATAGAAAAATATGGTTAAAAATTTGACTTTTTAAAAATTTGTAACATGTTTACCATTTCTTCAATATTGCTTTAATATGGTTAAAAAGCAATAATACAAGCAAAAAGTGCACACAGAAAGTACATTTTATAATATTTTAAGCTTCTCATATTTTGGTCCATGGTGACACTCGTCACCTTGTGTCCAAAGTATTGACCTGCACTCCCACATACTTATTTATTCATTTTTTCACACTGATTGTATGTTAAAGGGTGCCTTCAAGGGAAGTATAACTCTAACAACACAATAATAATTATTTTGAAATTTTTACAAGCCGTGTTTCAACTAATCGCACACCTATGTTTCAACTTACCCCAGGGGTGGGGTTAGTTGAAACACTTTTTTCAAATTTTCAAATTGGATTATATGAATAATCATAAGCAGGTCCAATAAAGTTTAAGGCTGTATTTGTAGCATGTATGTATATGTTTATACTGATATGGTTAGTGTTTCTTGAAAGTAATCGGTTTGCGTTAAAAAGACGATTTTGTGAAAAATGTTTCAACTAACCCCAATCTCCCCTAAGTAATGCATGCAGAACATCACTAACCAAAATGTGATGAACTGGTAATGGCAAAGTGTATGGTAAAGGAAAATGTAAAGTAAAAAGATATCCGCTTGATTGTTTACAATTTTCTACAATCTACAGGGAACAACATCTACAACATGGTGGCAGCGTAACTTTTTATAATAAAATGGAATGCCATAGGAGTGTGAATTGAATTGTTCTGCAGATATGAATCAAGAATTTTCACATGATTCTGATGATCATAGTGTCTTCCATGCTGATGATGGAGCACTTATTGTCGTGCAGTGGTGGTATTTCAACTGATGGAGAGCAGTGAACTGTTCCATGTCTCTACTGATGATGCAGAGCTTATTATTGTACAGTGGTAGTATTTCAACAACTGAATAGCAGTGAACTTTTTAGCAGTGTTTCTTGTATGGAAGTTTTCCTACGGATGACACATGTGATGAACCTTTGCAACCGGACCATGCTTTCTTTATGGATTTGAACTTGCAATTAGAACTTATGTTTGTCAAGGAACTCAACAATCAGCATGTATCAGGTTTGCGTGTTGGCTTGCGTATCATAGAAATCTACAGGGAAGTCCCCATTGATGATGTCCATATTACCAGATGTGATATGTGTATGGACATCTCATTCTGGAATGTCACCATCAACAGCGCTGGTAAACCGGGAATGCCGTAGCATGGACCCCTTATCAGGACAACTTAGTGGGAGACTTGTAAGTCAGGAAATAATTGAATACATGAATACAAAACCCACCCAAGTCCATGGGAAGTAATTTTGAGAGAAAAACCTGTGTATCATTTTAATTCCTTCAGTTAGATTTACCTGGTCAATATGGTAAGTTTTACGTGCAAATGAGTGAATTAACCTGTATTAGGTATGACGATTAGCATTTCAGGGACTTCGTGGGGTTTATTTTAAATTCTGGACTTGGGTGGTTTTTTTGAATCATATACAAAGACAACAATGTTGGAATGAGATTACCACTAGTAAGATAATACAAAATAAAGCACACAGGTAGGTATAATGTTGGTAAGCATTCTGCCATGTAATATAAACAACACACTTTCCTTTATTAAACCCATTTTTTTTCAAAAGTCACTCTCCAGCAATGAATGTGTTACAAGTGGATTTGATTACATACTGGATTTCAATCAATGTGTTACAAGACTCAAATCAGGGAATTTGGTGGTTCTTTCATACATGCTATTTTTTCACATGCTCAATAGACACAGAGGATGAATTTGAGTTGTTCTTTCATACATATGACAGGCCTATGTATAGCAACAATTTCACATGCTTAACTCAATTTGGCTAAAGTATGGACTTAGGTGGGTTTTGTATTCATATATTCAATTGGAAAGATTATCAAGACATTCAGCACTGAACACCAATGGATCCTTGCTGTAACTATGCAGGCATTTAAGTTGAGAAATACATATATGGCATATGATGTACAATTTTCTATTATCTACAGGGAAGTCCCTATTAAGATGTAGGTATCTTTTGACAAGATTAATGTCATATTTGTTACAATAGCCATACTGTTGAGAAATATATGATGAAATCATGCTTAATGATTTATATGATGAAATCATGCTTAATCATTTATTGATATTGAGAGAAAAGCAAATTTCTTTTCATTTAATTGTTCAATTTATCTATCAGTCCAGATGTGCTGCTTATATTATATACTTCACCGAAGAGAAAGCTAAGTATCAAGGTGAAAATGCCATCTTGAGAAACCAAGTAGCTGAGCTGACAAAGCAAAACAAAGACTTAACAGATCAAGTGACAGATGAGAAAGTAAAGCTATAAGTTATGATGAGTAGAGTAGCTGATGTAGACTTGCTCGAGTTTGAACTTGATTGTGAAAGAAAACTGCTTCATGCTAAAGTTTGCAGATGAACGCGAACAAGGAGGATTAAATCTGAACGAGTATGTCGAAGCACTAAAGAAGGATAAACATGTCGCTCAACCCGACCAGGAATATTTAGACACTATCTCCCAGTCATCAGATCCATACGAGTATGACTCGTGATGATGGTGAGTGTGGCCAAAATTTATTGCCTACTGAGATGAAAATATTTACTGAATTTTTAGACACAAAAGATTATATTTTCAGATACAATAATAGTTGAATGATGCGAGCTATGATCCGCTACAACCAGGCCCTCAGAATTTCCAATGAACCGAGAACGACGTTGGCCGAGATCAGAGCGTTCTTTGGGATTACACTGATGATGGGGCTTGTCCCACTGAAGAGCATATACGACTACTGGTCGACACGACGTGGTCTAAGAAATGAACTCATCTCAATAGTCATGACCAGGAAGCGCTATCTTCACCTTTCCAAATTTCTGAGATGTTGGAACCCGGACGAAGATGCCGACAATTGGGCGATGGACACCCCTGACAACCGGCAACATTTCTACCACCACACCAAGAGACACCCTCTTTACAATGTACAACCCATGTGGGATGAGGTGTTGAAACGATGTTGGGAAACGTCACCATCGACGAAGCTATGATCCGCTACAAGGGTTTCAAGGCATTTGTTAAGAAGTTCTTCATGCGGAGTAAACCGATACGCGCCGGTATGCTCTCTGCGACTCTGCCACACACTACATGGCGAACTTCAACGTGCATCCAAGATATTCCACCACGGTCTACAAAATCAGCAAAGACCTGATACGACCAGTTTATAACAAATGCCACCATGTTTTCATGGACTCATATTATACCGGTGTTGACCTGGCGAAGAAGTTGTTGCAGAGACGTACCTATATGACGGGCGCTATCATGAAGACTAGAAAAGGACTTCCGACGCATTTCAACCTCGGTGATAAGAAGAACGGATCCAGGCGCCGAGCTGTACACATGCGGAACTTCAAAAAGACTTGTCGTGGCACAATGTACTTCAGGAAGCAACACCACCTGTCATACATCATGTTGAATGATAGCCGTCCGATGCATGTCCTGTCCACTGGTCACCAAGCATCTGCAGAGTGAATTCCTACATCTGTCAACAATACTTTATTTAAACAACACAAACCTGAAGCACCACCAATGTTCTGTTAAAAACTCTGGACTGAGTGTTTCAACACCATTAATATGCACTCTTAAATCATGCTCAAGTTGTAAAATCCCAGTCAATTGTGTCAATTGTACAATGTTGCACTGGTCCATATTTTGTGACACTTCTAAGCCGAGGTTTGCTGATCTCATCAGGAAGAATTGATGATCAAGTCAGCAGTAATCAAAGTCATAATTACGATCTTATAATATGAAATTGGTTAATTTTTTTCAAACCTGCTTTTTTTGCATATTTGTAATGTTTACACATGTCCCAACTTGCACCTAAATGGAATCAGCCAAATGTGTTGTCTTTGTAGGTCAAACAGAGCAAAGTTCGACATATTATCATAATTTAAATTATTATCATAATTTAAAAATTATGATAATATGTCCTCCCATAGAACTGCATGTTAAATGGCCAAAATAACCAGTGGGGTTTCTTTCACTTTACCTTGTTATTTCAGCTTAAAATGGACAGCAAACCTTCCCAGCAGGTATTACTAATATTATTTCAACATTTTGAATAAGGAATAACAAAATTTGACGGAAAACCAGCAAAGCAGATTCTGCATGTGGGCCCGCCGTACTACACACTGACGTAACTAGAATTTGAATTTGAAGCTGGGCAAATCTTTCAGGGAACAAAATGGGGGAAGATATGGCCTAGTGTTCCACCATTAAGCATGTACAAACAGTAAGCTCAGTATGGGGAAATGTTCTGATCATCTTGGGGGCCTAACCTCAAATTAAATTAATTGACTGTTTGACTGTGCTTCGATGGAGGACTGGTATTTTGACCAAAGCCCCATTCCCCCTACCCCACTTGAATACTTCATGTTCAGGAGTGGTATCAGATATTTTCTGGGAGGGACATGGGTTGAGTTTGTTAAATGTTGTGATGTAGTTTGCAATTATTACTCGATATTGGAATGTTCATGTTTTCTTTTTACAGCTATGAGCTACCTGCCAATTTAGGTCTCTTCTTGGAAAGGTGCGAGCCTCCTGGCAAAAATATTGCACAGAAGAGATGCAGAATGTATAGGCACTTCTACTATGTCATAAATTGCCAATATTTGCTTGTCTCATAAAAGATTGAATTTTGTTCATTTGCTTGATATTGATGGAGATATATCAATGTAGCAGAAGAAGATGCATTACTGCTAATTGCATCAGACAGATGATGATTCCAGCCAAGATTCAAATTGGTTAAGCATATCAAGAGCTATATCTGTGCCAATTTTGGGGCTTTTCACCAAAAGTGAACAATACTTTCACCATTCTGCAGTGCTAAATATGTTTTAGTCTTTTTAGATACATGAATATGTTGGTTTCTGTGAAGGTGGAGGAGGAGGGGAAGGTCAGTATGCCATGGACTATTGTTACCACTGACACTGGCCAGTAATTCAATGTGTTATTTGCTGGAATGTCAATGAATCGTGATGTAGACCTCTCGATCGTGAGGTGTAGTGTAGAAGAAAGTAAGGTAAAGAGTGTCTGGTCAAAGACAACAAGGTGCTTTCATTTGTTAGGCTTGTCAACCATACTGGCAAAAACAGCTGTTTGTGCATGAAATTAAAACAAATCAATGTGCAAGAATATATTTCTACGGAGAGACAATGTGGTGCTTTCATTTGTTAGGCTTGTCAACCTTATTGGCAAAACAGCTGTTTGTGCAAGAAATTAAACAAATTCAATGTATAAAAGTTTCTTCCAAAGATAGGGCCTAGTGTTCCATCATTAAGCATGTACAAACAGTAAGGCACTGGCAGAATTAGCAAGGGGAACCTAACCTCCAAATGAATTGACTGTGCTTCGATGGAGGACTGGTATTTTGACCAAAGCACCATTCCCCCTACCCCACTTGAATACCACATGTTCAGGGTGGTATCATATATTTTCTGGGAGGGACATGGGTTGAGTTTGTTGAATGTTGTTATGTAGTTGGCAATTATTACTCGATATTGGAATGTTCATGTTTTCTTTTTACAGCTATGAGCTACCTGCCAATTTAGGTCTCTTCTTGGAGAGGTGCGAGCCTCCTGGCAAAAATAATGCACAGAAGAGATGCAGAATGTATCTAGGCACTTACGTCGTAAATTGCCAATATTTGCTTGTCTCATAAAAGATTGAATTTTGTTCATTTGCTTGATATTGATGGAGATTTATCAATGTAGTAGAAGATGATGACTGCTAATTGCATCAGGCACATGATGACTCCAGCCAATATGACTTGCCCATCTGGGTGGAACTACTCTTCTCTGCCCATCCCTGGGGTTGGATATGAGGTGAACAATGCCATTTTTAAGGCTATTATTAGCTATAATGCTAGCAAGACTAATTTGGTACAAATCACAAAACATCACATGTATTGTACAATGTTACAGATAATATTATACTAGATATTGTAATCCTGGAAAGGGTGAATAAGACCAAATTCCTTGGAGTAACAATTGATGAAAATCTAACTTCGAAATTTCAGCTTCAAAGAATATATCTAGAGGAGTTGGTGTAACAACTGAACTAGTTTGTGATGAGTATATTCATGAGTTTGACTCCCAAGATAACCACAATTATAAATAATCATGCACCCGAAACAACTAAAGTTGGCACTGTCAGGCCACATTATACATAGTATAATGATATGTGTCAAAAACGACTTCAATCAAGGGCCATGTCGATTTTTCCTCCTACCATCAAAAACAACGAAAGTGATGAAATGGAAGAAGCAAGTTGGAAGAAGCAAGTTGAAGAAGATGTCTCACACACGTAAGAAGTCTGGAAGAAAAGTGCAGGCCATTGCAGCAACTTATTGCAGACAATAAACATTCTTTTAAACATCGTGTTGACCTGAATAAATTACAGGAATGTTTAAAAGAGACGAGCAGAAGATGATATCCAGGCTACAAATTAGTTGGGGACAACATTGATTTCAGCATAAATCCTAGGTATTGGACAAGAACAGAAGGCAGGAAGACCCTCCACTACTTCAATATCTTGGCCATTGAAACAGGGTAATTGAGATTGCCCAACAGAGAGTTGGCAAGGTAGTGGCAGCCAACAAAGAGAGATATTACCAGAAGGTCTGGGAAGCTTCCATTGCTGATGGCGACCATGTGCTAGTACGTAATGTAGGACTTCGGGGGAAACACAAGATTGCTGACAGGTGGGCCACTAGTGTATATGTGGTGAAGAAACAGCCAGATCCAAGAATTCCAGTCTACATTGTGGAGCCAATAGACAGATCTGGCTCATCGAGGACCCCACACAGGAACATGCTTCTGCCCTGCAAGTTTCATGTGTCTGTCAATGAAAAAGGACGCAGAGCCGGAGCCACCTCTATCCATTGTTGCTCCTACCATCAAAAACAACAAAGTGATGAAATGGAAGAAGCAAATTGGAAGAAGTAAGTTGAAGAAGATGTCTCAAAGTGCAGGCCATTGCAGCAACTTACTGCAGACAATGAACATTCTTTTAAACATTGTGTTAACCTGAATAAATTACAGGAATGTTTAAAAGAGGCGAGCAGAAGATGACATCCAGGCTACAAATTAGTTGGGGACAACACTGATTTCAGCATAAATCCTAGGTATTGGACAAGAACAAAAGGCACAAAGAGCCTCCACTACTTCAATTTCTTGGCCATTAAAACAGGGTAAGAATGTTACATTAAGTTAGAAATAATTTTTCCATTCCTTGTTTTGCAAGTTGTCCTCTGACTGTGCATATAACAATATAATATGTCAGATTAAACATGAAAGTAAGGTTGACCTCAAAATGGGAATGATGACACAAGACAAGTTGGAGAGGAGGGCCTCCATTAAATGTTACGAGATGAATGTTGCCAGCAATATAGTCAAGATTATTATTTTTTTTTTTACAAAAATAAATACAAGTTTGATGGTACAATGTATTCGATATTTGCGACATCTTGATGTTCGGTTATTGGTTTCAATGTATCTGTTTGTGTTGTTATCCAGCTCCTTTTTTGTAACTTTTCTTTTCCTACAGGTTTCAGGCAACCATCTGCCAGATGATAAGCCACTATCTGAAGATGTTACCGCTTTGCCACTTACCACCTTCCCTACCAGACTGTGAAGACAACAAATGTCTGCGAGAAGATTGGATTCTACTCATTGCATTGGCCGCGTCATCGAGCCCTTCATTCTGGAGAACACTTAAATTCCTTGGAAAAGACAACAAAGTCACTCTACCATGATTACACTGACCAACCTATCAAGGATTTCAAGGGAGTTGCACTGGATCAGCTTTCCGGGCTTGAAGATCGTTTCAAAGTTAACATTGCTGTTTATGAACTTATGGAACTAGAGAATGAACAAACCACAAACACCGAGAATGGAGAACCTGAAGAAACTGAGGAAGTTGTAGCACGTTTGATTTCCCAAAGCCTGGAAAAGCATTCAAGCACAATGTGCCTAAATTTGAACAGCATCGGCATCCAACATCTGAAAGATATTGTAGAAGCTACAGCTGCAGAAAATGTCGGAAACTGTGGAAGACTGCCCAACAGCAGGTAAGAGCGCTATTACTCACCTATGACAACATAAGGTTCACAAGCCCTATAATATGTTGTTTAATTTTTCTAATGAATAACGGACGCACCATTAGATTCTCAGGGTGGGGGTAGGAAGTTTTTGAAAAAAAAATTTCACCCACTACATGAGCAAAAAAACACTTTCCCCACCAACACTAAAAAAAAAAAAACTTCCCCCACCTATCTGTGTATAATTACATGAAATTAAAAAAAAAAAAACTTGCCGCCTTTGACGGCGAAAAAAAAATTCTTCCCGACCCCAACTTCCTACCCCCCCCCCCAGAGTATCTAATGGTGTGTCCCTAATCAGACTTTGATCAACCACTGGCAAAACATTCAATACATAGTTACAATAAACACAAATAACAACCAAGTTGTTGGAATCGTTAAGGTCAATATCAGTTCAAGGCAAAAACAGTAAGCAAATGTTTCTATAGCCAAAAGCAGTATGTTATAATTATATTTTGATAATATATTATTACACATACACTTACTAAATAATTGCTCTCTTTTTATTTTGTTTCATTACAGGTCGATCAGTTTCTGCCTGGCATTTATGCGAGTCCATTCTCCGTATTGGATCAGATCAGGGAAGAAGGCATTGAGATACCTGCTGAATGGGAGTATTTTCCATATTTCGCAACATTTGATTTTGAGTGCTACATGGTCAAATCCTTTGGAGAAGTTGACCTTGACACGCAATCATATTCCATTGAGCATGAGTGTTTGTAGCAATGTACCAGGTTATACAGAACCCACCTGTTTCGTTAACCAAGGAGATTCGAGTGAAATTGTTCAATATATGGTTCAGTATCTGGTAGAGATTAGTTTGAATAGTTACGAAAATTTGCAAGATACTTATGGTAGTATTTTCGCTCAATTGGATGAACAAATTCAAAAGTTACACAGGGAGGAAACCTATAAGTCAAAGCTAAATCATTTAGGTAACTTGCGCTCCAAATTAAAGGCCCATTTGCAACAGCGGCAAATATGACATTTATCTTGTCAAAAGATAGGTCTACTCCCATATCTAGTAGAAAATGAACCAGTGGACCATCTGGTCAAGAGAAACAACAACAATATGGCTATTGTAACAAATATGACATTAATCTTGTCAAAAGATACCTACTCCCATATCTAGTAGAAAATGAACCAGTGAACCATCTGGTCAAGAGAAACAACAACAATATGGCTATTGTAACAGATCATGTAATTAAAGTCACTAATTTTCTTCCCCCCTGGGTGAAGCTTAGACCAATTTATTCTTGCCTATGAATGATTGTTCGATGCAAAAAGGTCTTTTTCCCTATGAGTGGATCCAATCTTGATAGCACCTTTACCACCGAAAGAGGCTTTCAATAGCAATTTGAAGGGAACATCTATCATGGAGGATGAGTACAAAGCCTGTCAAGAGGTGTGGGATCGTGAAGGGATGAAAACCATGAGGGACTATTTGATTTGGTATAACAATCGAGATGTACAACCTTTTGTTGAAGCTGTGGAAAAAATGGCTGATACATACTGTGAAAGGGGGATAGATTTGTTTAAAGATGGTAAAAGGGTTAACTATGAAGTATCTCTTCAAGATCAGTACTCGGGCCCATTTTGCCCTATTCGGTAACTACCTAGGGACCTGAGCCCTCTTTTTAGGGAGTACCTCAATTCGCGAGTTATAAAAGGTTGTTGGGTATGGGGGTGACCAGTTGGGTCCCCTCAACACCCTCCAGGTGCACAACCAAAAAAATATAGGTAACTTTTAATTTTACGGGGGGTCATAGAAGGGGGGCCTTGATGTTTGCTAATTTTTGTTCAACATGGTCACATGAACTTAACTTTCAATTTAAAAAAATGTAAAATTAAAAACCGTTACTAACACTTACAAACATGAAAAAAAAATATGTGCATATTACGGTAGGCCTATATTTGAATTACGTTTTCAGATAAAACAAGCCGCTCAGTTCATCCATCATGGTCTAAAATGATTAAGCCTTCAATAATTTAACTCATCAATTAGTACAATTGAAAATCCTATGACATGTCATTCTCATGTGCAAATCGAGCGTCCTCTACGGCGAGTCATATTTTCCACTCACATCCGCAATAGATTGATATGTTAACAGTGCGAGGTACGTGTTTGGTCACTCAGAGTGTTCATCATGGAAGACAAGTACCACAGTGAAAGACCCGTACCAGCGAAGCAACAAGATGAGAACATTGGCGAAGCAGAGTATGCGGATGATCAAGCCCTTCTTCGACAGGCACTTACTTACTCGTGAAAAATTGGTAGAGCTTGTCAATCAACTTTTGGAAGAAATGAAGGCAGACTTCAAAAGCTATTTTTGCGAAGATATCAATACCAGAGCAATCTACATCAGATATCACAACAGAGCGTTTGACAGTATTGTTAACATGTACGCTCCACTTGACTTCAATGAAGTAACAAGCCAGTTTTTGCGAGAGGTCAAGAAGACAACCACACAACCACAGCAACCATACAGACAAAGGGCGCGGAGATGCCTTTACTTTTAATAGCTACAAATGTAGTTTCCCAAAACGGCTCTTTTCAGAGCCACATTATTCCCAAAAAGAAATGCCCGTTTCAATTTTTTTCAATTAGTAATTAGATAGGTTGTAAAGAGTCAAGTAACAAATAAAATTTAAAAATTAGGTAATACATAAGGTGGTCGTCAGTTACGCACGCATAGTGACAATTCACCTGTTAATTCAATAATGATATTAATAATAATAGTAATAGCAACAACAGTGATAATAATAATGGAAATCATATGGCAATAATAAATAACAAGTATAATAAAAATAGCATACTGATAATTAATAGGAAAAACATAGATGATATTAATAACATAAATATATACACAATACGGTGTGACCTTATGCAATGAGCAGCAATGTACCATGTTAAGAATATATTGCCGTACTTATTTGTTTAAATGAGTATTTCGTGATCCTAGCACCCTCTTTCAATGACATCTTTCAGTAGGCATCCACGAAAAGAGCCCAGTAACAAAGTTATTACTTTTTAGCCAAAGTTGACATGGTTCAACAATACTCTGGAATAAATAAGACTTTATTCAATTACACGCACATTCTGTTAAAAAAAATAATAATACAGTATACTGTATTCTATAGAATTATTTCTAAACTAAACACAGCCAAATTAAATAGTCTCCTCTAGTTCCATCCCCATTTAATCAGTGTCTGATGAGTTTATGGCAAAATAATTTATATAATAATTTTTTTCACAAATTCAAAGTATAGACCTCTGGCAAGGCAACCGTTACTTAAAGTTTCACGGAATACCCTCACTTACGATCATTGGGTATACCGATCATCAGACGGATAAGTTGTCATTCGTTCGTTCGTTCGTTAGGTTCGCTCTCGTTGGAGCAGGGTCATTGCTAAAAGCTTGTCCCTCTGGTTGCAAAAATCTGTTCAAAAGAACAGGAACTGCGTAACTTTTGGTCGCTGTATAAGCCGACCCACTCTGGTTGGTCAATCTGAAGTGACTTCTTGAAGACTTGTGTTTCAGCGTAGCCCCTGTGGCAGCCATGTAAGGCGCGATCGGTTTTATACTAGCTCGCACTAGTCCCGAGTCGTCGGTTCCCTTATAGCAAACTGCCAAGTCTTGTGAATAGTAAATTATTCCCCAGTCCGTTAACCGGTCAAGCCAGTACAACGAACCATAATGGGATAATGTTACTATTCGGTATAACTTTGGTTCGACCTTATGCTGCTGGAAAGCTCGGGATAGCTTGGGTGCTTCGACACAACAGGTAGGCTCATGTGCAGTGACACGGCGGTATGCACATTCAAACGCCTAGCTGTTGCCGCCTAAATCACTATCCTTAACCTTCTTAGCATAATAGGTCTTGCCTCTATTGTACCTTCACGTGCCCGTACCGTAGTCACTTCCCGACCGCCACTCACGACGAGTCGGTGACTGATGATGTCATGATTTCAAATTTACAGAAATGTTTATACAAGTATATACATTCTGTGGTGTCGAAAAAATGAACAGTCTCTACTCCAAAAGTAGTCGAGAGTGCTCAACCACTAAAAATAGTTGGGGCGTATTATAACAAGTGTACATTACAAGTGACTAACTTTGGAATTTAGAGTGCTCAAACCCATTACAGGTGAGCTACATGTATAGAAACAAATTCAAAGTATAGACCTGAATACCCTCACTTACGACACCACAGAATGTATATACTTGTATAAACATTTCTGTAAATTTGAAATCATGACAAATTATCCGTCTGATGATCGGTATACCCAATGATCAATAAAATAATATGGACGGTAGATGTTCCACCGAGAAGTCTCCACTTACCATGCTATTGCTTACAGAACTGCAAGAGTTTGAAAAACAACAGTTGACAAGTACAGCGATGCTAAATGCCAAACCAGTCTTGCCAAACCAGAGACGGACATTTTCACAAATACTATGAGGTATGGTATATAAATATGGTGTGGACCTTACAAGAGTAATTCTGAACAGTAGCCCAATAAATATGGACGGTAGATGTTCCACCAAGAGGTCTCCACTTACCATGCTTACAGAACTGCAAGAGTTTGAAGACAACAGTTGACAAGTACATTGTACAGCGATGCTAAATGCCAAACCAGAGTCTTGCCAAACCAGAGACGGACATTTTCACAAATACTATGAGCTATGGTATATAAATATGGTGTGGACCTTACAAGAGTAATTCTGAACAGTAGCCCAATAAATATGGACGGTAGATGTTCCACCGAGAGGTCTCCACTTACCATGCTTAAAGAACTGCAAGAGTTTGAGAAACAACAGTCGATGCTAAATGCCAAACCAGAGTCTTGCCAAACCAGAGACGGACATTTTCACAAATACTATGAGGTATGGTATATAAATATGGTGTGGACCTTACAAGAGTAATTCTGAACAGTAGCCCAATAAATATGAACGGTAGATGTTCCACCAAGAGGTCTCCACTTACCATGCTTACAGAACCGCAAGAGTTTGAGAAACAACAGCGATGCTAAATGCCAAACCAGAGTCTTGCCAAACCAGAGACGAACATTTTCACAAATACTATGAGGTATGGTATATAAATATGGTGTGGACCTTACAAGAGTAATTCTGAACAGTAGCCCAATAAATATGGACGGTAGATGTTCCACGAGAGGTCTCCACTTACCATGCTTACAGAACCGCAAGAGTTTGAGAAACAACAGCGATGCTAAATGCCAAACCAGAGTCTCGCCAAACCAGAGACGGACATTTTCACAAATACTATGAGGTATGGTATATAAATATGGTGTGGACCTTACAAGAGTAATTCTGAACAGTAGCCCAATAAATATGGACGGTAGATGTTCCACGAGAGGTCTCAACTTACCATGCTTACTGAACCGCAAGAGTTTGAGAAACAACAGCGATGCTAAATGCCAAACCAGAGTCTTGCCAAACCAGAGACGGACATTTTCACAAATACTATGAGGTATGGTATATAAATATGGTGTGGACCTTACAAGAGTAATTCTGAACAGTAGCCCAATAAATATGGACGGTAGATGTTCCACCAAGAGGTCTCCACTTACCATGCTTACAGAACCGCAAGAGTTTGAGAAACAACAGCGATGCTAAATGCCAAACCAGAGTCTTGCCAAACCAGAGACGAACATTTTCACAAATACTATGAGGTATGGTATATAAATATGGTGTGGACCTTACAAGAGTAATTCTGAACAGTAGCCCAATAAATATGGACGGTAGATGTTCCACCGAGAGGTCTCCACTTACCATGCTTACAGAACCGCAAGAGTTTGAGAAACAACAGCGATGCTAAATGCCAAACCAGAGTCTTGCCAAACCAGAGACGGACATTTTCACAAATACTATGAGGTATGGTATAAAAACTACATGTAATAGTCAGCCTGCATGGTTTTGTTTGTTTTTAAACTTGCCAAATTTTCAATTGATCGTCGGCTTTTCATCTCAGCTATGTACATGTACACTTTAATTACATACATGTGTATCATTAAATTTATAAAGTTTACTTCGAGGACTGTTAAGGGATCTGGAATGAGCGTTTTGAGCATTTCGACAGTATTTGTTGTAGTGGGACATGAGAGCACATCAGACATATCAAATTGCATTCTGAATTTTTCATTTTTTGACATTCACGACATAATACAAATTTAATGACAAATTATTAAAATTGGATATTTTTCACATTTTTGATACCGGTATATAACAGTCCTCGAAATAAATCTAATGACATATTCTTAAAGTGTATGTAGCTGGGAGAAAAAGCCGACGATTAGTTGAAAATTTTGACTTTTCATCTTGAAGATATGGATTTTTTCCCCAAAATATCTATTTCTTTGGGGGGTGGGTGTTTTGGGGAAAAATCCATATCTTCAACAAGAAAGGTCAAATGGCCAAAACCAAGCTCAAACACAATCTTCCTATACAGATTGGCTTTTTTGTCTATCAACATGCAAAGCTCAGAAAGCTTCAATTTTGTTACAATTTTCTCAATTTTTATTTGGACAGGTCAGATTTTGTATACATTCAAATCCACACCGACTCGGCTTACTTTGCGATATCTGGTGACAGTATCGAAAGTTTGGTTAAACCAGAACTGATAGAACAATTTGAGAGAGAAAAACACAATGGTTTCCACGTACCAATACGGTAGAACACGCTAGATATGACAAACATACTCCAGGTCTTTTCAAACTGGAGTGGAAAGGGGACGCGATTATTGCACTCTGTAGCAAAACATGGTATGGGGTTTGGTTCAAAAGACAAATTTAGAGGCAAGGGGGCCAACAAGAAAAACAATATCATCAATAAAGAAAATCAAGATGCCAATGTTGCCATGGCAAAAGAGACCGTGTGATTGTGAGTGGCAGTGGTAAGCTTACCGATGATGTCGCCGCCGAAGAAGTGATGGAGACGGGATCTTAGATGCACCTCTACTAGTGACAGTGGAAAGCTTACTGATGTTGCCGTGGTTAAAGAGACTTACTGTTCCATTTACCCCAATGCTGAGTAAAATTAAGGTCAATATTAATTAAATATATTTGTTAATATCAAATATCTTTAAATAAAACAGTTAAAATAGTCCAAAGTTGAAGTGAAAATGCAAAGATTTTGCGCAATACAATCACATACCATATTTTTTTTGAGCTAATTTGCACTTCAAGTGTTCAATTTACCAAAATTTTCCAGGTGAAATGGTGGATAATGGCATTGAAGCTGAAGATGGACTAGAGTAAAAAAAATTACATTTGCCGACCACGATTACGCTCAACATGAGGTGACGATAGAAACGGTAGAAAATGTGCCAAGTACAAGTTTAAGTGTGGAAAAGGTCCTGAATGTGAGGATTTAATTCAACGATGACGTTCAATCGATACCAGAGGTTGATCATTGAAAATGAAGGAGAGCAAGCTGATTACTGAAACAATATTGTTCTGCAATCTGTAAACTATATTCAGTACCCTATTCTTTATAACAGTGTACAGATTATTATCCACATGTTTATCAAAATGTAATACTCTTCACTGTTTATTTCATCTAAAACAGATTCAGAAGATCAAGGTGAGCCATTACCAAAACAGAGGAGGAAGAGGGAATTAAAATATGAAGAAAAAAGTTCAGAGAGATCAAAGTTCTTCTATCAAAAAAAGATGTAGATGAGAGAGTTGGTAAGTATGTAGTATCGATTCTGTGTTATGACCCACCAAGTTTCATGCCCATCCGACGGTTTTTACTAATTTGACCTCAGAGTCAGATGACACCTGGTGACCCCGACATGACCTTCCCAAAATTATTCTTACCATACAGCTGACACAACAACAGCACACTACCACCCAAGTGACTATCATTGGCATAGAAGCAAGAGAAGATAACGGCTTTCAAGTGACTACCATGCAGAATGACACCATCAAAGATTACATGATGGATGAAGATGTTGCCGAGAGCATATTCCAATCTGCAGACTTGGACACCATATTAAACTACTAGTAGGCCAGTAAAAATCAGCCCCAAAATCTCCAAAGGTCAAAATAATTGCAACATGAATTCTATTTTCGGAAAATGTTGCTCTTAAGTCTCTATTTTAACATACTCAAAGTCTACCAAAATCAACCTCTGCGAAAGATGTGTAAAGTTGACTTTTTCAAAATGGCAGCCAAAATGTCGTAAAAATAGACAGTTGTGATTTCAATATTATATGAGTGTCCATGTGGGAATTGGGTGACATTTTGACCTATAAATGCTCTTATGCCCTAACCATTTCATAAATATTTATTTGTCTGCGTAGTTTTTGTTCAAAATTTCAAAATGGCCGCCAAATACGTTCATTATGGGTTGTGAATACAGAGAGGGCAATCAACTTTTCACCATAGAAGCTGAATCAGTATTAAAATAGTACATGTTAGTTATGAAAATGTTGCTCTTAAGTCTCTATGTTAACATACTCAAAGTCTACCAAAATCAACCTCTGCGAAAGATGTGTAAAATTGACTTTTTCAAAATGGCAGCCAAAATGTCGTAAATAATAGACAGTTGTGATATCAATATTATATGAGTGTCCATGTGGGAATTGGGTGACATTTTGACCTACAAATGCTCTTATGCCCTTACCGTTTCATAAATATTTATTTGTCTGCGTAGTTTTTGTTCAACATTTCAAAATGGCCGCCAAATCGTTCATTATGAGTTGTGAATACAGACAGGGCAATCAACTTTTCACCATAGAAGCTGAATCAGTATTAAAATAGTACATGTAAGTTATGATCCACATATTATGTCAATCGGATACTTCAGAGTAAATATTTGAATGGTAATTGGATGGACGGTCCTAATATAACATTCAATACAGCGTCGTCAAACATTTCTCCCACAAAGAGCTACAGGGTCGATTCTAAAGACCTATAAATCAGGGGTGATTCGAAAAGGTGATTTAATTGTCAGCATGACTGCAATATGACTGTAACTTAGTTTTACTGTTCCACTTGAATACTTCTGGGGGCGACGATATACTTCACCAGGGTCCGGGTCTCTCCCATAGGCATGAGGATCGCTGATGTTTGATTATGCGCTCTGATTATCAGGCAGGCGGCATCGGTCCAAGCTCGGGTGTGGCTTCGCCTATGGGCTGGTGGCCAGCGTTCGGAGCTGCCACTTGCGTGCGTGACGTGGGAAATACAGCTATACTTCCTCGGGCAGTTGCAAGCGTGGCGGCATCCTCAGAGCCTCATAATTCCGGTCCCTCGGCAGCTCCACTCCTGCCTCTCCTGGTGGATAAATCAACTCAGTATGACAGCATGGCCGTTGCGTTTAACATCAACAGGGAGTGGGCACCAAAAGTCCCAGCTATCAGCATTTGCAGGAGACAGTGTCCCTTCTTCTGTAGTGTCAGTGGAGGTGGTACGGAGCTTGAACGGGGTTGACTAGCTGATTGCTTGTCGGGTGGGTCAGTCCTCATCTCTCTTGTCTAATTGAGTGGCACCTCACTCAGTAGTATGCATGTCACGGTCCATCTTTCAGAGGTTAGATCGTCCCATCAGAACCATTAGCTTCCGCCTTACTTCACCCGGGATTAAGGGCGGTAGGCCGGGACACCATGCAGGAGAGTTGGGAGGGCATATTCGGTATAATGCCTTCCCTCCCATTGCCATGATCCTTCTGGTTCTGCTGAAGGTAGACAATTCTTGGAACTGATTACTCCTTTTAGCCGCTTTCTCGGGCCCAAGCAGTGGAGTGTTCTCCGCCTCCTGGATCTTCTCGTGGGAGAACCAGTCACTGCGTCTATGCCGCTTAGATCTTCTCACAGTTCCGCCACGCCACGGCACCAGGTACAGATGGAGGTGATTAACAACCTCCACCTGAGTGTTTGGCGTATTTTCGCCAGTCCGTCCAGACAGCGGGCCATTAATATTGGTTGCTGCGCTTGCTGAAAGGCAAGGCAACAGTCAACAAGACAGAATTACGATTCGCGACTTCGCCGATTCTACAAGTCACATATTTCAATTTCCTTACCACGGGACCGTGTGCCTCAAATGCACCGCTTAAGCATACAATATACTGCCATTTTAGCGATTCATCATGACTTTGGGGGGGGTTATGACGGTCTTATCGAGTCCAGCACTTGCGGACCTCATGAAGAGCATGGTGACAGAAAGACCTCCAGTTCGCTCCCTGGTTCCGGAATGGGACTTCATGTTGGTGTTACAGTATCTACCCAATGCGTGCGAACCCACGGAGGACCTCTCTCGTTGCAAGACTTGGCACTGCAAGACTGTGTTCTTGATGGCAGTGGCCTGCGGTCGACATTGTTCAGTTATGTGCATGTTCTGGCTATAGACGAGCACCACCCACGCTTCACCACTGTGGTAGTCTCTATCCTTCGCCGGGCTAACTGGGTTCCTGGACAAGAACAAGACCATGCCCTGTCCTTTACTCGTTACCCGATGTACCTCCCTGATCTGGTTCTCATTGCGGGGTATATGCGATGAAACCGTCACGCCCGTCACGCCTCTGAGAGGGTACATTGTGCGTATCAAAGAGATCGTGGGAGGTAAGTAGAGTTGCTCAGAAGGGAGAGGGAGATACGCAAGCGCATAATACTTACCTCTCACGAACTGAGACTGACCAGCGCTTTTAGGCGTTCCGCCCCTCAAGATTGTCATACGTTCATACGTAGAGGGTCACAAGAAAGCGTGCGTTGGTGGGGCGATATGTCGTTAGGGTTTGGTGATACCGGGCATCCCGTGCCTCTGGGGGTGTCAAAACCTTTTCTGTGGTACAGAGGGTTTCTTGTGGTCTTAAACTATCAGTTTGTGTTTACAAGTGCTAATTACTTAATTCCATATTTAGTGATGGAATAATGACCGTTCCAGCTATTTTATGCCATTTTGAAAACTTACAAGTGAGAAAAAGTGATTAATCTTATTTCAGACCCTCGAAGCATGGCTTGAAACATATGAATCGTGTTACTATTACTAATAAGTGACATAGTGAGTCTGTTTTGTATATTTTGTCCACCACTTTAATCATTTTGGAGGCCATTTTGAAAAAAATCGATTTATCCATATTTCGCAGAGGTTGATTTTGGTAGACTTTTAGTATATTGATAAGGGCACCTAATAGAAATGTTTTCCGCAAAAAAATTCCATGTTGCAATTTGTTTGACCTTTTCAGCTGATTTTACTGGCCTATAGTGGAACAAGACACCTACAACATCACAGTCCAAGGACTCAAAATAATCTTGGCAGCCCAAGCTGCTAACTAAAAAACATCTCCCATTGACAGACGAACATTTTCACAAATACTATGAGGTATGGTATATAAATATGGTGTGGGCCTTACAAGAGTAATTCTGAACAGTAGCCCAATAAATATGGACGGTAGATGTTCCACCGAGAGGTCTCCACTTACCATGCTTACAGAACCGCAAGAGTTTGAGAAACAACAGCGATGCTAAATGCCAAACCAGAGTCTCGCCAAACCAGAGACGGACATTTTCACAAATACTATGAGGTATGGTATATAAATATGGTGTGGACCTTACAAGAGTAATTCTGAACAGTAGCCCAATAAATATGGACGGTAGATGTTCCACCGAGAGGTCTCAACTTACCATGCTTACTGAACCGCAAGAGTTTGAGAAACAACAGCGATGCTAAATGCCAAACCAGAGTCTTGCCAAACCAGAGACGGACATTTTCACAAATACTATGAGGTATGGTATATAAATATGGTGTGGACCTTACAAGAGTAATTCTGAACAGTAGCCCAATAAATATGGACGGTAGATGTTCCACCAAGAGGTCTCCACTTACCATGCTTACAGAACCGCAAGAGTTTGAGAAACAACAGCGATGCTAAATGCCAAACCAGAGTCTTGCCAAACCAGAGACGGACATTTTCACAAATACTATGAGGTATGGTATAAAAATTTCAAACTACATGTAATAGTCAGGCTGCATGGTTTTGTTTGTTTTTCGCTTGCCAAATTTTCAATTGATCATCGGCTTTTCATCTCAGCTATGTACATGTACACTTTAATTACATACATGTGTATCATTAAATTTATAAAGTTTACTTCGAGGACTGTTAAGGGATCTGGAATGAGCGTTTTGAGCATTTCGACAGTATTTGTTGTAGTGGGACATGAGAGCACATCAGACATATCGAATTGCATTCTGAATTTTTCATTTTTTGACATTCACGACATAATACAAATTTTATGACAAATTATTAAAATTGGATATTTTTCACATTTTTGATACCGGTATATAACAGTCCTCGAAATAAATCTAATGACATATTCTTAAAGTGTATGTAGCTGGGAGAAAAAGCCGACGATTAGTTGAAAATTTTGACCTTTCATCTTGAAGATATGGATTTTTTCCCCAAAATATCTATTTCTTTGGGGGGTGGGTGTTTTGGGGAAAGAATCCATATCTTCAACAAGAAAGGTCAAATGGCCAAAACCAAGATCAAACACAATCTTCCTATACAGATTGGCTTTTTTGTCTATCCACATGCAAAGCTCAGAATGCTTCAATTTTGTTACAATTTTCTCAATTTTTATTTGGACAGGTCAGATTTTGTATACATTCAAATCCACACTGACTCGGCTTACTTGCGATACTAGTGTCTGGCGACAGTATCGAAAGTTTGGTTAAACCAGAACTGATAGAACAATTTGAGAGAGAAAAACACAATGGTTTTCAATATTGAAGAACATGCTAGATATGACAAACGTACTCCGGGTCTTTTCAAACTGGAGTGGAAAGGGGACACGATTATTGCACTCTGTAGCAAAACATGGTATGGGGTTTGGTTCAAAAGACAAATTTAGAGGCAAGGGGGCCAACAAGAAAAACAATATCATCAATAAAGAAAATAAAGATGCCAATGTTGCCATGGCAAAAGAGACCGAGATAGAGTCTGAGATAGCTGTATTGTGAGTGGCAGTGGTAAGCTTACCGATGATGTCGCCGCCGAAGAAGTGATGGAGACGGGATCTTAGATGCACCCCTACTAGTGACAGTGGGAAGCTTACTGATGTTGCCGTGGTTAAAGAGACTGACTGTTCCATTTACCCCAATGCTGAGTAAAATTGAGGTCAATATTAATTAAATATATCTGTTAATATCAAATATCTTTAAATAAAACAGTTAAAATAGTCCAAAGTTGAAGTGAAAATGCAAAGATTTTGCGCAATACAATCACATACCATATTTTTTTTGAGCTAATTTGCATTTCAAGTGTTCAATTTACAAAAATTTTCCAGGTGAAATGGTGGATAATGGCATTGAAGCTGAAGATAGACTAGAGTAAAAAAAAATGACATTTGCCGACCACGATTACGCTCAACATGAGGTGACCATAGAAACGGTAGAAAATGTGCCAAGTACAAGTATAAGTGTGGAAAAGGTCCTGAATGTGAGGATTTAATTCAATGATGACGTTCAATCAATACCAGAGGTTGATCATTGAAAATGAAGGAGAGCAAGGTGATTACTGAAACAATATTGTTCTGCAATCTGCAAACTATATTCAGTACCCTATTCTTTATAACAGTGTACAGATTATTATCCACATGCTTATCAAAATGTAATACTCTTCACTGTTTATTTCATCTAAAACAGATTCAGAAGATCAAAGTGAGCCATTACCAAAACAGAGGAGGAAGAGGGAATTAAAATATGAAAAAAAGTTCAGAGAGATCAAAGTTCTTTTATCAAAAAAGATGCAGATGAGAGAGTTGGTAAGTATGTAGTATCGATTCTGTGTTATGACCCACCAAGTTTCATGCCCATCCGACAGTTTGCACTAATTTGACACAACAACAGCACACTACCACCAAGTGACTATCAAAGACTACATCATGGATGAAGATGTTGCCGAGAGCATATTCCAATCTGCAGACTTGGACACCATATTAAACTACTAGTGGAACAAGATACCTACAACATCACAGTCCAAGGACTCAAAATAATCTTGGCAGCCCCAGCTGCTAACTAAAAAACATCTCCCATTGACAGACTAAACAACGATTAAATGTGAGTCTCCAGGAAAATTACTTCAATGAACAATTAACATGAGTGTGCTACCAACCATTCCAGATGCCGCTTCCAAAGATAGTATATTCCAACTGAACCACATTCCTTAAAGTTGCCAGGTGACACATTGAGAATTTGATCTCATTACATACTCCTGGAACCCACATAATAAGCACCCCATATTACTTACATTGCAAGATTGTAATAACAAGATGAAGTAATACAAGCCAACACAGCAATT
Source organism: Amphiura filiformis (assembly GCF_039555335.1). NCBI lineage: Eukaryota > Metazoa > Echinodermata > Ophiuroidea > Amphilepidida > Amphiuridae > Amphiura > Amphiura filiformis. The sequence continues at coordinate 47,270,516 of NC_092644.1, read as the reverse complement.
GTATACAAATAGCTGCTTGGAATAAGTGGTGTTAAAATTTGGACAGGTATCAATCACCTGATACTCCTTGTGACTCTGTTTACATCAGCTTCACAGGATGAAGTTCGCAAATTGATATCATCATCATCTTCAAAAATGCCTTAGTTGCGCCGCTACTCAAGAAGCCAAATCTAGATGTCAATAACTTCAAAAATTATCGTCCTGTATCTAACCTGAATTTTGTGTCAAAAATTATTGAAAAAGCAGTTGCTTCTAACTGAGTATCTCTCAACAAATGAACTATTTGAGCCATTTCAATCTGTATAAAAAGTATCATGGAGGGGGGTCTGGTAGATTCTGACCGTATGGATGCATTTGGGGTGTTGGCCTCGTAAGAAAATTTAATCGGCAATGTGCTGAACCATCACAAACCATTATGGTTGCCACTTGATACTCGAAGTTGACTTCAGTGAAACTATGGGGTTCGTGCCATGATGACATGTTGAATTGCAGGCGTCGTCCCACCAGATATACAGTATGTCCTAATAAAAGAAAAGTCACTCATTCTTAAGGAGACACTACACCTTAGTCCCTTGCCTCAAAGTTTGTTTGTTTTTGGACATAGACAAGTCTGTATCGGGCGTATGGTCAAATAGTAGGGTGATACATCGGGTATTTTGTGTCGACGCCCTTGGATGGAGTGTCACACTTGGGATGTGGAATCCTCGAGGGTCCGACACCTAAAATGTAAGCCCGTCTGAACACGGGTAAAGTGTTCCAATGTCTTATTAAATGAAAGCAATCCTCTGTAACGTGGTCAGATCAAATCATGCCGAAGTCAGAGCGTCATGAGGAGCAATCTCCCGGCTCTTGTATGAGCTGTGGAGGTGGTTTTAAGAAGAGGAAGGATGGGTTTCAGCGCCATAGTTTACAGGCCAAAATCTGTACTATTGGTCAGTCTTCGGATGAAGTATTGGCCCAGGTTTGGGGAATTGAGGTCATCCCAGCCTTTGAGGACCAGTACATATGTACAGAATGTACGTGCCTGTTGGGCAGTATTAAGAATGCCGAACGAAAGTTTCAAGAGAAAGGAAGACAGCACCAAACATGACACAAGTATTAGAGGTATGATCAATAGTAATGTATGAAATGTTTCTTTGCAAACAGGGATGTAGCTACAGTGGGCGGTGGTGGGCGGCAGAGCCCACCACTCGGTTTTGGAGCCCACCACTCAGCTGCAATTTTAGTCCTGGAGCCCACCACTCAGAGGCCAAAATTGTACATTTTTATTGGATTAGTCAAAATTTTGGTCCATTTTGGCAACAAATTGCCAAATATGCAAGATTTTCATTAAATGCAGCCCACCACTAAAACTATCCTAGCTACAACCCTGTTTGCAAATTCTTATGTTTTGAATATTATTGGAAGGTTTCATGCCATTTTATAACAATTACTCATACAGAACAAAAAGGCACATTTTGTATTAATTGGTTATTCGTGCATTAGGCCACACACCACACAAGCCAAGTATCTGAACTAGGCATGTCGCACCAACTTACATTGGTAAGTTTTTTGGGCCAGGCTACTCGGTCCAATCAGGGACAGGGAAGTAAGAGAACACCTGCTGGGACTGGTATGTCTTTGGAGGCATTGCAAGAAGCTTAGATATCAGCAGTATGAAAAGACATGGGGGGACAGACCATTTCTCCCCAAAGTAACACAAACTGTTTCCCTGGGCAAACTATGACAAAGACACATAACTTATCACTTGCAAGTTGTGCTTCAAATACAAACCAAATTTGAAATGGCAAAAAAGTGGTTTTGTTAAAGGTTCACCAAGAATGATGCAAGTTACAAATTATGTTACTTTATTATGTATTTCTTAATCTTAAGCTTCACATGCACTTTTTATTCGGGCCCGCACAAAATTTGTGAGGGCCCTCAAAAATAGGAGACCAAGGGGCCTTCAGAAATTCTCAGAAGCTTTGCACGATGGCTTTGTTGCATTATACCAGTGACGTTTGATGTAAAATATGATAATGGCAACAGCGTTGATATTGACATGTTACACCCACCTATCAAAGCTTTTGGTGTAAAGCCCGTCTAGGTGAATGGTGGAACTATGCATACGCAACATTCAACAACAAAGAATGAGAAAACTTTTGGGTTAAACGATCAACGTTTGATTTTATCACCAGGTCTCTGGGTGAATGAATTAGGAAGAGGGACACTGCTTTCAGGAACGCCATATCGATTGAGAAGAGGGTTGCAGTGACACTGTGGAGGGTATCAACCAATGCAATTCAAACAGAGAAATACATTACTTGATGGAGAGAAGACATTTAAGATAAGCCACAGAAGAGTGACATTGTTCAACGGTACTGTCAGTGTGATATGGTTAGAGACATTTCCAATTTGTATCATACTCAGAGAAGGATAGTTTGTTCTGCCTGGACAAAATGGACGCTTAATACTAGTCAGCAAATAAGTGGAACACACTAGTATCTCAAGCATTATTAAATCACTTTGTCTGATGATTTCTGAAGATTCGGCTAAGATGACTTGCCCATCTGGGTGGAATTGTGAAGGAGAGCAAGAGTGGCTTACAAGTTATTGCTTCAAGCGTTATTAACACATTTGTTATAAAACACTTGTTTTTGTAGTGTGCAGTTTTTCATCTATTTCTTCTTATTTTTTTAGTAATATACCTTCATCTACTGGATTCGTAAGGAGGTTAGGGAAATGGTGGGAAACAAGGGGGAGGAATTGGTGGATGCGAATGAGGAAGAGTTGGTCGACAACAGGGGTGGTATCAATGCTAGCAGCGACGGGCCAGAAGCAACTGAGGCGTCAGAGGTAGAAGACAATGGAAGTGGGGAGGGTAATACGTCAGTAATTCGTCAGATGGGGAGGAACAGATGAAACTTGTAAGGGTTGGGGATATTGTGGTGGCGGCGGCATGGGAGGATAATTGGTATATAGGAGAGATACAGGAGTTAGCTGAGAATGAGGGTGGGAAGTTAAAAGTAGCGATACATGTGCAGGGCAAGCGGTAATAGTAAAAGCATGAAGTGGCCACATCCAGCAGACGTTAAACACACACACAAGAGTCGGATTATAGACAAGAATGTAAATATATTTGGTATATATATATATATATCAATGCAGGCAGGTGAAGATAAGCAAAACGGTAGACAAGAATTTGGATGAAAAATACACGTCATACACTAAGAAATATGTGGCAAAAACTTGATGACAACTAACCTCATGAAGCTAATTTTGAAACATTCAAAAAAATCATGATAAAAAAAAATCTAGCAGACCACACCATCAAACAAGCAAACTACTTCTACGTACTGAAACATTTATCAGCCTCAAATGAGCAAACTACCATCAACCTCAAAAGGAGTATATAAGCTATGTGACAAGTAGTTTTTCCCATCAAAAGTTTTTTAAAGAAATCTTGTTTTGTAATCTGAAAACTAGCTCCAAAGTGTCACAGTACCCTCTGCTGCTTCTGCTACCCTACTTTCACTGTGCCAAGATGGTTGAACTTGACCATCAACTGTATTATGAAAATATGTGTTTTGACGATGCATTCAGCCTAAGTTTGGGGTTATTTTTCCTTCGGTGAATACCACTTTGTACAACCATTTGCCGACAATAAACAGTGACATATATGAGACAATAAACCTCTTGCATCTCGTGTCTATATATTGCATAATCAGGGTATAAATAGGCCTACTAGGCCTATTATAGCCTATAGTAGCATTGATTTATTTCACGACAGATATCATCCAGGATACTGAATTTTAAAAATTGAAAATTTAGAAAATCCAAAGGAAAATTGCCGAAAACGACAGCACCAAACATGACACAAGTATAGTAGAGGTATTTGATCAATAGTAATATATGAAATGTTTCTTTGCAAATACTTATGTTTTGAATGTTATTGGAAGGTTTCATGCCATTTTATAACAATTACTCACATACACACATGGTCAGGTCATATCATGCCGAAGTCAGAGCGTCATGAGGAACAATCTCGCGGCTCTTGTATGAGCTGTGGAGGTGGTTTCAAAAAGAGAAAAAATGGCTTCCAGCGGCACAGTTTGCAGGCTGAAATCCGAACCATTGGTACATCTTCTAATGAAGTGTTGGCTCAAGTTTGGGGAATTGAAGTCATCCCAGTCTTTGAAGACCAATATTTATGTACAGAATGTACGTGCCTGTTAGGTAGTATCAAGGGTGCCCAACGAAAGTTTCAAGAGAAACTAAGCCAGTTTGAAAGTCGGGTCCAGGGGGTCATCTATTGGTGAGCTGATTGGCAAGAGTGGAGAGAAGTCAACCCCACTGACAGAAGCGCTGTTGAGCAGTGTCCCTACCACCGCCACTGGAGGTGTCGTAACTCGGAGGAAGACAGCATCAAACATGACACAAGTAGTAGAGGTATATGATCAATAGTAATGTATGAAATGTTTCTTTGCAAACAGGGATGTAGCTACTACAGTGGGCGGTGGTGGGCGGCAGAGCCCACTACTCGGTTTTGGAGCCCACCACTCAGCTGCAATTTTAGTCCTGGAGCCCACCACTCAGAGGCCAAAATTGTACAGTTTTATTGGATTAGTCAAAATGTTGGTCCATTTTGGCAAAAAATTGCCAAATATGTAAGATTTTCATTAAATGCAGCCCACCACTAAAACTATCCCAGCTACAACCCTGTTGGCAAATTCTTATGTTTTGAATATTATTGGAAGGTTTCATGCCATTTTATAACAATTACTCATATACACACATAACAGAACAAAAAGGCACATTTTTTATTAATTGGTTATTCATGCATTAGGCCACACACCACACAAGCCAAGTATCTGAACTAGGCATGTCGCACCAACTTACATTGGCAAGTTTTTGGGGCCAGGCAACCTGGTCGATTCAGGCAAAGGGAAGTAAGTGAACAGCTGCCGGGACTGGTATGTCTTCGGAGGCCAAGAAGCTTAAATATCAGCAATATATGAAAAGATCAGGGGGACAGACCATTTCCTACCGAGTAACACAAACTGTTTCCCTGGGCAAACTATGACAAAGACACATAACTTATCACTTGCAAGTTGTACTGCAAATACATTGTACATTGTATAAACCAAATTTGAAACAGCAAAAAAGTGGTTTTGTTAACGGTTCACCAAATGTAAAATGATATTTGAGAGGCACCAAAAATATAAAAAACAAAGTTAACTAGACTTAGCTGTGGTCTAAGACCACGAACACAGCCGTGTTGTGGCCCCTTAAATGACCTTTGACCCCAAAATATATGAAAACGCCAATAGACATTGGCTAATGTCAATGCATGGGTGCACGTGGCACCACTTTGCTATGTTACTTGTGGCAGAAGGAGCATTTTGAAGGTTTTTCGTCTCAGACCGGAAGTGACCCCTTAATGACATTTGACCCCAAACAAAAAAATACCACATATGAATTGGGTAACAACAATTCATGTGTGAACATACCGTTACTGTCCTATGTTTTTCTTAGCAAATAAAAAATTTTGAAGGTTTTTCGTTTTATACCGGAAGTGACCCCTTAATGACCTTTGACCCCAAATCTGTGTACACCCCATAGACACTGGGTAATAACAATGCATGTGTGCAAGTGGCGTCACTGTCCTACATAATCTGTGGAAGAAGATGCATTTTAAAGGTATTTCGTTTTATACCGGAAGTGACCCCTTAATGAGATTTGACCCCAAATAAAAAAATACCACATATACATTGAGTGACTGCAGATCATGTGTGAACATACCGTTACTGTCCCATGTTTTACTTAGCTAATAAAAATTGTTGAAGCTTTTTCGTTTTATACCGGAAGTGACCCCTTAATGACCTTTGACCCCAAATCTGTGTACACCCCATAGACACTGGGTAATAACAATGCATGTGTGCAAGAGGCGTCACTGTCATACATAATCTGTGGAAGAAGATGCATTTTAAAGGTATTTCTTTTTATACCGGAAGTGACCCCTTAATGAGCTTTGACCCCAAATAAAAAAATACCACATATACATTGGGTGACTGCAGATCATATGTGAACATACCGTTACTGTGCTATGTTTCACTTAGCTAATAAAAAAATTTTGAAGGTTTTTCGTTTTATACCGGAAATGACCCCATAATGACCTTTGACCCCAAATCTGTGTACACCACATAGACACTGGGTAATAACAATGCATGTGTGCAAGCGGGGTCACTGTCCAACGTAAGTTGTGGGAGAAGATGCATTTTTAGTTGAAATCACGGTTTTGACCCCTGTGACCAGTGTTTACTCTCTCTGGAAATTGAGTGCGCCAAATGGAACATTTTCTTTCACAAATTGGCCCAATTTTGGCCCAGTAATTCTCCCAAATTCACTAATTGTAATACAGCATTACAAATTTTTGTGAGACAAAAATAATTTTTACTGGGCCAAAATTGAGACATATGGCCTCTGAGTAAACACTGCCTGTGACCCCTGCATGACCTTTGACCCCACAAGTTTCATGTGACATGTAGGGGCACGGTCAATGATCATTGTGACCAAGTTAGGTCAAAATCGATGTAAGCATGTGAGTGCTAGAGCAAATGTAATGGTTGACAGAAGAAAGAAAGAAGAACCTGTAAGAAAAAAGACACGGCCGTGACTAACGTCACGGCTGTGTAAATATAAAAGAAAGTTGAACAGTCAATAAAAGCACTTGCTTTGCATGAATGATACAAGTTACAGATTATGGTACTTTATTATGTATTTCTTAATCTTAAGCTTCACATGCACTTTTAATTCGGGCCCGCAAAAATTTGTGAGGGCCCTGAACAAATTGGAGACCAAGGGGCCCTCAGAAATTCTCAGAAGCGTGTGCACGATAGCTTTGTTGCATTATACCAGTGACGTTTGATGTAAAATATGATAATGGCAACAGCGTTGATATTGACATGTTACACCCGCCTATCAAAGCTTTTGGTGTAAAGCCCGTCTAAGTGAATGGTGGAACTATGCATACGCAACATTCAACAACAAAGAATGAGAAAACTTTTGGGTTAAACAATCAACGTTTGATTTTATCACCAGGTCTCTGGGTGAATGAATTAGGAAGAGGGACACTGCTTTCAGGAACGCCATATCGATTGAGAAGAGGGTTGCAGTGACACTGTGGAGGCTATCAACCAATGCAATTCAAACAGAGAAATACATTACTTGATGGAGAGAAGACAATTAAGATAAGCCACAGAAGAGTGGAATTGTTCAACGGTACTGTCAGTGTGATATGGTTAGAGACATTTCCAATTTTTATCATACTCATAAGAGAAGGATAGTCTGTTCTGCATGGACAAAATGGATGCTTAGTACTAACTAGTCAGCAAATTAGTGGAATGCACTAGTATCTCAAGCATTATTAAATCACTTTGTCTGATGATATCTGAAGATTCCTGCTAAGATGACTTGCCCATCTGGGTGGAACTGAATACCTGAGTGGAAGAAGGGCCCAACTCCATTTTACAAAAATGAGTTCATCATATTTTAAAAGTCCTGTACCATTTCCATTGCAACATAATCAATTCACATGTATGTTATAATGTATGTTCATTTAGCGGTACTAAAGGTCCCCTCAAGATGAAAAAGTCTGCCTCTTAAAACTTTCCCAAATATTGTGTTTTTGTTTATATATCCAAAAAAAGTGTTGATGGAGTTGGGCCCTTCTTCCTCTCAGGTATTGTGAAGGAGAGCAAGAGTGGCTTACAAGTTACAGTCCAACCTCTATTATCCGGCCATGATGGAACCAAGCATTGTCCGGATAAGTGAAAAATCCGGATAAGTGAATTACATGTAATTCTGCATTGACTGTCCCAAGTACTGAAATTGGGACAACAAAAGATTGTTTCAACATGGGGTAATAACACTAATAGATGAATGGCATTTGAGTGCTTTATGCAACATAGATATGTCATTCTAGGCATTTAGAGAATGGAATTAAGGTGTAAATTATCAAAAACATGTTCTAACAGTGTAGATTTCAAAGCCGCATAACGGAGAGATCCGGCTAAAAGAGGTCCAGATAAGAGAGGTTGGTCTGTATTGCTAACACTTAACTTGTTTTTGTAGTGTGCCGTTTCTGATCTATTTCTTCTTCTTTTTTCAGAAAAATACCTTCATCAACTGGATTCGTAAGGAGGTTAGGGAAATGGTGGGAAACAAGGGGGAGGAATTGGTGGATGCGAATGAGGAAGAGTTGGTCGACAACAGGGGTGGTATCAATGCTAGCAGCGACGGGCCAGAAGCAACCGAGGAATCAGAGGTATTAGACGTGGAAGTGGAGAGGGTAATTCGTCAGATGGGGAGGAACAGAAGAAACTGGTCAGGGTTGGGGATATTGTGGCGGCGGCATTGGAGGACAATTGGTATATAGGAGAGATACAGGAGTTAGCTGAGAATGAGGGTGGGAAGTTCAAAGTAGCGTACATGTGCAGGGTAAACGGTAATAGTAAAAGCATGAAGTGGCCACATCCAGCAGACGTTCAACACACACACAAGGGGCCATTGCCATGATGAACTACTACCATGATAAAGACAGGAAGATTAAGGAGCTTGAAGATCTGAATAAACTTGAACTCTGTTACTTGACCTTGAACGTATATTAAACAGCAATTATAATTGTTTAATATACGTATATGGTTATTTTATACCCATGAGTCAATCCAGCAAAGTTGTAAAAGTGAATTACAACTATAAGAGAACATTGGACTTGTATATGAAATACAATAGTGAACTTCATCATTATCACAACCCGTGAGTGAGGACACGTAAAAATACCTGTGAGAGTGACTAAACTTAACAATGGCACCGTCCACCAGATACAACCAGGAATCATTTTTGACAAATTCGATCCCAATGTGGAATATTTTGAGTGTTATCAAGATAGACTGGAACAATATTTGCTGGTAGCAGGGATTGACAAGGAAGCTGAAAGAGTTGCAACATTAATTTCTGTTATTGGAGCAAAAAGACAATTGAGAGACATGTCAGCACCTACAAAGCCTAAGGATTTGAAGTTTAGCGAAATATGCAAAAAACTCAACGACTACTACAACCCCAAGAAAACAACTTTAGCAAATCGGTACAAGTTCTATCGTCGAACGCAAAAGGATGGTGAGCCTAAAGAAACTTTCGCGAAACTGCCATCAGAGACATTTTCGTATGTGGACTGAAAAACAAAGCAATCAAGCGTAGACTGTTCGCCAAAGAAGAAAGTGTTATAACTTTGGACAAGGTTGAGAAAATTGCCATCAGCATGGAAACAGCGGACAGGGAAACCGAGGAACTTAAGGACGATGAAAAGACAACTGTGAAACGAGTTGAACTGAGAAAAATGTTGTGGAAGGAACAATCAAAATAGAACGCACATCGCAGGACATTAAGGAGAGAAATATATCAGATGTGGACTCTGTGATAGTGCATGTGGGCACAAATAATTTAGTGGCGGATTCTGAAGATACCATTTCACAGAAGTTGGATGACATGTGTGATCATCTCAAGCGCAAAGTGCCAGAAAGATGCGAGGTTGACATTGAAGACTCCCCACGAAAACGGTATTTTTCTGTCAGAAGCATACACTTACCCGCCACCCCCACCAAATGGGTTTTTACTGTTAGAAGCCTGACACACACTTTTAGCGAAAAATTGACTTATGGCCAGCCCAGCCTGGGAAAAAAATTGCTTTAAAGAAAAAAAAGGAACAAAAATGGAAAAATTAACAACGTTGGCTGGGTCGCAAATCTCAAACCGAAGCGACGAGAAATGAGCTCGCAAATTTTTCGGCTCATTTCCGTCGACAACTGGGCGTGGATTTTCAAGGATCCAAGAATTTTGTGGAGGCCTGCGTAAAGGAAGAATCTCTCGCGGTGTTGAAGTGGCTCTTTGATGAGGCCGAAAAAGGAAAATGGCGAGATTTTGAACTTGCAAAAATTTGAATCCTTCGACAAGCAATTGCAGTTATTTGCACTTTACCACTTATCTGAACAAAAACCAAAAGTGTACGATGTACACCGCTTTGTCTACGAATGTATTATCATTCATTCATTTATTCATTCAGTCATAATTTATTATCATATATCATATTATAAATTGTATTACACGTAGGCTATTAAATCTTTAAACAAGTCAAAGCAGGTCGTTCGTATAGCCAGCCATAATTAATAATGACTCAATTCAAATTGCGACATTTTAATGTTACACTGGTCCACATTATTGTGACATCTTGGCAAGTATCACTGCTGATCAACTCAACTTAACCGTCTCCAAAGAATTCAAAATTAGGACTGCCCGTCTTATTGTCAAGAAAAGAAAGCATGATGAGCATATTACACCAATTCTCATAGAGCTTCACTGGCTGCCAGTCGAATTGCGTATTCAATTTAAACTTGCTGTTCTGGCTTTCCGTCACTTCGATGGCACTTAATTTACCACCATACCTGTCATCTGCGCTTTGTACTTATCAAACTTCCCGCTCCCTTCTATCATCCTCTGAAAAGTTACTTAAAACTCCTCGGGTTAACCTCAAATCAGCTGGTGAACGCTTATTTCAGTTTGCTGCTCTAACTGTTTGGAACTCGCTTCCAAACAGCCTTTGTAGCATCCTCACACTTTCTTAATTTAAATGTCAGCTTAAAACCCATCTCTTGACATTATCGTTTCGAGTCATGTGACTTCACTGCATGATGTATTGCGACTGGGTTTATTCTTTTATTTTTTTTAACAATTTAGCTTCACATTCATGGTCTTGTCTTATAGCAGTTGTCTTTTCAGACACATATTGGTATTTCTAGATGTCTATCTATATGGCAGGACAGTTTATTTTTACAGTGTAGTCCTGTATATGCCGTATTATAAACCCTTATTTTTTGTTTTTGCAGACTTCCGTTTGAAGTTCAATGGATCTTAATGGGGAAAGAGGACACCGGTTCTGGCATGTCTGATGACGATGCACCAAGCGTAGAACTGGATCGATTTATAGACATCAGTAGTGATGATGAGGTAAGTGCATGCAAACAATCAATATGAGGCCACCAGTATTGCAAACATCATACATAGAATTGCAGAGGCCTTTGTGGCCACATTTGGTCCTTCTTTGTTTCTGATGTTTGGAGATTGTGTGTGTGCCAAAAGTTCAGAATGTAGCCATTTGTTGAGAATAATCTCACATTTGCTGTAATTTCCTTACAAAAAGGCTCTGCACTCCTCCAAATGTAATTAAAATGCACTTTCCTGGCAAGTTCGAAGTCATTTAGACTTGTAATGGGTGATCAAGTTGAATTAGTAACAAAATTAGCCTGGTCAAAGAAATGAATTTCCAAAGTGCCTAATATTAGGCAGGGGAGGAAACTTGTGGAAGGAACGTATGTTATCATATGTGTGGATACCTTCTTCATTACATGCAAGTAATCAAAATGTAGGAATGTAAGATACCATATGAATGGCGTCAAAAATATTGTGAAGGTAAATGTCCCCTGTTCTTAATAGGTAGGAAAACTGAAAGTGCACACATGCTCCTTTGAGTCGTTGCCTTGCATAATAGTGCAAAGTATGCCCAATTATGCTGCACTCGTGCAAGTTGATCATATTGTTGTTGTAATTGCCAAGTTCAACACTTAGTACTTTCAATAGAACATAAATTGTAGGTTACTTGTTGTATTATGCCATGGGTTTCCCGTTAGTCAATTGATAATGCTTTTTATATGGAGGCACTGATTGCTGTGTTGCTGTAATATGAACTGAAATAATTTGATGTCTTTCTTCTTTGCAGCATCACAATATCTCCTCTGCACAGATGATAAGAAATTACGTATGAGAGCTTTTCATGCAGGTGCATGTACTTGTAAGCATGAACACAAAGTTATATGCAAAGAGTGCTGAAATTGATACACCTTCGTAAAATGTACATAATCACCCCCCAGGGAACGGTATCATTTCTAAGTAAATGCTGGGGAAGCGGTGTTTCTGACAAACAGCTAGATAACCGAAACCTGTGGTTTATTGGACAATCTTGATCCTGGGAATGTTATAATTGCAGACTGTGGTTGTATGTCTTACCTTACAATAGTGATTTTCATACTTTTATCCAAAAAAATACAGATCCCAAATTGTGCACAGCATTTTTGGCATAGTTGAGAGTCCACTTCTCATTGTCATTCTATAATACTTTTTCATAGGAATATCAGATGAAGGTGAAGGCACCATTAACTTCTCAGAACAAATTAAAAGAGATGAATTGAGCCACCATTGAGACAAGCAATCTCATTAATCAATATTATCAGTTGTTGACAAGCACTTACAGCGACACTGAACATGTTGAAGAGCTACAAATTCAGCAGAAAGATGTTGAAGAAGACCACTTATAGTACCTTTGGCACCTGTACATGATGAAACAGACCCCTGCCACACACATACTTGTGCAGATGCTGTCTGATGAACTGCGTCGGACCAAACCCTATGCACTGCCTGTACAGTATATCCCATACCAGTCCCTGAAGGATGCCTAGGTGCAGGATATCTGCAATAAGTAAAAGCCAAGATGGAGGAGTACCGTAAAGCCACGATTTTTCCGTGTTACAAAATTTAAAATCTGTGTTACAAATTTGTGATTTCCGTGATTTTCCGTTTTCCACTATAAAGCACTGAAAAGTTAAAACAAACATATTTTAAAAGTGTATTTTGTCCTACCTTTTACATTGTAGACCGAGAATGAATGCTAGAATGGATTGTTTAATGATTGATTCCTGCTAAATCTTTGTTTTATTTTGCAAATCAACACAAAAGTTAGACATTTTACACAGTTTTTCACTATTTTGTGGCATTTTCAAATTTCCGTGAGCAAACCCCGAATTCCGTGAATTTTTCTGTTTTTCCTTATAGCGGAGAAATCGTGGCTTTAGAGTATGGCCTCAATTGTGTAGGTATATTTGTTTGAACTTGGCAAATAAAGACATAGACATAGAATTGATGGACACGGATGAGGAAGAAGCGACTGAGGCATCAGAGGTAGAAGACGGTGGAAGTGGAGAGGGTAATTCGTCAGATGGGGAGTAACAGAAGAAACTGGTAAGGGTTGGGGATATTGTGGCGGCAGCATGGAAGGATAATTGGTATATAGGAGAGATACAGGAGTTAGCTGAGAATGAGGGTGGGAAGTTAAAAGTAGCGTACATATGCAGGGCAAACGGTAATAGTAAAAGCATGAAGTGGCCACATCCAGCAGACGTTAAACACACACACAAGAGTCAGATTATAGACAATAATGTAAATATATTTGGCATATATATCAATGCAGGCAGGTGAAGATAAGCAAAACGGTAGACGAGAATTTGGATGAAAAATACACGTCATACGCTAAGAAATATGTGGCAAAAACTTGATGACAACTAACCTCATGAAGCTTATTTTGAAACATTCAAAAAAATAATGATAAAAAAAAATCTAGCAAACCACACCATCAGCCTCAAAGAAGCAAACTACTTCTACTAAAACATTTATCAGCCTCAAATGAGCAAACTACCATCAACCTCAAAGGAGTAGAGTACTATAAGCTATGTGACAAGTAGTTTTTCCCATCAAAAGTTTTTTAAAGAAATCTTGTTTTGTAATCTGAAAACTAGCTCCAAAGTGTCACAGTACCCTCTGCTGCTTCTGCTACCCTACTTTCACTGTGCCAAGATGGTTGAACTTGACCATCAACTGTATTATGAAAATATGTGTTTTGACGATGCATTCAGCCTAAGTTTGGGGTTATTTTTCCTTCGGTGAATACCACTTTGTACAACCATTTGCCAACAATAAACATGTACGAGACAATAAACCTCTTGCATCTCGTGTCTAAATCCTGTGTTACATTTTTGGTGTAGTCAGCCGGATTTAACACAACCATTCACCAAAACCCCGGCTGTCCGAAAGGCTGGATTTGACTACTGAAGATACCAAACCATGGTTGGTGACTAGTAAGCTGGTTACCAAAGTCTGATGAAAAACAGAAGGATGTCGACGGGCGGACGAAGTACTACCACAGTCTTTGCTATTGCCATGATGAACCACTACCATGATAAAGACAGGAAGATTAAAGAGCCTGAAGATCTGAACGAACTTGAACTCTGTTACTTGAACTTGAACGTATATTAAACAGTTAAACAATTTTAATTAAAAAGCAATTAAAAGGCCGGCAGATTCCACAAGAAATGGAGAATTTCAATGATCGCTTTGCAGATGTACGGAAGATAATTGAACAGTGTTTCGGTCAGTGTAAGTTAAAGAGTCCTCAAAGAACCCAACCAATGGGAGGATGACACAGTCATCTTGAATTTTTTGATGGAGAACATCTACACAGTAATAGCATCAAATAATGAGGAAACTATAGAGCTAGAACTGTAGAAGATGAGCTGCTTACAGTAAATTTTTGTATATCAGGCTCACCACTCACAAAAGAAAACCTGGACAGCTTGACAATGCTGCATGGCTTCAACAGTGTCACGAAAGAATCAAACTTGATGCTGTAATATCAGAGTTTGTTAAGGAGAACTCATATACTGTAATATTCATTCAAAAGATGGATTGAAACGGATTGAAAAAGATCATGGACAATGTATGGTCCCCCAAATATGGCCCTCTTGGTGCAGAAGCAAATCCAGATTTGCAAAATACAGATGGAACGTATAAATATAAGACATGGAGTTCCGCAACACAGCGTTTAGCCAGAACTGCATGCGAAGCTTTGGCTCCAGGCGGAAACCAGCAGGCCAATGCAATTGGGCAGGCCAATGCAATTGGGCAGTTCAAAACACACAGAGAAATTAAGAATGTGTCAAAGCTGAAGATGGGTTCTTTGAGGGTGCTGCTGGTGTGTATATCATCAAAACCACATACAGATATTTTTATTAAGCATCCTAGTGACTTGCTAGCCAGAGCCAGACATGGTCCCAATATAAGCACCATAATACCATAAAACTTTTAATTGGAATCACCCCCTCCCCCACCTGGAATGGTATCATTTCTAAGTAAATTCTGGGGTGGCGGTATTTCCGTCAAAACCAGTGGTTTATTGGACTATCTTGATCCTGCAAATGTTATAATTAAGTTTATTGGCCAATGCACAATAAACAGATTTACCCCCTGCGAAATAGCCTAGCCCAATTGTGTTTGGGTTTCTATGCTTAATAGGTGCAGCATTCTTACTTCCAATCAGCATCAAGGCCTATTGTCTGAAGCAGCCAATAGGATTTGTCGATCACCCAGCGTTTTAGGCGTAATTCCCAGGAAATAAGCACACACCATTCTGTCACAGAAGGAGTAAGAGCTAGTTTTTATTAGTGGAAAAATTTTCCCACCCACCACTCCCAAACAAAGCAAACTGTACAAGTTATTTGTAGTGGGTTAAGGAGTTCTTGGGGGCGCAGCCACAAAATAGCGCACACGAAGTGTTTTGCAGGGGAAATTTGGGCACTTATTCAAGGGCATTATGCGGGAAAACCAGATGTCTTGACTGGGGCGGAAAATCGGCCAGGGCCAGGAATTTCATCCAAAATGGGTTGATATTATGTACTTGCCCCTATAGGTTTTGGCATGTAAATGGTTTCCAAATAATAATCAGTGTTTCATAAAATGATGAATGCAATAAACTTACACTTTGTATATAGGAAGGGCTAGGGAAATTCCCGGGAGGGCCCGTACCTTACGGGGAGTAATTTAGGGAAGGGTTCGTGAATTTCCCGGGAGTGGTCCCGTAACGTAAATAAAACTTGATGTAAACTTCTCTGAGAGAAGTTGGATTACAAAATTGTATATGCATTCGGGAGGGCCCTATAACTTACCGGGCCCCCAAATTGGGGTTACAAATAAAAAGGAGTTTACTCTTACTCCGACAGATGATTGGCAGCCACATTGCACATTAAACAGGTCACTACTCATGCTTCATTCACTTTACTAGATCATGGGCTACGCATGGAAGACATTGAACGCCAAGACAGACAAATTGGTCTTCTGCTCAACGGTTGTTTTTTCCCCGTGTGCAGGATTGTCTGAGAAAGATGGAATGTGGTCATGATGGAATTCCACAAGATGTAAAGGATACAAAATTGTATTTGTACATTTGCTGGTTATTCATCAAGATGTTTTGCTCCACAACTGCATCGTTGTTGACAAAAATCCGCTATGCCTCACAAGTGTTATGACCAACGTATATACCAACCTTACTGATGGCCTAGGGACAGAATACCCTTTACTACCAGGTTCACACAAAGTACACACAGTACACTGTTTTTACTATTTCAGAACAATAAAACACTAGTAACATTTATTTTGGGGTTAATTACATCATCAGGTGGGGCTTTAACCATGTTAACCTGCTTCACAAGTTATAATACACATGCACAATCATATAATGTATATCATACTAGCATAGAGTAAGAATATTAATATGTTATCATTGGCAGTGCCATCATTGTGGCATGAGATGATCTAGAGTCATTTGTTATCCATATCATGTCTTGATCTGTAGTTGGGAGTTTCCATGAAGACTAGTCTGTACTCTGTAGCCAGTTAATGCATGCTCTTGAGTTCAAGGCGTCTTCGTGTACACTACTCAAAGTCATGTCATGACAGAATCAAATAACACAGCACAGCTAGCTTAAGCTTAACAGTTCCTTGGAATGGTTTCATACCAACGTATAACTTTACCTCCACTAGGTTCTTGAATAACTGCTAAGTCTTTCTGGTGAATCCCTTGCATGTACATTGCAAATGTTAGATATAAAAATTTGCAACTATTTCAGCCCATGTGCCATCCGTGTTGCTCAGGTAGGCAGCCATTTTGATCTCCCTGTATTTTCAGTCTGTAGGCAATTAAGCCTGTCTCCCAATTACTAGTAGCTGGCAGGGGGTGTCTGATGCTGGATGCTCAATGCCTCAATCAATCCTATGATATACCAGTGGACATCACACCTCCCCCCTTAAAAGAGAAGTTTACATGTAATGAAAACTTCACACTTTCTTTAGTGTTTTACTTCATAACTGATTACTTAGTATATTATCCTGTAGTTGTTATACCTGAACTTTTTGTCAACAAACACCTTGACTGTATAACACTACACAAACTATAAAATGTTGACATTGGTTCATGACCATGTCACTGCTTTTCTTTTAAAAGCAATTTTGTTTGATAACAAAACTCAAAGTTTTATACAGCACAATTAATAGAAAAATTTGAATGCCATGAAAACTTAACTTTGAACATGTTCCATACATGTGATCTACTTGAAAAGTACACTGCTTTTCTTTTTAAAAGGAATTCTTGTTTCACACACTGTTTATGGCATTTGGCAATGTTAATTTAATTGTGTGCTCTTGATAGGGCATCTGCCACTACATTGTCCTTTCCTTTGATGTGCTTAATATCCAAACTGTATCCTTGTAAAGTCAGACTCCACCTCACAAGTCTCTGATTCTTATTTTTCATCCTGTGGATGAAGGTGAGGGGGTTATGATCAGTGAATATCAATACTGGATACACTGTTGTACACAAGTACACTTCAAAATGTTGTAAGGCAAGGAGGAGGGCAAGACATTCCTTTTCTATGGTGGAATAGTTCTTCTGATGTTTATTGAACTTCTTAGAGAAGTAACATAAAGGATGGTCTATGCCCTTTTCATCTTCTTGCATGAGCACTGCCCCACAACCAATATCGCTTGCATCCACAGTCAACTTAAACTGTTTGAGAAAATCTGGAGCTGACAAAATTGGCGCGATTTATCAGGATGGCTTTGATTTTGGAAAACGCGCTTTGACACTGATCAGTCCAAATAAACTTCTCATCCTTTCTGAGCAAATTGGTCAAAGGATGTGCTATTTCTGAGAAGTTGGCGCAGAACTTCCGGTAATATCCGCCATGCCAAGAAATCTCATCAATTCTTTCTTGGTCATTGGTGTGGGGAACTGCTCAATAACTTCTATCTTGGCTTTAATTGGTTTGACCTGTCCCTGTCCCACTACATGACCTAAGTAAGTCACTGTGGTATGACAAAATTCACTTTTCATTAGGTTCACAGTGAGATTGGCTTTGGACAGTCTCTCAAATAGCTGGTGGAGTTGCTGTATGTGTTCTTCCCAAGTTTGACTGTATACTATGATGTCATCAATATATGCTTCACAGCCATGTAGGTCCGAAACTAGACTGTTGACTAATCTTTGGAATGAGGCTGGGGCATTTTTTAACCCAAAGGGCATTTTCTTGTATTGGTAAAGCCCTTCTGGAGTACAAAAGGCTGTGATCTCTTTTGCTCTTTCCGTGAGCGGAACTTGCCAATAGCCCTTTAATAAGTCAAACTTGCTTACAAATTTGGCATTTCCAATCTTATCAATACAGTCATCAATCCTTGGGATTGGATAAGAATCGGTCTTGGAAAAATGATTGACTTTCCGAAAATCTGTCACTTAATCGATAAGAACCATCAGGTTTGGGGACTAAAATACAGGGCGAACTCCACTCGCTATTGCTAGGCTCTATAATGTCATTATCTAGCATATACTGTATCTCTTTGTTTAGATACTCTTGTTTGATGGGATTGACTCTATATGGGTGTTGTTTTATAGGCTCAGTGTCACCCACATCTATATCATGGTATGTCAAGTCAGTAGTGTTTGGCACATCTGGAAAAATAGTTTCCCATTCATGGACTAAATCTTTCAATTCACTTTGCTGATTTGGAGGAAGATGTGTCCACTTTGTGTCCAAGTTAGAGAGCACATCAGAATTTTTAAGACTGCATTCAGTGTGTTTATCAGAAAGGCTGTCACTGGGGTCACTCATACATGTATCTTCAGTATGCTTAATTGTGACTTTCTCCTTTTCATCACCATGTGGCATAGGTGCAGTGGCAGTAGCACACACTGGTTGAGAATTTTGCTCTGATCTTTCAAAGTACTCTTTTAGCATGTTGATGTGACACAATTGTTTTGCTTTATGTCGCCCTGGGGTTTTTCACTATATAATTAACTTCCCCAACTTTGGAGTCAATTTCATAGGGTCCAGTATATCTGGCTTGCAAGGGCTGTCCTTGTATGGGAAACAGTGCCAGGACCTTGTCACCTGGTTCAAATACCCTGTTTCTACTACCCTTGTCATACCATGTTTTCATTTTCTCTTGACTTTGTTTGAGATTGTCATGGGCAATTTCTGTAGCTCTGAATAACCTTTCTTTGAAGTTTACAACATAGTCCAACAGATTCAAGTCTGTGTGTTCACTCAACCATCTTTCTTTCAGAAGCTTCAAAGGACCGCGCACCGAATGACCAAACACAAGTTCAAAGGGGCTAAACCCAAGGGAGGTTTGCACCGCTCCCTGGCAGCAAATAACAGGAGACGTACCCCTTCATCCCAGTCCCTTTCAAACTCATAGCAGTATGTTTTGATCATATTCTTTAGCGTTTGGTGAAAGCGTTCAAGCGCTCCTTGAGATTCAGGGTGGTATGCGCTGGACTTGAATTGCTTGATTCCTAGTTGCTGCATCACCTGCTGGAATACGCCAGACATAAAGTTAGATCCCTGGTCAGATTGTATTTCTTTTGGTAATCCAACCAAAGTAAAGAACTTGGTAAGGGCTTTCACTATTTGGGGTGCTTTTATATTCCTCAGCGGTATCGCCTCAGGGAACCTAGTGGAAGCACACATTATGGTAAGTAAGTACTGGTTCCCAGATTTGGTTTTAGGAAGTGGTCCTACGCAATCAATCAGTACCCTACTAAAAGGTTCTTCAAATGCTGGAATGGGTTTGAGTGGTGCCGAGGGTATTTTCTGGTTTGGCTTGCCCACCATCTGACAAGGGTGGCAAGTTTTACAATACTCTGCTACATCTTTCTTCAGTGAAGGCCACCAGAAATGTTGTAAAATTCTGTCATAAGTTTTCTTGACCCCTAAATGACCTGCCATTGGGGTATCATGAGCAATGCTTATCACATCATTACGATATACTTTGGGAATCACTATTTGATGGACTACCCTCCACTCTTCGTCCATTTGAGCATCTGGAGGCCTCCATTTCCTCATAAGCACTTCATTTTGCTTATAAAAACACAGGCAGGCGATTGCTCTGCTTCCTGCGGGGTCAATGCCCTTTGACCAAGTATGCTAATTTCAGGATCATTTTCCTGTTCAAAATCAGCTTATTATGACTCAAGGGATCTTGTTTACTGTCCCTAATTTGCACAGGATCTGGGGTCTTTTGTTCCCCTTCAGACTTTGTTAGAAATGTATCTTCCAAATCATAACTCGGGTCATTTACTCTACTTTCCTCTTTTGCTTCTAGAGACGCTTGTTTACTCATTGCTCTGGTAACAGCGCAAGCAGGGTATATATCATTTTCCTGAGTACCATCATCCTGTAAACAGGGCTTATCGGTCACGATTGGATCGGGAAAGACCTTCTCCCCTGCCAAATCATTTCCTAACAGCATGGAAATGCCTTCTACTGGCAATTCCTGTCTTACTCCTATGATTATAGGACCCGACACCAAGGTTGAGGTCAAATTAATTCTGTGGAGGGGTACACTAAGCACCTCCATCCCAACACCCCTGATCAATGCATGGCCCACTTTACTATCCTCACTAAAGGGTAACGCCCCTCCAAAATCATAGATCGTGCACAGCACGTATCACGACAATCTTGATGGCTTGGGACTATCCGTATCATCCAGTGACACTAGTCCTCTAACATGAAAGGTTCAAACATTTTACTAACTTCTATTGTGTCAGATTCCTTTTGTATGACCTTTTGTTCTTCACTGGGGAGACTCTCATTAACACGCACAGGGGCTGCGACGCTACAGGAGTTGAACTTGGTTTCCCATGAAGTTTCCAACATTGGGACATTAGGTGCCCTTTCTTCTTGCAATGATAGCATGAAGGCCCTGATTTAGGCTTACTTTCATTGTTAGCCCGAACTTGTTTCTTAGAGTCACTGGGAACTTCTGTACTTTTTGTATCACGAACCTCAGTGGACGAAACTTTTTCTCCTTGTGTGCTTCTACCTGATCCCCTGTAAAAATTAGAGTTTGAGTGGGGCTTTCCCAGTCTTGCTTTGTGGGTGAGGGCATATTCATCAGCCATTGTGGCTGCCTCGTTCAGAGTTTTCAACTTATTCTCATCTAGATATGTTTTGATGTCTGAGTGTACACACCTCTTGAATTCTTCAATGAGCAATAACTGTCTTAAATTCTCATAATCTTTGGCAACTTCCTTAGAAAGTAACCATCTGTCAAGCAGAACTTCCTTACTTCTAGCAAATTCTAAGTGTGTTTCTAACTCAGTCTTATGTGTATTTCTAAATTTCTGCCGATAGGCTTCCGGTCTGAGCTCATAAGCATTCAGGATGCTCTGCTTGACTGTGGGGTACTTAGCGTCGACTGGTAACGAGGAAAATACCTCCATAGCTTTACCCACCAAAACACTCTGTAGTAATAAACACCATTGATCTTCTGGCCAGGACAAACTATTGGCGATTTTCTCGAAATGCAGGAAATATTTGTCAACTTCACATTCATTGAATTTTGGTACCAACTTGATATATTTTGTGACATCAAATTTTTTGTGGTTTTCTCCCAGCTTTTTCTCTTGGAAAGCTAATTCTTGTTTCAATTTCTCATGCTCAAGTGACATTTTCATTTCTAATTCTTTCACCCTGAATTCTTCTTCCATCTTTAACTTTGCCATGCTTTCTTGCTCTGCGATTTTCAATTTCTGCATTTCTATTTCCTGTTGCATTTCCAGTTGTTTAAGTTTTACTACATCCACCCCACCAACCTGAATTTGGACTTCCATTTTCTTATCCAAATATTTTTCATCAAGAAGATCGTCACCAACCAATACATCTATGAGAGCATTTTTAATTACTTGTTTTCTCATTGCCTGTTTAATATCTAACTCAAGATATTTGCCTAATGACACCAACTCAGGTCTACGTAACTTGTCAAACGTTTCCCATGTTACATCCTCAATGAATTCTTCTGGTTTAAGCGCCATGATGATGATACTGATTAAACCCAATTTTTACAGTGTATTTCTTTCTTTACGCATTACAGTGTACTGTAATTTTTAATTCAATATCTCAGAACACGAGCCCCTATTTCTGGCTCCAAATTACTTAATTCATTCCCGGACGTGAGCCCCCAATTCTGTTATGACCAACGATATACCAACCTTACTGATGGCCTAGGGACAGAATACCCTTTACTACCAGGTTCACACAAAGTACACACAGTACACTGTTTTTACTATTTCAGAACAATAAAACACTAGTAACATTTATTTTGGGGTTAATTACATCATCAGGTGGGGCTTTAACCATGTTAACCTGCTTCACAAGTTATAATACACATGCACAATCATATAATGTATATCATACTAGCATAGAGTAAGAATATTAATATGTTATCATTGGCAGTGCCATCATTGTGGCATGAGATGATCTAGAGTCATTTGTTATCCATATCATGTCTTGATCTGTAGTTGGGAGTTTCCATGAAGACTAGTCTGTACTCTGTAGCCAGTTAATGCATGCTCGTGAGTTCGCGTCTTCGTGTACACTCCTCAAAGTCATGTCATGACAGAATCAAATAACACAGCACAGCTAGCTTAAGCTTAACAGTTCCTTGGAATGGTTTCATACCAACGTATAACTTTACCTCCACTAGGTTCTTGAATAACTGCTAAGTCTTTCTGGTGAATCCCTTGCATGTACATTGCAAATGTTAGATATAAAAATCTGCAACTATTTCAGCCCATGTGCCATCCGTGTTGCTCAGGTAGGCAGCCATTTTGATCTCCCTGTATTTTCAGTCTGTAGGCAATTAAGCCTGTCTCCCAATTACTAGTAGCTGGCAGGGGGTGTCTGATGCTGGATGCTCAATGCCTCAATCAATCCTATGATATACCAGTGGACATCACACAAGTAACAAACTTTTTCAGGATTTGGCGCTTGTGGGTCCATCACTCGAAAGGATTGATGCTCAAGGAGCACTTCATCTCCAGGGAATGTTACCAAGACATTCTTCTTGCATGTTACGCCCAACACACTTTCATGTTGCTGCATTCTATAAGGCTATGCAGTCAAAGGAGAAAGACTTGTCACAACCAGCCCTTGTTGGTGCAAGGAAGCAGTCTACGCGAGATGCTGAAAAGCTCGTCTCCCCCATTCTGTTTCTGCCCCAAGAAAGTCTCTTCTGCAGAGGCAGAATATGTGCAAGTGATTGCCGTCTGGCATGAAGCAAGAGATGGGAGAGGGAAATTCAAATGCCATGTTGGTATCATTGTCAGCTGTAGTGCAGTCCATTTCTACTGCTCACAATAGCCATGGATGTTGAATTGAACCCAGGACCCATTGATCTGCGTAGTAACAAAGGAGGTGAACTAGGTGAGACTATACTAAAAGAAATCCATGAACTGAAAGCATTTATGGATGCAACAGCAGCTAAAATTTAAAAAACAATAGATAGTCTGTCTGGAGAAGTAAAGAAACTGTCATGAAGCTGTATTATTAATGTGTGTATGTGAGATTTTGAAATTAGTGTATAAGTTGCAAAATTACAAAATTGCTGACCATTGTGGAAATGTTTCAATGTCATTTGCATGTGACTAGCATGAGAGACAGGTGGGAAATGTGGGAGCCTGTGATTGGTTGAAAGTTGGCTTGACCATGAATGGAAGATTAGGGTGAGTGAGAGGAACAGGGTGAGGAGTGGTGTGATGTTTGGATGTGGCCAGAGGAGGAGAATGAGAGCAGAGAGAGATCAATTGGAGTTTGGGTGTTAGAAGGCGAACATGCTTCTCATTAATATGATTTTATAGATAGACTAGATTATTGTATCACTGGATTCTTTATACCTAGAAAAGAACTGAGAGATGATTGTTTTATATAATATATACAGTGTGTCTGAGTCTGATGAATCCCTACTAACTACTAACTATATACACCCTCCAACTCTATAACATGGTGGCAGCGGAAACTTTTTTATGGAAAATGGAACGCCATACAAATGTAGGAGTGTGAGTTGAACTGCAGAATTGAAAACTTGATTCGGATGATCATAGTATCGCATATGCCGATGATACAGAACTCATTTTTGTGCAGTGGCATTTCAACTGATGGAGAACTGTTCCACTTCTCATGCTGTTGATGCAAGGCTTACAACAGTGGTGGTATTTCTACAATGAACTTTTGTGAGCAGCCAGCAGTGCTAACAACATAAGTTATGTGTTTTTTGTCTGGATGTTTTACGAAGGATGACACTTGTGACTGGACCATGTTTTTTTTTATGGACTTGAATTTGCGAATAGAACTTATTACTCAACAATCAGCATGTATCAGGTTTGTGTGTTGGCTTGCATATCATAGAAATTATTATCTTAATTTTCAATGTTTGAGATATGAAAGTTTTTATAAAATGTTTGTGCATGTTGATTAAGGCATCAATTTCAATTCTATCACTTTTTCATGTGTGAGGTCCAAAAGTGTAGTATTTTATAAAATGTTTGGGCAGGTTGATTTAGATATTAATATAAATTCTTTCAATTTGTTAATGTTTGAGATCCAAAAGTTTGGACATAAGAGTATAGAGCTTTCTTGAAAATTTGGCCTGCATACCAAGATATTCTTATTAATTTCCTTTTAAATGTTTGGGGTTCAAGAGCGACATCTTGTTTTTATTTAGTTCAATTTCACCAATTGCTTGTGTATGTGGGTGTATCAGTGTGTACAGTGATTATATTCTGATGTAAGTGTGATGCAAAACGTTTGCAGTTAAATGGTTGCGAGCGACTGACTGATGGGATAGTGAGTTTGCCCTTTTTTTTAATGTGTCCCTACCTGTACTTTCTTGTTGGTTTTCTTTTAAATATCATGCCTAACAAAAGTAAAAAATAAGAGTCAGCCCGATTCCAGTATGGCTTCCCAAAATAGTCCCGATACAAATACAGATAGTGCTTCTGACACTGGGGCTAGCAATGACAATTACGCTGACATTACATATCCCCTGGTATACCCCCAGGTCTCCCCAAAGACATGTGTGGGTGTCATTCTTAATCATTTAAAAAAGGTTGAATCTCACAAAGAAATTGAGCTTGCGCGTTTGCAATGGGAAAAAGATGTTGCGCTTCAAAAGCTGCAAACCCCTGCCCCTGTACCAGCGGACGAAGTATTGCCTGATAAAATCTGTGTACCTCGTTTAAAAGACAACGAGGACATTGATGTGTATTTGCTTGCGTATGATTATTGGCCGAGGCTAATGGGTGGGACAAAAGTAAGTGGGCCACTTTTCTGGTGCCTGCTCTTTCAGGTAAGGCCAAAGAAGCCTATGCAAATATGTCAATCACCGACTCACGCAACTATAACGCACTTAAGGCAGCTATTCTTGCTAAATATCAAATCAGACACCCTCCAACTCCATAACAGAAACTAAGAATTGGAAGTTAAAGATGCTTAAGAGAAAGCGGCCACTGCCCAGCAAGACGCTGATGAACTACGTGAGGAGGTTCAAACATTACGGAAAAAAGTGGACCAGTTAGAAGGTCAGACAAGAAGAGACTATTATTTCATGGAGTGCCTGGTGAAAAGTCTGAGAATTGGAACACTTCAGAAGCTAAAGTACGGATAAAATTTAAGCTGAACAAATTTGTGACAGGACCCTTTTGGCGACTAGTTGAAAAAACAAATGTATTAGAACTCAATGAACCATTAAACCTGATGATCCACAAACTTAAGGCTTGGGCAGGTTTTGTTTTGTGATTACCAAGATATCTTCTTCTGCAGACCTGACAGTAGCCATTTCAGAGGTCAGGTCACGGCTGTTGAAGAAAGAGGGGTATGAACTGTCATCTTGGCACACCAACTGCCTAGAGAAGTTAACTGATCAGCTGAAAACAATAGTGACATACTACACCTTTTGTGCTACACTTGCTAATTACTATGCAGAGGGGGTTTATTTCTTTAACAACTTGTATGTCCCTGAAAAGGACCCTACAACAAAAGAATCTCAAATGGAGCGAGCAGATCCCTATCACTAGATGAAGAGGATAACCCAACACAGCTGCATTTTATGATGCTATGCTGTCAAGGAAGAAAGACTTGTCGCACCCAGCCCTTGTTGGTGCAAGGAATCAGTCTACGCGAGATGCAGAAAAGCTCATCTCCCATTCTGTTTCTGCCTTCTTCCGCAAGAAAGGCTATTCTGATTTCTGTGATTTCTCAGACTTGTTCCCCGAAGTACAAGTAACGACCTTGAGGGTTGGCATAATTGTTTTAATTGAAGAGTTCAAATATCTCACCCTAATATATATATGGCAACTTATTGACCACCTTAAGAAGGAGCAAGCCAACACAACTGCATGTAAGCTACAGCTTATGGCCGGAGAAGTCCTGGCGAAGAGAAAGAAGAAGTATGTGGAACTCAACAGAAGGCTGCAGAATATTTCTGATCAGTATGCTGCTGGTACAATTATTCAAGATGCCTTCCTTTCTTCAATTGCCATAAATCTTCAGGAAGTATAAACACACTGGTGCAGGGATCGGACCAAAGTATTCTGTTCTTATTCATTATATTTATCAGATACATGGATTGCTGGGCAATTTCCACTTAACTTGTGGAGTGTCCACGGTGAGCCCTGAAGGATGAACAATGACCTTGAGGGTTGGCATAATGGTTTTAACTGAAGAGTTCAGATATCTCACCCTAATATATGACAACTTATTGGCCACCTTAAGAAGGAACAAGCAAATACAACTGCATGTAAGCTGCAGCTTATGGCCAGACAAGTCCTGGCCAAGAGGCACAGGAAATATGTGGAATTTTCATGTCTGTGTCCTGACTGTGAGAACTTGAATTTATTGATCCAATCTATACATCACCATAGTAAGCTTCCAACAACCTCAAAGAGGGGCTTACTTAGTTTGACCATTTGCTCTGATGAAAATTAGCAATGTATAGATGGGTTGTGTGAGATATGTCCAGGAATAGTTGGTCCATTATATGACTGTCTGGAAGTGCTATCTACTGTAGATTCGCTGACAACTTTTCAAGGAGAAAGAACAGTGACAAGTGACTCTGAGAAATTAGTCAAACCTCTTTCTGGAAAACAAGCAAGCAGCAGAGCAGAGGACTTTCAAAATATGCTGCAAAAATATCGACGACACCACTACAACATAAAGACACAACATTCCATGATGGAAGCCATACGGAAGAATATCCCCGCTGGTACAGCCATAATCCATGTTGACTTCGCAGAAAACTATGAGAACAAGCAACAGAATGAAATCCGATATGCATACTTCGGACATGAAAACTTTGCCTTATACACAGCATGTGTATGGTTTTCTACTTCACCTGGCACCACAGAATACAAGTCATTCGTTGTTGTGACTAATGAGTCTGATCATAATAAGCATGGAAAGGTAGTTGCCTTCACAAGTAACAACATGTTACTTGAGCAAATTGAATCTTTGGTGCCAAATCTTCACACAGTTCACTTCTGGAGTGATGGATGCGCTGCTCAGTTCAAGTCGCAATACACATTTGCCATGCTTTGTGACTATCATTCCAAACTGAACATAACTTTGAACTATTTTGAATCCCATCATGGGAAGGGTGTGGTTGATGCAATCTGTCAAGAGCAGGGTGTACAGGGATGTAATGGCCAACAAGGTTGTTACAGCGTCAGCACAGGAATTTGCATCATATGCAAATAACATCTTGAAAACACAAGTGCTATATCTGGACAAGAGTAAAGTAATTAAACTTTCCGAATCTCTCATGTCAGCTTCTGTGGTACAAGGCACCCATAAAGTCCGCCAGGTAGTGAGAGAGAGGTCTAATCAGCTATGGAAATTGAGGTTTTACAAAAACTCCTCACTGACACCAGCTGACAACACAATGGAGATCCTGGAATACATCATCTCTGCTCCCAGTTCTAGCTCTGCATCAACCACACCAGTAGTGAATGATGATAATGTCGATGAAAAAGTCTGTGATACCACTTCCACAGTCAAGTTGCAAGTTGGCCAGTGGTTTGCAGTCTACTTTAGTTTGTTTGATTACTGCAGGGTTTATTGGTCTTCTTGAAGAAATAGGTGAAGGTGACTTAGAACACAAAGTGAAGTTGGAGTTCCTGGAACAGGCAAGCCCAACACAGAATACATTCAGAGTGAAGAAAGAGAAATCCTGGGCAGGCAAAAAAGATGTACAAGCTGTCAGAAGCACCATCACTTATTTCTTTATCTAGATCATAATATGTTGACATTGGCCAAGGAAGACTTTGAAAACGTGCAGCAGTTATTCACCAAACTGAGTAAATGAATCTGTATGTGCCCACATGAAAACTCAAAGGGTGCTTGAAATGTAGAAATAAGTTACTGATTGTGTACTTGTGATGCCAGAAGTTTGTGGGGTTGTCGGCTTGCGCACATTTGTTATATACTTTAAAATGAAGTTTTTATTCAGTATTAAAAATTGATAAAAAGTACTTAAATTACAGCTTCTTTATCAGTAAAACTACAATTGGGTGTTGCCAACAAACAGCATGAAGTAAAATTGCTGTGTAATTTGAAATTAAAAGTGAAATACACATTGAATAAGATTGTTAGGTGATCATATGTCCATCCCTCACAGACAAGCCGTCCATCCCTCACAAGTATTTAGGGGGGTATATCATATGATATTTCAAATGAACTTCAATTAATTTGACAACTGCACTTCATTTAGATATCAAGGATTGCATTAGTGGCAGATTTGGAGAAATCTGACAGAATTTGAAATTTTGTAACATTTTGTCCGTCCCTCACATAGAAAATGTCCGTCCCTCACACAAACTTATGCCCTGTGATGCCTCCACCAAAGGGAGTGATGTGGCACATACTCACAAGTTGATACAAAGCTGGGTGACTCCGGATGACCCCAAAATAACCTTCCAAATATTAGGCTCTAAATGTTGACTGTATCCACCAAGTTTCATGTACGTATGACAGTTTTTACTAATTTGACCTCAGATGACACCTGGTGACCCCAAAATGACCTCCCAAAAATTTGGCTCTAAATGTTGACTGTACCCACCAAGTTTCATGCCCATATGATAGTTTTTACTAATTTGACCTCAGATGACCCTTGGTGACCCCAAAATGACCTTCCAAAAATTTGGCTCTAAATGTTGACAGTACCCACCAAGTTTCATGCCCATCCAACAGTTTTTACTAATTTGACCTCAGATGACCCCTGGATGACATTGGATGACCCCGAAATGACCTTCCAAAAATTTGGCTCTATATATTGACTGTACCCACGAAATTTCATGCCCATACGACAGTTTTTACTAATTTGACCTCAGATGACCCCTGGGTGACCCTGGATGACCCCAAAAAAAAGTAGCCAGAGTTTTTGACCATGACCCACCTATCCTGAAAATCTGAAGTCAATCCGCCCATCCATGCCCGAGATATGGCATCCGGACGGAAAGACGGAAGGACGGACATTGCAAAAACAGTATGCCTCGCAGTGGAGGCATAAAAAATCAAGCACTATGTAATATTTTTATGGGTCAAAGGTAATTAAGGGATCACTTCCGGTTCTCACAGATTCATTTGTCACTGCTGGCTGTGCATGCTCGCGGTCGCAATCAGATCTCGTTTAAGAATTGTTTTCCAACACCATCCCCGAATGCCAAAAAGACTATCATTGGGATGTTACTAATGGGTCATTTGAACCGCCTATCTCTTGTTTTGGATCCAAACGTTTTGAAAAATAACTGAATTTTGTTATCCTTGCTTAAAAAGCTAGCACTAAAAATAGATTATATGACCCATCATGTACCAGTCACCGAGATAGTTATCATTTATTAATGATATTATACTTTCAAGCCCGGTCTCGGTCTCGGACCTGCCGGTCTTGGTCTCGGTCTCGGATCAGCCGGTCTCAGTCTTGGTCTCGGACTGTCTGGTCTCAGTCTCGGTCTTGGTCTCGGCTAGGCCGGCCTCGACTACAACACTGATCCATGCCCAGGTCCAAGAACTCCAAAGTACCCGTGTATTTTGTGTCAGAAGGCGGTGATTAAATCTAGTAAAGCGCTGTCATGTGATACGTGTGACACTTGGGTACATATTAAGTGCTGTGGTTTTTCTCAAGAAAAATATGAAGACTTGATAAGATCTGGAGAAGATTTCAATTATGAATGCCGCAAATTATGTTGGCCCAGTTGCCCAACTGCATGTTTGAAACCCCAGAAGACAACAAGGAACCAGCGGGATAAATTCATTGAGTGACTCGTCCGTCAAGGGCTCAGCCTGATACATTTAACTGTTTCAAAACGCGAGGTCTTCACTGTCTTCACATCAATGCACGCAGTCTGTTACCAAAGTTGGAAGAACTAAGACTAATTGCGCGTAATTCAAATGCTGCTGTCATTGGGGTGACTGAAAGCTGGTTAGACGAAACAATAAATGATTCTGAAATTAACATACCTAACTATAATATTGTGCAAAATGACCACAATCGTGAGGGAGGGGGGGTTGCATATTAGAGCTGAAGTAGCCTTTAATATCAGATCAGACATTAGTAATGCAAATATGGAAAGTGTATGGGTTAACATTCTTCTTCCAAAGTCAAAACCTATCTTGGTAGGTACATGATACCATCAGCTTATGGCCAGACAAGTCCTGGCGAAGAGCCACAGGAAGTATGTGGAACTTAACAGAAGGCTGCAGAATATTTCTGATGCTGCTGCTGGAATGCTGCTGCTATTTCTGATGGGGGATGCAACTGGTTACCTGATGTGCTTTTATCATGATGGTCATGTGTACATGCATCTTGATTTCCTCATGAATGCATATCATTTGGATGTTGGATATCAACATCCATCAACTAAAAGAGAACATTTATTTAATTAACACAGGACATATTAATCTATTCTCTGTAAAGCACCTTGACGTGTTGCATACGGCGCTATATAAATGCAGTTTTGGTGTTGTTGTTGTTATATTAGATGTCAAAATATAAATTCTTTTGAAAGACTCCCATGTTCCAGATGCCCACAATTAGAACAATTCTCTTTAAATATAAATCACATGCCCCTTTTATTTATGAAACATGTACAGCAATCTCAATGTAAAACAATACCTCTTGCTTGATTCATTATCAAATAAACAACTTAGTGCATTATACCAGCAAAATAATGTGAATGGTAACAAAATCTTAAACCTTGCACATTCTACACATAGCTGGTGAGAATCCATGGTCGGAGTCACATGAGCCTGATCAGTTAAGGGTTAGCATGGTTGAGAAAAAATAAATTTTGTTTTCTTATGATGAAACCTATCTTATATTTTTGGCACACATCTGCAGTTTATGGAACAAGAAAAAAAATCTGAAAGTGGTTTGCGTTGATTTGGAACACACCATTTTGTTCGTAGGGGTCCAGAACACACCGTCCACGGACGGACATTTGCTTAATTTTTTATGGTATGGTAATATAAAACTTGTTATAATTTTTTTGTTGTTTTGAGTGTGTTAATGTATAGTTTCAATATTATTTCTTTAAAATATCAACAAAAATTGGAAAATTTTAACTCTCAATTAAACATACTACACGCGTGTTTGTATTTTGATGCTGTGCTGTCCGTCCGTGATTTGAGAAAAATAAACGAAAAGTTTTTTAACTCCCCCTCTTAGTAATATTTAGAAAAACAAACCTGCTGAACTATCTCACCAGTACCTAGTCATCACTGACCAAGGTTGAAACCAAATAAAAATACATCCATCTTAATATAATCTCACAATATATGTATGTCACGGACGGACAACAAATTTGTCACGGACGGACATTTTCAAGCGTGCCATGGTCCTGCCACCCCTCTCAATAGTGGACAAACCCATATGCAAATGAGGAAGTTTCACATTGAGCTGAGCTTGTGTGCAGTGAAGCACAAACCCTTCTAGCATGTTCAGTCTTTCTGCCTGCAGCCATTGCCAGAAGCACATGGTGGATATGGAGACATTCTAAAAGCCAAAAAAAAGGTTTGTTGTTTATATTAATTCGCAAGATAGACCTATTTATTTAATTCCTGCTGTGAGGAATCTCTGCTTGAAACTCATTCTAAATGTTGGAAAGTAATAAATCATCATTAACAATTAAGGTGAAGGCAATGATGATGATTATTATTTGATAATAGGCCTAATTATATGTATGATAATGAAATAATAATAATAATAATTGTTAATAAAATAATGAATAGAATATAATCATCAATAAGGCCCTTTGCAGTTGTTTCTTAACTAGTAAATTCCTGTTAACATTGCCCTTCCAAATTACAAAATGATTGTTTTTATATTTATTTTGGACTTTCTCCTTTAAAATGACTTTCAATTACTTCTATTTGCCATTTTCTGACTTTATATCAACAATAATGATGGGGAAAAAAAGAGCACAACTCCACCCTTAACTTATTTGTAAAATAAAATAGGCCCCTACATTGTTGTGAAATAATTATAAATGCCCGCTTTAGTGAAAATGAGTTGATAATTGGTTGTAATAATTAAAACTTAATAAAGAAAAATAATAGATTTAATTTAATATTATAATTTAAAGTCACCTTGTCCCTTTTTTGAAACCTTTTTACAAGAAACTAAAAATTAAGTGTGAAGGGCCTAATTGGTACTAGGCCTACACTAGCATTGAACATAAAATACGATATATTTAAAAGTCTAAGTCATGAATGATGATTTTTTTTTAAAATTTTCTTCAGATTAATTCAACCAAAAGATCAGAAAACTCGACAGAAGGAGTATTATAGACTGCATCATGCAAGATTGACGAGTAAAGATCGTTATCGGAAAAAATCTAAGCGAATCGATATGAAAAGAAACAATCCAGATTTTTGGGTAGAGTGTAAAAAGAAAGATGCTGCTCGAAAAGCGAGAAGTTAGAGCCAAGGCTAAACGCCTGCAGAAAGATAACACTGCACAAACTGACGAGCAGGCCACCAATAATCCGGCAGTTGAAGAGGCTGGATCGGGATCAACTCCTCCCAGTTCCTATGCACATAAACCTTCACTGGTCAGAAGTTTAAAAAGAGCTTCACTTGCCCTCCCAAAAAGCCCACGGAAAAAAGCAGTTGTGTTAAAGAAGTTAGTGTATGACCTCAGTCCTGGAAAAAAGAAATATGTTTTGGGAAGCCCTTGTGCAGAGAAAAGGGCACGTAAGTTGACACCAGGAACCAGTGGCAGTGCAGCGACCAATGATGATGATGACGATTCAGATAGTGATAGTGATACAGGGAGAAACAGTGAAAATGGAGAAGACAGTGACACAGCCATGGATGACACAGAGACCAGTGAAGTGGAAGAAAACAGTGATAGTGACAGAGACAATGATGATGATGATGATGATGACAAAGTAAGTTTAAAAACATCTTAAAAATGCAACCATTAACAATTAACAATTCATCAATCATTCATTATCATCGAATAAAAATAATAAAATGAAATAAAAATGAATTAAAATACCATAATAAAATAAAAATCAACCAGTATAAGAACTTTTTATATTATTTTGTCCAATTTTTCATTCATTTACAGACTGAGAACACATGCAGACCAGTTTGTGGGGACTTTGTTGCTGTCATCCTAGTTGGCAAGAAGCAGAAAAAACTCTATGTAGCCCAGGTAAATACTATAACTCTCTGTTCTGATTTATCCATTGTTATATGCCCTGCTGGCAGTTTTATTTGTAAATAAGAAGTGAATCTTATGAGACAGATTTCATCATGTGCCAAAACTTCAGACAAAATTTAGCAGAATCTTGCTTTCAAAATCAATTTAGACCCTTAATTCATAGTAAACATTTTAATTGATGAGCTCTGTGTTGCTGATCTCTCATCAGGTTACAGACATCACTCCGCTACCAGAAGACTTTGAAGAATGTGTCCAACTGAAGTACATGGAAGCTGTAAACAATGATGGCATGGTATACAGATGGGCACGGGATGATGACTACTCAAGGGAACCATTACCCAGCATCATAGCTGTGCTGGACCCTCCTACAGCTGTTCAAGGATCAGCAACCAGAGAAACATTTACTTTCAACATGAAAGCAGTACTTGAGAAATTCAAGCAAACATAAACTTTGTTCAGTTCAGTTTGTCCATTTAGCAGTGTTGCATTATATGTTACATAAACTTGAACTGGACCACACGCACAAAGAGTTCTGTAAATAGTTTTGAAGGATTTTCTTGCATGTAGTACTTCAGCTATAGTTGTGTTTTATAAACTGTTGTGTGCAAAATACCTTTTAAGGTATTGTAAAAGTTAAAAAACTTTTACATGCACAATATATTTTGAAAGTTTCCTCAAATTGAACTATAAGGGAGTCAAAATTGAATTTTGAGAAGTTTCAACTGAGAAATATTTGCATTTCATTAATCAGAAAATCATACTTTTCTACAATGGGCTCTTAAATGAGCATTGGCATTCAAAGATTGATTAAAAAGGTACATTGTAGCACAGTAATTGACAGTAAGTATGATATAAAGCATTATTAAAGAGTTTATTAGATGTTAAAACCTATGTTGAATAAGAATAATTGGTAGGAAGGTCAACAATCTTTCTCAATTGTTCATTTAGACTCACTTGTCCGTCCATGACAAAAAGATGTCCGTCCGTGACAAAGTTAGTTTTTGCCCTGTAAACTAAGTATTCTAAGGATTTTTCAAAAATCATTCCCAGGGTGAGATGAAGGTACTAGGTGGTCTTCTATTAATAAAAAAAAAGTTCATGAATTTTGAAGTTGCCTCTCTTGTTAGCTTTGGGTGTCCATCCGTGACGTTGAAAAATGTCCGTCCGTGACATTTTTATTTCCGTCGATAATCAAAAATAAAGAATGTAAGAAAACTTTTTCTATCTGGCATGCAAGCCACTTTACATAGTCACATTATGTACAGGAGTAGAATTGTAAATCTGCAAAGCGACGGATAGAAATCATAAAAGAGTGGAGAAAAGTGGAAACTTGCAAATTTATCTATGTCCGTCCGTGACGCGGACATAATGGTGATTCTATTTTTAGTAACAAACGATGGCAACCCAATTTTATGAACAAATGGCCAAGTCTACAATACTCTTCAATATGAAACACCAATATGTCATGTAAATTCATGCAAATATTTTTTACAGCCTTTCAATCTATCAAAGTCTGGAAAATGTCCGTCCATGACAAACTGATCAGGCTCACATACTATAGTAACTACCCATGAGAGATACTCACACCAGAAGCTACACCTATGTTGAAGAGGACCATTATTGGCATTGTTATGCCTTTTAACAGAAGTTGTAATTTGGTGTAGACACAGTAATGAGTTTCAGTTAAAGAAAGTCTCCGGCAATTACAACATTATTCCTTATATGTTAGAAAAATAATTATCAAGCACGAATCACATGGTTTTATTTAAAACAAACTCACAGTGACCATAAAACGAATAAAACATCCGTTTTCAACATGCGATATTCAAAATTCCCGGCGCCGAGTGCAATGACGCCCCAGTAATACAATGAAGGCTGACGACAATTGAACACAAATAACCATTACGCCATTGCACTTAGACAATTTCGCGCTGGAATTTTGAATATCGCGTGTTGAGAGCCGACTGTTTTTATTCGCTTTTATGGCTAATATGAGTTTGTTTTAAATAAAACAATGTGATTCGTGCTTGATAATTATTGTTCTAACATATAAGGCATAATGTTATGATTGCTGGAGTCCCCCTTTAAGGGATGAATGTGGATGCAGGTGCAGCGATACAATTGTTACATTGTTGATACTGTGTACTTGGGTCTACCACAGCTAGCTATCCTACACCGGTTGGCAGAGAAGAACATCACTCTTGCTCATGGTGCACAAACAATGCGTAAACATAGAAGTAGGACCTGGTTGGCTAATGCAATCATCCCACAATCATAACTACAGACCAGTCCAGACAGACAGACCATCTGATTGCCCGATTGTGAAAGTAGGTAAAGCTTCATTCAGCGTTCATTAAGGGATCAAAAATCCCTGTCTATGGCTATGTCATTCATAGACTGAGTATAAAGGAATATTAATAAGAATTTACCTCTTAACCCCCCCTGTACCACAACAAAGATACGCACATGACATTCACACTTTGCATCCACATTTTTCCCTTCAACTAAACTTCTTAATTATATTTGATACAGAAATTGTTATCACTCTACTCTATCAATGCTCATTTGTTAATTTTACTGATCATTTGCATTGTGATATTCTAACACCCATACTCTTCTTTAATATTGTTACCTCACCATGAGACGACATTATAAATTTCAATGAGTGGTATTGTTAATGAGCTACTGTTACTGCAGACTCTTTCGATAATATTTTGATCATTCTTATCTGCAAGAAGTTTGATCCAGTTCCTGTGCAACATTAATTTCTATGCACAAGAGCTGAACCTCACAAATTACAATAAAAGATACCTTAAGTCGGCCATGATATACCCAGCATTTCCAATACACCTGTCTACAAATACCACATACTTGGCAGTGGGGTTTGACCCCACCCTTTTTATTTTACCCCACCCTTTTTATTGAGGCACCCTTTATATTGAAAATTCCTGACCCCCACCACTTCTTACTGAGGCACCCTTTATACTGAAAATTCCTGACCCCCACCACTTTTTGCTTTTTCCCCAATACATTGATGAAGTCACAGGCAATTTGGTTTGAAGTAAATCAATACGGTACGCCAAATTCTGCACCTATCATCACACGATAACCTATTAGATGTAAACATGCATCAAAATAATGGAATTTTATCTTGCGATATGGTTTGCTGGCAGTGGTTTGGCACTTATTCTTGTGGTTTGGCACTTATTCTTGGAAACTAGGATGATTTTATCATTCAATGAAAATATATTGTAAGCTGGCACTCCCACCCTTTTTATTTTACTCCCACCCTTTATATCAATCCACCCTTTTTACCAACAAAGTTTAAACCCCCACCCTTTTAAGGATTTTCCAAATTTCCAAGTGGCACCCTTTAAAAAGGGTGCCCTGCCAACAGTGATACCAGGCAGTCAGAACAGTATTACGATTCTTATTATGTTGTCATTGTTATTTGTAATGGCTATTAAGCTTACATGTATCAAGGTGTGACCACAACAGATATCTGAGGTCAGGACAAAAATCACTCTAAAAATGCCCAAAATTTCTAAAGAATAAGGGCCAAGCTAATTGTAGCATTTATGGTGGGATCAAATAATTTGAGCTGGTCGTAACAAAATGAGGCGTATGTCATGGCCAACTTACGGTACTTTTTGATATAACAGGTCATATAATATAAAATACAAATACGTACATAAACACAAACACTACATTAAGGTTTATCAAAATTTCTTCAACCAGAGGCATCCACCCACTGTCAACATTTACTAGTGGGCGGGGGCTTAATACTGTTTTGACTACTGGCCGATCTGGTGAGCGCACAATCATTGGCAATTAGTAAGTACACTCTCTCATAAATGACACTTATTTATATCTGGTAGAAGGAATTTTGATAAACTATTTCATTAGACACATGCACATAATTTTTTTACACAAATTTAGCTACAATTGTACCTTGTATATATTGCATTTTGATATAAAATATAAATATTTTCTTTGGTATGGATCCAGTGATATCGATGAACAACCTTGTAATCCAGCACCTGTAAACTGGCTTCTATTCAATGTGGAAAACTTCTCCGAATTGTTGCAGAAATCGTCTCATCTCGAAGACTTGGATTTGGTCATGTCCTCTGGATTTAGTCAATTTCTCTTCAACCTAACATATAATTGTTTCTTCGTCACTTACCCCATGATCATCAAATGTTCAAATTGAGACCACCATCTACATTAAGAACCTAATAGAGAGGGGTAAGATATAATAAAATCATTTATAATTTACATCTCAATATCTTTGTACTTTCCTATACTGACAAATATACTGACCATAACCCATGACTTGCTGAATGTGGTTAGCACAATGGCAAAAGTGGCATTGCACTGCAAACAGTTTGAAAGTATCACCCTCCACAGTCAGTACAATACTAAGGGACAGTTTAGAGTGTGTGTGTTTATCAGTATAAGGAAATCACGCTGATGTATTTGAAGTCAGGACACACAGATCTTTTAAAAAGCCAACAACCAAACCTCTTATGAAAACCACTCCCTCCAAGCAGGGCGAGTGCAGGTCACACATACAGGTAAGGCAACTCCAACCAACCACCTTTTAAATGCAAACAAAGGGATTATAATTATGCAGTATATCAATCCAACTCTCTAAAAGAGAGTATACAATGGGAATAACAGTGTTCAAGCAGAGTTGGCATATCATATCAAGAGTGGATCCAGGTTTGCTCACCCATAATGAAAGACAAATGCAACTCTCAAAAAAGAGCAACTACATTTTTTGTAGCTGCCACCACAAAAGCATCCACAAAGGTAGCAGTTGACCGAACTTGATCATAAACTAAAAGTAACTCTGTAATTCATATCCATGACTAATTCACCTTACTGGGCATACTACTGACCGCCGATTGATCAGCTAGTCACTTTTTCGAAAGAGCAAGCAAACAATGTTAAACTGGTAGCAACTCCTTTGCATAATTCGACAAATAGGGCAACAGATCCCTCCCATACTAAAACTCTGAAGCCAATCTCACAATTTTCCTGAGACAGCAAGAAGTGTTTTGAGCACCAACTACTTACATGTCCAGTAATGTAGCAAGATTTGGCAAGAAACAGAGCTGCATCAGCTACTTCCGATGCCATCCCAAATCTGCCTAATGGTATCGCTTTCTCCAATTCCTGTCTTTTAATGATGCCTTTTGTCATGTCTGTGTCTATAAAACCTGCAAAAAGATATAGTGCATGAGGGGATTAAACTTTAAGTTGAGTTTGGTTTCTTGACCATAGATTGGAACGCCCTGTGCCTTCTGACCGTGCTTGAATTTGGCTGACGCAGTTAAAGTGTTCATACCTGGCGATCTTGTGCTCAACTGAGCGTACACAGAGGGCTGAACTTGTCAGTCGTGTTGAAAATATAAATCAAAATGACCCATTGTGGATTCTTACAGCATTTATATAACTCCTTACAGCAAGGTTCAATTTTAAAAAGATTTTGAGGTTTTACATTTTAAGAAGTAGTGCCACATCTTACAAATTCTAACTAACCTGGTGCAATTAAATTGACCCTGATACCACGATCCTTGACCTCCTTAGCTAGAGACTTTGTGAAGCCAACTAGTCCTGCTTTACTGGCACTGTAAGCTGTTTGTCCTGCGTTACCCCTTTGTCCAACAATGCTTCCTATTATGATTGGAAAAAAAAATTAACAATTAACAATTAGTGATATCCACACCATGGGAGGAATCTTGTCTTCATTGGTCTTACTATGAGCTCCAGTATATAATTTTGCAGTTCTTGCCATAAAGCAATCACAATGCCTTCACACTGACGCATGTTGTTGTCAAAAATTTGTGAAAATATTTTTTTTGAAAAGAAAAAAACACTTGCAGGAAAAAAATTTGAAAATACCAATTTCCAAATTATTACTCACCAATGTTAATGATACACCCATCTTTTCTCTGCATCATTCCTCTCAAAAATGTTCTACAAGTAATCATTGGTCCCACAAGGTTGGTCTGTATCAAGTCTTCAATATTTGTGGATTTACTCTTAATTAGCAGCGAATCTTGGTTGATGCCTGCTGAATTGACTAGGATGGACACCGCACCAACAGTGTGATGGATATGCTCCGATGTCTTTATCACATCTTGCTCTTTGGTGATATCGCAGCTGAACCTCAGTAACTGATCTTCTGTATGTGTGAATTCTGGAGGGAAAAGTTGCAATGCAAAGATCAAATGTGTATTGGTAAAAACAGACAGACACTTGCCCTATTATAGATATTATAGTATTATAGATGTGATAGATGAGAAAATTGTTCCAGATTCTGGGCTGTGACTAGTGGCTGTGAGGGTATTTTTAAAATACAAATATGATGACGAAGACTACACAATATAAACTTGAAGAAAATACTTCTGTAGAGTCAGTGGATTATAAAGTTGACAGGTTTTATTTTATAGACACACGTACGTTGAAACAGAATGATGATATAAAATATATACAAATGATGAACTATTTGATCAGATGGACAATCAAATAACGTATAAGAGGTGAGGCCAGCATGGTATTGACTTGATGGTGGTCAGTGCTGGTCTGACTAACACATGGTCAAACTCACATGGAAAAACACATATTATGGGATGGGATTACCATGGTTACCAGGTCAAACTTGCAAGGGTAGCACAATTTGGGGATAGGCAGGAAGTGGTCAAGGTTATTGGTCAAGGATGGTGATGCAATATTAGGTATGGGAAGCAGTTAGGGTTAAAATGGGAAACAAGGACACATGGGGTATGGAAGGCAACACAAGACAAAAAACATGAAATATTATGACCGTTACATAGAAATTGGTCATATTACATAAAAATTGGGATTACAGGTTGACTTGATAGTCCAAAGAGTCATTCAAATTTAATCCTTACCCTAGCCCTAAAATTTACCCTAGCCCTAAAATTTACCCTAATCCTAACCTAAACCCTAACCCTAGCCCAAAACCTAACCATAACAATTTATACCCTAACACTAAACCGTAACCTCGTGCGGACTGTAACCCCAATAAAAAGAATGGATGATGCCAAAAGTTACTTAAAAATACTCTAAAAAATCCTGTTTTTTTCTTCAATACATCGCTGCTATAACCTTGTACAGTATGACTGGGGCTGTAGGGACTGAGCTAATAATACAATTGAATATATGAATACAAAACTCACCCAAGTCCAAGGGAAGTGATTTAGAGAGAAAAACCTGTGTATCATTTTAATTCCTTCAGTTATATTTACCTGGTCAATATGGTAAGTTTTACGTGCAAATGAGTGGGTTAAACTGTATTAAGTATGAAGATTAGCATTTCAGGGACTTCGTGGGGTTCATTTTAAATTTTGGACTTGGGTGGTTTTTTGAATCATATATAAAGACAACGTTTGAATGAGATTACCACTAGTAAGATAATACAAAATAAAGCACACAGGTATGTATAATGTTGGTAAGCATTCTACCATGTAATATAAACCACACACTTTCCTTTATTAAACCCATTTTTTTTTCAAAAGTCACTCTCCAGCAATGAATGTGTTTCAAGCGGACTTTTATACATACTGGATTTCAATCAATGTGCTACAAGACTCAAATCATGGACTTGGGTCATTCTTTCATACATGCTATTTTTCACATGCTCAATAGACACAGTGGATGAATTTGAGTTGTTTTTTCATACACATGACAGGCCTATGCATAGCAACAAATTCCCATGCTTAACTCAATTTGGCCACAGT
The DNA here is from genome assembly GCF_039555335.1 of Amphiura filiformis. NCBI lineage: Eukaryota > Metazoa > Echinodermata > Ophiuroidea > Amphilepidida > Amphiuridae > Amphiura > Amphiura filiformis. The sequence goes on along the minus strand of NC_092644.1, from coordinate 47,229,000 downwards.
ATGGACTTGGGTGGGTTTTGTATTCATATATTCAATTACATGAGTATAGAGTAGGCAATATTATCTTTGTTACATACCATGTAATTCACTGATAGTGTCCTCAAGATGCTGCACATTTCTTGCTACTATGGCAACTCTGAATCCATCTTGAAGGAATGCAGATGCAATAGCTTTGCCTATGCCTCGGGATCCACCATAAACTACACACGCCATCTTGGCATTCAGTATTGATGACTAATTAGCATCTAACATTAAGTGTATTTTTTAGTTGTCATGCACGACTCTCTCTTACACTGAATCAGGCCATGCATATGTGATTGGTTCCATCAAATCAAAGTACCGTCTGTGGAGAAGGGGAAAAATACATGTAAGGTGACTCTTGTTTGACTTATTCAGTCTGAACATTTCTGACCTTCTCACCTCTGCGCCCCGTATTGCCACATGTGAGTTTGGTTGCTGATTGATGCTCGTCCTAGTAGGGTTTCCTCCGGTTTTCCTCCTACATCTAAAATCGGACCCCTTCCCATCTCCATGTCCCATCATATTCTGTTGGCATCCCTTTAATTTAAAGGAAGTCTCCAGCAATCCTAACATTATGCCTCAAGCACGAATCATTTGGTTTTGAATCATTTGGTTTTTATTTTAAACCAATTTATATTGACCATCAAACACATAAAAACAGCCGCATGGTCCAGGGTTGTTTTATTTAAATCATGCCGATTTAAAAAAAATGATTTAAATCGCGATTTAAATCACTTGATTTTTTTTTTTTAAATCACTGATTTAAATCAACTTTTTTCATTTTATATAATTTTTGATAAAAAAATTATGTAAGTTCATTTCTTCTCACTTTTACTTCATTCCTGATGTTTCTACAACTTTTGGATACAATTTAAATACCTCTAAATCTATGATCTCACTTGACATGCAGCTTGACATGGCGAAGGAGAGTGGTCATACTTTTCGAAGCTCCCGTTTTTAGTTTTTAAAACTGTATAAATTTCCCCCCTTTTGGTTTTCTCATCGAGATTTTTACCATGTACCGCAGTTTATATGAAATTTGCGCATACATGGATTACATTTTTCTGGATTTTTGACGACCACAGGAGCTGTATTTTAACTGACATTTGTTTTCGCGCCATTGGATTTGGAAGCCATATGCAGTTGCAGTCATACAGGCTGCTGAATTCCGCAGTCAAGAAATTTTTCTTCATTGCAATTCCACCGCAATTTCCTGACCGCTGTTCTTGCCATCCTCATCTGTGGATTTTAACCAACTCTTTATTAATTAAGTGTTATTAAATTTTCGCCATTTTGATATCGCCTTCGAGTGACTTTTTAACCAGTGACTTTTTACCTGCAGTTTTTAATTAATTGTGCACGAGGCTCACGTGACCGGTCGCCATTGTTGTTTACATATTTTGGGTGCCATGTTTTTTAATCGACGATACATCGCCGGAAAGGTTACTTCGCCACCCAGTTCACAACTGCTTGTGTGCATTGTGTCTGGTCTTATTGGATTGCGTCTCCGCCTGAATTTAAATGCTACATCCTTCACCTTTGGTTCCTGTAATCACGGAAGTCCTTCCATTTTTTTATGCAACTTTTAAGGGGCCGTCCATAATTTTCGCCATTTTCACTTACGTACAAAGCGTACTTAAGAGGGAGGGAGGGGGTAAAAATTCTGGGCAAGTGTACGTAAGAAAAATGGCGATTTGTTTGAGCAAAAAAAAAATGAAAGTGAGAAATTATGTTTTCTTTTCCAATATTTTATTCATAAGTTATAACCAATTGACCTAAAATTGTTCAATTCGTTTTAACAATTGAATATATGAATACAAAACCCACCCAAGTCCATACGTTGGCTAAATTGAGTTACGCATGGGAAATTGTTGCTATACATAGGCCTGTCATATGTATGAAAGAACAACTCAAATTCATCCTCTGTGTCTATTGAGCATGTGAAAAGAGCATGTATGAAAGAACCACCCAATTCCATGATTTGAGTCTTGTAACACACTGATTGAAATCCAGTATGTATAAAAGTCCACTTGTAACATATTCATTGATAGAGAGTGACCTTTGAAAAAAAAATGGGTTTAATAAAGGAAAGTGTATGGTTTATATTACATGGCAGAATGCTTATCAACATTATACATACCTGTGTGCTTTATTTTGTATTATCTTACTAGTGGTAATCTCATTCTAACATTGTTGTCTTTGTATATGATTCAAAAACCACCCAAGTCCAAAATTTAAAATGAACCCCACAAAGTCCCTGAAATGCTAGTCGTCATACCTAATACAGGTTAATCCACTCATTTGCACGTAAAACTTACCATATTGACCAGGTAAATCTAACTGAAGGAATTAAAATGATACACAGATTTTTCTCTCAAAATCACTTCCCATGGACTTGGGTGGGTTTTGTATTCATGTATTCAATTTCTATAACATGCCATGCAAACAATGATTTTCTCTTTAATTTTGAGTCTAATATGCACAGTGGTCATATTTTATATGATGCTTTATTTCATACCAAAATGGTTTAAAAAATATTATCGATCTGCGCTATGATCAATGGCAGTAAAGGCTCTAGTGTTGATTGTCACTGTTGCGACAAAAGGCATAAAACCCATAGTAAATTTAATTGCAAGAACATACACCAAACAAGGGATGTCCCCCTGGTTCCCTTATATATGATGTGATCACAGGGGTTGTGGAAAAGAGAGTATAGGATGTTCAGCAGATTTTGGAGTGCATTAGCCATGCATTTGGTTTAGATTCGCGCTGTATTTTAAGCTATATTTTAGTGTTGGCCGATCCCGATCTGTGAATCGGAGATCGGTGCCGATATGGACTGCATCGGCCTTGAATCTGAATCGGCAGATGAGCTATCAGCTGCCGATCTAGCTACCGATCTCTGAACTTGACAGTAATAAAAGTACACAACAATTCTTTAAGCTTACCATTACTTTCTTATGTAACATTACTACTATTTAATGCCAATATATTTCCAAAAAACGTTGTTACCACCGCAAGAATCATGTCGTTTCATACTGTATTTTATAATATTATCCACTCAGTGACAACACTCCCGACCAGGGTTTTCTTTAACGCACAAAACACGCGTATTTACGCGTTCAGGCACTTTTATGACTCCTTCAAATCCCTAGTCCCAAAGTCCAATGCGTACAAAATCTTGAAAACGACGCGTTCAGATATTTGCAAGAATTGAATAGAGAAACACCTGATATTGTGTATTTATTCTCGCTTTTGGCATTTAGGACCTATACTCCCGATATGTAGGACAACGAAAGGCTTTATGGACCGTCATTTCACAATTTTCAGCTTTTCAACTGTTCAAATTTAAATTTTACACAGTAATAGTGCCAAAATGGTCCACCAAATCGCTTCAATTAGGTCTTCATTTTGCAAATTTTTCCAAGTTCTAAGGGGGGAACATCACCTCATGTAGTTGATAAACAAATGGCCACTTTCACTTCTGCTTCGACATTTGCCAATTTATGTTTAACACAATTTATAGGCCTACCATAATACTCATAATAGGGAAAACTTGCCGTCCACGAAAGACTCCATGGACTGCTCATTTAACAAATGTTCGGCTTTTTTAAACTAAAATTTTACACATTAATATTGCCAAAATGATCCACCAAAATGCTTCAATTAGGTCTTCATTTCGCAAAAGTTTCTTACTTCTCAGGGGGCATCTTTAAATATTATTATTTTCTTCTAAAATTGCCCCACCCCCTTCTGACTGCTCTAGATCCGCCACTGCTGCAAACAGTGGTGTAGATTTCTTTTTGACTTGGGGAGGGGGGGCGTGTCTTGAAGTATAGTGAATCCAGCACCTTTTGGAGAAAGAATAAGTTTATGGTACAAAAAATTTTGCCATTTTGAAGCTAAACTGTTGAAATATGGTGCAAAAGTGGAATAAATTCGCGAGAAGCGCGCAAAAATGTGCACTTTTGGGGTTAAAATAGCCAAATAAGAGGTTAATTTGGTCAGAAACCCACATACAGGCGTCAACATTGGGGGATGATTGTATGGACCATTCCCCTGGCATTTCCCCCCCCCCCCCACCACCCCAATCCGGATCTACGCCTATGGCTCCAAAAACACACATATTGCTAAAAATGTCTTCAAAAATAATATTATAAAAATACCCCTTGGGCAATGTTTTTGACTCCTTCAAAGGAAAAATTCACAATTGAAAGGGTAAAAAAAAATTGAAAATACCCCTTCAGCAAAATGCTTAAAGAAAACCCTGCTCCCGACTGTACAGTGCGTCCCTGGGAAAAATTTGTAAACACTTTAACACTCGACACGTGCGCCCTTCAATGTCGGGTTTCCCAAGGTGAATTTGAGGGCATGTTATTTTTAGAATCGCGCACATTCGCGCTATTCCTCCTCACACGGACGATTTCATCTCTTAATCTCCGAACACGTGAATTCTTTCTGTAAACAACTCTGCACAACCAATCAGGATGGGAATTCGCGGTATTCCCCAATACGTCATATGCATAAATTATTATAATATCGATGGAGCTGATTTAGCTGCAGGGTCATCGAATCAATTCGCGCAGTGATTCGCCTAACTTATACACACGCATAAATCAAAGTTGATTCGCGGAGAAGAAAGAAGAATAAAACAATCAAGAGAAATGGATTAATGATTAAACTTCCGACAATCGGAGGCACTGAGTGAGTAACGCTGGGACTTGGGGTGTAAAATGGTATTTTATTTGGGTTGATATTGACATGAAAAACCTTTAAAAACGGTTATCATATTACATAGTTACAGGTTTGGGGAATTAAGCTTTGACCGTTAACATTACTGGGGCCCGACTTGAATGAACTTGTACTGGTTGTAGAATAACATTTAAGGAATCTGAATCGGGATCGGATCGGCCCGATCTGCTAATTTTCAGATCGGAGATCGGCAGATCCGATCTTGGGTTGGATCGGCCAACACTACTATATTTCAATTTATTGATGCTTTCGTTTTCATGAAAATATGGTTTAAAAAGGAAGTTTTTTCAGCATTTCTAAACTTATCTGGGATCCTCCTGGAACACTAATATAACCCTAACCCTAAACCTAATCGAACCTTTAACCTAAACTCTACCCTTAACTCCAACCCCAACCCAACATCTCAATTTTGCTATTAGTAGTAGACCTACTAGCTCCTACTCGTGGAAATTCTTCGCCATTTTATTTGTAGGTAACTCGAGGGAGGGAGGGGGGTAAAAAGTTATGCAGGCTTTGTACGTAAGTGAAAATGGCGAAAATTATGGACGGCCCCTAACCCAATTGTTCCTCATCCTCCATCCCTGCCAAATTCAACTGAATTGTAAATTTGCAGTCAGCGTACGTCATCTCAAACTCAAGTGCTCTAAAACAATAAAAGTAAAAAGACAATTAAGGGGTACTACACCCTGCCCAATTTTGTGCCTATTTTTGCATTTTCTCAAAAATTATAGCGCATTGGTGACAAGTAAGATATGTATATTATAGGGCAAGGACTACAACTACTGCACTGGAAATTTTATTTCAGCACATACAACAATTGTGGAGTTACAGTCAAAAATGAGAGAAAACCAATATTTGATCAATAAATCAATAACTACTTGCCTTGAGTTGCTGAATTTTCAGTGCAGAAGTTGTAGTCCTTGCCCCTATAATATACATATCTTACTTGTCACCAATGCGCTATAATTTTTGAGAAAAATGCAAAATAGGCACAAAATTGGCCAGGGTGTAGTACCCCCTTAACTCAACCAGCAAGTTGAATATTGCCATTGTGAACTGCCGTAGTATTCGTGGCAAAGCAGCCTTTCTTGAAACTTTTCTGCAAACAAATACAAGTGACATCAATCAACATTGGTGTCCAGACTTTGAAGGTTAATGGTACACTTTACACAGACGATCAAGAAAAAGCTCAAGTCCTTGGTAAGCAATTTGAAAGTGTCTTCACACATGAAGATCCTGATCCCGCAACACTGCCTCAAATACAACCAAGTCCGTATCCTGATATGCCTCCAATTACGATCAACGTAGATGGTGTTAGGAAACTTCTCCAGAACATCAATGTTTCAAAAGCCATCGGACCTGACATGATTGCGAACCAGGCCTTAAAGATTGCTTCTTCTGACGTAGCGCCAATCCTGCAGCATATTTTCCAGCAGACTTTGGACACTGGTGATCTTCCGCTGGACTGGCGTAGAGCAAACATAACTCCAATTTTCAAAAAAGGTTCCACCATTGCACCAGCAAACTACAGACCTGTTTCTTTAACATGTACCTGTTGCAAACTTATCGAACACATCAACAATAGTAACTTCATGAAGCACCTCACCAAATGGAATATTCTTGCTGAAAACCAACACGCTTTTCACAGAGCTAGATCCTGTGAAACACAGCTGATTTTAACAACCCATGACTTAGCATCAAATCTTGACAAAGGACTTTCTACTGATATGGCTAATGGCTATACTTGACTTTTCAAAAGCCTTTGATGTCATACCCCACCAACGTCTTCTGACCAAGCTAGATTTACGGAGTTTGTTCAAATACCAAAAACTGGATTAGTACTTTCCTGACCAAGAGATTCCAACGTGTGATTGTGAATGGAAAAACTTCTGACTGGGTCCCCGGACTCCCCGTGCACATAGAAACATTCCCAATTATATTAACTTTGATCAGACTCTGCTGCATCTATCAGCAATGACATCATGCTTACTGACCAATGAGAGACGCGATCGCGAATCAACTAATTAATTATTCATGAGCCCACTCAATGCATGGGATCGCCTGCACAGTGCAAAACCCCACACCGGTCGCGCCGTGAATATAAGCACAACACACACAGGATACTGCACACAGTAATTCCCTTCACGAGTCGCGCGGTATTTTACATGCATCGGAAAATGACATTTTGGCGAATAAATGTCAAACATACCATATGCAAAAGTCCTTTCACTGGAAAATTCGGCGATGCACCCTATTGATTCATTCACAAATCTGACCTTGTGTTGTAAAAACCCACAGGTACAAAAGTTCTTGTCCCTCAAAAAAAAATTTAAGATTATGATCCAAGTGTGAAATTCCACCACTAGTTTCCGACCATTTTTCGCCATTAGTATTACAAATGTTGCGCCATAACATGGTCAGAAATGATGAATTTTGATGCCAAAACAAAATTTTCACGCTTTTTCTTAGGTATGGAATCCATTTTGTATGTTAATATCAGGTCATGGCACATGATCAGTTTACTTCGGGTAAAGTCGGACAAATTCGTCAATATCCGAGGCATCTTTTATGAATGAAATATTTCCAACTCAGCCGCTCGGCCAGCATGGCCGGAGACCGAAGCCAGCTTCAATAGGTGACGTCATCTAATGAGGTCTAGGCACATGCGCACTTTGCTATGCCCCAGCGATAGTGGAATTATGCAAAACTAGTTTTTTCTTCTTTTAAATAAATTTTCATGTCCAAAATTTGCAAAAAAGATCTGAAACTCATGAATGATCAAATATGAATTTTGGGTTTTATTTTTCCCTTTTGTTTTAATAAATAAAATGAATTTCTAGATTTTCAAAGAGGACTACATGCACAATTTTACTAACGCGAGCAGCAGCTTTGAGACACAGGATTTAATTAAGATGGCCTTAGGCCAAAAAAAATAATTTTAAGGTTTGTCTCAAAGCTCACGAGAAATGTAAAAACAAATGCGAAATGCGATTTTTTTTAATTTTTTTATTCCTGACTTTTTTCATGGTATTTTGAGAAAAAAATCTGATTTTCGCCGATTTTTTCTGGAAAAAAAAAAATGTTTGAAATAAAAAAAATGACCGCATTTCTTTTTTGTCAAATCGTGCTATTTTACAAACTCGCTCGCAAGCTTTGAGACAAACCTTTTTTTTTTTGGCCTTATATAAAATTATTTTATGGAGATGAGCATTTAAAACTGCACGTGATCAGCTGGTATGGTGGCATGGGTCGGCATGCATCCAGGGTCATGAGTAAATGACTGAATTTTCATGCTTGACTGGCCAAACTTTGGATCCGAAAATACAACTCCAATTTGCAAACCTAGTCCCAAGCATTACTCTAGAGAACGACAAACTTTGCATTATTATAATGCATACATTTACAATACCTTTTATTCTAATTTTACCGTAAATTTGCAAAGATTCTGCAACAACTTCTTGCCCCGTCGACAAAAAAAGTTTGAGACTTTTAGTACTAAAAACAGCCCGTCGTCCAAATAGAGAACTGGCAACTATTTTCCTGCTATCTGACCCTCAAATTTAGTAAAAGAAATCGCTAGAAAATTCCAAGTCTTCGAGTGACTATCGCTCTTTTTGGGCGAAAAATGCAAAGCATTTTTCGTCCTTATTGCGATGGGTTTTGGCATACTTATTTCCTCACAGCGTTGCAGAATAAAAATAAAATAATCGTGCTGTCTATGTAATCAGGAAACTACAGAGGCGATAGTGTACATTTAAATTTGTCATTACTACTTCATGTTGATATTCAAACAGTGCTATAAAGTTGTCTTACCAAGGCATGTGTTTGTATTAAAAGAAGTAATTGTTTTACAACTTGGATGAACTAGAATTACTTTTATGCAAATCAGAAAATTGCAACAGATATTTTTTCATTTCTTCAAGATTTAACGGTATTGCCAGATTGTACGTACAGTTGGGCTACATTAATAGCCTCATTATAGTTTTATTGATACTGGCAAACTACTTGTTAATGATACTTTAAGCACACATCCCGGGCACACATCAATTAATTTATGTCAACATGTCCATTTCACGAGGCTGTGTTTATATAACTGAATTCATTTATACAAACACAACCTTGACTAAATTAAAGAGAGTACGGTACTTAAGGGATCTGGAATGGGCATTCGATAGTATTTTTTGTGGGACATGAGAGCACATCAGACATATGGAATTGCATTCCTAATACGAAGAATGTCTTTCTGATATCAAATAATTTTCATTTTTGAAAATCACGATGTAATACAAATTTTATGACAAATTATTAAAATTTGATATTTTTCATATTTTGATAATATAACAGTCCTCGAAGTAAATTTTATAAATCTAATGACATATTCTTAAAGTGTATGTAGCTGGGAAGAAAAGCCGGTCAATTGAAAATGTTTGACCTTTTCCCAAAATGACCTATTTTTTTTGTGTTTTGGGAAAAAGATCCATATCTTTAATACGAAAGGTCAAAATTTGCAATTGATCGTCGGCTTTTTCATCCCGCCTACATGTACATACACTTTAAGTAAAAATCATCATTTCCGAATTTCAAAAAATTAAAATTATTTTATATCAAAAGGACATTCTTCGTATTCAGAATGCAATTCAACATGTCTGATGTGCTCTAATGTCTCACAATAAATACTGTCTAAACGTTCATACTCCATCCCTTAAATGGGGAAACTTAGGCAGGCGATAAAGAGAAAATATATTTACTTTAGCACTTATAGATCCTGTCAATTGAGACTAAAATGTCTGTTAAGTGAGGGCTGTTATTTGAACAGTTATGGGATTAGTTAATAATATTATTTTGATAGATTTCAGGTGGTGGTCGCAGTGCATTCTCTAAATTCAGTAAATTTCCACCGTCAACCGTGTAATTGAATGGGATTATTTTGAAATTTTAAAACGCTTGAAATATCACAAACAAATAGGCCTATATTAATAAATAATATAAATACAAGCTAAAACCGTTGGGGTTCGATAATGAACCCCACAAAATTAACCGAGTATATTGGAAAATGCCATACGGCCGGGCAAATTGTTATACGTTTATGAACATTAATAAATAGATGTAGGCCTATAGAGCATGTTACGCTTATGAACATGATTTTCAACATTGTTAACAATATTGCTAGTATGTCAACAAATGAAAGTTCTGTGATTTGTTGAAATTCTTCAATACTAAATTATTTTGAATGTCATCAAATTGTAAATCTCGAGTCACATTTTCGATGTATTAACAACTAGCTATGTAGCAAAGACGTTAACTTCATGTACAAAACATTAACGCTCTTATTTTGTAAACATTGTATACCCATAGCTACTTTAATCAACAATAAATGTTCTGTAATTGTTCATTATCCTTCATTTCTATTAGACTTTCAGTGTATTGGCAAGTAGATGTATATATTATGTATGTATAACAGATGTTATTCGTTTGTAAACACTTTATTTCATAAACATAGGATACCCAAAGCTACTTTTTATGCTAACAATGAACGTTCATTGACTGTTAGGCTGAGTAAACGTTACAGGATAATATGTAGGCCTATTCAAATTCTGCCTCAAGGTTCCTGCTTAAATTGTGTTCAAGAATCAACTAAGATTTATTTGGCCCACCTTTTGCCAGTAAATAGGCTGTCATGAATTATCCAGTGTATTTTTATTATACGTGCCCGGTCTTATCACTTGGTACACAATAGCTCACCAATCTGAAAGCCTGTTTTAATCACAATGGTCAGAATTAAATAGCCAAAATGATTAGACAAATCATGTCTACACTGTCCATACACTGAGTACAGTCTCATTGCAAGATCATAGGCTAAGTACCGTAGTCCTTGTCATTTGAGGTACGTAAAAACATACTCATTATGATCGATGCGAATTATAGAAACAGTTCAAACAATAAAATAACTACACCTTTATCTTGACACTTCCTCATTTGTTCGCCCTGTTCCTTTTTAAAGGAATTTTTATTAGATTGTCACTCTGCCACGCTTTTTGGAGTGACCTGTAGTGTAGCCAGCGGGGGCGGGGGTGGTCAGGGAGGCGACAAAAAATGAAAGAAAAAAGTGCCCCTCTGCCCCAAAATTAAAGAGAATATCTGGAGGGCAAAGGAAACAAAAAAGGGCAAGGAGCCCCTCCTTTTCACCCGATCATGGGCATGAAAGCCATTTTCACCTTCATCCCGATCATGGGCAAAAATAGCGTCAAATTCAAAATTTGTGTGCGCTTCGCGCGTATATCACCCCTATAAAGCCTTTTTGGGAAGATGGAAGACATGTACAGCCTCTCTAAAAAACAAAAATTGCTTGATCAGTGCAACTGCAATTTTTTCCAGCTGTGCCCCTGAAATTTTGCCCTGACCCCTTCGACCAAGTAAGCTGGCTATGCCCCTGGGAGTGGCTATCGCTCAGGGCTAACTCTCTTGACTATCACTCTTTTCAAAGTGACTAGAGTGATCGACTTCCACTCTTTTCCCACTCCTCTTTTTCTTCACTTTCGGAGTGATCACAGATTCTCCCTTTTTCACTTTTTTACATTCAAAGATGAGTTGGATGAGTTGGGGATACTGAAGTTGACAGAAGTGTTGAATGAGATCTAAACTCAGGTGAAATTCCTCCAGAGCTGAGCAAGTCCATCTTTATTGCTTTACCAAAGAAACCTGGGGCTATATTATGTGAGTTACACAGGACTATAAGCATAGTGAGTCATGCAGTGAAGATCCAGCTGAAGGTGTTGATGAAGAGAGCAAGGAATAAAATCAGGCCAGAAATACCAAAATTCTGCAGTGTGGCTTTGTGGAGGATTGTGGAACCAGGAACACAATTTTAAATGAGAATGCTATTTGAGAGCCCGGTTTGAGAGGGCCATACTGAGAAATGAAGCAAGACCTGTGTAATGTGTTTTATTGATTACACAAGGTATTCGACACCGTAAAACATGAGGAACTGTTGAATATTTTGAGTGAGATTAATATTGATCAGTTGATGGAAAAGACCTGGGAATTATCAGATTTATAACAGTGGAACCAGACAGCAGCGGATGGCGGATCTAGAGCAGTCAGGGGGGGGATTTTAGGAAAAATATAAATGTTAAAAATGCCATCGCGGGGTGTCTGAGGGGGATATGCTCCCTTGAAAAGTGAGAAACTTTTGGAAAATGAAGACCAAATTGAAGCCATTTGGTGGACTATTTTGTCACTATTATTGTGTAAAATTTTAGTTTGAAAAAGCCAAGGTATTATAGACAAATTATTAGAATGCATGTGCACCAGTAGAAATGGCCCAGGTTGAATAAAATAAATAAACATATGAATGAATATTTTATTCCCTGGATTATTTTTGTTGGGACAAAATAATGATATAGTTTGACGCTTTGAAATACAGTTATGTTAATCATAATAAAGTTACAAAGTTAAAAAATAATATCGAAATAATGTAAAATCAAACTTTTCCCCTCATAAGTTTTGAACTTTGATATGGAAAGATACCCCAGCCCTGTTGTCTCACCAGAGAAGATGAGCAGAAGTCTTTCTATCTGATGATAAAAAAACCTCTAGGTATGATTACGAAAATGTTTTAAATAACTATTATCTACAAAAGTTTTATAACAATGTTTTATATAAAATGTTAACATAAAACGTCTTCTGTTATGAACTTATGATGTGAAGGGTTAATATAAAAACAGGGAAAATCTGTTCCAACTGACCAGCAGAGAACAAAGGATAAGCAATAGATAAGATTAAAATCAGGGAAAATATGACACAACCTCCAATGGAAATCGATGTTGTGTCATATTTTCCCTGTTTTTAATTGTGAAGACTTACTCATTCTTTCATTTCTCTTGACAATTTTTCATTTGCCCGCCCTATTCCTTTTAAAGGAATTTTTATTGTATTTTGATAAGTGATTCAATAGTCAGGGATATAATTATGAAGTGTTAAAAATTGTCTTGTCTATAAGGGGTGGTGCAATAATTATGTGTACCCCCGGGGGGTGAATTCTCAAAATGGTCTGTAAAAATCGCTTGCCCCCCCCTTTGGTCGTGCCAAAAACCTTTGCCCCCCCTTTCGACGTGCCAAAAAACCTTTGCCCCCCCCTTTTGACGTGCCAAAAAATCTTTGCCCCCCCCTTACACATGCAAGATTTTGGGGAACCCAAATTTAAAACCTTAAATTGTCTTAACATAATGCGAGCGCAGCGAGCAGGAAATTTTGCATATTTGAACGTTTTCCTACGGCTTTTTAGGGCGTAATATAGAAACGGTGCCCAAAATATCTGTGCCAAAAATCGCTTGCCCCCCCCTTTTGACTTGCCAAAAATCACTTGACCCCCCCCCTTTCGACCTGCCAAAAATGCTTGCCCCCTTTTGGCCTGCCAAAAATCTTTGCCCCCCTATAATTCACGCCCCCTGGGGGTACACATAATTATTGCACCACCCCTAACTTGAGGTTTGTGTCAGTTCCTTCTGGTCTGCTTTTTAAATCACTAAAAGCTTTGCTCTTCCCCTAATTTTTTCCATGGGGACATCCCCTTTAAAATCCTAATAGAAGAAAAAATAAAGCAATAATTGCCATAGTGCAGCTTTTTAGCACATGGCCGGCCCAAATAGGGTAAAATTGCAAAAATTTGCGCTTCGCGATCACATGAACTGGCCCATTTAATAGCAAAACCAGTGGCGTAGCTAGGGGTGGGCATTTAAGGAAGGGAACGGAAAGTGATTTGAGGTGAAATAATTTAAGTGAGTGTAATGGAAGGGGGCAGGAATGAGAGAAAGGGCAAGAAACTGAAGAATATGAAGAAGATGGAAAGAGAAAGAATGGAAACTTAAGGAACATAAGGGAAGTGATTGGTAAGTAATTTAATGGAAGGGGAAGGAATGAGAGAAAGGGAAGAAATTGAAGAATGTAAAGAAGAAGGAAAGAGAACGAAGGGGAGAAGGGGGAAATAATTTAAGTGAATGTAATAGTGAATGTAACAACTTGTTAAATCAACTCAAGAATATCAGTATTGTTTTTGTTTTATTGTATTGTTCCTACTTTGTAAATTCATTTTTGTTTCCTTTCAGATAATTCTAGAATCAAAACTTTACATTATGGCAAAATTTTCACATAATAACGTTACAAATGTATGCAAGGATGCTTCTCCTCATGGTATAAAAATGCCCAAAATTAATGAGCTACCGGGGCGAACCCCACCAGGGCCCTAAAGCAGGCCCTTTCAGAAATTTCTAAAATCAAAACTTTACATTTTTTTACATGGCAAACTTTTCACATAAAAACGTTACAAATGTTAATGTATGCAATGAGGCTTCCCCTCATGGTGTAAAAATGCCCCAAACCCATGAGCTTCCCTGGACCCCCCACCAGGGGCCCTGGACCCCACGCCAGTGGTCGCTCCACTCGCTATGCTCGCTTCGCTCTATTTATTTATTTGGGGAAAATTTTTGGAGCCTTGCCCACCCTGGCAAAGAGGGCTGGCTACGCCTCTGAGTAAAACACACCATTTCAGCAGCGTAGCCTGACAAAAAATGAAAGAGAAAATCTGGAGGCCAAAGGAAAAGAAAAGGGGCAAGGAGCCCCTTTTCCATCCAAATTCACCCCGATCATGGGCCAAAATAGTGTCAAATACAAAATTTTTGCACGCTGTGTGCGCACATTGCAGGCATTTTCATCTCATCAGGGCGAAATACAAAATTTTGCACGCTTTTTGACGTCAGTAAAGCCTTTTGTGAAGGCTCAAATACATCTATAACAAAACTGGTATAATTATATTTGCAACAGCAATTTTTTGTCTGTGCCCCGAAATTTTATTTTGCCCCCCCCCCCACCAAGAAAACTGGCTACGCCCCTGAATTTTGGGCTAAAATAGTCTTAAGAGTTTTGCACGCATCGCCGCAACAAAAAGTCCCAGTAAAACCAGAACAAAATATACTCGTCCCCCGACCCCCGATAAATACTAGGTTGCATAAACATGCTTTATATAATGAGCTACTTTACAAACATTTCCACAATTCAACATATTTTATATCAATAACATGGGTATAATTTCATTGCATATGAATACAAATTTTAGTATCATTAATGTTTCCTCTGTCCTTTGATGTAGAATGACACATTATAATGGGGGGGTCAAAATATTTTGAACCTAACATGGGGGGGGTCAAAAAGGTTAGGTCCATTAAGAGGGGGGTCAAAAAGTTTTGGATTCACGAAGAGGGGGGCGTTAAAAAATTTGGCACAAAAAACAATCCAGCCCCCCCCCCCACCAAAGTATTTCTTAACACTCCCTAAACTTTATTCAATTCAAGCGTTTCGACAAGATTGAACAACGAACAACTTGGGGTTTTTTTAGTAGGTTTTGATCGAAAAGCAAAGGTTCACAAAAACTAGATTATGGTGATTCATTGGATGACAGGGTTGAGGTTCTTGTGTTTTTGTTTTGTTTTTGTTGTTGTTCTTTTTGTTGTTTTTTGTTGTTGTTGTTTTTGATCCAAAATGTGTTGTTGGTTTTTTGTCTAATTTCGAAGATACGTTTTTTAATTTCTTTGTAGACTATATAAAATTATTTATATCATGTGAAAATAAAATAAAATAAACCAAATGCGAGATGTGTGTAAACTTACACAAAACTTTACCATCTTGCCTTATATCGCGGTCGAAGAGTTTGAGCAATTTTCTATTTTGTATTAATTTTTTGTATTTTTTGTATTTTTTGGGTTTTTTGCCAGCTTTGCTAGACACTCGTGCTCATACACCTGTTGCGTGTCGTGTTGCGAGCAGACATACAAAAATTCAGTTTGGCAACTGGGCTTACGGGCTGTATTTAGTAGTACTAAATTTTGGGAATTCGAGGAAAATTTCTCAAAGAAACGCTGTAATTAATTTGAAAATTAAAGCCAGGCATTTACATTTTTCGTGTAAGTACCCATGTATTTATTTTGTAAAATACTGATGATTATGTCTAGTCCATGTTGTACGGCGGGATCCAGGGGTGAGCTCAATGATTTAGTTTAAAACGCCTCTTGACCTTGAAGTTGAACTCGCACTGTACAATGTACATTGACACGTACATGTATGTATTTCATAATGTTTGTACGTTTAAGCTTAAGGGGTGGGGTATGAACGTTTGGACAGTATTTATTGTGAGACATTAGAGCACATCAGACATATCGAATTGCATTCTGAATACGAAGAATGTCATTCTGATATCAAATCATTTTGATTTTTTGAAATTCGCAATTTTAATACACATTTTATGGCAAATCATTAAAATTGATATTTTTGATATTTAACAGTACTTGAAGTAAACTTTATAAATCTGATGATTTATACTTAAAGTGTATGTAGGTGGGATGAAAAGCCGACGATCAATTGAAAATTTTGACCTTTCAGTATTGAAGATATGGATTTTTTTCCCAAAACACCAAAAAAAATTAGGTCTTTTTGGGAAAAAATCCATATCTTCAATATGAAAGGTCAAAATTTTCAATTGACCGTGACTTTTCCTCCCTGCTACATACACTTTAAAATATGTCATTAGATTTATATAATTTACTTCGAGGACTGTTATATATCAAAAATTTTAAAAATATCAAATCAGGGTTCGATTTAGAGGGTTTTACATGCACAAATGCATGTAACTTTGGCTCTGTGCATGTAGAATTTTGCCTGTGCATGCAAAATTTTGTGTTATTCAGCCCATTTTGAGGAAAAAACCAGAGTTGTGCATGTAAATTTTATTTTCTAAATCGAACCCTGTATCAAATTTTTATAATTTGTCATAAAATTTGTATTTTATTGTGATTTTCAAAAAATGAAAATTATTTGATATCAGAAAGACATGCTTATTCAGAATGCAATTCGATAGGTCTGAGGTGCTCTCATGTCCCACAAAAAATACTGTCGAAACGCATTAAACGCTCATTTTAGATCCCTTAAGGTGGCTGTGTACTCTCAGACATGCATGTAGTAAAAGTGCAATAACTTTGTAATTATTCGCGCAAAACATATAAAAGTATACATTTTTACGAAGGCAAGACGTCAATAAATCTTAATATATACAGATTTGGGGTAAAAACAACAATTTTGAAGAAAATCACAAAAAAGTGAGTTTTTGGCAATATTTGTTAGGTACATCATAACAAAAAAACACTCTTTCCAAAATATTTTATTTTATTTTCAGCTCAATCTTGAGGCTCCATTCCAAAACCGTTTTTTTTATTTTTTTGATATTGGCCTTATTTTTTGAGATATTGACCATATAAGGCATCAAAATGAACTTTTTAAAATTCAAAAACGCCTATTTGCACAAAATGATGCCCAAAATCGGAAATAGACCAAAATATAACAAAAATGAGAAAACCGTTTCTTGAGTCGATCATGCTTTTTACGATGATCATATTTGCTTACCTATAGATGCTGTATTTATTGAGTTATCGTGTACCTAAATCGTCATTTTACCGAGAAAATGAACATTGAAATAATGGCCGTTGAAGTTTAAAGTGGTCACATTTTGCACTTTCATCAAATCTCACAGGAGAATGCGACAGTTTTCGTTTTTGTAACTTATATTACGTGAACATCTGGTAAATCCACAGCCCCTTGAGAAGTTTGAGCGAAATCCATTCATAACTTGATATTTAAATTGGGGAAAGAACTTGAAAAAAAAACACATTTTATCAGCTAAAACGGAGCCATTTGACCACTAGGTTTTTGTGAAATCAGTGCTTCCGTGGTGTTTCCATAAGATGCGCCTCGCATGCAGATAAGCGTCAGCGAGCATCGTCGCGTATTTGTGCGTTAACAAATTGCGCGACACGCAACGCGATGAGTTGTTGCTTGTGGCGTGTACCTTGCTGGTACAACAAAGATTTTCTTTCCTTTTCAATTTCAAACACGAGTGGAATAGTGAAATAAAATCCTTAAAATATTGCAGTTGGAGTTTACAAATCTGGATTTTCATTCCTTGTATTTATAAAAAACATAACAAGGTACAAACATATCATAAAAACTCAATTTTGAGAAAGAAACAATGGCTAGAGTACACAGCCGCGTTAACGGATATTTACAGGTTAATAAATGTGTATCACTTGCTGAGAGTGAAATTGTACAAAATAATGGATAATGCACGCATACTCATGTTTATGAGAGATGTTTATAGAGCTATGATGTGTATTATAATTACGCAACTTCAACTTGAAACTTATGAAAGAGCACTGCCACTGATGTTGTTGTCCTTGCCCCTATAATATACATATCTTACTTGTCACCAATGCACTATAATTTTTGAGAAAAATGCAAAACTAGACACAAAATTGGCCAGGGGTGTAGTACTCCCTTAAACTGAACTTTGAAATTATTGTGATTGCTTTTCAAATACTTTACTCTTGCAGACAAGTTACTGTTGTACAGCCAACATGGGGTTGCGGTGTGTTGGAGTGCTTATGCTACGTTCAGGTAAATCATTTGATTTCATTTAGTCAATACCTTGTTTTCAGTACATATTGAATGATGCGTGTCTTTTTTACAAGTTTTACAAGTTATTGTTTTCACAAGTAGTGGTACAGTCGCTCACTCTGATGATCAGGAGGTTGGGGGTTCAATCCCAGCTGTGCTATCATGTTGTGCACCTTTTCAACATTATGCATCTAGAAAACCAGTGCAAAAACCGCTCTCTACTACTCTCCTTAAGTCTGATATAGGAGAGTGATTTTTAGCTCTCCTTAGTTGACCATTCTCTCCTTACAGTTACATTCTATTGTAAATGCTCTAAACAGCTCTCCTTGAAGGCCCCTGAAGAGCTTTTTAATGCTCTCCTGCAAATTCCAAAAGACAGTCCCTGTTAAACCCAAAACCCTAAACCCAAATTTTTTATCTCAATGTTCCATTCCAGGATTGCAATCAAGATCACCTGTCCAAGCATGTTCCAGATCTGTTATTCCTGCAACTCATCAAAGGTTTTATTCAACTGATTTCAGAGGGAACAGGGTATTATTGTAAGTATTTAACAAGGGCATAATGAGGTCCATACATAACTTGTAAAAATAAAAATAAAACCTCAGCAAAATTAATAGCTTCTTGTAATAGTTGTATACATAATCTATTGGAAAATGGATTGATACAAATGAAACCAACAGGAATTGCCCATGCAGCATGGGCCAGCAATACAGTAATGCCTCATTCATTCAAATTAGACAAAGAGCAACAATATGCAAGTATGTAACAGTGCAGAATGTTGATGCGGGAGTCTTACTTTTTTGTAAGACATTCTTGTTGAAATTCACGATTTCGGATTTTGATTCCTTTCATAAACGGCTATTGCCGAATCATTCCGAGTCTTTCATTAGGAACAATAGAAATGCAATTTTGACCAATCACAGTTCAGGATTTGTGTGGGCTGATGCTGACGAACTTCCGATAAAATCTGTAGCGCGTACTCAAGGAGGTTCACTCTATCTCATACCACAGACACATCAACATGGGGTTGTAACACAGAGCTTTTGCTCTTGTTGTTTTATCATTTCTGTTCTCCGGAGTTTATATTACAAATTATTTTTATGTTATCTGCACCAGTATGAAGAAATAAATTCACTACCAGAACTTTTATTTAAACCAGTGGCCTACCGAGTCAGCCATGTTTTATAAGTAGTACACATTCATAGGTGTTTATAATCTTGTCATTGGGCTATTCCATTTGAAATCCATCCCCAAGAAAATTTGGAATTTCATCCATAAAATTGGTGTGGTAGATTTTGGAATTCCAAACAAACTAATTTTAGGACAAATTGTGCAAAGTTCAACTGTATCTCATAAATTTCAGCAATTTTCAACTGGAAATTGCAGATAAAATTAGCAAATATTACGATGTTATTGGCATTGAGATTGCAGTGAAATCTTTCAGATTGCTGTATAATGGAATAGCCCATTTAGAAATCATTAAAAGAATACATTTTCTTAAAATAGCTTGTATTTTTATCTTGTCAAGGAATTCCAGATTCAGAAGTTCTAGTTCATCAATCATTCCATCAAGGGCAGCTTCCAGTGGCCTCTCCTCAGACTACACCCACATCATTGTGGGAGCCGGGTCAGCTGGCTGCGTCCTCGCCAACCGTCTCACTGAAGACCCAAACAATAATGTTTTAATATTGGAAGCCGGGGGTAAAGACAACTCTTGGCAAATTCAGATGCCTGCTGCACTTATTTACCCACTTGGAAGCAAGAAATTTAACTGGTGGTATATGACCGAACCGCAGGAGCATGTTAACAATCGTAGGATGTACTGGCCCAGAGGGAAAGTCTGGGGTGGGTCGTCTTCCATTAATGCTATGTGTTACGTTCGTGGCCATGCCTATGATCAAGATCGTTGGGAGCGAGAAGGCGCTGCAGGATGGGCATACGCGGACTGTCTTCCATATTTCAAAAAGGCGCAGACTCATGATCACCTAGGGGGTGATGATTACAGAGGTGGTGATGGACCGCTTCATGTGTCCCGTGGGCAGACTGGGAACCCATTGTTTGAAGCCTTTATTGAAGCAGGTGTACAGGCAGGGTATCCAAGGACAGAGGATATGAACGGGTACCAGCAAGAAGGATTCGGTTACATGGATTTGACTACTCACAAAGGGGTAGGTAGTGGACCAAGAGAAATTTGTAAATCTACTGACAAATTGCTGGAAAATGTATATCAAAGTAAACTGAACCTAAAAAACTTCAAGCATTTCCTATCCATTTAAATATGTTTCTTTTGTAAATGCATCTTAAATGTTTTAATGTACTTACTGTAAACATGATATTTACCTCACATATCTGGGCCAACAGTACAGGTGTTTTGTTTATTAAGTGTGTCGCACACCCAGGTCGCATATTCCTTTTATATACGGGTGCCAATATATAATATTATCTTGACTTAATGATGTGGACCTAATCGTAATTCAACTTTGAACAAAATAAATCTTGAATAATATAAACAAGATGAGCATATCTAGCCGCAAGATTGTTGTGTAGTGCAGCTTATGCTGAATTTCTTGTCCAATTGTTGCCAGGTACGTTGGAGTGCTGCCAATGCATATCTCAAGCCAGCCTTGAAAAGAGAGAATCTGAGTATTATCTCCAAGACTTTAGTGACCAAGATAGTGTGTGAAGGGACTAAAGCTGTGGGTATTGAATACCAATCCAATGGCACCACCAAAGTTGCCAGGGCTGGGAAAGAGGTGATTGTGTCGACAGGTAAGTAAAAGTGGGGAAACATTTAGAGTAAGTGGATAGGATGTATTACCAGCCCTCGAATTAAGGATCTGAAGGGGCACGGCAACTTTTTTAGGGCAAGTTGAGAATTGCCTTGGACTTTTACTGAAAAGGCAAGGCAGCACTGCAGTTTGTAATATTTCAAGAGGGCATCATGGCAACTGTTGAAAATTTGAGAAGGGCACCAAGGCAATGTCTCAAAAGTGAAGAAAACACACACAAACATAGAAAGATGATTTTATAATGAAGGGACAGGGCTGGGGCACCGACGGCAACTTCATTAGAGGGCACGGCAAGTGACTGCCTTGGGTAAAGGACATATTTTGAGGGCATTACGGCAGTTGGGATGGGCACCCACGGCAAGGTGCCGTGGGTTAATTTGAGGGCTGTGTATTACCTGTGCCCTTTGGGCAATTTTTGTGTATGGATTTATTGTATGTCAGGGTTAATCCTGGCATTACCAGTGGTTATATGCCTATCAATTGTCATCCGCTTGCCTCACCCCACCCAGGTGCAATGGGAAGCTGTTAGGGGTAGTCACAGTCGTTGTACTGATGGACCCTGCGCCACTTGTAGGCTGCAAATGTGGTTCCGACATATTCTAATGACAGCGCTTTGAGGCTGTTTACAGCATAAAGCGCTACATTTATCTACATTTGTAAGTGACAAATCTTCCGCTAGGGTCCGCAAAATTCTTTAATTAGTTATGGAAAAAAATGCCATTTGTTTTCTTTGATTAGGTGCAATCAACAGTCCCCAGCTGCTGATGCTTTCTGGGATTGGTGATGCCGATGAGCTGAAGAAGCTTGACATTCCAGTGGTAGCTCATGTACCAGGTGTGGGCCAAAACCTACAGGACCATTTGGATGTGAGTATACATAATGTTGTGTTTATCTCATACTGATGAACCCCTAATAAGTATAACCCAACCCTTTATATTATACTGACTAGAGGGCCTCATTCCTATTAACATCCATATCAATATTAGTGTACAATTGTGTTTTTTTATACTGACAAAACTATAAACTGAACCTTTGTATTGTACTGACTATAGAGGGCCCTGTTCATATGAATGTTAACAAGTAGAATATTCGCTGACATAGTGCACGTTAGTATCCATTGGTTACTGGTTCAAGCCTAGGCTCATACACACATTCCAAATTATGGTATGCCATAGGCTATGTGTTGTGATCATTTCAATCAGTGGTTCATAACAAAGAAAGCATGAGCCAGTTGACCTAGCAACGGTCATATTCTAATTGTGTATTGCTGTTGTTTTCTTATACTGACAAACCAAAGACAATGGTTAATGGTTCTGTTAACCAGTGTAAAGGATGTTGTTCATATTCATATTAAAAGCAATTTATTTTCATCAAAATCACACACATAATAACACCAACAACTTATAAAATCTTATTTTTATAAAAACAAGATGAGAGAGTGCAACTAAAAGCAAAAGCCTTGGAAAACGTTACACCACTTGACAATTAAATTAAACACTGAAAAACCAAACAGACATGCAAACAAGACATGACAAGAGTGGTGGCAAAGAAACACAAAAAACACATAGATATCATGAGAAAAGAATAATTTATATTACAAACATTTGATCAATTAACTCAATCAAATCCAAACTCCAAGATCCAAAGTTACAAGGGAGTTGAAGTAAGATCTATACACCTTGCCAAGGAAGGGCTTAATTACATACACGGTTCTGAATTCTCTCCAACCGGTCCTCCTGGCCCTGAGCGAGACTTGCATGCCACAAGGAGGCTGCATTAATTCTGGTCTTATAACCTTTGTAAACAGAAAGGATTTCACCTGCGTTGAGACCCGCTTCTTTCAGTTTGCATAACATAAACATTTTTCCATTAGCCTTATAATAGTGCATATTATCTGCTTGACCTTGCCATTTCAAATCATTTTGGATAATGACTCCCAGCAACTTGTCTTTCTGGACTACTGCAAGGGAGTGATCAGAGATGTGCAGATCAAGATATGGGGGATTGTTTTTACCAACGTATACACTCATGGTTTGGAATTTACTTGAATTCAACTTGACTGACACACCACTCATGTAGAGATTCCAAACATTGCTGTACCTCAGTGACATCGTCAGTGGCTCTATCTTAACCTATTGTAAGGTCCTCAAACCTTCATGCTTTTTGTCATCAAACTCTGTAAGCGCATCATTGATCATGCCTAAAAAGGCAATAGGTCCAATGATATTGCCCTGAGGTACACCACCATGCTCAAGGCCCCCAACCTTTTGATCATGTGTCAAAGCATGTTTTACTGAGCTGCCATGCCCTCGGTACAATATGCTCGATCATCATTACTTTTCTTTGAAAAAGATGCACCTTTAAATATTTGTTATTTGCATTTTCAGCTTTATATTCAATATTCAGCAACAGTGCACCAAACCTATTACCCTCTACAAAGCTCAGTGGAAATTCCCACACAACATGATTCGCATAGGCCTGCAATGGTTCCTGACGCAAACAGGTGATGCAGCCACTACTCACCTTGAAGCTGGGGCATTTGTCCGCAGCCGACCTGGAGTGGATCACCCAGACATCCAGTTCCATTTCCTACCATCAGTTGTCAACAATCACGGTCTAGAACCTGGTACATGCCATGCGTTTCAATCCCATGTAAGCCCGATGCGTGCCCTTGCTCGAGGATACATCAAACTTCGATCGCGAAATCCATCAGAGCATCCCATCATCCAGCCAAACTATTTGGATAATGAGCAAGATGTTTGGGAGATGCGACAATGTGTTAAACTAGCCAGAGAGGTCTTTGCTCAGAAGGCATTTGACGAGTTTCGTGGTCCAGAGATATCGCCAGGGCCAGATGTTAAGAGTGATAAAGAAATTGATGCCTTTGTTCGTGAGAAAACAGATTCAGCATATCACCCCTCAGGCACATGCAAAATGGGAAGCGAGAAAGATCCAATGGCTGTCATAGATAATAACATGAGAGTATTTGGAATGCAAAATCTTCGTGTAGTTGATGCCTCTGTAATGCCAAGCGTTGCTAGTGGTAATCTCAATGCACCAACAATTATGATAGCAGAAAAATCAGCTGATATTATCATGAACAAATCCCCGCTGCCACGGGCAGATAAAATCCCTGTATCCAACATTGGAAACACAAAGATAGATTTCCTACAAAGGAGTTGAGAGGGTAAGGGGGTTGATACAACACCACCTCCAATTTTTTATTCAAAGCACTAAATTTCACAAATAAACCAAATGATTTGGGATCTTAGAGTTGCTGAAAACACAGAAAGTCATACAAATTCCTTTTGTGATACAGAAAGGAATGTATTTAATATATCTAACCATGTTCCAAGAACAAAATTTACTAATACTAGTGTAGTGTGCAGTTAATTCAGAGGTCCCATAGAGTATGTGGAACTAAAGACACATATTCGTAACCCTAACCCAGGCTGCCAAATGGCATGGATGTATCTAGGTGCCTTGTGCTTTTCCCTTAACAGCTTTGTCAAGAGGGATGGGAAGCATGCAGGATGTTGGATTTTGTTGGGTTCAGGATGGTAAGGGTTAAGCCACATGTGGTGTCACATAATCTAAGATATATATCTTCACAAGAACATGATACCGTGTACTGAGTAATGGATATATTCATTCAGACTCTTGCATGGAGACAGAGCAATAAGCATGAAGTTATATATGAATTTATTTGAATTAATTGCCAACAGTACAAAACATTACACAAAATAGTGCAAGAAACTACCACAAACATGTGGAAAAATACAAAATAAACGAAGAGTATATCCATATGCTTTCGATGAATGGGCTCTCTTTCAGTATTTGGGCCAGACAACTCAGTATAATATGCTGTAGGGGATTTACCACACCTCACACAGTCACACACAGCAAGTCAGTTTACCCTCCCAGCATAAGCCAGTACCCATTTATACACTTGGGTGAAGAGAAGTACAAGAAGTTATGGGCCTTGCACAACACAATGGCACTATCAAAGCTAAAACCCACAACTTTTTGATCATGAGTCAAAGTATGTTTCACTGAGCTGCCATGCCCTCTGTGTAATATGCTTGATCACCATTACTTTTCTTTGAAAAAAATACACCTTTAAATATTTGTTATTTGTATTTTCAGCTTTATATTCAGCAACAGTGCACCAAACCTATTACCCTCTACAAAGCTCAGTGGAAATTCCCACACAATATGATTCGCATAGGCCTGCAATGGTTCCTGACGCAAACAGGCGATGCAGCCACTACTCACCTTGAAGCTGGGGCATTTATCCGCGGCCGACCTGGAGTGGATCACCCAGACATCCAGTTCCATTTCCTACCATCAGTTGTCAACAATCACGGTCTAGAACCTGGTACATGCCATGCGTATCAGGTCCATGTAGGCCCAATGCGTGCCCAAGCGCGAGGATACATCAAACTTCGATCGCGAAATCCATCGGAGCATCCCATCATCCAGCCAAACTATCTGGATAATGAGCTAGATGTATGGGAGATGCGACAATGTGTTAAACTAGCCAGAGAGGTCTTAGCTCAGAAGGCATTTGATGAGTTTCGTGGTCCAGAGATATCGCCAGGGCCTGATTTTAAGAGTGATAAAGAAATTGATGCCTTTGTTCGTGAGAAAACAGATTCAGCATACCACCCATCGTGCACATGCAAAATGGGAAGCGAGAAAGATCCAATGGCTGTGGTAGATAATAATATGAGAGTGTTTGGAATGCAAAATCTTCGTGTTGTTGATGCCTCCGTAATGCCAAGCGTTGCTAGTGGCAATCTCAACGCACCAACAATTATGATAGCAGAAAAATCAGCTGATATTATCATGAACAAATCCCCGCTGCCACGGGCAGATAAAATTCCTGTTTACAAACCGCCAACATTGGAAACACAAAGATAGATTGTATTTTATTACCCTTGTCCTACAATATAAACCCTTGCCTTACAAAGGCTTGCCTTAGGTGAGAATTCTCTTCCTCTCCCAATAGGAAAAAGAAGGGGTGGAGGGGGTAAGGGGGTTGGTACAACTCGATGACACTTAATTGAATAATTAAACTAAATGATTTAGGATATTTTAAGAGTTGTTGAAAACATAGAAAGTCATCCAAATAACTTAATAATATATCTTATTATATTCTTAAATAGCTTTATAATATATCTTATTATGTTCCAAGAACAAAATCTTCTAGTAGTGGTACAGTCTGCAGTTATTATTTTCAAGCAGTGTAGTATGATTTTCAGCAGTGCATTGCCTTTTTGATGTGTGTAATAGCTGTAAGTTAACTTTGATTTAGTGCCTGTAGACAGGTAACAACAATGTATGTTCATAATAACTCAGAGGGACCATATCTATTCACTACTTGCATGGTTCCACCATTATGCACAATGTGCGAGGAGAGCCTTGAACTGGCAGCACACATGAAAGGAAATCGAACCAGTCATATTACATTGTGTGTAACGTTATGTACGGTAATTATTCCTTTCATGTGATCATCAGTTCGATGATCACATACCTAATGACGGAACCATGCAAGTAGTGAATAGTCACATGTATGCTGGTAACCCGAACCTAGACTGCAAGATGGCTTAAATATGTAAGTGCCTTATGTTTTTTCTTATTAAAACAGCCATGGGAATGGGGGAGCATGGAGGGTTAGATGGTGGTCAAATCAATCAGTCATTCTGAGGTGACCATTTAAGCCATGTAGTTATGCTGGTGTTTTTACTGTCCTGCTGCTGAGCAGTGTGTCAGCAGCATGAGGCACATTGCAGACAAACGAACACATTGTCATTGGCTGATTTGTCATGCTGCTTACTGCAGCTGCAAGTAGCATAAAAGTATGACAGGGGCATTATTCTATGTAGAAACTGTTGCAGGCTACCCATAGACTGTGTTAACAATTCTGATCAATGACATTCCATGCCTCAACTTAATCAAACAACAGTTGATGACTGTTAATGACTTTTTCTGTGTATATTTATAGTATTGCTTTATATGTAGACAACTCAAGTATAGGAAATGATATGGTACAAATATTCAATGCAATATAAAAAGATGAAATTAAAGATTAGAATCACTGCAGCCTCTCTTGTAAAAAGTGTTTGTGATATATAACTGTGATATATATACATACAAAATTTAATGATACACTAATCTATATTTCATGACTAATTGTAGTAGTTGTTTAATGTGTACTTCTTGTTTTATAGACCAGTGTAGCAGTAGCGTGATTTTAAAACCATGATTTTTTTTTATGCGTGTAGTCTTAAAATAGCTGTGAGTACTTTATTTTTTTAATTCTAATGTAGGTGATTAAAGGTGGATGGTATTTGTGTGTACTTTGAGGCCTATGATTTGAAATATTGTTTCCAAATTTGGAGTAATGTTGGGCTATTGCACTTGAAATCCACACCCTTTCTATGGAAGTCATGACCTTTATCTCCCACAGGGGGTGTGAATTTCAAATGGGGTTACCAGAATGGGTGACTCTATTTGAAATTAATGGTATGTCTTCCATAGGAGTGTATGGATTTCAACTGGAATAGCCCATTGCTTCAGCGGTTTTGAAATGAGCTAGACGCTGAAACGTGTATATAACTATATCCAATAAGATAATATAGGGTCCACAACTAAATACTTTTTAAAATAAATTGAAAAATATTTGACAAAATGCAAACGTGTCAAAAGGTATAGGTAGCCATATTTGTTTTACACATATGGACCAAATTATAGTGTCACACGTCATTGCGTTCAGTCACAATGGTTCATTATGTAAAAAAACAGTGTTAAAAGTTGCACCTGAGTCCATATGAGTCAGCTCTCAAACAATACAAGTAGGCCAGGTCTATTCATGCATTTGTTATAGAAAACCGGACTGCTATAGACTGCAATGGCCCCTTTTCTTACACAATTAACCATTGTGACTGAACGCAATGCTGTGTGGCGCTATAAATTGGTCCACATGTGTAAAACAAATAGGGCTATATCTTTTTACATTTCGTAAAACATTTTTTGACTTATTCTAAAAAGTATTAGGGGGGAACTTATTGTGGACCCTATTCATATAAATGTACTTCCTATGGTGGTTATTACTTTTTATCACATTTTTATCCACAACATCTAAATGAAACATATTTCGGATGTTACTGGTGTCATGAGGAAAATATGAGCATTCTTCCGATACCATTCAAAATCTCCATTTTGATGAGGAAAAAAGATGAGGCTGTTGAACTGGTAACGCACCTCTAAAAAAATCAGTCAAATGTGAGAAGATTGTATGTGCTCTAAAATGTAACTCCAACTTGTAGAGACAACTCTAAATCAAACTGTAAAATGTAACTCCAACTTGTAGAGACAACTCTAAATCAAACTGTAAATGTAACTCCAACTTGTAGAGACAACTCTAAAATGTAACTCCAACTTGTAGAGACAACTCTAAATCAAACTGTAAAATGTAACTCCAACTTGTAGAGACAACTCTAAATCAAACTCTAAAATGTAACTCCAACTTGTAGAGACAACTCTAAATCAAACTCTAAAATGTAACTCCAACTTGTAGAGACAACTCTAAATCAAACTCTAAAATGTAACTCCAACTTGTAGAGACAACTCTAAATCAAACTCTAAAATGTAACTCCAACTTGTAGAGACAACTCTAAATCAAACTCTAAAATGTAACTCCAACTTGTAGAGACAACTCTAAATCAAACTCTAAAATGTAACTCCAACTTGTAGAGACAACTCTAAATCAAACTCTAAAATGTAACTCCAACTTGTAGAGACAACTCTAAATCAAACTCTAAAATGTAACTCCAACTTGTAGAGACAACTCTAAATCAAACTCTAAAATGTAACTCCAACTTGTAGAGACAACTCTAAAATGTAACTCCAACTTGTAGAGACAACTCTAAATCAAACTGTAAAATGTAACTCCAACTTGTAGAGACAACTCTAAATCAAACTCTAAAATGTAACTCCAACTTGTAGAGACAACTCTAAATCAAACTCTAAAATGTAACTCCAACTTGTAGAGACAACTCTAAATCAAACTCTAAAATGTAACTCCAACTTGTAGAGACAACTCTAAATCAAACTCTAAAATGTAACTCCAACTTGTAGAGACAACTCTAAATCAAACTCTAAAATGTAACTCCAACTTGTAGAGACAACTCTAAATCAAACTGTAAAATGTAACTCCAACTTGTAGAGACAACTCTAAATCAAACTCTAAAATGTAACTCCAACTTGTAGAGACAACTCTAAATGTAACTCCAACTTGTAGAGACAACTCTAAATTAAACTCTAAAATGTAACTCCAACTTGTAGAGACAACTCTAAATCAAACTCTAAAATGTAACTCCAACTACAAGTCATAAAATACATTTACTTGTTTTCCCCATACCAGGCTGACCCTTTTAGCCATGCAGTTTTTCTATCAGAAATTGTTGCATTTATCCATCATCCTGGCTATTAGGAGTAATGCCTCAGACAGGGCTTATTTAGACATGGCTTATTTGATATAATCTTTAAAACTATATAACTTAAATTGTCAGATTATGACTGTCACATGTTGTTAAGTTTATATTGTTTTAATACTTGCAGTATACATACAATTAATATTCTGGGTGTTTTTATATTGTTTGTAGGTCAAAGGTGTTTTTTTACAGACAGGTTTGGCTGAATCTCAAAATCAATTTACCAGTGTGCAACTTTCCCCAGCTTGGCTGGGGAAAGTTGCACACAAGTAAATAGATATGGGCCCCTAGTAGTAGTAGTGATATAATGTAAATATCAAGTGTGCCTGTGTGTAGCGCACCATAAATGAATTTTAAAAAATATGTATGCAATTTGATTTACTTATTTGTCTTAATTAAGCTTAATATATAAATAAAAATATTTTATAGTCTGTATTGCTTTACCTTATGTACATGTAATGCACTGTGAACAAAATTATAGTCATGATAGTCTCTGTAATAATATGTTCATAAACAAGTATTAGAGTAGTTGCAATTAATCAGTGCAATGTATAACAAGGTACAATTCTTCCAACAAGGAGTATATTTTATCTCTCGATCTCCCTTTGTCTAAAAATGTGTGGCGGTTGTATGTAGGTGGTTAAAATGTTGTCATCAAATTTTATTCAAAAAAAATAAATAGATTGTGCTTAACTTAAATATAGTTGAATTCATTGGTTGCAACACATTGTGGCATACGTGAAGGACAAAATACGTTTTGGCATGTACATGTATTTGAAAGATGTGCTGCTAATGGCGTCAGTACTATTCCACTGTAATCACTCAGTGGCCCAATTACATTTGAAATTAATGTTTAAGGTTCAAACTATTTGACTGTATCTTTAATAGGAAGAACTATCTTCGGATATTGCTAGCATTAAAAACCTTTAATTATAAAAATGTACAATGCAAATAGTAATAGGAAAAGAACACCTTGATTTATGTTGTTAAAGATGTGTTTATTTATGTTGTTGGTGTTTTTTCCATTTTTATACACCTGTACTTGGGCCTGGTGGAAGGGAAAAAAGAAAATAAAACTTGCCATATATATAAATATCTGGTAAGTCTTGTTTTAGTATAATTAGAACAATTTATCACTTCAAATACTGTCAGGTCGAACCACTATCAGGTAAATGTGACATCATTATATAACCATGCTTTGTTATTTATATTACAGTACTTGTACATCCAATTGAATGACAAAGCATTTGCCTTCAATATGCGCTATAGTCAGTCTACTCTGAAGTACAAAGTACCGACGCAGACACACACATTGTGGCGACTTTGAAGGCACGCATACCTGCAGCAGAGACGCAGCACTACGCACTGTTTATGTGCTGTATATGCGCGCGTTGTCACTTTGTACTTCAGAGTGGACAAACTGTACCTTGAATGGACAAAGTTGTTTTAACAAATTTAAACATTCCTTTAATAATAAATTGTGTAGTACAGTACTTCCGGTAACTATAGTAGCCTAAAATTGTATAATGCATTGTACAATACATGTTAAATGCTTTATAAGGTGGGTCTTTTTCTTTTTCATTTTTTATAGTAATAGTAATCTGACAGTGTAATTAGAGAATAAAAGTAAATTGTTTTGAGACCCAGCTGTTTCTATATCAATATGATTTCAAGTACATGTACATGTACCGCCTAATTGCTCCATGCAAAAATAATGCTATATCCTATATTGTGTCAGGAGATAAAGAGATGGCTGGGTCTCAGTCAAAACAACACTAAGTCATTCCTAAACACATCACCTGTAATATTGTGTCATTTATGTTCACTCTTTATGGCCATTTTTATCGAGTTCAACCAGTCACTCCTGTGCACAAAAGTGGTAAATCCAGGCTGCAAAATAACTGAAGGCACCGAAGGCAATTGCCTTCGGTGCCCCTACCAGTTGCCTTGATGCCCTATTAATTGCTGCTATTCTTTAACATGTAATTGCCTTGTAAAATAGATGTGCCCTTTCAAAATTGCCTTGAAATGGGTGCCCTTCAGAATCCTTATTTTGCAGCCTGGGTAAATCCATTTAGTCCTTCGCACACATGCAAAATATTGCATTGTGGATGCGCAAGATAACTGAGCTCATACCATGTTATGTGCAATGCAAACAATAAATGCAACCATGCAGTTTAAATATGCACCCCTCTTTACTCTATTGTCAATAGAACACGGGCAAGAACCAATGAAATTCAGGAAAAACAACAACTTTAAGAATGCGTCATCAATGTATAGACAAGAAATTTCCCGGACTAGGGATAGGCAACCAACCACCCATGGCATATGTGTCTTTCCAGTGATTTTATAGGTTCTGTAGTGTAAGACCATCTAGAAAAGTAAATGGTTTTTAAAGTTATTTTCTGTAGCCTAGCTACATTTAGCAAAGTTCTTGAGAACAACACTTTCAGTCACAAGTTTGTGTGTGCTATGCATACACATTTAAAATGTGACATTATCTTGGACTGCAACTACATGTTTAAGATTTGATAAAGGATATTGTTAGCCCATTGAGGTATAAAGGTTGCCTACCCATTGTCATACTATTATTAATGTACATGCATGTATGCCTTTATAACAGCTTGTGCCTTCAAATATCATTACATTGTATATTGATTGTACATTAGGTCATCTTAATTTAATAGTTTATCTCAAAGCCCCTGTGCGCATTAATCAAATCGCCTGCTTTTTGTGTGTTATTCATTTTTCCAAATCCACCACACAAAAATCTCACGTCTGACATCGCCAGACGTCAAATAGCCTAAATCATAAATCTTAATCAAATTCTTCTTCTTGACAACAATGAAACCTTGAGAGATGAAAAGGTGGTCTTTTCTTGTCAAAAAGCTTGTCCCTCAGATTAAAAAAAATGTAAAAAAAAACCACATTCCGCATTAGGTTTTTAACTTGGGAAGGGCTTTGAGACAAACTATTAAATTAAGATGGCCTTATCATATGTATTAAAATCTGATGACATATATCAAAATGTGTTGCATGCTGACCATTTCAATTTTGAGTTTTCTACTCAGTTAACTCAGTCATATATATGTGACCTGCTCTGACGAAACCGCCATAAGTCGCACTCAGCCATTTCGAGATATGGCAAGTCAAAGTTCGGAAAGGGGTAAAAAACCTTGCAGATTTTGTTTTTCATTTTTTAGTATTTTTTGATTCTTTAATATGATTACTTTAACCTACCATTGAAAACAAAATATAATTTTAAGTTTAAAGTACCCAAATCTAGCATTTTCTGGGCAAAAACAAAGTCCTTAACATGTCATTTTACAACTTCAAAGCCATTTTTCTTGCATTTGCCTTTTCTTTATGTGTCACTTCCCTCTTCCCATTGACAGACTGTAGAATGAGGACCACATGTCCCAGAAACATAATTTTGGTATCAAATGAAAGCTGAAGACCTATATACTAAATGATGACATCAAAAACTCAATTTTCAAAATTAGTGACTTATGTCTGGTTTTGTGGGAGCAGGTCACATATTTATTACAGCATATTGCCTAATAGATGTCAGTTACAAAACTATCTATCTGTATTGATTTATTATGTCAACAGAGGGCGATCTTACCAATTTTTTAAAAAGTGAAATTGCCAAGTTAAGGGGTCGAGCTGTATTGTCTCAAATATCTCCGAAATGGGAGAAAACTGCAATGTTTGCTGTGAAATTTTGCCTAGCAATATCTATCTCAGGTGCAAAATTTATGGTGCACATGAAAGATTGAAGTCTTTAGATTAATATTTTAGCAATCTTAATATTATTAGTTGATAGGAAATTCTTCAAATATGCCTGTACATATAACGACGCATAACAGCCCACGCAGTTTTTTATAGGTGAACTCTTTTCGAGCAGTCCGTGTTGGACGATGACCCTATCTTTTTGCTGAGGTATTTACAGGACCTTGAAATAAGAATTATGATAGATATTTGTGACTTCGAATGCGACGAAGGCATGTTCAAGCTCGTCAACATACAAACTTCTACCTGATTTTACAGTCTCGCCGACCACTGTCTGGCGCATGTTATTTTGTTACTCTAAATTCAACAAAATTCCATTTTTTTAGGCAAAAAGACTTCTGGAGATACCATCCTGCATGTCCGTGTTCGATTTATGGTAATACAATTAACCAATTTTGAAATATCAATATTTTCAGATTCACGGAAGCCATATTTTGTACATTTAACGAGTTAACGCCAATTTTGGTAGGGGGCCTACAAGTTTGTCAGTTTTGCCGAAGTTATTTATCCGGTTAACTAACGAATATCAAGGTTCATAGGCGAGCTAATAGCGCTATGTTATTATATTACTTTTACTTACGATCTTCATAATGATTCCATTTGAGAACGAATATAACTCCTTATAGGTCTTCAACTTTGTCTTCACACGACTAGCCATATTTTATGGAGTGTTGCCAGGCAAGTCAAAAGCAAATTGGGACAAATCGGCACTAAATATGGCCCGTAACTACATCAACATATCACCCAAATGTCCATGTTATTTAGGGTACAATGTTAATGTAAATACATTGTAATATACAATTTTAAAACATTGTTGAAAATGTTCTAACATGCGTATGCGCGAATCTTTCTCCCGCATGAGTTTTAATGTATACCTAGTATAAGATATTGACAGTCAATTCATAAGAAGCCCAAAGTTAATACTAACACTGCAGCGCTGGCAATACGACCAATTCTGTAAAACGATATGACAAGAATCGTTCCGCTTGATTTATCAGGTCTATAAAGGTGACAAAGGAACAGGTCTCTAGTTTGATTCCACAACCATTCAAACCGATCTCATGTTTTATTGTATTATCATGTATTAAAATGAGGATGGCTATGTCATAAATGGACCGGAACAATATAACCGTATACTACCACCTGTGTTGAAGGACAGTTCTGAGATACAGGGTGTTCCAGAATGATCTATACCGTGTTTGAAAAATTAATCAACAGTGTATTTAATTTTAGTACCGGTACATGGAATACAATAGAGAGCTTATGAATGACGTTATTTTAACTTTAACTTTATCGCGTCTAGAGGATTACAGAGGATTATGTATTCAAAACCACCTTGGTTTTGAATACATAATCCTCTATAATCTCTAGACGTTAAAGTTAAAGTTAAAGTAACGTCATTTCATAAGTCTCTAATGACATAAATGTCACCTACTTATTGTGTTACTTTCATTTCAAAACTTGATTCGTTTTGGCGTGATATTGATATTCTTAAAACTGGACAAAATTGCACGTGTGTAACTTACTGCACAGGCTTCATAAGCACCAGACATTGACCTGCATTATCACTATCGACCAGACGTAGACGTACGTTGCAATATAGTGTAGAAATCATTCAGTTGTCAAAGGAGATACACCAAATTTGGCACAAATGTAGAGCTTGAAACACTGAATAATTCTTAATATTGATTTAAGTGACCTTTTTCATGTGTTTTCAATATTAGTCCCGATATTTGTGCTGAATTAAAAAAAACAATTTTACGCCAAAAATGTAATTCTTATAGAGGGTATAACTTGTTTAAGAAAAACTTGCTGCAAACGTAATCTTCACCTTTTCCTAGTTGTGTGTTTGCCAATAGGGACATAAATACATGCTGTGGCACAAGGACTAATCTTCTCTATAATATTTTATAATAGGCCCCTAAATCAATCTCTGCCGGCATTTCAAATGATGAAACTCATACACCGCAATCATTATTTTCGAAACTGCCGCCAAAGACGACACATGCAGTATTAGGTCAATCAAGCTTAACAAATCCTTTATACCATGCATGCTATAGTAATCGATAGATCATAACAAAATTAGCTGCAAAACTTTTTCCAAATAACTTTGTGCTGAACGGTTAGTTCATTATTTTCATAATAGATTGTAGGCCTATTGTCAAAACTTAAACTTCACCATTGTACGCAATATTCTGTAATTTATTTTAGAAACATTCGATCTTTAAAATCTTAAATTACCAAGAAAGCTAAATATATGTAATATTTAGAACTCAAAACAATACGACTGATAACAATGCTACCTACAAAATTCAACTTTCCCGGTATGGATCTTTCTGGGACACCCATGCAGCTTAAGATGACAGCGAGACAGGTTTCTCTAGATCGATTACACGGCCATTCATACCTATTACCTGTTTTAGGGAACAAACCAAAAAATCGATAACGTCTTATAAACGAAACCAGGGGTAAAAATACTCGATTACGTTTGTACAAAAACATCGGTCTGAAGAATGTGTCATTATTATTATTATGTCAAAATTTCCAACATTTCATTATTACGTTTCTGGCATGGAGGGAGGTGGTCGGCTGAGAAACGAAACTAGTTACGCTTATTGGACGCCATCGATCTTTTGGTTTGTTCCCTTATTGTAACCTTATAGAAGCCATACTTTTCACGCCTGCACTGATTACCCTCTGTACGGAATGTTACATCACAATCTTGATCGACTTGACAACAGGCACACCCGGTACAAATAATTGTAAATGGTGGAAAGTCGATTTATGACAAAATGATTAAAAAGTGATACTTTTAGGTATTATTCTGTTAGTTTCTGTTTGGCAAATCATAAATACTCACGTGTTTTGGTCAAAATGGCAATAATCTTTTTTCTACCCCTACCCACCTGAAATAGCTAAACACAACCCTTAACCTTGATCGCTTCTTACACTCAGCGAATTTGCCTAAAGCATTTCACATTATTAGACAGGGATGGTTTATAATTACTTGTTATTTTGCATTCTGTAAAAATCATAACGATAAAGCAGCATAAACATTAATTGTAAATGCCATGAAAAACAATTGGCTGTAAAAGGGTAAAAATTCAATAAAACAGAAATTCCATGTAGCACATAGGCTTTGTTTTTGCAACTGAAATAGGGTTTTCCATTTTCTTCTGAGAAAATATTTTGTTTTTTAGGAACAAACAAAAAGGATCAAACATATGTTTTAAAACTGGTCAACAACACTCACAGAGAAGGCAAGCTTATTGCCAAGAAAATTGAGGGAAGCCATTATTAAAATCAACCAAGAGACCAGCCCTGCCCTGAATAGGAATGGGACCAAGAACTGTCTAGAATATATGATTCTCTTCTAGAAATACCATCACAAAGGACAAAAGGACATTGTCAACATCTAGAAACACATCAGTCAGTCTACAAACAGCATTTCACTGCTGATGACAGAGACTGGTTTCTTTGAAATATTCGGTTTAAAAAGAATTAAAATGTACCCTTTGATGTCTATTCACAACACATGTAAATCTCTTCATTCCTGAAAGAAAAATTCACACTTTCATATAGCATGGTAGTTGTGAATTAGGCAGCCTTTTGCCTGGAATTCAGTCTGAAAATCTACACACTAATAATAATGGGAATGAAATGTTTTCCAACCTACTGATGATTGACCCTACTGCAGAAGAAAAGGTAGAGGAAGGCAAACATTTGTTCTTGACATGATAAAAATATTCACTATAATAGTAATAATAATCATATTAATGCTTTTAATATGGTAGAGCTTTTGCTTTGTAAGTGGTAGACAATAGTACTATATCAACTAAATAAGGGTAGTCTCACAAACCCACATGCGTAAGTCATGTGAAAGCCATGCTAACATGTAGCGCTAGGCATTTTTTACAGGCGTTGTTTTATTTTAGTTTGAAAAAATATTTTTAAAAAGCGAGCAAATACCGATTAAAGAAACCCTGGTGTGCTCATAGCTTGTTTTACTATGTATATATAAAATACCATAGTGCAGTTTTTTGGCAAAATGTTTGAGAGACAGACCTTTATTTATTTTTTAACTTTTAAACA
Organism: Amphiura filiformis; assembly: GCF_039555335.1. Taxonomy (NCBI): domain Eukaryota; kingdom Metazoa; phylum Echinodermata; class Ophiuroidea; order Amphilepidida; family Amphiuridae; genus Amphiura; species Amphiura filiformis. Next base: position 47,191,562 of record NC_092644.1, on the reverse strand, counting down.
ATATTAGTTCTGTAATATTGTACATTTTTCACTTGTTGTATCTGATGACTTGATACATGTGCCACATACAAATTTCTTGTCCAAAGTAAATACATAAGTTAGCATGAAATTATAAATACAGAAGTATTTTTAAAAGAATTAAAATAGAGATCAATTGCATTTTTGCAAAGCACTGAAAGTAACCTAGTTTGTGTCTTTGGTGATTGATATTGTGTCTAGTTAAACACAGAAGCCAGGTGTGCAATACCCCCCCCCCCAAAAAAGAGGAAAAATCACCCAAAGGTCCATTTACTTTGTGAACATACCGTAAATGTTCGCATGTACAAATAGAGAGCTCCCTCCTCTAAAAATCCGAACACGAATTAAGGGTATGTACCCTTATTTGCTGGTGGGATTTTTTATGGGAGGGCAGATGTTTGTGTCTAAAATTCCAGTTATGTCAAGGGAGCCCATAGCGCCATAAGGCGAACATTTACGGTATGTTTTTTGAAAGAAAATTCACAATAAAAGGACCCCAAAGGGCCAGGGATGGTATCTAGTCATTGAATGTTAATACCCGAAATGCACGACTAAATGTTATTATATTTGTGCTATGTACAGTGGCATAGCCATGACTTTTTCAGGAAGGGGGTGGGGGTGCAAGACAACTTTTTTTAAGAGGGCATTTGATGAAAATGGTACAAAAAGGCCTAAAAATATAAAAGGTCATGGTGGCCAGCATCCTATGGGGGAGGCAAGATTTCTCACGTTGGGGGGGGCACTGATTATTTAAGTTGTCATTATAAAAACCTGACCTGGTACTGAATTTGAACACTGTTTATTCCATTGTGCATGCATTATAGTGCTGCATCTTTTTCTTTTATTTTGTTCCCATTTCTTCTAAAATTGAACCGGTAAATCCTTTTAGCATGATATTGATAAGCTCTTACTCCAAGGTTTGGTTTGCATTTTAGGATATCAGAATTGAAATCTATTTTGCTGGCAAAATGACTCTAGGGACCGTTCACAAACACTTGTTTGGGGGGGGCTGATGCAAAAGGGGGCCCTGAAATTTTTGACCCTCCAAAGGGGGGCTGAAAAAAAAAAACCCACAAATTTTTCTTGGAAAATTGAGTTTATATGCTTTTTCATGTTGACCCATAAGGGGCCCTGAAATTTTTGAGGTCTGTAAAGGGGGGCCCAAAAAATTTTCGCGATGGAAGTTTTTTTGCATCAGGCCCCCCTTACAAGTGTTTGTGAACGGTCCCCTATACCCCATTAAATTCTAGTAGCCTACTTCTAGTGGTGGAGGTACACTACTTTTTAGTTTTACCGCTTGTTTGTACACACATTTTTAAACAAAACATTTTAATTGGTAATGAGAAATGTGGCTTCTTATCAAAATGTCTAATTTGATGAGGTAAAGTGTGGGGATGAAGCCGTTGATTTGGTCGTCCACATAATGGCAGGTTTTTGCCACAGGTGGAAAAAACTGCGGTTTTAACCGCTTGTCAAAAACAATTTTTGCCAGTTTTGGCCGGCAAAAATGGCAAAAACTAAAAAAATGATTTGTAGTTCAGTTTTTTCATCTCAAAACAAATGATTAAGTTACAAATATAATTTCCTGATTTTTAATAATTTGCATGCTTTTCAGGTTTTTTCACAAGGGTTCAGACTTTCTGAGTGGTACTTGGTGGCATCTATACAGGGGCCACATATTTCAGTTTTAGTCATTTATCTTAAAAACTGCAGTACTAGTGTGGTTTGTAATAGGCCTATAGGGTCCACAATTTATAAGTTCCCCCTAAATACTTTTTAGAATAAATCGAAAATATGTGACAAAATGCGAAGGAGTAAAAAGGTACGGGTAGCCGTAATTGTTTTACACAAATGGACCAAATTATAGCAAATGGACCAAATTATAGCGTCACGCGTCATTGCGTTCAGTCACAATGGTTCATTATGTAAAAAAGAGACCGTTTTAAACAGTGTTAAAAGTTGCATCTGAGTCCATAGGAGTCAGCTCTCAAACAATACAGTAGGCCAGGTCTATTCATGTGTTTGTTAAAGAAAACCTGACTGCTATGGACTCAGGTGCAACTTTTAAAACTTTTAAAAACCATTCTAAACATGTATACATTTTATACTTTAGTTTAGACCAGAGAAGATGTAAAGAAAGGAGATAGATCCAGCTATCCTCAAACAAAATATGTGTGTTGCCGCTCATTCAAAAGCAATCACGCTATTTAGGTTTAACAATAAAATACAACAAAGGGGTTCGAACCCATGACGGGTGTGATACACAAGTTGCTGCTTACTAGTTTTAGGGAAAGGTCAGTGTCTGTATACCATCAATACTATGCACACCATGCATGCAGATCCTAACATCCAGTTTATTTCAAATAAAATATGACCGAAGTTCCATGGCAAATAATAATTTTGCACGCTTGGTTACGCTTTCAACCTCTACGATTTATGATACAGACTATTTTCAATTATCAAAATATCTTTATTAGGCTTGCAGGAAATGACAGGAAAATACATTAAAACAATAAAATATAGATGATCAAAAATCATCCCGTTTCTAACAAATCCTAAAACACTCTCCTAATAATTAATATATGTTCCAAAATGGGCGGATTTTTTTGGAATCTTTACAAAACTACATTTCTTTCTTATAGTATCCACGTGTGGTATCCCTGCAGAGCAACATCAGGTACATAATACACACGTGTCATACTTTCAATGAATTATCTATAGAAACATTGCATATGGTTTCAATTCTGGAGTGAAAATTAATCAACCGTAGTCGGCAACACATATCACATCAAAGGCTACTTTCAAGTAGATGTGTAACTACTTGAGAATAAAGGACTATGAATAGGTGCGACAGGATAACCTACGGGATTATCTCAAGGATAAAATTCCGTTCTTCCTCCTTCTTTTTCAACTTTCCTGGTTTAGACCAACAATTTAGCAGTTATGAGGCCCGAAAGTTTCCATAATTCCAGGGTTAAGACCACCCTTACTATGAGTAGAATTTTGACCTTGGAGTCACAATAAGCTACAATAGATGCTAAAATGTGCAAATAGTTCAGCCTTTACATTCAAAAGTCGGCAAAAGTTTTTACAAAATCTGTCCTTTTGATGCACATAGCCTCATACAAAATTATTTATTCTGAAAATAAATGTCTTAGGAAGAAAATTCACAGTGCAATAGTCTAAAGATTCTTACTTTAATAATCATTTATGCTGATATCACTGAAAGGGAAACCTTTGTTGCTAGTGTTTGAAATTTTTACTCCATTCAAGCACCTTGCCTGTTTTGAAATACACTTTATTTTGGAAAGCATATACTATCAAAGGAATTCATTAAAATTTTGGAAACACGTTTCTAACACTTTAGAGAAATACATGTAATGTTGATATGTAAAATGGGAACAAGTGATTCCCAATTTCTTTTAGGACTTGATGAACTTAGTGTTTTCAGTGCTTCACACCACGAATTGTTTAAATGCTTCTATTTTCAATATTGAGCTATATTTTGCATTTTTAACTCATGACCGACATTATTTGACTGAGACCTAATTAAAGCCATATTATAACATTTGCTGAGGAGGACGCCCTCAATATTTGTCAAAATTCTGTTTTTTACACCATTATATTGTACTTTATTAAACCAACATACCCTGCAAAAATCAAGACCTAGGTGCTGTAGTTTTGTCAAATCCGAGATTTTGAATAAAAGGCAGGAACCGTCGTCTTATTATACGATGAAAACATAGTCGAACGCATACGCGATGTTCATAACACAGTAGGCCTACGTGCGGGACGATGATTTACACAACAAAGGATCGTACCATGACACGACCGAAGGCACTAGGATCCACAACATGCTCATCTATCAGGGTACAGTTCTTTAACCCCAATACATTTGTACATTCATTGAATGATCGACCTCTGAAAATTTGAGTACAGAAACTCATACTCTGCAACTTGAAGTCAAATTTAGTACTCTTGATTGTTTAATTGGGGTTATTGAATTATGCCATTGGGATGAGGCCATTGTGGTCCATAGTGAGGAGTGGTACGTATTGGTGACATCGGCGCTGGTAATAAATTCCAAATTTCTTTGATTGCCTTACTTGTTCGGCTCAAAATTAAAAGGGGATATATCTGACAGTAAAAGCTAACATTTCGTGGCAAAGAAATACTAATATATTTTGTTTGAAAATGTTATAATATGGCTTTAAGACAGGTAAAAAGTTTCTATGACCAGACTACAGCAATATTTTTTTTAAAGGCATTTCTCGTCACCTACACCACCCCGGGACACCACCAGATTAGGTAGTTTTTGTAAGCTTCACTTATCTGGTTTTGGTAACTATTAGGCTTACCTTTGCTTGCCAAATCCATTTCAACTATGCAAACTAAATTGTACTCACCATTTACATTCCAAGGTATGATATTTTTCCATCATATGCCATTTCAATAAGAAAAGACAAACTATCAAAATTGATGTCTGATTATGATATCCCATGTTATTCAAAATGGCTGCCTAAATTTGATCGCAACCAAGTGACCTATAATCTGACCTATGATGACCTATAATAGCCTTAGAATAGAAGTCTCTTTACAAAACAACACATGACACTTAACTACTAGTATTAAATTTGCATGCATGCATTCATATTTGTGTATATTCTCAGTCATCCAGGTATATAAAATATCAAGTTGATTTCAAATTAAAATCTAGTCAACTGGACTTACTATTTATTGAAAAATCAGACGGCTTGAGGAAGCATCCAGGATAGGATGTGAAACGTCGCCAGTCAATGAATAGTAAGTCCAGTTGACTAGATTTAAATTTAAATCAACTTGACATGCATACATTCCCTCATTTCAAATTATAAGTTTTGGTTTCTCTTTTGTTCAGAAACCAACAATCAAGGGATTAAAAAGAGCAGATCTGACAACCATAAGTATATAATGGCCTATTGCGCTTACATAATTTTATTCGGATATCACCGTGAGCGGGCGGTGCTTGCTTGCTTTCCGTATATAGCCACTATAAACACCCTCTTTGAAATCTGATTTAGTATTACTTCAGATAAGTCTGTCGTAGGTGGCATATTTTCATGTCACCGTATATTTACACCCCGAGTTCTAGAAATCATGCGGGTATATTGAGGGGAGGCTTGTTTGTATGAAACATAAGCGATGCATGATGATGGAGATGATTTGATTATGAATTAGTTTATTGTCCCCGGTAAGCACAACCCATACCTCTCCCCGCCTATATAACCTCCTCTTCCCTATAAGTATCTCCTTCTCCCCCCTCCTCACCTCCCCCTATATTCGATATCTCCTCTATCTCGAGCTCTCCTCCCTTCCCTTTCCACTTCCAATGCTCTCCTCTTTCTCCCCCCCCACACACACACACTCTTCCCCTCTCTCTTTTCATTACTTCAATATTACTTCAATATAAGTCAATTATTTCAATAAAAGTCACTAGCTTATATTGGAAGTCATATAATGGCCTTCCATCGATTCCCCTACATGGATAAGGACATAAATCGATTTTGTTTATATCACTTGAGTCGCCCCTTTTGTAATATCGAATGCAAATATTTCGATGGTCTATATTTTTTACAGCTAAAATAGCTATGGCTTATTGGATTTTCTAAACCAAGTTTTTCAATGTAGATTGACATGCTCGATTTCTCTGCTCGTGAATATTGCACTGCGAAATTTAAACATTTCTTTTGTATACTTAGATCAGGTAACTTCAAACCAAGTGATAATCTTCTTCACACCATTATAAGAAACTGAAATGAAAACCGAATCTCCTTCTACAAAGTTGAAGTTTCTAACAAAGGGTACAAATGAAGATATCAATAATCATGTGAGTCAAGAGCTTAGGCAGGATAATAGGAAACCACGTGACCAAAACCAAAACTAAAACACAATATTTGAAATGCATGAGGGATTGTTGATGAGATTAATTGCGTGCATGATCAGGCCGTGTAGGAAGCGCAACACGTGACCTACGAGGCTGGCGAAGATACAAAATACACGGTTAGCAATTACAAATGGAAAATTAACATACTTGCAGTGTGGTACATTGTCGTACCCCGACGGTTTTAGAGTAAGAAAATTTTGCTTTTACACCACATAACAAATTTAGAATTCTTTGTGAAGATTTCATGATTATGTGTTTATCCAATGGCGACCTCAAAATTGGCGATATCGCTTCCATCACCACCTGTGCATGATTAAGCACAGTTTCTCTAGCTGAGATGAGAGATTGTTGTGAGATGCACATCTAAGTTACTATGCATGCCATATAAACATCTTAAAAAAGTATCTAACCCCCCTTAAATAATGGCCATTATTCAAAAAAGGGCTATTGTATTACAAATCTGTAAAATGCGTTGGAAGCAGAATTTATTTCTGCGCATTTTGACGCCTCATTTGATACGATAGTCCAGAAAACAATAAAACACCGGTCAATTTAATGTAGTGAGGTTCAGATTTGAAAGTTGCACTTACATACATTACAAAAACACTCAGATATCATTGCACAGATTCCTTCCATTATACTGAATACAAAATCAATACAATTTACTGCAACTTTCAAATCTTGGGTTACATTGATTTAAATGTACGCTGTGGCGTCAATATTTAGTCAATTGCTACAAATGAGGTTTCAAAATGTGTAAAAATAAATTCTGCTTCCAACCCATTTTACAGATTTGTAATACAATCGCCCGTTTTTGAATAATGGTCATAATTATTTAAGGGGGGTTAGTTACTTTTTTTGAGGTGTTTAGTTACCATAAACAAAACAAATTATAGGGCAAAATTTATATACTTAGATGGCTTTAAAGTACTTTGTATGTAGAAATATTTTAGAATTTGAGTCCATGAGGTGATGAACATATTTCTGTAATTCTTACAAGAAAAAGAAGAAGAGCTAGATAAGTGTTGATGAAAATCATATTATTTCGTATCCTTAAAAGAATCATCTTAAATTATTGGCATCTGTTGTAATGAATAGCATACAACTTCCGGTTATAGGACCAAATTTGAGTTAAATAAGACATTTACATTGTGAGTTGTTAATTGGCTTTAATGGTGCGCAAAAAATGTTAAAACTTGTTTTTCACCTAGGTTTCATTATCATTGAGGTATAGGACTTTTTATTTTTTCGGAGAAGAGCAGGTAGGGCAACTACTTGATTAGGCCCTATATTTCTACATGTTCATACTACACACTCTGAAAATTTTAGAAAATTCGCACGAGTCGGTTTTTTTAAATCACATTTTTGTTCCTAAAATGGGGGTTATAGCCCCCTCAGCGGGCACTCTCTCCATAGGGCTACATGTAAAGACCAGTTATAGACAAATGGCCCTAAAATAAAACGAACTCGTGCAAATTTCCTCAAATTGTGCATATGATGTAGATTTAACATCTGGAATGTAAATGTAATGCAAGTGATGTCGTTGCTGCTCTTCTAAAGTCATTTTTAAGATGTCCGCCCCAGACCAAGGTGTTTTCTCTAAATGACATTTCTTGAGTTAAGGATTTCTGGCCAACCCTCGATGTCAGGATGACTTTCTTACGATATTTGCCGCTTTAACACGCCATTGTGATATTGAGGGCGTGATCTCAGAAGAGAAAAGGGATTTCGATATCAGGGCCCTCACGATGGTGTTATTAGGCCTTAAACAGAATTAATATTCTATGCCTATAGCATTTCAACCCACGGAAAGTCCGTCTATAAAACCTTTAAAATAATCAGAGTTACTGAGATTTGTTCTCAATTTTCAATAGCATCTTTAAAAGTAATTTTTATCAACTTTAAAACTAGTATACGATCTATACAGAACGGTTGGAGGTGGCGCACTCAATTCTAAAAAGGCAAGTTATTAGACAAAAAGAAAATAATAACCGTTTTACCCGCATATTTCAAATAAAACTATTTTTGTTCCATGTTATCACCTAATATGTAAATTGAAAAAGACGATTTAATAGAGAAAGAACATAATATCCGGTTTACCCTCATATTTCAAACAAAATGTGAGTTTGAAAATTGTAAACGGAAAAAAAACGAGTTCATTAACAACGAACTTTTGAAAGTGTGTCACAGGTTCAAAGCAAATCGGTAAATTCAAATAACACAACTTGTATGATATATTAGGCACTGACATTGGTACATCCAGATATTGGTAAAAGTATAATGCGAACACAATAATTATTCGAACTAATCCAAGAGGAGATAAGTCCGATATTTCTCGATAAGAAAGAAAAATAGTATTACATAATTGACAAAAGTCAATAAAACCAAATTTCTTGAAGTCGTTGACGAAAACTTAACCGTATATACTATGGCAAAAAACAATGTCAAGAATATGTAGTAAATAAATTTAAGCACGTCGTACCTGAGCAATAACGCGCATGATTTCTAGACCTAGAACTCGGGGTGTAATAATACGGTGATATAAAAGTATGCCACCTACGACAGACTTATCTGAAGTAATACTAAATCAGATTTCAAAGAGCGTGTTTATAGAGGCTCTATACGGAAAGCAAGCAAGCACCGCCCACTGTGATATCCGAAAATAATTATGTTAGAACAATAGGCCATTATAATATACTAAATGGTTATATACCCTATACTAGCTTATACTGTCCTCCCAGGACAATAGTGTTATGATTGCAGACCAGATCTGCTCTACCTTTATCATGGGGGAAATGCCGATGCTGTAAATATGTGGATAAAATATTGAAATCACAAAACTTCCAGTCATAATATACTATCTTTTGAAATGTATTTGGCTATTTTTCCGCCCAGAGGATGATTTAAGGAAGCCCCATCATGCACTGCAAACGTGTTATCACCAGAGTTTCAACTGCCACTTTACTTTTCAAATCCCATTGAACTCTGTGCAAAAGATGTTGTTTAAGAATTGTGCGTGTGTCATTATTAGTTGGTCGATTTCAGATCTAAAGTGATGTATGCATGAAGGATAATTCACACCTTCTGTAGGTAACATAAAATGTGAAATCGACCAGCATTGTGAATGCGTTTTTATTGTAAATATATCAGTCCAAATTCAAATTTAACCATGGCCGTCAATGCTATGTGCGAGCAGTCGTGTCATGTTCACTCACACAGCTGTGCTAACCGCAAGTCAACACAGTGGCGTGGTGGGAAGTGCTTAAATCATCCTCTGTTTTCCGCCATAGCGTTATAATAAGGAATTTGCACTTAAATTGGGTTCACTGTATCTTGGGTCTAATCTTTTCCATGGAAAATTCGCCCATATCGGTATAGCTTAAAAAATGTAAAGATTATTTCTAATAGAATTGAGTTTTTTCTTAAAAGAAATATTTTAACTGCAATATTTTAAGACCAGGAACCAAAAGTGGGTGTTATGATGTGACTAAATTGGGCTACGATCGAGTGCACAATATTACCAAGTCGGCAATAAGGTCATTTGCATTAAATTGCCTATTCATTACTTCTTCTGATGACCTTCAACATGTGTCTATTTTCAGAAAAAGAGATGAGGTTGTTATTCTACTACTGAGAAGAATTTAGGCAGATATGAAATGTGCTGCATCTGCTTTTTGTTCATGGATGAAATTTGCTGTAATCAACAAAATCTGGCGAATGACCCATTTTCAGTGCAGATTGACACCTGACACATTTAGACCTGTGTTTCGGATTGATCACTTTGGGATGAATGTTCTTGTTTTGAGAATATTATAATCTTGGACATTTTTCAGAGATAACTGTGTACCTCAAATTCTTGTGCAATTCTAAGAAAACTGGATCCAAAAGGAAAGAAAACGTTAAAATGTTGTTTTAAATGTTCTTCTTTATAGTAAAATTTATACTTCCCTACCACGACAAAAGGAAGTAATGGACAATTTTGGTGACAAAAATGGTTACTAATTTGCATAAATTCATCAAAATTTGGCAAATTGTCTGGCCATTACTTCCGTTTGTGGTGGTTTTTCGTGGCGTGTTCTATAATTTGTGTGTACAAAATTTAGGAAGCAAGTATTCGTCATGAGATTTTTTTTACTTTTCAGAGACAGATACTTAACTCATAAAAAGCATTTTGAAAAAAATGTCCATTACTTCCTTTTGTCATGCTATGGCAGTAAGGTGTATATGTCATTAATGTTGGATCTATATATATGTCAAAATCACCCAAACGTTTTGTTTTTCAAATCATGCCATTTAAACGCTCGTAGTTCCTAACCTTAATTATATTATCCAAATGAAAATAGAAGTAAATTTTTCCCGTTTGAGAAGTTACTAATAAACTTTCATCCTACACTCGGAAAGGAACGTGCAAGGATTCTGATATACATAGAAGTGTTTGATATTAAATTTTGAAAGGATTGCAAAGACACATGAATGTCATATACAAAATGAGTTGGGTCACATAGAATTGGGTCATTTACAGGTGAAAAATTCATTTTAAATATTTTTGCTGGTTCTATGTGATTGAAAATGTTCTATTTTGGGCATCAATTAAATTTAAGAGTTATTTTCTTGACCTTTATTACCATGCATATGCCACATTGCGCTTTTCAAAATGCAGTCCATTCTGTGCATATCATCATCATCAGTCGGCTAATGCAAAATAAAAGGATTCTGATATACATAGAAGTGTTTGATATTAAATTCTGTAAACTATGTTATCCATAGATGTACAGATGGCGAGACAGAAAGTGAAACGTGTAACTTCCCTAGCGTTTCCGCAAAAAATATACAAAATGAGTTGGATCACATAAAAGTGAATTATTTACAGATGACACACACTGTACTCTGCACCTCCTGGGATATACTGACGAAGTGCTGCAGCCAAACAAAATTACTTCGCTAGCCTAAGATCGCGGTAGTTGGAGAAACTTGTAGTCGCCTGCTCCGCAGGAATCCGATTCACAAGCTTGATGCTTGACTCTGTAGCGAAGGTATGTAACGAAGGTATTGATCTTGACATTGGTAATTACCCATGACTCAGTAAGGTTGTCAACTTCACCAACAATATTTGAATTTTGGGCAGAAATCGGGCTTTTTATTTTTATAAATTTCTTATTTTCGTGTCAAATTTTCAACCATTTTGGTGAAAATCTCTCTAAGTACAATTCAAGAATTGTTTTGACATTTTTAAAAATTTTAACATTTAAAAATGTTTTCTGCCAAACTTCTTGTGTTTACTGGGTAAGTCTTGCACATCAATATTTTCCCGAAATTCGATTTGCAAGTGTATACTGTTGTTGTTTATTGTTGTAGTAGTTTATATTGTTAGCTATTGTTGTATATCATTGCGTAATCAGGGTAATAGCAGCAATTATTTATTTCACGAAAGATATCAAGAATTATTTCAATAATTTCCCTTATATAATATGGCGCCGGCGGGGTTCGAAACCACGCTGCACTGCGCCGCTATCATGTAGCCCTATACCGTACCGACATATTACCAGCGCCTTAGACCGCTCGGCCACAAGGACTTGTTGGTGTTATCGTGAAAATCAACTAAATAACAATCGAAATTTCATTACTTCAACATACCACGTGACAAGCAAAGACAGAAAACGTACCATATTTTGGAATTTTATTTCTTTAAAAACATTCATGTGTATTAATAGCGGTCAATTGTTGATAACTGCGTATTTTACATACAGAAATCCGACAATAAATGGGCAGCTATACATGCACAATACATTATCGATTTGAACTCGCTGGGCTGCCCGGCTGCACGTGCTATACCCCTATATTAATATACCGGGTACGGTATATACACGTGATTCAGTATGCCATTTTTCGAGTTTTCGTGTCTACACGGTCTGGATTTTTGCCATTTATAAGCCTTTTATAGGAGAATTTCACGTAGGTCCTCAAAAGTTTCCTCCAGATATTGGAGATTAGATTCCCATAAAGACGAAACAGTAATCTTTAGTCGGGACCTACGTAAAATTTACATAAAATTTTTACCATCAATTGAGTGTTAATTTTGACTAAATTCAAAAAATATTTTGGCGTATATAAAATTATAAAAATGAAAACAAATATTTTCTGGTTGAGCTAGCATTTTCCTGACACCCTGTGGTCTACATTACACGAAAAAAGCATTAATGGGAATATTCCTTTTGTTTTAGGTTGATTAGTATTGCGATAGTGAAAGCATCCTAGTGGTATTCGTAGGTAACATTGGGTTTGATGTCACATTTACTATCACACGTCCTGGATTTATTTTTCAAGATTAGTGATGGCACTTTTGGTTCCTATAAGGCCAACATGCCTTCAATCATTGGGCAAAAGGAAAAATTGTGGAGACATTTTTATTTTTGGCCCGTGAACACTTTTTGGTTGGATTCGACCATATTCTTTTATACATAGGATGCTTCAGTTTTAACACAAAAAATATTTCATTGAAAACCCTTCCACTCGGCGATTTCAAAAAGGTAACCACGCTTCCCTAGAATGTGCAATAAATTAGCATTAAAAATTTTCTTATTTTAGCAGCAATCTAGAAACTCTGGCGTTCGGCGAGTACTGCTGTAGTTGGGACTGTGCTATAATTTATATCCGGGTTGTGATTGGAGAATTGTCAAAATGGTCTGCCAAAAATCGCCCCTTCCAAAAACGCTGTACCCCGCCCCCATTGACGTGCCAAAAAAACTTTGCCCCCTCCCCTTCTGACGTGCAAAAAAACCTTCTCCACCCCTACATATGCAAGAATTTAGGGAACTCAAATTTAAAACTTTAAAATATTATTTTATCATATTTATGCGAGCGCAGCGAGCAGGAAACTTTGCATATTTGAACTTGTTCCTAACGTTTAGGCGTAGGCATAGAAACGGTGCCCCAAAACATCCAAATATCGCTTTCCCCACCCCTTTAAACCTGCCAAGGTTGGTCCCCAGTGGCTTGTCAAAAAAAAACCCTACTGGAAGCAAGTGTCTGAAAAACCCATCGAAACACTGGAATAACCTTTTAAGAGCTCGGATAGCGACGTTTTCACCTACTTTTTTGTGGGACCTCAATCAGACATATCGAATTGCATTTTGAATACGAGGAATGTCCTTCTGATATCAAATAGTTTAGATTTTTTTTAAATTGGTCATTATGCAGTCATGTCTACAGCAGAATTCACCACGACCTTTGCAGGACTTAAACCCCATTAAACCAAGATAAACCTCATTGAAAACAGCTCAACTATGTTAACTCAGGGATGTGTCTCATAGCCCTGGTTAAATCCATAAACATATGTTTATGATTTACCTGTGCGATATTACAATGTACTGTGATGAAATAGGTATTATAATTTCAGTTGGATGCACCATTACAGAGCAAATGAGAAACATGTGATTTTACGGTTTGGAAAAAGTTTTTCTATTTTTTAGCTCCCTATCGGGCAGTCAGAACTCCATATTTGGGAGGGCTCGACAACAATCTTCCCAAAATCGCATTTTAATCATTTTTAGATGACCATAGAGGGAAAGAATTGAAGTTTATTTACAGCTTCTATGGCGAAAATTGATCAAAGTCATCAAATCGATCACACAATGGTGCTCGTTTGAAGTTGGAGCTATCGCGAGTCAGCTGTTGAGCACAATTTGCCATTGAAATTAATACACGTCCGACTGTTGTGAAATTTTGGAAGACTCTCTAAATCTCTCTTCGGGAAAATAGCTCGACAACATCTTTCCCGTGACATTTTTTACTTCAAATTGTAGTATCTTAAGGATGAACATTATAATTCACATATGTGAGCTTCTATGGCTATTATTGGGTGCAGGGTTTTCCCACCAGCCCAAACTAGTCCATTGCCTATATCTACATTACAGTGAGTGAGCTAGAGGTCAATCATCAATTGGAGCGCTGTGTGTGCACTGAATAGGAAAAACGGACAGTAACTGCATAATGTGATATAATACACATTTTATGGCAAACTTTGATTAAAAATTGATATTCTTAAAATTTAATTAACAATCCTTGGAGTAAATTGTATTCGAATGATATGTACTTACAGTGCATGTAGCTGGGATGAAAAGCCGTTCATCATATGAAAATTTTGACCTTTCGTATTGAAGATATAGATCTTTTTCTAAAAACACCAAAAAATGTCTTTGGGGGAAAATGTGTACCTTCAATATGAAAGGTCGAAATTTTCAAATGATGGTCGTCCTTTCATCCCAGATTCATACACTAGTACATAATTATAAAGTTTACTTCGAGGACTGTTCAATATTAAAAATATAAAAATTTTAATAAATTGTATTATAATATATCATGAATTAAACAAAAATCAAAATAATTTGATATCAGAATGCAATTCGCTATGTCTGATGTGCTCTCTGGTCCCACAAAACATACTGTCCAAACGTTGCTATCCGATTCCTTAAGTTAATGATTTATATGATTCTACAATTTTAAAGCGGGTAAATAACCTGTTAGAATTTAACCCCTCAATTTAAAGTTCATGGGTCAATTCTTGGAAGAATATCGCATTTTCTTCATTACCTACCATAACTCCCCATGGAGGCATGATTGGATTTAATAGTAAAATTGGCTGAGTCTTATATATAATTTGAAGTTTACGTTCCATTTGCCTGCTGTTCGCGAGCGACGGACCATCGCGAATCTTCCGACGCGTCAGTTTTTGTCTGGGCACAACTTATATCAATATTAATTGGCCTTGTCATTATTTATTTTTGACGGACGTTGTCTCTCAATTGTATCATATACAGTATTGTAAAAAGTTCTGTTGTTCTATTGGAAGATATACGGAGTCGTTAGATTTTAAAGAAACTTTGTTTTGACCATGATTTAATTGGGACTACTTTCTAAAACGGTGAGTTATTCATTATATATAGCCACACGTTCATGTATATATATTTTAGTATAGTATCCGTAATATTATAGAGAGGCCACAGTAGTGATTTTGAGGTTTCCATGAACATTTTTAGACAAAAGCTCGAGGTGATCACCGGGGGCACTCCTACTTTGGAGGTGACGCGTATGTAGGGCTGTTAAGACCCCCTTTTTCAGCGTCGCTCTCAACCAAAGACCCCATATTTTTTTACGAACACATGTTCTGTCACCCGAAGAGCCCTTATTTTTCCATTTGATCTGTCACCCAAAGACCCTTATTTTTCAATTTGAACAGCAACTTTCACTTATCACTGATTTTGTTACCTATTTTTGAAAAAACAAAGAAATTTGAAGCCTTTTTGAACTAAAAAGGTTTTTTGACGCTCTTTCGCCTCTCACCCAAAGGTTCCAAAAGTCATGTTCTCACCCAATGACCCCATATTTTTGACATTTTGGTCTCACCGAATGCCAAAAATCATGCTCTCACCCAATGACCCCATATTTGTTACATTTTGCTCTCACCGAATGCCCCTTACTGCGAAAGTGTCAGCCCTACACCTATATCCATTTCATATTGAAGTGCCCCCCCCCCCCGGGGTGATTAGCTATGTTTTGGATCTACTCTAGCTGATCTTTTGATTTTACCCAGCTGTTATTTTTTGAAAAGTCACGCGCATGCTGATAATTATTCGAATGATGTACCGGAGTACAGCACATGAGCACTAGGATTTTTTAAAGGGTCTTATGTGGGATCTCAAAGTGCATGTGTCATTGACTAAGGTAACTTCTATCTGGGCAAAGTTGAAGCTAGAATTGTCCCAAAAATCTTAAAATTTGTTCAAAATGTGTGAGAAGCGCGCAAAAATATGCATCTATTGTTTTTTACCTGCTTCATTTCTAATTTTTTTGTTGCCCCAACTTCTCGGATACACTTTACTGTGATTGTAATAACTAATATGTTTGTTATCTGGCATGGCTTGTGAATTGGGACATTTACTTTCTCCGTAAAAAGCCCCCCTCCCCCGATTTGTTTCTTGAAAAATGTAGCAAATTTTCCCCAGTATTAGTTTGCTATCATTTAAATGGACCACAAAAGCCTCATCCCAATAGCATAGTTCAATAACCTCAATCATTGTCAATTAAACAATCAGAGTGCAAAATTTGACCTCGTGTTGCAGAGTATGAGTTTTTGTACTCACATTTTCAAAGGTTATTCATTGAATGTGCAAATGTATTAAGTTTATAGAACTGAGCCCTGATAGATGAGCATGTTGTGGATCCTATACATGTAGTGTATTGCTTGTTCTACCACTTTCCCCCTCATCTCTCAAAGCTCTCAAAGGAATGATCATGCTTAAAGGATCATATTAAAATAACAGATGTGGAAAATAGGAGTATAAACTGACCATAGATACCAGTTGTAGTCCTACTGTGTATGGCATATTGGATGGCTATGGGGAAAGTTAGCCCATATTTGCAAGACTATCCTTGCCTTCAAGGTGAAACAACCTACTCATGTTACCCTCTGGCCATGAGCTGGCCTGGTGTCAGATCTTACCCAGGGAAAGATGACATTCCAATATCGGCCTTTAAAAACATGAATCTTAATTTCTTCATTCAATTGTTCTGCTTCATCTGAAATATTGTTAAGTTGATTGCGAAAATTGTAGTATTTCTGTTGCAAAATGTCTGCAAATTATCCAAAAACAGGCCTGCAGCTGCATGCACGTAATAATTTGTAATGTCACATTGTTCTTGAGCTTGATCAACTTGGTTAGAATCCAGTTTCTTATCATGCTTATCATGATGATAGGCAACAGTACAATTGTTCTTTTTAACATGCACGATTTTGAATAAATAATGTCATAATCCATAAAATATAACTTTATGTCGAGCTTTGCTCTGTCATCACTTACAAACACAACAAATCAGGCTGATTCCATTTAGGTGTAGGCCTTAACATTAAAAATATGCCAAAAAATCAGGTTTGAATAAAAAAAGTTAACTAATATTAATTCTGTTTATTAATTAATACTTATTAGCTCAATTTTGAATTAATGACTAAAGGTCTACTCCTACAAAGTCAAATGTGCACTTAGCTTGGTCCGCAAGTTTGCGGTACAACAACTGCTCTATAGATAGTTTTAGATGCGAACCCCTACCCCCCCACCCCCCCCCCCGCCCCCACTCCCCCAAGTTGTAATAACTAACTATTTTTATTTTCTTGTAATTATTTAATCATGTGTTTCACAATAACGAGAAAAAAGTTAAAAGTTATGCTCTGTGCTGTTAGAGTTTGCATGCGTGGCCCAGGTTATCATCTGCCATCAGGCCAAAAAAAAAATATTGTTGTGTTGCCCTCAAGTGGAAAAATGGGAAATTTGGGTAGGACGGTCGGATTATTATTATTATTTTTTTTTAACCTTCAGTTTTTAAAAATCCCCTCAAATATTAAATAATGCTTGTTCAATTAAGGGACATTTGTCAATTTTGACTTTCGGATACCTGTTAGACAACAATTAAAGACCAGTCTTACAATAAAATATTAAAATAAGTGAAAAACATTGAGTTTTTGAACAAATCTGTAAAAATCATTCCAAAAAAAAAAAAAATTGCGACCCTGATTTTTCAGGATTTAGGGTAGGACGGTTGAGGGCAACACAACAGTATTTTTTTTTTGGCCTTTACACTCACAAACAACCTTAACCTCAAGGAACAGGTGGTATGTCATTCATTGGTTTAACTTGAACTTCATTTCATAATTATTCATGCAATTAACAATTAACAGTAAATGACTTTGACAACATAAGCCACTTTGATATAATGCCAATAGCGAAAGTACAGTTTTATTTATATCAACATGATAAGGCATATCGCAACTTTTGATCAGCATGATCATGAGCAGTTTTAAGATACAAATTATCTATAGTATTCTTTATTTGTAGAAGCATACTGCTC
Organism: Amphiura filiformis; assembly: GCF_039555335.1. Taxonomy (NCBI): domain Eukaryota; kingdom Metazoa; phylum Echinodermata; class Ophiuroidea; order Amphilepidida; family Amphiuridae; genus Amphiura; species Amphiura filiformis. Next base: position 47,173,723 of record NC_092644.1, on the reverse strand, counting down.
ATACATGCTCTCCCAAAAATGATCTTAACACTTTAATAATTAATTAATTAAATGTTCGTTTATTTTATATTTATTTATTTATTTATTTATTTATTTATTTATTTATTTATTTATTTATTTATTTATTTATTTATTTATATATTTATTTATTTATTTATTTATTTATTTATTTATTTATTTATTTATTTATTTATTTATTTATTTATTTATTTATTTATTTATTTATTTATTTATTTATTTATTTATTTATTTATTTATTTATTTATTTATTCATTCATTCATTCGTGCGTTATCTGGCTGTTCAAAGCTACAGTGGAACTTGATCCGACTGTTTAAAGCTACAGTATAAAAACAGTGTTAAGTCTTTAAACACTTTTCTAAACACTAAATTGTCCGATGCCGGAATTTGATGGCTTGCATCAAACTCCCGGCGAACAATGCTTAAAGTTTGAGCGGAAAATCCAGGGCCGGATTTACCTTTTTGGGGCCCTGTGCTACCCCAAAATTTGGAGGCCCCAAACTCACCGTGAGAAAGGCATGTGAATTCAAGGGCCAAGTATTGGTAATTTGGTATCCGTGTAAGATCATAGCCCAAAATGAAGGCGAATTTTGCTATTTGAAGGACCAGTGCGCGCAAAATTTTAAAACTAGTAGGGCCTACCCTACAAATTGGCCCAAAACATAGACTAATAAAAAGGAAGATGCACATCAGGGTTATTTGGGGCCCAAATTTTGAGGGCCCTGGGCCCGGGCCCATCTGGTAAATCCGGCCAGCAAAAAAAAAAAAGGAAAACACGAAGGTTGGGCAACCTGGCCTTTATATTCACTAACATAAATAAAATAAAAAATAAATAAAATATTTATTCACAGAATCTACAATGGGGAATGAACGTGTCATATTTGGTGCTGCAGATTATGCACTCTTTGCTCTGGTGTTACTAGTATCTGCAAGTATAGGCCTCTACTATGCCGTCTTTGCAGGCAGACAACGGACAACCAGCGAGTTTCTCATGGCTGATCGTAGCATGGGCTTCCTTCCAGTCGCTTTGTCACTTATTGCCAGTTTATTTACTGGTATCTTTATCCAGGTAAGGCAAAAGATAATAAAGATCATGCGAATAATGCCCACAAGCATGTCTATAAGTCTTACAATCGTTGCACTTATTTGGAGAGGCTATAATTAAGTCTTCCATAAGTGCATAACATTACACATGATCTCTCCTATTGACAGTCAACCACGATTTTTTTCGGATCCGGATCCGGATCGGCCATATTCCAGGGCCGTTCCGTTTTTATCTTTTTTTTACGGATTTCCGGTTTTTTTTGTTTTTTGTTTTGTTTTGGGGTTTTGTGTGGGGGGTGGGGAGGTGTTTGTTTTGGGTTTTTTTTCGGATCCGGATCCGGATGCAGATCCAGAATTCAGATTTTCCAGGAAAAAAATGGATTTTTTTAAATTTACGGAATTGGATGATGATATTTCATCATAAAAAGACCAACAATTTGTTTTAGGGGGTGATACCCTTATAGCCGATCCCTAGCGTTAAACGATGAAACGTTCGCTCGCACCGTTTCGGGTTTATTTAACAGCTCATAATAACTACATCCCTGATATTCTAGATTTAAAAAGATAAATACATGACATAATACTTTATCTCGCATGTAGATCATCTTCATCTATTACACGATACGTATACATCAGAATAAATGTACAAATCTTTATCTGAGCAATATAGCGAGACAGGCACGCCTCATCCATTCCTTTTTAAAGGAATTTTTGTTGGTAACGTCTTTTGAACAAAATTTTGGAATTCCTTTGGAAGCGTTGACTTTGAACTTTCCTGCACATATGACCCATACATGCACAATCTCCAGGCCCGGTCTCCAGGGCGTCTTTTGTAAAATCATTATTTAAGTACAGGTAATTGGAAATATTAATGGAGACATCACGTTTTGATTCCAATTCATTTGTCGTCAACTATCATAACTCTCTGGGTCTCAAGTTTGATGATAGGGTCACTGTATTAAAGTACCTGAGCGAAAAAAAAGTGAAATTCAACTCGTATAAAATGTAGGCCTATTACATAATGCATACAATTTATTGAACTATGAGAATTGAAGATTCGCAGAAGGGAGGTCGTTTTGCGACAGAAAACGTCTTGGGATTTACAAAAATACAAAACATAGTTATTAAAGTACAGTAGATTCTCAGCACTTCGACAAAATGGGTTTTTTTTTCATATAAGCTATAGGTTGGAATTATTGGTTACTCAAACCATTTACACAATTCTATCTAATTTCTTATACATTTTGTTTTGTTAATACGAATTACATGATTTTATATAAAACAAACTCATATTGACCATAAAAACGAATAAAAACAGCCGGCTCTCAACACGCGATATTCAAAATTCCCGCGCCGAAATTGTCTAGTGCAATGACGTCATGGTTATTTGTGCTCAATTGTTGACAGCCTTCATTCCCTCCTTTCAAGTAATAAGTTTTTGTTTCTCTTTTGTCAGCAAGCATAGCTGAATTTGTTCTATCGCTGAGCCACAGCGATTTCTCTCTCTCTCTCTTCTCATTTCTTTCGAGCAATAAATAACTTAAATAAAAGTCAACTAGTCTATACTGGAAGTATACAGCTTCAATCTTAGCTTAGCTAATCTTCAATCGATCCCCGTGTATGCGATATGCTTATGAATAGACACTCGAGTAGGCTTCAAGTGTCTATTTTGTAATCTGGGTTGAAATATATTTCGATGGTATATATTTGTACACAGGGAAATAAGCTAAGGCTTATTCCGAAATCAAACCCACGCTTTCAAATGAAGATCGACTTGGATAATAGGAAACCACGTGACCAAAACCAAAACCAGTACCAAAACTTATTATTTGAAACGACCGATTGTATTACTGAAACGGCATGTTGCACTAGACAATTTCGGCGCCCGGGAATTTTGAATATCGCGTGTTGAGAGACGGCCAGCCGCTGTATTAATTCGTTTTTATGGTCAATATGAGTGTATAAAATAGAATAATTAATTTTCAAACATATTTAGGCATAACGTTGTGTTTGCCGGAAACAACACCAAACAATTTTTGAGTAAAATCTCAAATTTGCATTTGACTTTGTTTATGTGTTTTCAAAAACTTGCATAACAAACATCTGGATTTATATTCAACTGTTTTACGAAACAACGTTGTAAATAATGCTTTAATAAACCACCAAGTCTATTTTCAATATATTCAACTGTTTCTTAATCTTATAATAAAATCTTTACTTATCATGTCCCCCACAAGACTACATTAGTATTCAGTAAGTTATTTTTTATTGAATCACATGAATTAAGGGCGTTTATTTTTTAACAATGTATAGGGTCATGCATGGGTGAGGGTCAGGTTTGGGTACGAGTGAACTTTCGGACTACTCACTAGCGATCTTAGGATAGACGGATATGGACCAAACGTCCCTGGAAAATCCGGTATCTGTCCAAACAAAAAATTGCAAGAGCAAGCATGGGCTGGAAACCAAATGTACACGAAGCCGTTTGGGCATGACGGGGCTCGAACTCGACCAGGACCTCAGTGGTAACAAACCAGAACCACTATACCATGCCTATAAACCGGTCAATATCGGGAAGATGAGATGAGATGAAATAAAATATATAAGATAAGATGAGATGAGACGAGATGAGATGAGATGAGATATTAAAGATAAGATGAGAGGAGATTTTTATGATTTTTCCATAACAATACGATTAAACCTACGAATCAGGAACCCTTGAACATGAACAAAAGAAACTTGAAGCTTAAATATGAGTAAACCACGACAAAGGATGCTCAATTTTTATTCAAATTTTGAAATTAAATCATGGTCATTTGAATCGTGTATGGACAAATAAAAGAGGGTCCATAAACTAAGACTTTCTCTTAAGATTTTTTCAATAAATTTCACCTAATTTTGGCAGTGTTTATTTTTTTCTAGGGCGTTTCGGCCGATGTTTACTTCAGAGGCACAATGGCAGCGTGGCATGTCGTTGGACAAATTGGTGCGTCATGGATAGCTGCAAGATGTTTCTTACCAATATACTATAATTTAAAATTAACTAGTATATATGAGGTTTGTATCAACAATATAACAGAAACCGAAATAATAATGATGATGACGATAATGATTATGACGAGGAGGAGGAGCTAGGAGGAGGAGGAGGGTGGAACCGGGGGGGAGGAAGAGGGAAGGGAGATGGAGAGGAAGAGGACGACGACGACAACGATTATGACTAAAGAAATTGTTACCTTGAAATTGACTGAAAACTGCATAAGAATTGGCTGTTACAAACCAAGCAGTGCAACAGATAAATGGGTAAGAGGGTGTACAATCCCCGGACCCGGGGTCTTATGGAGCCCGGGCGGGGGTTTTAGAGGTGCCCGTAAAAAGCAAATAAAACATAGTTTATAGCAATACGGTTATGCCCTCCAAATAACCAATGCGCAGTTATTAACCTCTAAGCAAAAACCTTGACCCCACTTTAGAACCTAATTCATATTTAAAAGGCCGGGTTGTCCAATAAATGTTCTATACGAGTTTCAGAGAACCTAAAAAGTTCTTCAGATCGCACTATATTATCTCTCAAAGGTTCACGTGAGAGGACAAAAAAGATTCATTTTGGACTTCTATTTTCTAATAGAATGTTATGTTATTACTAATTAGTAGTGTTCTTTAGTCACAATTTGCCTATTAAGTTCGAATTTGTAAGCCTTTTGTAGATTCTCTTTTTGGTTTTAATTGAACCTTTCTCAACAGTATCTTGAACTACGTTTTAACCCAGCCGTAAGAACATGTGGACTTGTCATCTGTTATGCATACATGGTAAGACATGTCAGAATCTATACACAGTTTAACCTTTATTGTCTGATTATGTGGACGTCTGTGGATGTCTCTGTTATCCGGTAAAATGTATGTCTTTACATGTATTTGTCTTTAGAGTCCATAAAAGTTCGATTTTTTTAAAAGTGCATGTCTCGTTTCCTAAGTTCAGTAGGTTAAGTTATAAGACCAACCTCAACGATAGTTTCATTCAGTATCTTACAGTGATTTATTATTTTGAATTCCATCAGCTACTACACTCGGGAATAGCAACATTTGGGGCAAGTATGGTCATTATTGCAGGTGAGTCAAATTATTGAGTGACGAGGGAAATAACTGGTACGTAGACAGCTAGTCATCATCATAAATTGCAAAATTATTTTCAGATATTTCTCTGGATATTGCGATTTATTTTCAAATCACCTCTTCGCCATTATTAGACTAGGATTTCAAGCATGTCCGAATCCTTTAAACCAATTTTTCAAGACATTCTATGTAAAGTAGGTAATGGGGATACGCATCCTGCACAAGAACAAATAAACACAATGGGGAACGATTGCTCGCTACAAGAGGAAACTGAATATATTTAATAAGAAAGAATGAACAGTTTACCAACCCAAAGTGTTGCAATTAAACATGACAACAAATAAATACAAATCCCGACCGGCACACAACCCAACTTTAATAGCAAAGCAAGGAATGCAACATTTTTTTTAAACATTGCTTGTTATTAAAATTAAACACTTGTATAAACACTAAAAATTTTTAGTACTAAATATTATACGGTCGTGGGTTCGATTCCCATGCCGGCACATTCCCTTGCTTTTTTTTCAAGTTGGGTTGTGTTCCGGTCGGGATATGTATTTATTTGTTGTCATGTTTAATTGTAACACTTTGGTTTGGTAAACTGTTCACTCTTCGACATTCTATGGAAAAAAATGATTAAATTAAGCATAAAAAATGATTAAATTAAGCATCAAGAATAACCATTCACAAGTTTCTTTGTCTCTCACATATTATTTGATTTCAGTAACCAACATGAGCCTGGCAGGCTCCATACTACTGCTCAGTTTTGTTACAATGTTTTATACAACAATCGTAAGTATAAATCGTAGTTTTAAATACAAAATGCAACATTTGTTAAACATTGCTTGTTAAATTAAACACTTGAACAATAAAATATTTAAGTATTAAATATTACACGGTATTGCTTTTAAGAACTATAATTACCCTATTTATAAACTTTTGAGTACATCTATGGTGTTTCAAGTTAAGCGCTATAGTAATTTAGCTCATAAACAGTGCATGTGTTTAATCTTTAAAGTAAATGTATACATGTTTGTATAAGATCTCCGTAAATTTCAGCTGTTACTACTACAGCTTTCGTCAGCGGAATGACTCGACCTTGCGACTAAAATAATGATCGGATCAGAGACCTTTGGTAACTTGTAGCACCCTCCGTCCTTTTACATATGGTTGGTTGGCCCAGGTTTCACTAGGAGATACTACAGGATCCACAACATGTTCATCTATCAGGGCACAGTTCTTTAAACCCTAATACATTTGTAAATTCATTGAATGACCTTTGAAAATTTGGGTACAAAAACTCATACTCTGCAACTTGAGGTCATATTTTGCACTATGAGTGTTAATTGAGGTTATTGAACTATGCCATTGGGATGAGGCCATTGTGGTATAGTGTTTTGGATGACTTCTCTCGAACCATCGGGGCTCCCTATCAAAAATTTGGACTTTGTCCAGGTCAACGTGATGGACCACAGGCTGACCATTTCACCGATGAAGGCCTATATATGATTCAAGCTTTACCCCACAATCGCCACCAAGGTTTTATGGACTACCAAAGGTGCACAAGCCTGATATTCCGCTCAGAACTATTGTCAGTAGCGTAGGTACCACAACCTGCTGACATATTATTCTGATCCCGGTGGTTGGTTCAAAAAGACAAACACATTTCTTAGTGACAAAATGTGGAGAGGGGATTGAGAATGAAAAACAGATGAGGAAAAACCCATACCGTTTACAGTAACTTTGCACCTCGGTGAGCTAACTCTTTGAGAATTTTGTCTTCTACGCCAATCCGAGAACATTATCTCGTATAAATTTATGATCTTATCTTTTTAGGGTGGTATCAAGGCTGTTCTATGGGCAGACTCTTTTCAGATGGTTTTGATAGTCACATCTCTCATCGCTGTCGTAATAAAGGCTTCTTTAACGGTTGGAGGAATGTCTAATGCATTCGCCATTGCAGATGAAGGGCAAAGACTCGAACTCTGGAAGTAAGAAATTTTCGCCAAAATGTATACAAGTATAAATATTCGCTCAGTATTGAGCAATCAATGCAATGCCATTATCAAAGATCGGTCTTTTGTAGAAGAAATACTGTTATTCATTACTGGACCATTTTATTTTTTGATCATTTTTTTTATTAAGATGAATTTTACAACTTCGCAGATTAGACAGATTCAACAAAAGTATGAGAAAACATGAATTAAAAAACAAATAGGCTACGCTAATATTTGTATTTTATTTCTGGTACAGTTTCAGTTTAGATCCCAAAGAGTATCTGACCGTATGGAATGCAGTTCTGGGTATTATAGGGTGGATGCCTTCTCAGTGTATTATGCAGTACCAAGTACAACGGTATCTAACTTGCAAAGACCTCAGGACGGCTAACCGGTAAGACTTACAAATATTTGTGGTAAAACTATCAGGTCTATGTTAGGCGTGTATGACGGCGCTAAAGAAGAATCTCTGATTTTCTTACGTCTTGGTAGTTACTATCATGGTTACCTTCACAGGCCATCACACAACAGACCTATCAAGTGCAATAGTATTCTTTATAAAGTATATTAAGTGTGAATTAAAGTTTTAACTTCAACACTACGCTATTTTACCTGGAATGTTGGCACTAGACCGACTAGCGTCTTCAGCAGATGGTGATGCTGTGATGATATCTTGTCTATTGATGACGTCATATGATTGACAGAATGACGTCATAGGATGTTACGATGTACCCCCCCCCCCCCCCCCTGGGCATCAGCAGGTATCCAAAATAGGATCTATTTCTAGTCCTTGGTCACGATTTAGTCTCGGTTTTTGAGTCCATATCTGTATAGCTTCAAGAACTCTCCGGGAAAATTCTTTTTGCTCCCGTTCGATCAATCTGGTGACCTTTAGATCTCACTACATGTTCTTGACCGCTGATTTGGAGCTGCCAGCAGTAGACTTGTGTTCACTAAGCCTTTTCTCAAGCTTCCTGGCAGATTTGCCGATATAACTTGCGTCATAATCAGCACAGTTAATTTGATACACAATCCCAGATTGTTTAAAGGGTTCTGTCTTGTCTTTAGGGGCTACAGGCGCACTCCTTAGTGTATTTTGAGGTTTGAAGGTGGTTGAAACTCCCGCAGTCCTGAACGCTCTGTGTAGCTTGTATGTAAGCAAGACCTTGTATGTAAGGTAAGGTGCCAAATCCTTTTTTAGCTGTTTCCGTGTCTCGGTTCTGAGAAGAACTATCTTTTTCTTTGGGCTGACCGCGAAAGAAAGTCCAGTCTTGATAACCGCAGTTCTTTAGCGCGTTCTTCACATGAGTTATCTCCTCTGCTTTATCTGCCGGGTCTGTGACTTCGGTTTCCGCACGGTGGAGTACTTAGCGTTCTAACAACACTGAGCTTATGCTCAAGTGAGGGATGAGAGGAAAAGTTCAAATATTGCTCTGTGTGAGTAGATTTTCTATAAACCTTAACTTTAAGAGTTCCGTCCGGCTGGCGACAAACCAAAGTGTCAAGGAAAGGAAGTTTACCATGTTTACCGTCTTCCTCTTCCTCGCGCGTAAATTTGATGTTAGGATTAATGTTGATATGATCGGTAAATTCCTCGATATGCACAGTTTTTATGACCACGAATGTGTCATCTACATATCTCTTCCAAACACGCGGTGGGTGGGGGGGCAGATGTTAGTGCCTGGCTTTCGAAATATTCCATGTACGCATCAGCGGAAAGCGGACTGCATGAACTTCCCATGGCACATCTATAGCGCTGAAGATAAAAAAAAAGTCTCACGACTCAAGACAAAAACTTAGACAGTCAAGCACTTGCTCAGGCTCAAGATTTTCAGCCTCACCCTTCTTCCAGCTAGCATCACTCCTTAAATGTTCACCGACGACTTCAAGTGTCTTGTCAACAGGGATGGAAGTGAAAAGCGCTGACACATCAAATGATACAAGGGATTCATCCGATTCCAACTTCAAATCGCGAATATTTTCCACAAACGATTGAGTGTTGGTAATATGGTGATCAGAATTGCCAATGAGAGGAGAGATGATCCCAGACACAAACCGCACAAGTTCGTAAGTGACCGATCCGATGCTTGAAATAATCGGTCTAAGCGGGGCAGCTTTATGGATTTTAATTAAACCATAAATTGTTGGTATATCACACACGGTGGGATACAACTTCCGATAAGATCTAGAGTCAATGATACTTTTCTCCTTGAGATCTTTCAATAATTTGATGAGTTTGGTTTGATATTTCTGCGCTACATCGTAACATCCTATGACGTCATTCTGTCAATCATATGACGTCTTCAGTGACAGATATCCCGATTGTAGACAAGATATCATCACATCATCAACATTTGCTGAAGACGCTAGTCGGACTAGTGAAAACGTTCCAGGTGAGCGAAAAATAGTGCAGTGTTGAAGTTTAAACTTTAATTAATTTTATCTGCCACTAGTATACATATGAATATCCACTCGTATATATTAAGTTTGCATTGGAGACGATTTAATTTTTGTAATGTCTTCATTCTTATTTCCTTTTTAAGGGCAATAACTCTGTACGCATGTGGTATGGTGTTGATGACGACATTGCTTTGTTTGGCAGGCGTAGCCATGTACGCCGTATACGCAGGCTGCGATCCGTTCGCAAGTGGTGCCCTGAGATTCAGGGATGGGGTGAGTTGTCATTCTGGTGTATAATTGATCATTATATGTTACTCGAGAAAGATTTATTGAATTGCTGAGTGACCAAAACCAAACAGTCATAATATTAACCTTAACTCAAACCAATGTCATTACCATAACCCTAAATATAACTCTAACCCTAACCCTAGCTAATATTATTTCATATTCGACATAGCGAACTTTATTTCATATTCAACATAGTACTCCCCTATATTTCGGATATTGCGAACCTTCGACACAGCGAATCTTCGACACATAGTGGACCTTCGACATAAACGTGCGAACACCACCGTCATCAGCGACGGTATTCACTGGAGGTGGTTTTTGTCCTTGATTCTCCAAATGCGCTGAAGTCTGTTAACAGCTATCCCAATGTTTTATGCCCATTGATCAGAATCCGGATTGACCAATTTCTCCTGCGAGATATGTGAATTACTCAACATTTACCTCTTGTGCGTGGTAACGATGTTGAATGTCAATGTTTTCTGTGACAAGCTTGACAATATGCCCATTTGTAAATTTTGTCGATTTGAGCAAATAACATGAATAAGGTTCTGTTATTAAAAGCACACTACTTGATAATGATATTTTATTCAATAAACCTATGATATATATTTTTTCTTCAATTTCAGCTGTTACCGTATTTTATTTTGGACTCCTTCCATCATTTACCTGGCATGTCTGGTTTACTTACAGCCGGTTTATGTACTCTGTGTTTAAGGTGAGGAAATGAAATCGAAACCCTATCCATATACATATTATTTCAATCTCATTTGAATATAACCGGATCTGCGTTTCAAAATTGTAGGCTTACATCAGTTATCTCATCTTTTGTAAGGTATACTTTTGTCTTCACAAAAACATTTATCAAGTGTGTTTTAGTGAACTTCGTGACAGTATACCTATCACGTCTGAATACGTTCCAGTTTGCATGAATCTAAAGCGTGCTGGAATCTTAGCATACCGTATTGTACTACAGGGTGAGTCAAAAATAAGTGAACAGGACAAAGAATCGATATTTACGTGAGAACCAAAATAAACTTTCCCATTGTTGAAAGTTTTTATAAATGCCATACTCAATAATCACCTTTTGTGAAAAAAAAATGAAGTGAATGGCAACTATCATTTTAATTTTTAAGAGTCATTTTACTGCGATACCCAATTTGACTTTTTCAATTCCTTTTTTAGTCTCAAAATAACTTAAGCCCAACAATTTTTTCTATTCCCTGTAATATGTCCAACTTCCTTTTGAAATTCACACCACTTCAATTTGCACGTATTTCCTTTCGACATTTGAATAATCCGCCCACAAATTTGTATGTTTCTTGAATGGACATTTTTAATGAAAAGGTAAATGTGATAAAAATTCCCTTTAAAAGGGCAGGCCAGCCTCAATGCAGAAGAGGTCTTGTAAATAGTTTGGGTCACCGTGAAAGGCATTTTTTAGGATCACGCTTACATCCATGTTACATGACAGTTCACCAAACCATCAATGGTGAGAACATGCACACTGAAACAGCAAAAAGCATTAACTCCTATAACTCCTGTCAACTCTTTAATTCATTACTCCAAATTGTTCTATATTTCTGTCTTTACTGCTTTTTACCCATGCTTATTATTAAAATCAAGAAATACACTGCAGTTGTTAGTTAATTCGCTATGTAAACTCAACTTACATGCACATTTTATTTTAAAATGATTTTATATTATTTTATGAATCAAATAAAAAAGATAGAAAGTGGCCTCACTTTAGTTATGTGTCATTTTACAGTATTTATAATTTATAAAGTAAGACAATAATTTATTTATTTTCTATAAGTGCATGTCAAAATATGGGATATATTGTTCAATATTATAGCTAGCCCCTAAAAACTTTATTTTCCATCGGATTTTTCCCGTTGAAAAGACAAAACTGATGTTAAAGATAGCAATAATATCATCAATAACATTTTGAGTCAATTTTATCCATAAAACGATACAGGATAGGTTAGATAATTACTTTGACTTCAATGTGGTCCATATAATGAAGATTTTGATTCTACAACATTATTAGATCTGTTATCAACATATCAATTATGCACTCACAGGCAACCAAACATCATGCTATGCTCAGTAGTCCTCTGATATGACCTTGTTCCATCATTCCCTGCTAATTGTTGACCATGTCAATTTTTTTGATATGCTGATTGCTGAACAAGTTTATGTTTTATATGTGTAGGCCTAACCTAAACTTTTTAAGTCATAATTAATTCAAACATAACTTTGGCAATACTCAATCGTTTTCGTTCGTTGAAACGGCAAAACATACTTTCTTTTCCTTGCAAATCGAATTAGCAGATATCAAAAACATTTCCACCACAAGAAGTTAAAAAAATAATTCATACCAATAGAAGAAGGCTATAATCTTAGCTAATCTTTAGTGTACACAAATCCCATCTCAGAATTAGATACCAGCCCTATGGGCTGGCGAAAATAACAAAGTAATGTTTCTACTACTTAAAAAGACCAGGGACAATAAAACTTTGGGTGGTCCGTTCTACTTCAGTGCCAATGAGGTTAAGAAAATGGCAGTTGTTCCAAATATACCGTTCATAGAGTGTGCTGGCATACTAAATGAGATGTTTCGTGGACAAACATTAAAATGGGGGTGTCGCTATAAAAAAATTGTTATAAAACAGAACGGTAAGTGCTAATTACTTCGTTTTTCATGTTTTGACACAAGGTCACAATTGAATATATCATGGACATAACGTTATGAAACTTTAAACGTTCAACCTGGTTATAAAATAAAGATGGATTCTTTGCACTATTGCACTTTTTCGACTCGCCCTGTATCATCATTTGGTATGTGATCCTGTCAGCGTTTCAAGTCACATACTTGTATAATTATCTAGATTTCCAAACTATGTCTGTACTTTAAATTATCAATCATGCCACAACTTTCATAACCATGATAACTAATTTGGTAATAGTTTTCAAATGTTTCAGATTGTTTTCTCGCTTTTTTATTGCACTTTCATATTTCAGCACCGTATCGTCAGTCCTCAATGCGCTATCGGCCGTAACAGTACAGCATATTGTGGGCGCATACTGGCCCAACTTAACAGAACGGAAGATGGTCATTATCAGCAAACTACTTGGTAAGATTATAATGGGGTGAATTTATATCGGGCTGTCGACTGACCCCGTATTGTATCAGAAAAAAAATCGTATGGTTACCCAAATTGAAGCAATATGGCTACCCATATCTACACATGCCTCACTATTTTGCCCAGAAAAAGACTTTTGCGGTCACTTCGCCGAGTGCCCATGTAATTCGTACGCAAAAATAGGTGTTGGGCGATATTTTTCGCATAAATAGACAATCAATAGCCACATAGTCGAGAACATGACATTTCCTATCTTGTAGCCCTTGGGCTTGGGCCCACTTGACCCATTTGTAAATCCGGTCTTGCAAAGTGGGCATAATAATACCATCTCCTGACACACCTCGTAATTAACTAACAAACTTGCACTAAAACTATTACCTTTATTTTCCTAGTCATACTGTTCGGGATTGTTGTGATTGCTGCAAGCTTTTTGATGACTAAACTTGGAGATCTCATCCCCGCATTATTGGGTATCATAGGTATTACGAATGGACCGATACTTGGTGTTTTCCTGTTGGGAATATTTACAACCAAATCAAACTCAAAGGTAAACATTGTACCAGGGGATAGCCAGGCTAAACTGCCCCCAGAAAATATTCGGGGATAAAATGGGGACGGCAAAGAGTAAATTGTCCTTAAAATGACTAAAAATGGGTGAAACATTGACAAATGGAGACGAATATTTGGCTGTGCCCCTCGCACTAAAATCCTGGCTACGCTACTGCATTGCACTATATATTATAATGTGATTCACAGAGGCCGTATAAGGAATACGTTGTCGTGTAATCACAGCTAGTTTAAGTTCATATAAAAAACCAGAAAGTAGTACCCATTCGTCTTTAACATAAACCATTTTGGGTAGTTAATATAGCCATATTCGCAGCTATTCACATCCATATTCACTTGTCCACAACATCATACCCACATCACACCCCTCACCATCCCCAGCTCATACTCCTAACCCTAATACCACCTACACACCCCACCCTTCACGCACCCCACACATACGAAACACATATGGCACCGATATGGCACCTATGTTAATGTAACTTGTAATCTAATTATGCTAATGGGAATTGTTTTACTTGACATTTTAGGGCGTTTTAGCCGGGTTCTTCACATCATTAATATTCGGGTTATGGCTACTCATTGGTTCTCTGAAGAACCCCTATCCCCTCAAAAGCCTACCATTAAGGGTAGATGAATGTCCTACTGATGAGGTTATCATGGCAACAGACACGGTGACAACGATGGTTACTACCATGATGGGATCAACAATGGCTCACAATATGACAACAATGACCACTGCAATGGCTAAAAGGTATCCAACAATCATGTATTGTCCCAAATTGTGCTTTTCTGAACGTAGTACGCGAACGCGTTATGTCACTTCAACCGCTGCCGTTGTAACCAATCAGTACCCTTGAACGTTATTAAATTGACTGTTGACGTACCGAGTCCATAAACAAACAAAATCCTATATGTTCATGCGCGCACATCAAATTCGGTACATGAAAATAACATGAGGATCGCCACCAGTGTTAATCCCTTGCCACACCGAAGTGTTTACGGAAATCTTCCGATGTCGGAGGATCGCCTCGCCGTGTTTGGATTTGTTAAAGAATCCGCAGTCGCGTTTGAGCACTGTATGGCTATCTTCCAAACCTTTAAGGGATTGGATTTCCAAACCCAAACACTGCGTGGCGCGTCTCCGACATTTGAGATCTTCTACGCGCGTTGCAGTCATTTCAATACTCTTTCCTGTACCTGAAACTTACCACATTGCACGACGATCCTCCGAACTCGTTTAATAATTTAATAACATCAGATGGTGCTATCTCTGCACTAATGTGCTCAATAGTAGCACTTTAAGACTGTTGACATACAGAGCTTAATATGCACTTTAGTAAAGAGACTAGGTTGCACCGTCAGAGTATGATTGACGCACATTGCGTGGAGATCCACCAAACCCTTAGAGGATTAACAAACATATGGCGATCATCCACCTCGGGAGGATCGTGGCGATCCACAAGCTCTTAGATGTTTCACACAAATTCGGTGGCTATACCTGTCCCGTAAATGCGTATCTTGAAGAATAAAACAAGTCTACTTGTACCTTATCTTCTTATTATACTTGTTTGCTCACAGAACAACATTGCAGAATTTTTATGCTTTATCGAAAATCTGGTATCCAACTGTAGCTACTAGCATTTCTGTAGTTGTAGGATATGCAGTAAGCCTTGCTACGGGTAAGAGTAATAATTTCCTTGTCATTTACTATTTCTAACTCATAGCGATAAAGTTAAGGGACAACTAGTGAAAACCTAAACCAGAATACTTATATAATATTCATGGAGATAAACTCGGAATACTGTACCTGGCGTCACGGCAGCTGCCTGAACAGAATTGATCATATCTCACCTCCTTTTTCAACCAAATCGACGGTAATAACTCTTATAGTGAAGATCAACATTTATCTCAGGAAAAACTCACTTCACGGGAGCTAAATTTCACACAAGATCATTTTTATGTTACTCATTGACCCATTTGTGTCATATACTGCCTCTAGCTCTAATGACATCCTAGTGATCTGGTCAACTCATTGACAGATACCAACCTCAGGAGGGAATTCAATTTTTGATCAATTCTCTTCGGGTAGTGATTGGTTGCTGGCCTGCGCAGTATGGGACATTTTGTCTCACATAACATTCCGTGTTTTTTGGTGTTACCTATTGAACAAAAATTAATAATATTCATTAAAATATTCATTAAACAGGTGGAAATAAAACGGAGAAGGTAGATCCAAGATTAATTGTTTACCTGCCCGATGCTTGCTGTTTCTTTCTACCATCTAAGTGGAAATTTTGGACGCGAGATCATGTGAGTATTTTGTTTATTTTAATGTATCTGTTTCTGTTTAAATTGTATTTTGTACCTGAGCTTACATTTAACAATATGTGTATAGCCTATCTATAGTTCGAAGGGTTAATATCAAGTCAAACTTATAACCATCCTGGACTATTTGGGAACGAATGATAAACCTAATGCATCAAGTTTCCAATATATGCTAAATACACAGTGGCGGCACTAGGAATTTTTAGGGTCATTGTGGGGGCGGGGGGCAAAATGAAAGAAAGGGGGAATCCACAAATTTTGCGCACGCGCAAAGTTGCCGCAAACAGTGGAAATTTACGTAATTTGGGGGTTTTTTGCCTCCAAGTGGGGGCATATACTGGGGAAGAAATATTTGCCCCCGTAGCGCCGCCACTGTTAAAATTCAAAGGATTTTGTTGCCCTCGGATCAGACTTTAATACTATTTATGTATACACTCTTGCCCATTCACAGGAATTGCAGGAACTACCGCATACAAAAGAAGCTATGGAAACGGCAGTACCATTAAAATATGACTACGAAGAACATCATCCTACCAAGAAACAGGACATCAAATCCAATCTGGATAATCAAGATACTGATCATATGACAACGAGCGAGAATAACCACACTGAAGTGTAACAATGATATTACGAAATCCTGTTATTAAAACTTGAAAGTAAATGTATACATGTTACGTCCATGGTGCCTTCAATTTCAAAAAGCCAATGTTCCAAACTTCCAATGCTAAGATTCATCGCCAACAACAGCCGTCCCAATATTTTCTTCATGTTTGTTACATGCAATGAGCGTGTTTATGGTAACTGTATACGGAAAGATTATACTGCAATAACAATAGATTGAGCAGTACTTTACGATAATTAGCGGATAGGCTGGCTCACTATAAACACGCTCAATGAAATATCAGCGAACTCGAGTAGTTATATAACAGTATAATATTTATAAATATGTGTTTAAATATGCACGTGATCCATGGGTACGACATACCAAGAATAGCAGGCGTGACCAAATCCTCATGCTATTGAAAAATGATAGGAGCTCTCTTAATAAATATCATCAAATTTAAATATTAATTGAATAGCAAAATTATTACACATGAGGGATTTCGAATTTGTAATTTTATCAAAAACGCCACTTTGAAAGTATTTGTATTGTTTACCGCCTTTGCATTCAAATGCACAGGAAGACCACCCGCTATGTAGAAGGACTTACTGTCTACAAGCTGTTATGGCAACACGCAGGTGGTCACGTGCGTATTTATAAATAATTATAGTCGAAGCATACTGTATTACCTGCACGACCTGCAGAACCTGCATGATATCCATTCCGTACATTATGCGCGGCAATAGTCGGCATTGATCTGTTGATAGTGGCAACAATACCGTATAATGTGCCCGGGGGTCACTCACTACTTGACTTGCTACGCACCGCGTCCAAGAAAAACGTCTAAAAGGGTATGCTTTTCACCACATAGCGTTGTCGACGTCTTTTTGAAAAAGGGGTAATTTTTCAGAAGGCATCGCCATTTAGGGATCCTTTTTCAGCCAAATCCTTAGACGTTTAGGGTAATATTATTGTTTGAGTGAGTTTGCACTTATTTGATAAACATACACTAAATGACGGATCACTATAAACACGCTCTACATAATAATACCCTGGTAGTTGCTTCATTTCAATATTCCCCAATATGCTAATAAGATAACCCTAACTAGTTACATATTGGAGGATATTGAATGGCTCTCTACATATGTTAGGAGTTAATTACTAAGTAATAGCTATGGACTGTTTTTCTTAAACTTTTTATTTTCAGGTCTCGAAACATTGCTTATCTGGGCCAATACTGGCCCCCTTGATTAGGCCAATAAATGTTTGCACACCGGTGTCTGACTGGACCAGTACTGGTACTAAACTGGACAAGTAAAAATTACCGTTTTAAGCTTGCTCTCTCTTTGCCCCTTTCTCTCTTACTCTTTCATGACTCTCTTTTAAAATATACATTTGTCCAGCTAAGTACCATGGCAGTCTTGTTACTGGCCAAATTCGACGCCAGTGTGCAAACGTTTATTGGCCCAATCCGGGGTCCAGTATTGGACGTTTATTGTCCCAGTACTGCAATGTTTGCTGGGATGTGGCTACTCTGAAATAATTAGATTATTATATTATATTTTCGTAAGACTATTATAACATGACTAAGGGCATTAGGCCTAACTATAAAAAATAATAAGTGTTTTGAAGTTCAATATTGATTGTCTATACTTCAGTTTGACATGGGGGTGGTTGGGGTTGGTATAAAATCCATGAATGTCACGGTCTCAGAATAACTTTCCTGGAACATTATGCGAGTGGACATGCCACGCGCGTGAGAAGTTTCTATCAAATAATATTATTATGACGTTAAAGTGGAACAAATGCGCGCGAATTAGCCTAACATGGGGGAATAATTGCATGGACCGTCCTCCTCGTCCAATATTGTGGAAATCTATCTATTCCTCAGGATCTACGCCCATGACTTTAGCTACTCATTGGTCCAATGCTCGTAAAGATTCAGAATCTCTCGCCTAGTTAACGAACGTTGTTAAAGGAGTATATCGTGATCTTAGTAGGCTCTATTTAGGGATCGAAAAAAGCTTATATCCACACTTTCATTTGATTCTGACATTGAATTTGCGAATTAACGAATAATTGCAATACACACAAACCCATTGGAAACTGTGGGGCATTTTGAAGGTTTTTTCGTCTTGGACCGGAACTGACCACTTAATGACCTTTGAACCTAAATAAAAAAGGACATCACGTGTACACTGGGTAACGTCCAATTTATGCGTGGAATGTACCATCTCTGTGAAGGTATTTGGTTTTATACCGGAAATGACCCCTTAAATGACATTTGACCTTAAATGATTCATAGACACTGCATGTGTGTAAGTTGTGTCACCGTCCTACGTAATTGTGGGAAAAGTATAATTTTTAAGGTATTTTGTTTTAAACAGGAATTGACCACTTAATGATCTTTGACCCAAATAAAAAATACTACATATACGTTGGGTATACACAATTCATGTGTGAACATATTGTCACTCTCCTATGTTTTTCTTAGATAATAAAAAGGTGTTTGGTTTTACACCGGAAGTAACCCCTTAATGAATTTTGACCTCAAATCTGTGTATGATTTACAGACACTGGGTAATAACAATGCATGTGTACAGTGCCGTTACTGTCCTCAGACGTAATTTGTGGGAGAAGTAGCATTTTGAGTTGAAATCACGGTTTGATCCCTGTGATCCCTACGTGACCTTTGACCCCACAAGTTTCATGTGATATGTAGGGGCATGATCAGTGATGGTTGTGACCAAGTTAGGTCAAAATCGGCGTAAGCATGTGAGTGCTAGTATCTACGACCTATCGTTACGGAGTTGTACAAAAACCTCTTTTTTTGGTAAAATATCACTTTTTATTGTATAGGGGTACAAATTTCAACTTGCTCCGATTTTGAACAAAGTGGTGGCAAATTGTTCGTAAAGCTGACTCGAATCAGAAAACAAATAGTTTTGTCTATGTACTGTGTCACCTCATAAGAGATAGATGGCAAACAATGTCAAATGCAATGGGGTGGCCATGCATAGGCCACTGTTTATCTTTGACTTCCATTGCACAAAAAAATAAAGTAAACAATTTAGAAGGCAAGTTCTATGTCAAGACGAGCAATTTGACATTATATTTGCCAAAATCGGATTGAGCTGAAATTTTTACCCCTGTACAACCAAAAACGTGTCATTTGATAGCCAAAAATGATGTTGTTTTTTTTACCCCTGTATGACCTTTCGTGACCTTTTGTGGTCACCAGGGGTCAAATCCAAAATGCTCTACATCTTAAAATCAACATTGGACCTTGTACCTCATGTGTGGAAATTCTCATGCTTCTACTAAAAAGTGCACAATGCTTTATGCTAGCAGCTGTACTACATCATATTTTAGTGTTATACTTCTCCTTAAGGGATGAGGTATGAGCGTTTGGACAATATTTTTTGTAGGACATGAGAGCACATCAGACATATCGAATTGCATTCTGAATACGAGGAATGTTCTTCTGATATCAAATCATTTTGATTTGTTGAAATTCGCAATGTAAAATGTAATACACATTTTATGGCAAATGATTAAAAATTGATATTTTGATATTTCCTCGAAGTAAACTTTATAAATCTGATGATGTGTATATAAAGTGTATGTAACTGGAATGAAAAGCCGACGATCAATTGAAAAGTTTGCCCTTCCGTATTGAAGATATGAATTTTTTTCCCAAAACGCCAAAAAAAATTGGTATTTGGGGGCGGGGGGATGTATATCTTCAATATTAGAGGTCAAAATTTTCAATTGATCGTCGGCTTTTCCTCCCAGCTACATACACTTGGTATATATCATTAGCTATATAAA
This sequence comes from Amphiura filiformis, assembly GCF_039555335.1. Lineage (NCBI taxonomy): Eukaryota > Metazoa > Echinodermata > Ophiuroidea > Amphilepidida > Amphiuridae > Amphiura > Amphiura filiformis. Next base: position 47,153,395 of record NC_092644.1, on the reverse strand, counting down.
TCTTACTTCAAGGCCTGTTATATATCAAAAATTTAAAAATATTAAATTTTAATAATTTGTCATAAAATTTGTTTTATATCGCGAATTTCCAAAAAATTAAAATTATTTAATATCAGAAGGACATTCTTCGTATTCAGAATGCAATTCGATATGTCTAATATGCTCTTATGTCCCATAAAAAATACTGTCGAAGCGCTCATTTAAGAGCCCTTAAGAGACCGCTAACAAACACATGTTAGGGGGTCTGATGCAAAAAAATTATGGGTCAACCCCATAGAAAAGCATATAAACTCTATTTTCCCAGTGAATTTTTTTCGGGCCCCCCCTATTAGGAAAGTCAAAAAAATGCATCCCCCCCCCCCCTTTTTTTGCATCAGGCCCCCTAACAAGTGTTTGTGAACGGTCCCTAAGGTGCTTTTGCTTATACTTTCGTGGTTCGCTGATCATACAACGCGCTTATATTACTGCTTACATCAAATTCGGTTGAGTTCAACTGATCGTCCACATAATTATCTACTGCTTCTTGCACGTCATGGTGAAGAGTATTATAATATAATAGTCTACAGTCATAGTTGGTAACAGGTTTGATTGAAGATGGAGTTCTACGGTCTTCTGGAAAATTTGGGAATTTTAATTGCTCTTACAAGTAAGTCTTTTTCCTTACCATAATTTTTTATTGAAATCTGATTTATTTAGTCATCATTTGCAGCTCTGAAAATATTCTGTAAACGCTATCACTCTTAAAATATTTTTCTGCGAACTTCTGACGATTCAGAAAAAAAACATGATGTAACATTCGACCCTACATGTGATAGCAGACTTTAAAAACCCGGGTAAACAATGGAGGTAACCGGGTAAATATCATATTTGGAATGACTTCTATTATATTTCTCATAACATACACGTTTGGAGTATAAAATACAGAAATGGAATATACTCGCATTCGGCATGCTCGGAGTTAAAATCGGTCGGTTTCATGCACAGATTACAAAGACCAAGAGGCCAGGGCCCGGGGGACACTCAACTTTGGAAGTGACGGTATGTGCCTGTCAATAGGCCCCCTCTATTAGTCGATTATACCCAATGACCCCCTTTTTTAAAAGTCATACCCAATGACCCCCCTTATTTTTAGTTGCTGCTACCCAATGACCCCCCTTTTTTTGTTGCGGCTACCCAATGACCCCCTTTTTCTTCTAGAATAGCATCATCAAAATGCTACAAAATAATGCCGAAACTTTCAAACTCTCTTATTTCAACAAATTTGTATTAGAAATTTGGAACAAGAAAATAGAATTTTGCTCCATTTTCCCAAAATTTTCTACCCGATGACCCCTTTTTTGAAATCTTATACCCAATGAACCCCTATTTGCAAAATATTATACCCAATGACCCCGTTTTCATTTTGTTTGTACCCAATGACCGCCCCTTTTAAAATGACGTTTTGTACCCGATAGGGCCCTACTTTGCGACGCTGGTAGGCACATACCCGTCAGTTCTAAAGTTGAGTGCCCCGAGGCCATGGACGGAGGTTCTTTCACAAATTTCTCAGGGCAAGCAGAGATAGTAATTTTATCAGATTTTTTGCCTCGGACCTTTTGAGGAGATTAGGGGAGATGATAGCGAATATGAGATTTGGGGAGATTTTCATACTCGCGCTCCGGCTCCACTCTCGCAGAAAATATTCCAAACAGCAGTTCACGTTCCCAGAAAGGAAATTATTTTTAGCTGCCCTGTTGGCAATGGAGGTAAAGGCATAAATATGCTATAAAAATATTAATATTTAAGAAATACGCTCGTAGGTATTACAAATTGTCATAACTTTAGAACCAAGCATACTAGAATTTAGAACTAAACACTATATGCCCGGGGTTTATATGACACTGTTTTGGCTCTCACCTAAAAAGCCCTAATGTTTTAAAAAGTCATGTTCTTACTCAATGCCCCATAATTTAGGACCCAAAATCCGTCTCTCACCCATTTACTCAATACGTTTTACAGTTTGCTTTGACCGAATGCCAAAAATCATGCCTCGCTCTATTTTGTTACAATTTTAATTTTGCTCTCACCGACCGAATGCCCCTATAGTGTGACAGTGTCAGCCATATCCATTCCATTTTATAGTGCGGTGTGGAATGTGAAACAAAATTGTGAATTTCTTCATTGTTACATTGTAACATTGTTATTTCATAGCCTAATAGTAAAATAATTTAAATTAAAGGTATTTTTAACATAATTTTTCACCATGTTTGCCGTCGCAAAAATTATGTTTATTATATTCAATTCCCGTCGATCATGACACTGTTCTTCTATGCATGAAATGTAAATTATTGATGTCACATTAATGCAAATGGAACAAAGCAATTAAAGCCATATTGTATCCTTTCCATTAACTAGATTAGTATTTTCTTTTCTATAAAATGTTAGCTTTTACTGTCAAATATGTCCCCTATTATTTTTGAGCCGAACAACTGAGGTAAAGCAAAGAAAATTGGAATTTACTACCGGCTCTGATGTCGCCTTTGCGTATCACTCCGTCGGTCGCGCGGCACGATCCTTTGATGTGTGTATCACCGTCCTGAACGCCATGTACGTACTATGTTATGAACATCGCGTACTCGTTCGACTAATATTTCCAGCGTAATTATTAAATGACGGTTCCTGCGCTTTATTCAAAATCTCAGATTGATATTGACAAAACTACAGCACCTAAAGTTTTGCTTTTTGCAGGGTATGTTAATTTAATAAAGCACATTACAATTATGTAAAAAACAGAATTTGGAAAAATATTGATGACGTCCTCCCCAGCAAATGTTACAATATGACTTTAAGTCAATATAGTCATGGCACTGTTTAAAATTAGAGATATTGGAGTTAGCTACATTATATGACCATTGTTTTTTCCTTACACCTAAAATGATAAAACTAGAATTTCTAAGTTGAGGAAAGTAACAAAGCAGGCCACTCCCACGTTCACTAGAAAGAAATCAAAGGGTGCCGCTATGCATATTCATAAAATAGAACAAAACAGAGGTTTGATAACAATATGGGGCTTATGATCATGCATAATTATTCATAACCATTCATAACCAATTTGGGAAAATAAAGTTGTGCCGAATGAGGTATCAAAATACGCAGAACAAAATTGTATTTATGATGTGCCATACAGAAACTAACAGAACAATACCTAAACGTATCTTATTGGTATTGTTTTAAGTGTACATGGTGTACGGATACTTTTGGAGCGCAGTATAATTTTTTATAAGAGTTTGAAAGAAGAATCAGTGTGTGGAATTTAGAGATGGTTGAACCCGGGACCTCCGATTGCAGTTGGAAATGTTTGTCAATCTATGCAGAAAGGGAAACTTTACTTCTTTAAATGAAATATGATATCTGTACGTAAATTAGCATAGGGTTAGATCTTATACTTCCCTTATTGTTTTGACAGTGTGGTTAAATAATGCAAATGTAATATGTGTTAGTTATACACAATATAACAATAATATTGCTATTTTCCAAGCAATTGTAAATCATTTTATACATTGTAATGACAGTTTTAATATGATGAATAAAACACTCTGAACGCTGGTCCAAAATTCTTTTGTTATGCATAGTCGCGCTAAAAGTCGATCGATACATGTTAAAATCAGCACTATTCAGAGATACACCTTTTTGCTATGAAATTAATTTTCTCGGTCAAATATTAGGCCTAAGCAATTTTTTTCTTCAGTAATGTCAGTTTAAAAACATAGTGCTTGGATATACATTTTTTTAAAATCCTGGTGTTAAAATTAGGCATGAAATTGTGTCTTTTAGTGTAAGATTTTTAGATTTTTATAGGACTTATCTTCGTCCGCGAGCTTTTTTCGGAATTCATTTTTTAGCGTTTCAAACTAATATAGTTCGCTAAAGAAAGATATTTCCCACCTTTGTAAGGCACATCGTGTGGGTCTATCTATTATAGTTTTGTCAGAATTTCCGTTTTGATTTTACCGTTTTTCACATCATGCTCCTAAAATGTCAAACTCAGTACTTTATCTCGAAAGCAAGCAGCAGAAATAGTCGATAATTCTATTGTTGTAATCCAAGTCCCTTTTGCATTCGGTCATTTCAAATGTTTAGTTTTAGTTTTGGTTTTGGTTTTGGTCACGTGGTTTTCTATTATCCTGCCTAACCACTTGAGTCACAAGATATCGAACTCTTTGTTTCTACCTTTTGTTAAAAACTGAACATTTGTATCAGGCAGATTCGGTTTTCGTTTCAGTTTCTTATAAGTGGTGTGAAGAAGAAAATTACAGGCTTTGAAGTTACCTGATCTAAGTATACAAAAGAAATGTTTAAATTTCGCAGTGCAATATTCACGAGCAGAGAAGTCGAACAAAGCAGTCTACATTTGAAAGCATTGATTTAGTTTGAAAGCATTGACTTGAGACTACGAAATAGTGGAAAATATATAGACCATCGAAATATTTCCACAGCTTTACAATAGACACTTGACAGATTATACACTTGAGTGATATAATAGACACTTCAGTGATATAAACACTATTATACACAACTCTATTTATGTGCATGTCGCATGACGGAAGATCAATATCATAGAAAGCTGGTTTAAATTGACTTTTATTCAATTTATTTATTAATTTGGGTATCGCATGATGTGATAGGCCTAGACTTAGAGTAAAAGAAAGATGGAGAAGAAAGAGAGAAGAGACGTCAGGGAAAGAGGGTGTGTGGGGGGTGTGGGGGGTTAAGGGAATGGGAGAAAGAGAAACAGAGGGGAGAGAGCATTGGAAGTGGGAAGGGAAGGTCAAGAGTGGAGTGGAATAATAGGGAAGAGTCGATATCGAGTGTGGGGAGGCGGGAGGGAGGAGGTTATATATAGGTGGCGGAGGGAGCATAGGTAAGAGGTATGGGTTCTGCTTTCCGGGGAATAAACTAATTCATAATCAAATCATCTACATCATCATGCATCGTTTATATTTCAGACAAACTTAAACAAAACACCCCCCCCCTCAATATATGCACATGATTTCTACATGTAGGCCTCGTAGAACTCGGGTGTAATTATAAGGTGTCATGAAAGTGTGCCACCTACGACAGATAGCATCAACTGTCGCCCCTGTTGATAGATATCCGATAATGAAAATGTTAGCACAATAGACTATTATATACGTATGGTTATAGGCCATTATACTTTTGGTTATATATACCCTCTTGTGTCCTCCCAGCACAATAGTGTTATGATTGCAGACCAGTTCATCTCCACTTTTTAATCCCTTGATTTTTGGTTTCTGAACAAAAGAGAAACCAAAACTAATGATTTGAAATGAGGGAATGAAAGCAAGGATTACCCGACCAGCGATTTTGTAGTCCAAATCTCCCATTTGGGTGCTCAGGTAAATTAGGTGAATTTTGGATATTTGCTCTAGTGATAGCCTTCAGTTTCCATTATTATGTCGACCATTTGTCTGTTTGTTTATTTGTTTGTTTACCTAGGTTGGTCTTTATTAAGAGACGCACGCTTGAGGTCCATGGGAAAATCCACGGTCCAGACCTAAAGCAAAATTAGTGTGTTATTATTGGGGATTTTTGTTGTTGTCATTTTCTGACCCTCCTATCTCCAGGTGAATTGTGTATGACCCCCCCCGCGGGTTGGCATTTTCATTACACTCTTCAGACTTCGTACTTGTGTTCGGGTTTTTTTTAATTTGATATGTAGGCCTATTTGTCATCATTTAGCGCTATACATTCTAAATGTATATAGCTAGTCGCGCTATATGAATATTATGATAATTATGTACCGGTATATAATATATGTAGGCCTATGGGGTGGAGTTGTGGTGCAGAGGTGTCACATTTGTGGCAACAATGAGCCTTGCATTGAAAGTCATGGTTAAAATGTGTTGAGTACCACCCCAAAGTTTCCCTATATACACACCCCAACTTTGGGGTGGTACTCAACCCATTTTAACCATGACTTTCAATGCAAGGCTCATTGTTGCCACAAATGTGTTTTCTTTTAGGTTATTTAACATGTTTAATGGGTTTTTATAAACTTCCATGTTTAAAAACCTTGTATTGTTCTGGCTGCTTCATCATGACTTTCGGTGGGTTTTCAAAGGCAGTTTCAAACAAACACAAACAAAAGGCACCTCACACACCGTCATCATCCCTATATCTTCGTGTCAAAAATTGCCGTGATAGTACGATGAATCCTAACGTTTTTCAAAAGCTACGCATGGTGATTTTGTTCGAGATAGGCCGAGCGACTCAGGCTAAGCATGTACGATTTGAGATTCCCACAGAGCCTGCCACACTGTTTCTATTCTATGTTTTTACGATTTTCGCATGATCAGTATATGGCTGGCCGTAACCGCCACAACGTGGAGCTGCTACGCGTGGCTTACTTTTCGCTTCGCGGAGCTAAATTGACCAATCATGTTAGATCTTTTCATTACGCGGACCCAGTGGATGCATCCTCGTTCCAGAGAGAGAAAACTCTTGCCAAAATTAATGTTTACTATGGGGATTTTAAATGAATCGAATGTAAATAAACCACAACCAGTTGTACAGGATCAATACCATTGTTTGATTAGTGTATAGTCAATGTTACCTTGCATGCTTGTGTCGTGTGTGTGGCGTGTTTGTTTGTTTGTCTACTGTGTCAGGCCAGGATCACTGACACCCACGGTACTGATACTGTCATACTATCACGGTGATCATATTGTTGAATGTTGTTGACTTTAAAATAATCATGATGCAGTCATGTCTACAGTAGAATTCACCACGACCTTTGAAGGACTTAAACCCCATTAAAAGCTATTAAACCAAGATAACACTCATTGAAAACAGCTCAACTATGTTACATCAGATCTTCTCTGGTTAAATATACACTGCATTTGTTTCTGTTTTACCTGTGCAATGAGCAATGAGCTGGTATTATAGTTTCAGTTGGGTGAACGATTATAAAGCGAACAAAAGGTAACAATACTGTGTGGGCTTTTGTTTACGAAATGAGTCAATAGTCTGCTTATTGTTAACCAGCGTTCTTGAAAATGAGAAGCATAATGGTTTGCAGACTTAACACGGTTTAGAAATAATTTCTTCATATTTTTTGGTGTTATCTGTCGTTCACATATCCTTCCTAAAACACCAAGTACCAATATTTCCAAACACCTAAATTAGCTAAAAATTTAGGACATGTTACAAAACTATATTTTCTAGAATTTCAAAGAATACTTTAAATATTGGCCGGTTATTTTTTATACAGTGACGTTAACTAGGCAATGGCCTATACTTCTAACATACACTATTTGTAGAGGTCACGCGTCAATGGTGAGCGCACTGTGTATTGTGTATAGGAAAACGGACAGTAACTACAGTATGTATGGCCTACTACTAGTATATAAAGTAAATCCGAACTGGTTTGCTGAAGGTCGAATTCCCTCGTATCAAGCATGATACCAGACAGTTTATAGCGCAGGCCACGCCACGCAAGTTGTACAAATTAGCTCCCGGCGATACACTGCAAATCGCAGAATTGTGTGAATGGTTTACCACCACTCTGCCTAACTATATAGTTATGTACAATATTGTATGAGTTTCTTATGAGTGCATGTCCATCTTAATAATAAGTCGGTTCGTACTTTTCATAAACTACTTTTTGAATCATAACTTTCGTGACCGAGGATATCTTGCAACTACGTAAAGCTCGTCTGGCAAATTCTTAATGAATAAATTCGCTTCACGTAATGAGTAAGTCGTACTTGATTGGTCAGTTTTACCTCCGAGTAATGAAAAACTCTAACATGATTGGTCAATTTGGCTCCACGGAGCAAAAAGTCAGCTACGCGTAGCAGCTCCACGTTGTGGCGGTAGCGGCCTACCATATCAGTATCCCATATGATATTTCTATTGCAAGAAAATTTTATTTGTTGTCAGGTAAATCACAGGTTTTATTTTTGATACACTAACTGGAAATTAAATGCACTAATTAGTGAAGACCGGTATTTTGCTGTGGATATGTTTTACTGCCATTTTGATGTAACGATTTTGAAATCCACAGTTAAAATTTCGATATATTCAACTGTTTGAGAAATTAATTATATAAAGGAATGCATGTAAAATCCAGGTGCTCTATCTATAAATACAATTGACACACTATCACTCTCTTTATCTACGTCAATAATAGAATATCGATTTCAATCGAATTGAATACATTGCTCCATTTTGAGTTTGTAGTTCACTACTGAGCAATCTAAGCGATCGATTGCTAGCCAATCAGATAGAACTCCTTTTCTTGCGTTCGGTGAAATACCACTCGCCCGTCGCTCACCAACGGAGTATTAAATTTATATTTATCGTATAGGGCGTCGACACTGTCCCTCACCCACAAAAACACGAAAATGACAAGCAAACATAAAAACAATCAATTTACAGAGATGGGTTTTAAGCTGCTGTTAAAATAACGAAAGTCTGGGGATGTTACGAAGGTTATTTGGAAGTGAGTTCCAAACAGTTTGCTTGATAAAACAACACTGTAGCCATAGTAGTTTTGCATAATCTTCTTACGGCACCCAGGGATATCGATTTACAATGCTAGTACTAGCCTCAGATTTTACGCGTTGATTTAAAAAAAATTTCAGCCGGCAGTAAAAAATGTTGAAATCAAAATGGAAATTCTGACAAAACTATGATATATCGCTCACGGTGATGTGCGTTAGAAAGTTGGGAAAAATCCTTCTTTAACGAACTATATTGATTTGAAAAGCTAAAAGGTTGATCCAAATAAAAGCTCGCGGACTGAGTTGAAGCCTATCAAAATCGAAAATCTTTCACTAAATGACTGAATTTCACGCCTAGTTTAACACTAGGATTTGAAAAAAAAAACAGTATCAAGCATTATAGTTTTCTCCTGACATTTACTGATGAACATTAATGTTTTTCATTTGGCATTGAAAAGGTGTACCTCAATATTTTGCTCATTTCAACACCAAATTCGATCGTTTGTATTATTAAATGACTGAGTGAGCCTTGTACAACAATAGATATCGGTTGACAAGCGTTCAGAGTGATAAAGTAATAATGCAATATACTATCAACCTGAGACGAGTTCGTCTCAGTATCAACACATTTGTTGTCATAACAACAGGGCTTCCTAAGCATGCTAATGCAAGTTCTTTTATCAAAAATGATGAATAGGCTTTTATAGAGTAAATATTGGTACACTAAGGCCTATGATTTATTTATTGAATGTCAAAATTAGGTTAAATAATATATTAAAACCATTGGTAGTAAAATTCAAATGTAACAGTGTTGATATTTCTCGGGGTGATGATCATGTGACCGTGGGGGCTTTTAGATGAAAATAAACGATGATGATATAACAGGCTGAACGCCACAGCGGCTTTCGCCACCGGGCCAAAGTGTTTTTAAAATGCGTAAAAACAACTTGGTTTTAATGCTAATTATTACATTTCCTAGGAGAGTCTGATTATCTTTATATACAGTGTGTGGCCCCGGGTGGATACGGGCTTGAATCAAGACTAAGATTGCCGACGTCTTGCAAGGGCTGGGGACTCAAGAATTTCATTTGCAATAATAAGGTCACGTGGTTTCTCCATAAAGGATATTTAAACAAATGAACAGACAAGACCATATGTTTGGTGTGATTCAAGGTTATCTAGTGTCCTATGTAGTAACCACGGGACCTTCCTTTCTTCTGAGTCCCCAGACCTTGAAGGACCTTTCTTTCATCCGACCATCTTTTCTGACCCGACACATCCATGAATCATTCTCCCACCACTATTTCTCAGATACCTTGTAGAAACTAATTAAACCATTTGGCGACATTGTGAAGTAATCTGGACACTTTGTGTAGGCCTACTTTTCAAAGTTTGTTCCCCTCTGCATTCAAACGGACTAATCTATATAATAATACTGGTAGTCTGTGACTCTGTGCTTCTGTGACTCTGTGCCTCTGTCTGTCTGTCTGTCTGTCTGTCTGTCCGCCTATTTTCTCGGAGACTAGGGGTCGCACGTTCCTCAGACTTGGTGGGTGGGTGCAGCTTGACCCCAGACGGAACAAGTTTGTACTGGTTAGTAGGTCAAGGTCACCAGAGGTCATCTAGGGGTCAAATTAGTAAAAACTGTCATATGGGCATGCATCTTGGTGGGTAGGTGCATCTTGACCTAAGACGGAACAAGTTTGTACTGGTTAGTAGGTCAAGGTCACCAGAGGTCATCTAGGGGTCAGATTAGTAAGAACTGTCATATGGGTATGCAACTTGGTGGGTAGGTGCATCTTGACCTAACAAGTGGGTCAAGGTCACCCAGGGGTCATCTGAGGTCAAATTAGTAAAAACTGTTTTCCGCCTATTTTCTCAGAGACTAGGGGTCGCACGTTCCTCAAACTTGGTGGGTGGGTGCATCTGGACCTCAGACAGAACAAGTTTGTTTCGGTAAGTGGGCCAAGATCACCCGAGGTCATCCAGTGGTCATATAAGGTCAAATTAGTAAAAACTGTCGTATGGGCATGAAACTTGATGGGTACAGTCAACTTTTAGAGTCAAATTTTGGACGGTCATTTTGGGGTCATCCGGGGTCACCCAGGGGTCATCTGAGGTCAAATTAGTAAAAAATGTTTTCCGCCTATTTTCTCAGAGACTAGGGGTCGCACGTTCCTCAAACTTGGTGGGTGGGTGCATCTGGACCTCAGACAGAACAAGTTTGTTTCGGATCACCCGAGGTCATCCAGGGGTCATATAAGGTCAAATTAGTAAAAACTATCGTATGGGCATGAAACTTGGTGGGTACAGTCACCTTTAGAGTCAACTTTTTTGACGGTCATTTTGGGGTCATCCAAGGTCAAATTACTAAAAACTGTTGTATGGGCATGAAACGTGGTGGGTACAGTCAACATTTTTAGAGTCAAATTTTGGAAGGTCATTTCGAGGTCACAAGGGGTCATCTGAGGTCAAATTAGTAAAAACTGTCCTATGGGCATAAAACTTGGTGGGTACAGTCACCATCAGCCAGGAAATCGCGACAGCCGAGAACCGCCAAATACGGGTAACCGCCTATCTATATAATAATACGCATCGTCTATCTGTCTGTCTGTCTATCTGTGTGTGTATCTGTCTGTGTGCCTGTCCGCCTATTTTCTCGGAGACTAGGGGTCGCACGTTCCTCAAACTTGGTGGGTGGGTGCAGCTTGACCCCATACAGAACAAGTTTGTATTGGTTAGTGGGTCAAGGTCACCCAATGTCATCCAGGGTCAAATTAGTAAAAACTGTTTTTCTCAGAAACTGGGGGTCGCACGTTCCTCAAACTTGACGGGTGGGTGCGTCTTGACCCGGGACAGAACAAGTTTGTATTGGTTAGTGGGTCAAGGTCACCAGAGGTCATCTAGGGGTCAAATTAGTAAAAACTGTCATATGGGCATGCAACTTGGTGGGTAGGTGGATCTTGACCTAAGACGGAACAAGTTTGTATTGGTTAGTGGGTCAAGGTCACCCAGGGTCATCTGAGGTCAAATTAGTAAAAACTGTTTTCCGCCTATTTTCTCGGAGACTAGGGGTCACACGTTCCTCAAACTTGGTGGGTGGGTGCATCTGGACCTCAGACAGAACAAGTTTGCTTCGGTTAGTGGGCCAAGATCACCCGAGGTCATCCAGGGGTCATCTGAGGTCAAATTAGTAAAAACTGTTATATGGGCATGGAACTTGGTGGGTACAGTCAACTTTTAGAGTCAAATGTTTGGACGGTCATTTTGGGGTCATCCGGGGTCACCCAGGGTCATCTGAGGTCAAATTAGTAAAAATGTCGTATGGGCATGAAACTTGGTGAGTACAGTCAGCATCAGCCAGGTAATCGCGACAGCCGAGAACCGCCAAATACGGGTAACCGCCTAGTATCTATATAATACGTAATGTGAAATCAACAAGATATTCAATGAATGTTCAATTTACAGTATGCCGAATTCTTCTTTTTATCAGCGATGTTTCAATACTTTTGGCTAGTGTCTGTATAATAACATGCATAAACTTGGGCAATATTTTCAGTTTACTAGTTTAATAATAATAATAATAATAATAATAATAATAATAATAATAATAATAATAATAATAACAGGCTCTTATATAGCGCCCTTAACCCAGAGGGTCTCAATGCGCTTAACAAACTAAAAACAATTATAAAAAAGATCATACAAAGATAAAACTTTTACAGAAAAATTGTACATCGGGTCCGAGAGAGATGGAACAAGAGCGGGCGACAAACAGAAATGACATCTATAATCAGTTGGTGGCCGCATTGCATTCTCTAAATTCAGTAAATTTTCATCGTCAACCGTGTAATTGAATGGGATTATTTTTAAATTTTAAAACGCTTGAAATATCACAAACAAATATGCCTATGTTGATAAATAATATAAATACAAGCTAAAACCGTTGGGGTTCGATAATGAACCCCACAAAACTAACCGAGTATATTGGAAAATGCCATACGGCCGGGCGGTTTCACAAGTTGCCGGCTCGATCATGTCATCCGCCGCCTGTCTATAATATTGTCCGATTCACACAAGCAAATTGAATTCACACTTACGTGTAATTTTCGTGACTTATCCAAGCTCACTTCCTCAGCACTCTGATGGATTGCTGGTACTAGACGTGGTATGACATGACATCTCTTTCAAACATCAACCTACAACCTCTGCAACCAATGAGTTTAGTTTAGCGCAGATGGTGTGAAAGATATACATTCTAAATTAGAACCCTCTACAGCACACCACTCTTCGTCATACATAAATTCTCCCAGCCACATTTCCCTAACATATTAAATATGATTTTTTTCAAACAGGAAATTTAATTCGGCAGAGGTGGGGCTCGAACTCACGCCGCACCGCTATCGTGAATTCTGAATGAGCCTAGCGCCTTAGACCGCTCGGCCACCTAACTTATTGGTATCCATGTTGAAACTTTTTTGAACATATAATCGCAACTTCAACATAGGCTTACCAAGTGACAAGCAAAGACAGAAAACGTACCATATTTTATTTGCTTAGAAACATTAATGTGTATTAATAGCGCTCAATTGTTGATAACTGCGTGTTCTACATACAGAAATCCGACAATAAATGGGCCTCCCATACATGCACAATGCATTATATCGATTTTGACTCGCCGGGCCACGTGCTACTCCTATATACATGTGGGTCAGTATATGGAGCCTACCATTTTTCGTGTATACACGGTCTGGATTTTTGCAATTTATAGTAGAAGTCCACGTAGGTCCCCAAAGTGTCTTTCAGATATTAAAAGATTAGATTCCCATGAACATGATAAAGACGAAATAGTAATCTTTAGTTGGGACCTACATAAAAATTACATAAAATTTTAACCATCAATTCAGTGTTAATTTCCACTAAATTCAGAAAATATTTTGGCGTATATAAAATTGAAATAAAATGTGGGTATCACGAATCGTCATATATGATGTACAGTTAATATTTTTTATACATTATGATGCTTCAGTTTTTACACAAAAATATTTCATTGAAAACCCTCGGCTATTTTAAAAAGGTAATCAGCATTAAATTGTTTCTTATTCTAGCAGCCTTTTAGAAATACTGGTGAACGGCGTCCACTGCTGTACCTCTACTGTTTGATCGTTTCATCCAGATAATTACTGTAACAATAATTACAATATCAATACTGTACTTTGAAACATTTTACGTTTGTTGAAATGTCAAACAAGCCAGATAATATGACCAGTGTTTACAAACATGCATTTCTCTTATTAAAAGTTTGTTGAACTGACCAATATTATCTTGACCTTATCATATATTGAGACCTGCAAAAGTAGTAGCGATAATACTTGATTTTTGACGTGGATATGCGGTTACCCTATGGTAATTTTATTTTAGAAGTAAACACGACGAGGCTACTGTACATTTTCAATGGGGGTGAACTTTGACGTTTCCATAAAAACGTTTTGTACTGGAATTTCGCTGACAGTTTGGTCTTCACAGGAAATCTGTGTGTATTTGTATTTCACAAGAAATATTAACATACAGGGTGTCCCAAAAAAAAGGCCCCTCATTGCGCCCTCTTTTTCTCCTATTTATGAAAAGTTTATTAAATATATTTTGGTATGTAAAGAAACCTTTAATCGTTAGCTTTAATAAACCAAAACAATTATTTCAATCGGCTCACAACCTTTGAAGATACGCCCTTTGAATAAAAGTACCCTTTTTCACTCTGTCCACGGATAGCAAACAGAGTGGTTGGGATGGCTCATGCTGTGGAGTGGCCTGCACGATCACCAGACCTCACACCACTTGATTGTTTTCCTTTGTGGCAAAATCCAAGATCTTCTCAAACGTATTACTGAATGCATTCGCAAGTATCCGGCGCACAATGATGGTACGCAACGCATTATTGATGTAATGGGGACCAAGGCTGAAACCTGGATTCGCCAAGAAGTCAACCAGAGGGCAGAGCAGCACAGTAAACTCACTTCAGAAGAATCAAAGACAAACCAAACAGCCTTTTAGGGCTACCTTTTATCCTAAAAAGAGAAATGACTTATGTTGTAAATAAAAAAAGCAAGACACTACAAAGTAAGAAAGTAAGAAACATAATAAAACAAAAAGGCATAAATAATCAAGAAAAGTAATTGCAAGTAAAGCAAAAGAAGTCCCATTCGGCATCCAATTTACCCACAAATTAATGACACTATTAACAAAATCCATTGCCCATAAAGCCCATTCCATATAAAAAGTTATTTTATAAAGTTATCATTGAGGAATGTTTGATATTCATGCATGGTATGTGTACTCCTATTCAATCTTTGAAGTAGTAAAACCTTCTCCGTGGACAGAGTGAAAAACGGGTACATTTCTTTAAAAGAATACCTTCAAAAGTTGTGAGCCGATGGATATAATTGTTTTAGTTTATTAAAGCTAACGACTCAAGGTTTCTTTACATACCAAAATATATTTGATAAACGTTTCAGAAATAGGAGAAAAAGAGGGCGCAATGGGGAGCCTCTTTTTTTGGAACACCCTGTATGTAGGAATGAATAAAAATGTTTTAGAAAAATGTGTTTTTGAAGGAAGTGCAATGTTCGCCGCCATTGCAAATGCACTGCAGCCTCCTCGTGTTTATCTCCAAAAAAATCGGCAAATATTACCCATAATGCATCATGATTCTGGAATTGCGAACTGGCTTATTTTACCTATTTTATAGTAGGCCTTTTCACACGTAGCGAGCGAAAGAAATAGCCTTACCGTCGTTTTATCTTTTCGGTTTCAGTTTTCGGTTTCGGATCTCATTGTTATTTTGAAGTGTTAGCATGGTACGTGTGAACAATCCTTTTATTCTAGTCTTTTGTTGCCTACAGAAAAGTTGAACGAAGATAACTTCTATTTCGGTTTCAGGAGTTCTGTTAATTTCTGACATGAAAAATGGGAGATGAGAGGGTTGATGCTAATCTAGACAAAAGAAATGTTTAAATTTTACGGTCGTAAATTCGCGATAAATTGTACGGCTTCAATTGACTTGCGTTGGGTGTATAGGTACTTCAGCCTAGGCGGGAGTAGCTCGTGAAAATAGCCCAGCGTAGAAATATACATTAATCACTGGTAATCAGTGTTGCCAAGAATTACGTATACTTGTTCGTGCAATCGCGCAAAAATCGGTCATATGATTATGTAGAGATGAAACGGGGAATTATTTTCGTCCCAAATACACCTTAAAAGATGATAATATGCAACACCAGAGAAGTGCGTTGAAGTGAAACTAAATGCATTTCTTTCATTGGAATTGGCAATCTGATTGTTGCTTCAGGCAAAATTGCCAGACTCAAATCTATTTTAAATGTATTATTTGTCAGGGGAAATGAGAGAGTGGGGATGATGAGATGAGGAGATGTTCGGGTGGAGGAGAGGAGAGGAGAGGAGAGGAGAGGAGATCGAGAGAAGAGGAGATCGAGAGAAGAGAGTAGGACGAGTAGAGCAGGGAGGAGTTTATTCCGTTTAGTTTATTTTTTCCAAATTTATCATACGCCTCCTGCTAAAACAGTGAGAGGCGGAGAAGGGTAAAGGAAATACAACATCCAATATAATTCAGATATCCACATAATTCAAAAGATGACACAGGTGAGAGTTGGGGAGGGGGCGAGACAGACCAGGAGACAGACAGACAAGTAAGAGAAGAAAGCGAGGGGAGATGAGGCAGGGGTCCTTTTTTAAATGTCACAATAATATAGACCAGAATGATATCAAATTTGCGTTCGGACATGATGTAGGCCTATCCTGCCTAGTTAAATGAGAGACATGAGTAAGATTGCTCACTGAAGCACCAGTGTTGCATATTATTGACTTATCCAACCTTCATTGACAGACATAAGTGTGATTGACAGCACCTATTATTACCTCTTAAAATGAGAAGCATGATGCCCCAAACGTAACAATGAAGTCAAATTACACACCATCTAACTTAATCCCTTACGTTTTCGTTACTGAACAATAGAGCTCCCGAAACAGAAGAGATAAAACGACAGTTAATAAATAGCTCCATGACCTCCAAAACCAATATCATCCGAGAATCACTCTGCTCAGGATTTCGGGCGTCGTGGTTCTCGGGTTAAATTGGAGGCCATAGTGCAGACGAATCTAATTTCACGCATTTCTACACCTCAATGGCTGCCAGGTTGGGTCCCCGTCGGCTCCATTTCACCTAAAATGTGAAATGATGCGGCCTTGGAGGATATTTTTAACTGCATTCTATCACCTGTGTTACACGTAGACAAAAGAATAATGATAGTGTACAACACAAAAGAATCTAACATCAAATTTTAAGCGGCTTTAATCCACCCAAATGGGCAGTCACTACACCAGTTTGGTGCATGCGAGGACCCGTTATGGCCGACCAAATCGTGACCATGACTTGGCTCGTTGGATTCGTCTATAGGGCTACGAAAAAACGTGATTTTGGGCTTCAAAATCGTCTAATGATCTCTTTCGACCTCCCCCCTCCTTCCGCTCGCCCGCCGGAAGACCGATTGAGCATCCTGAAATTAAATTTAGCGTCCATTAAATTAATTGTCTTATATTTTGATAGATAGTTAAATCAATATGTTTCCTTTTGCCCAATTTACCATGTTTTATAGCTTTGACGTTGATGACCGAGTGTCACGTGTGTTTGCTGCAGATGTATCCCAATCCATATATGAATGGTACATTGCAGTGGTCTTTGAAAGAGGAAGATCTGTGTTGGTGCACTCGGGTGGTAGCACCCAAAATCAAAATCACAACATGGACAAAAAGTGAGAAGTACTGCTCTGATACGAATGAGGTCACAAACTTGGTACCTCGTATGTGGTTAACTAATGAAACGTTTCGCCAGCTAACTTCATTGAAACATTGTCACAATGAAATGTTAGCTGTGTCTCTGAAGAACAATATCACATGTGGTAAGTCGTAACAATTAATGACTTTATTTTCTTTCTTCTTGTTTTAAGTAGCAAGTAGCAAATGAAATTCTTTATTGTTTATCCAGCACAACAACAATTAAATCAAAGCAAATCATAAAAGATTTTCCTAGCTGTTAGCTCAGTTGGGGAGCTATTTAGGGGTGGGGTGTCACTAAATGCGCACAATTCTTCCCGTTAAAATTTAAAAAAATATACTGAGCTGATCGCTGATTCCTTACAAATATTATTTTATAGTATAAGGGCTGTGGTATGATACATTGTGCCGTGCAATTTTAATGATTAAAAAATCCCACCTATTTAGATACGTTATAGGTCCAAGAAAAACTGAGGTATGGCAGAGGGCAGCCATCCTGGTTTTCAAAATGGGCGCCGTTTTGATATTTATTTTTACTATAGTCTGAGTTGCGAATATCCTATGAGGCTAATTGTGGTGGCAATACCCACATTTCCAATACCTGGGGCCAATAAACATGGGGTCAGCTTGCTAAGGGAACAATCAGACTGGCAGCAATCTTGATTTTCAAAATGGCTGCCATTTTATCATTTTTACTATAACTGGAGTTGTGAATATCCTATAAGCCTCATTTTAGTGGTAATACCCACATTGTCAATACCAACAAGTTCAAAAAACATGGTACCAGATTGCCAGGGGTACAATGAGATTAACAGCTATCTGGATTTTCAAAATGACTACCATTTATGGCCTATTTATCACAATGACTCTGAATGTCGTATCATGTTCTTCAGAGAAATGCTCACATACTTGTAAATTACTAATGAATTGAAAATGCATTTTGCTTTCACTTTGCAACTTTCAGTCATTTGCACAAGTTACTGCACTAGACAAGTTACTGCACAAGTACACTTCTCTAATACTGACTAAACTTAATATATAATACATCAAGGATTAAACGGTATTTTGCCTATGGTAACTAACCCAAATCATATTCATACACATATAGTTCTTTTCTGGTATCAACTTCACCATCTGATAGGGACACATTTTCTTATCTCACATTCATTTGACTCAATAGAACAGCCACAAAATTTGCTAAGTCAGAGCTCGTTTTAATATTTTTGGTAATAAACTATACTGTCGATGACTGCAACACATTTGGTAGCAGAGGTATCAGCTTGTTAGGCATAATTGCTTTTGTATCAATTTGCGCACACAAATTCTTCCTGGTTGCTCCTGCAAAGGCAGTTGCTGGTATATATAACCACCATGAGACTTACGGACTTACGGAATTGATGGGTAGTGTTTAGGCACTCGCCTTTATATCCCCATATCTTTGCCAATAGTTCTGGAGCTGCGCTATGGTCGCCAAATTATTCTGATGTATCTCAGTGGCAGCGGAATAAATATTGATGAAATGTCCTGGTACTACGGTATAATATAAAGTGCGAGTTAAACCACCAAGATGTATTCATTTATTTAATTAATTAATATTAATTAATTACATCCAGGTATGTGTAGTGGAAATTGGATTGCATTTGGTCATCACTGCTACTACTTCAATCACAATGCTAGAGTTAGTTTTGCACAAGCTCAATCTGATTGTGAAAGCATGGGTGCTAACCTAGCAAGTATCCATAACCAACTTGAACAGGACTTCATTGGGTGTAAGTAAACTTTAATATACTAGATTCATTTACTCCAGTATGCATTCCAGAAACAGTTAAACAAATTCCATTTTTCTTCTATAACATCCAATGTTTAATTTTTGGTTGATTTCTTAACCATTGTTTTTCAAAGGCTTATAAATTTGAAAAATAACGTATTTCTTATATTCAGTGAACACTGTGCACGATGGTGTTTCAGATGAATGGTTTGGATATTTGATTGGGTTGCATGACCAGGTTACCGAGAATACCTTCGAATGGACGGACGGATCAGTGGTGAGTAGAACTAACAATATTACTTCATGGTCATCAAAGAGTATAAAGGAAAAGTACATACTTTCGGTAGAAGAAAAAAGGAACTGTATGTTGTAATCGTTGGTCATCCAGGGGCAGTTAAAACTACTTTGTGTGGAAGAATGGACATATAATATATACGTTTATAAAGTAGTTTTTGTTACAAAAAAGGTTCATCTCCTCAGTAGGACGATAGTCAAGGTCAATGTAGTCAGGATTGTTTGTGATGGACGAGATGCTCTGAGATGATCTTAAACATCAGGGTCCGAACATGTGAATTCGTCTTTCACCTGTATCTTGATATAAGAATAACGAAGCATCATTAATTTGATCTCGTGCGCTAGTTTGTATATGTTTGAATGTTTCCATGTTCCAGTGTATGATGCCGAAGCCTCTTCCCTTGTTTGTATGATTAATTAGGCTGGCGGGTAAGCATCATTAATTGATCTTGTATACTGGTATGCAATATGTTGTTTATACAGCCTGTCTCAAAACAAATTATGCAAGTGAAAAGCGACCTCTTTGGCAATTAGAAAATACCGTTGTGACATGATGCTTACATCAACGTCAAAGGCGTAGTCTTAGCTCTTAAATGGCGTTTGTTCTGTTCAATTTGCTTTTTTAAATCTCGAGATATGTTTAGTTAACAACGAAAGGGTAAAATCACAATTGTGCCACTTTTACTAGGGAAGAGGGCTGTACATGTAATCAATGATAGCATCAAGTTTATCAAGAGTTCCTTCGTGAAATCAAAAGAATGCATCAATTACACAACAATACAAAATTGTTTTCACTGTATACTGTTTTGTCATGATACAGGTATAATGACTCTCTTTTTCCAATTAAAACAGATTAAAAGATAAATAAATATTTCACATTCTGCTGTAAAATTAAATACATGTACATGTTAACATGGTCAATGATTTTATACTGTTGTCCTTGTCACTCAAGACATGTTAAAAGACAAACAAATATTGCACACTTATAGGTTAATGAACACGTATTACTTGTTGGGAGCGAAATTAGACAAAATAATGCACGCGCGCTGATGTTGATGCATCTAATGCACGAGCCCCGAAGCACGAGTCCCTAGTAAAAGTGGCACAATTGTGATTTTACCCTTTCGTAGTTAACTAAGCATACCTCGAGATTAAAACAAGCAAATTGAACAATTTTCTAATCGCCAAAGAAGGCGCTTTTCACTTGCACAATTTTTTGAGACAAGCTGTACTGTTTACCCTGATTGCTCATATCCATAAGTACTAGACGACTTGAGTCCTGTTTATCAGGGGCAGTCTGTGTAGCTCAGTGGTTAGACCGCTTGCCCGACAAGCGAGAGGTCTGGGGTTCAAGTCTTCGCACAGGCATGTATGTCTGGAGTTTTTACTCTGGTATATCTGTCTATGCATGTCATGTTTCCATTTGTAAATTCGTGTTTAATTGTGCTAGTGTGCGATGCGTAATTCTTCTTTCCCCAGTAGGCCTATACTTAATGTAGTTAAGATATGGTAAATTTGAAAGAAAACAAATTGGTCACTTTTGTATTTATGGTCCAAAGGTTTCCATGTGATAATGTCTTTTGATGAAAAGGACAATGTTTTACATACATGTTCCATTGCATTTGTCAAATCCAAGATGGCCGCCATCAGATACATTAATAATACAGCCTGTCTCAAAAAAATTGTGCAAGTGGAAAGCACCATATCTTTGGCAATTAGAAAATACTGTTGTGACAGAATGCTTACACCAACGTCAGCCTTTCAATACCGTTTGTTTCATTCATTTTGGTTTCGGCAATCCAGAGATCTGCTTCACTAACACAAATGCAAGACAACCCTTTTGTGCCACTTTTTAGAAAATTGAATAGAATGTTATATCCAATTACCTGTACAGTACAGTTAATAAAAGAACATTCATTTGTAAGATTAGAAATGATTGTGTAACAATTGCTCAGTATGTAGTTTTATTGAACACGAGGCAGTGCCGCCGACAAGGGAGGGCAACCGGGTACGTTACCACGGGGCCCGGGGTCCTAGGGGGTCCGTAAAAAGTGAAGAAAACTTACTTTACAATGGGGCAGTAAAAGCAAAGAAAAGGGACCTCAGGGCCCGTAAAAGATATCTTATAATTAAGGCATAAAGGTATATTTTCTTTGCTTTACTATACGGGCCAACAAAGGTCTCTTTTCTTGTCTATTAGGCCTAAGGTATCTCTTCTTTGCTTTTTACGGGCCCTCCGAAGTCTCCTTTTTTATGGGTCCATTAAGGTATCTTTTCTTTTCTAATTAAGCTTCTTTTACATACTAAGGTCTCTTCTTTCCTTAACGGGCCTATGGTATCATTTCTTTGCTTTTACGGGCTCCATTGCGGTCTCTTTTTCTTTACCTTTACGGGTCCATTATATAAGGTTTGTTTTCTTTGCTCTTTTACGGCCCATAAAAAGCAAACAAAAGTAGCGAGCCCGTAAAAAACAAAGAAAAGAGATGTGCTTTTTTTTTAAATACAAGATAGCCTTTAAAGCACACACGCTAATAAATATTTCACTTGAATTTACTGTTTGCTTTTGCCAAAATGATCATCTTCGATATAATGAAATCTTCGAGAAATCAGGGAGTGCAGCTTAATCGTGAGAACACAAATTGCAGTTTATTATCTGATCATTTATCTTAAATTTTGCCATTTTATCGCGCTTCGTACGGAGTTTGTAAAAGTCCACTCTGGGGGAAAAAGTCGCTCATTCGAATTGCAAATTTTTGCTCGCTTCGCGCGCTTTCGTATACTTGGGATCATTTTAGCTTCAAATTGGCAAATTGTTCGCACTTCGCGTGGAAGTTGTTAAGAGAAACTTAATCTGGGAGCAAAATACCACTTTCAAATTCGTGCGCGCTTCTCGCGCATTTGTCTTCTTCAATGTTCTTATTTGATTGTTGGCAGCTAAACATGTTACTTTCGCTCCGCTGTCGTATGTTCAAGGAATTTAGACCAACCTCCCTCGCCCATGTCACAAAAAAAATTGACTTAACTGCTGCCCCCTCCCCCCCCCCGGGGGAACACACACTAATGAAGTCCTGCACCGTCATCACTGATCGAAGGGGCCCTGCGCTCATATTACCCCCGGGCCCGTAATGGCTCTCGCCCGGTCCCCGCACTCCGTGCATCCGCGGGTATTCATGCTTGTCTTTGAAAGAGGAAGATCTGTGTTGGTGCACTCGGGTGGTAGCACCCAAAATCAAAATCACAACATGGACAAAAAGTGAGAAGTACTGCTCTGATACGAATGAGGTCACAAACTTGGTACCTCGTATGTGGTTAACTAATGAAACGGTTCGCCAGCTAACTTCATTGAAACATTGTCACAATGAAATGTTAGCTGTGTCTCTGAAGAACAATATCACATGTGGTAAGTCGTAACAATTAATGACTTTATTTTCTTTCTTCTTGTTTTAAGTAGCAAGTAGCAAATGAAATTCTTTATTGTTTATCCAGCACAACAACAATTAAATCAAAGCAAATCATAAAAGATTTTCCTAGCTGTTAGCTCAGTTGGGGAGCTATTTAGGGGTGGGGTGTCACTAAATGCGCACAATTCTTCCCGTTAAAATTTAAAAAAATATACTGAGCTGATCGCTGATTCCTTACAAATATTATTTTATAGTATAAGGGCTGTGGTATGATACATTGTGCCGTGCAATTTTAATGATTAAAAAATCCCACCTATTTAGATACGTTATAGGTCCAAGAAAAACTGAGGTATGGCAGAGGGCAGCCATCCTGGTTTTCAAAATGGGCGCCGTTTTGATATTTATTTTTACTATAGTCTGAGTTGCGAATATCCTATGAGGCTAATTGTGGTGGCAATACCCACATTTCCAATACCTGGGGCCAATAAACATGGGGTCAGCTTGCTAAGGGAACAATCAGACTGGCAGCAATCTTGATTTTCAAAATGGCTGCCATTTTATCATTTTTTACTATAACTGGAGTTGTGAATATCCTATAAGCCTCATTTTAGTGGTAATACCCACATTGTCAATACCAACAAGTTCAAAAAACATGGTACCAGATTGCCAGGGGTACAATGAGATTAACAGCTATCTGGATTTTCAAAATGACTACCATTTATGGCCTATTTATCACAATGACTCTGAATGTCGTATCATGTTCTTCAGAGAAATGCTCACATACTTGTAAATTACTAATGAATTGAAAATGCATTTTGCTTTCACTTTGCAACTTTCAGTCATTTGCACAAGTTACTGCACTAGACAAGTTACTGCACAAGTACACTTCTCTAATACTGACTAAACTTAATATATAATACATCAAGGATTAAACGGTATTTTGCCTATGGTAACTAACCCAAATCATATTCATACACATATAGTTCTTTTCTGGTATCAACTTCACCATCTGATAGGGACACATTTTCTTATCTCACATTCATTTGACTCAATAGAACAGCCACAAAATTTGCTAAGTCAGAGCTCGTTTTAATATTTTTGGTAATAAACTATACTGTCGATGACTGCAACACATTTGGTAGCAGAGGTATCAGCTTGTTAGGCATAATTGCTTTTGTATCAATTTGCGCACACAAATTCTTCCTGGTTGCTCCTGCAAAGGCAGTTGCTGGTATATATAACCACCATGAGACTTACGGACTTACGGAATTGATGGGTAGTGTTTAGGCACTCGCCTTTATATCCCCATATCTTTGCCAATAGTTCTGGAGCTGCGCTATGGTCGCCAAATTATTCTGATGTATCTCAGTGGCAGCGGAATAAATATTGATGAAATGTCCTGGTACTACGGTATAATATAAAGTGCGAGTTAAACCACCAAGATGTATTCATTTATTTAATTAATTAATATTAATTAATTACATCCAGGTATGTGTAGTGGAAATTGGATTGCATTTGGTCATCACTGCTACTACTTCAATCACAATGCTAGAGTTAGTTTTGCACAAGCTCAATCTGATTGTGAAAGCATGGGTGCTAACCTAGCAAGTATCCATAACCAACTTGAACAGGACTTCATTGGGTGTAAGTAAACTTTAATATACTAGATTCATTTACTCCAGTATGCATTCCAGAAACAGTTAAACAAATTCCATTTTTCTTCTATAACACCCAATGTTTAATTTTTGGTTGATTTCTTAACCATTGTTTTTCAAAGGCTTATAAATTTGAAAAATAACGTATTTCTTATATTCAGTGAACACTGTGCACGATGGTGTTTCAGATGAATGGTTTGGATATTTGATTGGGTTGCATGACCAGGTTACCGAGAATACCTTCGAATGGACGGACGGATCAGTGGTGAGTAGAACTAACAATATTACTTCATGGTCATCAAAGAGTATAAAGGAAAAGTACATACTTTCGGTAGAAGAAAAAAGGGAACTGTATGTTGTAATCGTTGGTCATCCAGGGGCAGTTAAAACTACTTTGTGTGGAAGAATGGACATATAATATATACGTTTATAAAGTAGTTTTTGTTACAAAAAAGGTTCATCTCCTCAGTAGGACGATAGTCAAGGTCAATGTAGTCAGGATTGTTTGTGATGGACGAGATGCTCTGAGATGATCTTAAACATCAGGGTCCGAACATGTGAATTCGTCTTTCACCTGTATCTTGATATAAGAATAACGAAGCATCATTAATTTGATCTCGTGCGCTAGTTTGTATATGTTTGAATGTTTCCATGTTCCAGTGTATGATGCCGAAGCCTCTTCCCTTGTTTGTATGATTAATTAGGCTGGCGGGTAAGCATCATTAATTGATCTTGTATACTGGTATGCAATATGTTGTTTATACAGCCTGTCTCAAAACAAATTATGCAAGTGAAAAGCGACCTCTTTGGCAATTAGAAAATACCGTTGTGACATGATGCTTACATCAACGTCAAAGGCGTAGTCTTAGCTCTTAAATGCCGTTTGTTCTGTTCAATTTGCTTTTTTAAATCTCGAGATATGTTTAGTTAACAACGAAAGGGTAAAATCACAATTGTGCCACTTTTACTAGGGAAGAGGGCTGTACATGTAATCAATGATAGCATCAAGTTTATCAAGAGTTCCTTCGTGAAATCAAAAGAATGCATCAATTACACAACAATACAAAATTGTTTTCACTGTATACTGTTTTGTCATGATACAGGTATAATGACTCTCTTTTTCCAATTAAAACAGATTAAAAGATAAATAAATATTTCACATTCTGCTGTAAAATTAAATACATGTACATGTTAACATGGTCAATGATTTTATACTGTTGTCCTTGTCACTCAAGACATGTTAAAAGACAAACAAATATTGCACACTTATAGGTTAATGAACACGTATTACTTGTTGGGAGCGAAATTAGACAAAATAATGCACGCGCGCTGATGTTGATGCATCTAATGCACGAGCCCCGAAGCACGAGTCCCTAGTAAAAGTGGCACAATTGTGATTTTACCCTTTCGTAGTTAACTAAGCATACCTCGAGATTAAAACAAGCAAATTGAACAATTTTCTAATCGCCAAAGAAGGCGCTTTTCACTTGCACAATTTTTTGAGACAAGCTGTACTGTTTACCCTGATTGCTCATATCCATAAGTACTAGACGACTTGAGTCCTGTTTATCAGGGGCAGTCTGTGTAGCTCAGTGGTTAGACCGCTTGCCCGACAAGCGAGAGGTCTGGGGTTCAAGTCTTCGCACAGGCATGTATGTCTGGAGTTTTTACTCTGGTATATCTGTCTATGCATGTCATGTTTCCATTTGTAAATTCGTGTTTAATTGTGCTAGTGTGCGATGCGTAATTCTTCTTTCCCCAGTAGGCCTATACTTAATGTAGTTAAGATATGGTAAATTTGAAAGAAAACAAATTGGTCACTTTTGTATTTATGGTCCAAAGGTTTCCATGTGATAATGTCTTTTGATGAAAAGGACAATGTTTTACATACATGTTCCATTGCATTTGTCAAATCCAAGATGGCCGCCATCAGATACATTAATAATACAGCCTGTCTCAAAAAAATTGTGCAAGTGGAAAGCACCATATCTTTGGCAATTAGAAAATACTGTTGTGACAGAATGCTTACACCAACGTCAGCCTTTCAATACCGTTTGTTTCATTCATTTTGGTTTCGGCAATCCAGAGATCTGCTTCACTAACACAAATGCAAGACAACCCTTTTGTGCCACTTTTTAGAAAATTGAATAGAATGTTATATCCAATTACCTGTACAGTACAGTTAATAAAAGAACATTCATTTGTAAGATTAGAAATGATTGTGTAACAATTGCTCAGTATGTAGTTTTATTGAACACGAGGCAGTGCCGCCGACAAGGGAGGGCAACGGGTACGTTACCACGGGGCCTGGGGTCCTAGGGGGTCCGTAAAAAGTGAAGAAAACTTACTTTACAATGGGGCAGTAAAAGCAAAGAAAAGGGACCTCAGGGGCCCGTAAAAGATATCTTATAATTAAGGCATAAAGGTATATTTTCTTTGCTTTACTATACGGGCCAACAAAGGTCTCTTTTCTTGTCTATTAGGCCTAAGGTATCTCTTCTTTGCTTTTTACGGGCCCTCCGAGGTCTCTGTTTTTTCTTTTTATGGGTCCATTAAGGTATCTTTTCTTTTCTAATTAAGCTTCTTTTACATACTAAGGTCTCTTCTTTCCTTAACGGGCCTATGGTATCATTTCTTTGCTTTTTACGGGCTCCATTGCGGTCTCTTTTTCTTTACCTTTACGGGTCCATTATATAAGGTTTGTTTTCTTTGCTCTTTTACGGCCCATAAAAAGCAAACAAAAGTAGCGAGCCCGTAAAAAACAAAGAAAAGAGATGTGCTTTTTTTTTTAAATACAAGATAGCCTTTAAAGCACACACGCTAATAAATATTTCACTTGAATTTACTGTTTGCTTTTGCCAAAATGATCATCTTCGATATAATGAAATCTTCGAGAAATCAGGGAGTGCAGCTTAATCGTGAGAACACAAATTGCAGTTTATTATCTGATCATTTATCTTAAATTTTGCCATTTTATCGCGCTTCGTACGGAGTTTGTAAAAGTCCACTCTGGGGAAAAAGTCGCTCATTCGAATTGTAAATTTTTGCTTGCTTCGCGCGCTTTCGTATACTTGGGATCATTTTAGCTTCAAATTGGCAAATTGTTCGCACTTCGCGTGGAAGTTGTTAAGAGAAACTTAATCTGGGAGCAAAATACCACTTTCAAATTCGTGCGCGCTTCTCGCGCATTTGTCTTCTTCAATGTTCTTATTTGATTGTTGGCAGCTAAACATGTTACTTTCGCTCCGCTGTCGTATGTTCAAGGAATTTAGACCAACCTCCCTCGCCCATGTCACAAAAAAATTGACTTAACTGCTGCCCCCTCCCCCCCCCCCCGGGGGGAACACACACTAATGAAGTCCTGCACCGTCATCACTGATCGAAGGGGCCCTGCGCTCATATTACCCCCGGGCCCGTAATGGCTCTCGCCCGGTCCCCGCACTCCGTGCATCCGCGGGTATTCATGCTTGTCGGTGAACTTTAAAATCACCCCCTTTTGCATCTCATTTCGCAAAGTTTTTAGGGTAAAAACACCCCTTTTTTTAGCGATTTCACGAATTATTTGCCCTTCGATAATACCCCTATTTTCGCTAAAACGCGAATGATATTTCTAATATACTCTTTTCTGGCAGAAACGCGTCGGCTGCTCGATGTACCCTTTTTTTCAATTTTGCGAACACGTGGTTTGAAAAAACACCCCTTTTTTTGTGTGTCTCGCGAATCGCGTTTCTTCATCTGAATACACCCCTTATTTCGCGAAATTTTCGACGAGCATGAATACCCGCGGATGCACGGAGTGCGGGGACCGGGGGCTCTCGGCGGCACTGACACGAGGGCAGCAAGATGCATTGCTATAGGCGGCGGTCACGTAGAAGGAAGGGGCTGTGAGTGACCCATGTACAAGAACAATAATGTTAAAGACCAAACTGTACATTGGAATATACTGTTAATTTCAAGCAATCGGATTTAGCTGCTGCACACTCGGAAATATTATAATTTGTACTTATGATTTGATGAAAATCATCAATGGATTTTAAATCTTTAGTATAAAATTTCAAAACGTATACCACTCTATATGATGTGCAATATTTCGTTGACATGATTTTAATTTTACAACAGAGTGTGCAATATTTGTCTGTCTTTTAACATATGTCTTGAGTGACATACAATAGAGAACAGTATTTACCATGATAAAATCATTGACATGTACATGTATTTAATTTTACAGCAGAATATGAAATATTTGTTTATCTTCTAATCTGTTTAAGTGGAAAATGGAAACCATTATTCTTGTATCATGATAAAACAGTAAAAACAATAAAAACAATTTTGTATTGTTGTGTAATCGATGCATTCCTATGACTTCACGGCGGCGAAGGAACTCTTGATAAACTTGATGCTATCATTGATTTACATGTAGGCCTACAGCCTTAGTATAAACAGTGGCACAATTGTGATGTTACCCTTTCTTTGTTAACTAAACATATCTCGAGATTAAAACGAGCAAATAAGTAGTAGAGATTTACTCCCGGGGGCACATTAAAAAAAAATTTTGGTGTGTATGTTCCCCCGGAATTTTAAGGTAGTGGGTCTTTGGAAGCTCACGGCCTACCGGTAAAAGGGGGTCTTTTGGAGCTGCAAACAAGTAAAATGGGGACTTTTGGCTGCGAACTGTCGAAATCAAGGGTCTTTCTTGGCTTTCTGGTTGAAAATCGCCTTAAAAAGCCAGAAATACCAGGAATAAGCAATTTTGGGGTCTTTTAGAGCTGAAATTATCAAAATCAAGGGTTTTTCGGAGCTCTATTTTGGTCAAATATATGGGGTCTTTCGGAGCTGCAATATCCAAAAAGGGGGCCCTTTCCGGGGGAGCATACCCGTATGGTCATTTGTGTTAAGTGCCACCCGTAATTTACTGCAGGGACCCTTCGTAAAGTTACGTCTAGTAAAAGGATCAGATCCATTCTACATTTGACGACTATGGTACTCAAGGGTCACCCCATTAGCGTTCATCCATTGAAAAAGTTCTGCATTAGGGAATTTATTTCAAAATGGTTGCCAAATTAGCACATAATGTGAATAATACTAGACCTCGAGTGGTGGATTTGAATTTCAATATAACTTTTCAACATATAATTACGAGGCATGAGCCTAGGTTGTGGTATGTTTCACTCTTAAGATTGCAAAACACCAAATAGTATTATATTATATGGTCATGATGGTTGGGCGCTCTTAATTTTAATTCTCAGAAAAAATCAATTATAACGTTAGCATTAAGGGAAGGGGTATGAACTTTTGGACAGTATTTATCGTGGAACATTAGAGCACATCAGACATATCGAATTGCATTCTGAATACGAAGAATGTCCTTCTGATATCAAATAATTTTGATTTTTTGAAATTCGCAATGCAATGCACATTTTATGGCAAATCATTAAAAATTGATATTTTTGATATTTAACAGTACTCGAAGTAAACTTTATAAATCTGATGATTTATATTTGAAGTGTATGTAGGTGGGATGAAAAGCCGACGATCAATTGAAAATTTTGACCTTTCGTATTGAAGATATGGATTTTTTCCCCAAAACACCAAAAACAAGAAATGTCTTTAAAAAAGACAATGCCTCCAAGATACCAGTGGGCACCTTTTGTTATTAGTTAAGGAGACACTTATAATGCTAGCTTTAAGGTAACGCTATTGGATATAGATTTTGTCTGATTGAAATATGTGAGTCCATTCTCTCCTGATTACAAGACTGAAAATTTTATTTTAATCGGATATTCGGTTACCAAAATATGGCCTGTCAAAATGGCGCGAAACCAAGAAGTTGGCAACAAATTTCTTTTATTTTTGTTATGCAATGTTGTCAGGTAGGCCTTATTTTCTAATTATAAATGCAAGAATTATACAAAGCAAAATGTTCAGATCGGCTACAAAATAAGATATAAAACCCATGGATGCCTTTTTTGGCAAATTTCCATTTGCATAATTAATTAGGGCCCTAATCAACTTTTCTAATAAGTGGCCCTAATTAATTATGCAAATTGAAATTTGCAAAACGCAACCGTAATTTTGTAGTATAGTGTGTGTTCTACCCATGTACCATGCCTCAGTACCATAGCTCTTTTAATTGTATCTGAAATCTTTACTTTGCATAATTCATGCATGTAATTAGAAAATCATCTGGCAACTGGACTTGTCAAAATATAGAAAATAAAAAGAAAGTTGTTGCCAATTTTTTGTTTTGGTTTCGCGCCATTTTGACAGGCCATATCCCAAGAACCGAATGTAATCTACAGGGTATAAGCTTTAACATATTATTTAAATAGAAAGAAAATCTAAATTTGTGCATTAGCCAATAGGGCCACGGTCACCTAAAGCCATCTTGCAATCTTGCAGATAATTCTGATGTATGAAATAAGACCTTCAAACTTTCAGCCGTTTCTGTTTTTTAAATATAGGCCTAAGTTGTATCAAAAGTCATTTCTCGTGGATTTTTTGACTGAAAATTACGATTGTAACGTTTCAGAGTGACACATTTTCGTATCAGATTCTTTTATGCCTGTTTATTATATTTTTTTGTATGTGTAATTGAATAAAAAATCAAAAACATTATTGTTTTGTTTTGTTTCCTTCATTTGTGCTTTGTCTTGCATCGAAAGGGCCAATATCAACACCTTGTTTGTAAGAAGTATTGTGTGGGGAAAGATGATTCTTGCATTTTATTTTTATTTTTATCTTAACAAACAAAAAGCAAATTTCTCAGTCAGTCTTGAAACGGTCATGGGTATGCATGCAAAAATATTGCAACAGTAGGCCCTCTACTCAGTAGAATGTAAAAAACTGACATACATACCACCAACATGACCAACCACGCATGGGAATTGGGGAAGCAAATACTTTAAAACGAATTATTCCGAATTATATCAACGCAATAAAATTGCAATACTTTAGTACATGTATTTGAACAGCAATGAAGCCGGCCATAGGCGCGGCTAAGCGTATCATACCATACATTGCTGTTCAAATGCATCATGATCATGATTGTGGCCTAGTCGAGCTAGGCCTGCATGCCAGTCGGTCTGCTGACTCGACGCGGCACAGAAATGCCTCAAATTTTGCACAAAACAATCCATGATGTCAAATTATCACATCCAAAGTGTCGCCATGAACGTCAGTTTCAACTTCTCCAGCCAAAGTTTTTGCATTGATAATCAGGTTTCATGTAATCATGAAATTAAACCTTGTTTGATGTGTATTCCCATTGCCACAGCATAATGGTTTTCCAACTTGTCTTCTACGATAAAGCTGCTGATGAGCGCTAAGGCTACAATCTATAATTAAAGACCGAATTAAAAAAAGACTAATTTGCGTCTGACGTCATGACAAAGGCGCGCCGTGATTGGTTGCTGACCTGCGCAGTATGGCATTTTTGGTCTGGTTGACAGGACGGCATACGCAAGTCTTTTTAATTCGGTCTTCAATTATACAACATATGAGTTTGAAAATATTCTAATGCATAATTCATGAACTTGATAGACCCACGCCATTGGCGCCACGTGCTAGGTGTTTCTAGAATCCCTATAGAATAAGATTAATTTTAATGCTAATTTATTGCACGTGCTGAGGAAGCGTGATTACCTTTTTGAACATTCGGAAATGGCGATAGGCGAATTTATGTATGGCGTAGAGAGGTGGGGGATATAAATTGGGCTCTCAATATTGGGCGGAAATTAGAGTACTTGTCAGAATATAAATTTGTACAATCGGCCTACATGCCGCGCAATGTGCGGCATTTTAGGTGTCAATTTCAAAGCAAACTACCTCCTGCTGAAAAAAATCCATATCTTCAATATGAAAGGTCAAAATTTTCAATTGATCGTCGGCTTTTCCTCCCAGCTACATACACTTTAAGACTATATCATTAAATTTATAAAATGTACTTCGAGGAGTGTAATATCTCAAAAATGTGAAAAATATCAAATTTTGATAATTTATCATAAAATTTGTATTATATCGTGAATTTCATAAAATGAAAATTACTTGATATCAGAAAGACATTCTTCGTATTCAGAATGCAATTGGATAGGTCTGATGTGCTCTCATGTCCCACAAAAAATACTGTCGAAACGCTCAAAACGCTCATTCCAGTTCCCTTAAAATGAGCAGAAAGACTTTTGGCTACATTTGGATTGATCATGATTAGTAATGTTAAATACTGCAAGTGTACCACAATGGGAGAGATCGTGTAATTTTATGTTCGTATGCTATATCATATAAAGTAAAGTGTGCTGAGGCTTGTGGATCAACGTCTAGGCGTTGTGCCTGTGCGTAGCGCACTATAAATCACTGCGCTTTTTTCTTTTCTTTTTTTATATAAGGGATTGAATTTTGTTGGCACTTTGTGTATTGACAGTTGCAGGGTATATTGTATGCATGCTAAAGAAGGACCAGTTTATATTTTTCATGATCACATGATAAACATTCATTCAGAAAAGGAGACATTTGGTGAAAAGGAAAAACACCCAAAGTGCAGCAAATGCACGAACACAGCATACGTATTTGCTTGCATCACTTATGCATTGCCGCCCCTGATTACATTTCGTCCTTTCAATCGGTAGATAGCTGTGTTTGATCGGTACATAGCTGCCCAGCCGGGCATAACTGTCTTTGATTGGTTACTACCAAGCAATGACACCTAATAACCCCTACATGAACTTTCACCCATAACTGTATACAACTTAGAAGGAGCTTGGATCAGAGCTTCTTGTGGCCAAGTTTGGTCGAGATTGGCGCAAGTGTCTGCCACAAGTAACATTTTAAAAGAGGGTTTGACGAAAGAAATGGAAGAAGCAGAAGAAGAGAAATCAGAAGAATCAGAAGATTCGCCTGCTAAACAATTATATATCGTTGTGGCATTTCATGCCACCTGATATAATTACCCAAATATTGGAGTCTCATAGTCCCAACAATGATCTAAACTGGAACCCCTATAGTATCAAAATATTGGTTAACATTCCTATTGAATAAACCTCGAATGGAGACACCGTATGAGAAAAAAATAACGCAATATTGTGTGGTATTCGGGCAGCCATTTTGAAGAGTGCTCTCTTGCAGATATTACATGTAGGCTGAAACTTATTACACTTAACGTAAAGTGTCGTATCCTTAAAAATGTTTGTAGATCGAATGGGTCGGACCCTGAGATGACCACTTTAATACATAACATGCCCGTATTTAGGGGGGCTTTGGGTGCGCGAGCCTCCCGGGGTAAAAGCAGGGGGAGGCCAAAACGAAGGGGCGGCAGAAGAAGAAGGAGCGGCAAAAACAGGGGCGGCCCAAACGAAGGGGCGGAAAAAAGAATTAAAGGGCGGAAAATTTCGAAAAAAATGAAAAATGGTACTATACATCAAAATGTGTTGCTTTTAGGGGGCCAGCGCCTTAAATACTTTTTTTTTCTGCTCTTCACTTTTTCAAACCACCGAAAAAAAATTGGGTCAACCTTTTCGGGCTGTTGGGGAAGGGGCGACAAAATTGAATTTTCTTCAGCCCCCCGGGGTAGGAGCGGCCACGGTACGCCACTGCATAAAGCCCATTTCATGGGTTTTGTTGGCCAGTTCCGCCGAGAGCCATTAAGGGCCCGGGGGTAAAATGAACGCACGGGCCCCTTTGATCCGAGCGATGATGGTGATGGTGTAGGACTTCATACGTGTGTGTGGGGTGGGGGGGTGGTAACAGCAGTGGCATAAATTCCTTTGTGACATTGGGGAGGGAGGCTGGTGTAAAATGCTTGAACACATGTTCAAAGTAGCGTGTTTAGCTGTCAGTAATCAAATATGAACATTGAAGGAACCAAATGCGCGCGAAGCGCGCACAAATTTGAGATTTTAAAATGACACATTGCTCCCAAATTAAGTTTCTCTGAACAACTTCCGCGCGCGCAAAATGCAGAAAATGTGCCAATTTCAATGCCAAGTTGAAGCTATTAAATGATAAAGAATAACCGTTGAATTGGACAAGTGTGCGCGAAAATTTGCAATTCGAAAATAACGGCTTTTGCTCCCAGATTAAAGTTATTGGAACAATTGCCAAATTTAAGTTGAATGATCAAATAATGATGAGCATTGGTGGTTTTGGGTTTCAAGATTAAGCTGCATTCCCTGATTTCTCGAAGTCTTCAATATATCGAGGATGAACATTGTGGCAAAAGAGACAGTAACATAATTCATGTGAAATATTTTTTAGAAAGTGTGTGTCAAAGGCTATGTTGTATTAAAATACACGTCTCTTTTACTCGTTTTTACGGGCCCGCTACTTTTGTTTGGTTTCTATGGGCCATAAAAGAGCAAAAACAGACCCTGTAGTGAACCAGTAAAGGCAAAGAAAACCGTAACCGAAAGAGACCGTAGTGGGCCCGTATAAAAGTAAAGAATAGATACCATGGCCCCGTAAATGAAGAAATGAGACCTTTAGTGAACAAAGAAAAAAGGGACCTCGGATCAAGGAGGTTCCATAAAAAGCAAAGAAGAGATACCTTAGGCCCAATGGACAAGACAAGATAGTTGTCCCGTATAATAAAGCAAAGAAAAGATGCCGAAGTATATTTTCTTTACTTTTTTACGGACCCCCGGGGTCCCCTTTCTTTGCTTTACAGGCCCGTAGAAAAGTATGTTTTCTTTACTTTTTACGGGCCCCCTAGGACCCCGGGGGTAACGCACCCCTTTAACCCCCTTGTCGGCGGCACTGCCAGTTTGAAAACGCCCTGTAGAGAAAAGCTTAAACCACCACCCCTAATCTCGTTCTAGAGTATCTACCCTAACAACTCATGTCATCAAATTTGACTATTAATGAATGAAGTGGTAATAAGATCTCGCATGAAATAGGGTCCAACACAATTTTGTGGTAATTTGGCAGCCATTTTGAAATGTTCCTGTGTTTTTAGAACTTAACTTCTTAAATTAATTACCCCTTCCCTTCATAATGAGAAAATATCTCTAAATCTATGCATCAAATATTACAACTGATTTAACTAAAAGAAATAGGGTTGAGTTCTGCAAGTGTTGATGAGTCATTTGTAGCCCAAAATGTGTTGCCATGGTGACCCTTTGAATGAAAGATGCAGATTCATAAGCTGCACCTTAACCACTGAGAATGTTTCTTTTGTTGCTGGATAGAGTACCTGGTCGTCACTGGTTATTGCGGCTCATCCTTGACCAGTCATGGAGAGAATATTACGGTACACTGACTTGAGTAACCTTTAAATCTGCACCTTTTTTCATTCAATGAGTCACCATGGCTACCCAATTTGAGCTATCCAGACAAAGGAGGTATCAACACTTGCAGAATTAAAAGTCTATTAAAATGGGTTTCTCTTCCTATTTCAGTTTTAAAATGTAATGCGTAGATGTTGACTTACTGTCTCATAATAAAGGTGGGTAACTACTTTTTGTGACATATTTTGACTATGGTATAAATTTTAAAACCTCTTTCTCTTTTCATACAGCTTGATTACAAAAACTTTAAGCCTGGACAACCTGCTAATTGGGGAAATGAGGACTGCAGTTCTTTGGTAGAAATGAGCAATGATATGTGGAACGATCTCCCATGTTTAACGAAAAGACCCTACGTGTGTAAGAAATAAAAACGACCATAATTATGTGTGTAAGAAATAAGAACAGACCATTATGTGTGTAAAAAATAAGCAAAGACCATTATGTGTGGGCTAATAATTTATGTTATGGTCTATAGTATCAAAATCATTTGAAAGGTCTAAAAATACAATAGTAGTTTCATCTTTTTCTACCGCATTATTAATTTTATCCACTAAATGTATAATGACCATATAAGTAGAGTATTTCCTGCGGAAGCCAATTTGATTATCATTAAGTATTAATGACTGTCAATATGTATTACACCACGAATGAGCCGTAATGTCCTCAATTGTATTCTGAGTTACAGTGTAATGGGCATGAAGGTCATATTCATAGGTATTTCAATTTGGTGCTACGTGTATCTCATTAAATGAGGTACACGTAGCACCAAATTGAGGTACCTATGAATACGACCTTCATGCCCATTTTACACTGTAACTCAGAATACAACTGAGGACATTTACGGCTCATTCGTGGTGTACGGTCACATATATATAAGCAATACATCTGTTAAAAACCAATCATAAATGTGTAAGAAATAAAAAAGACCCTGTGTGTGTAAGAAATAAGCAAAGACCACCATCATCATCATCATCATCATCATCATCAGTCAGCTGCGGAGCAGGCGACTACAAGCTTTCTCCAACTATTGCGATCTTGGTCAAGCGAAACAATTTTGTTTGGCTGCAGCATCCCTTCAGTATCTCCCAGGAGGTGCTGGACACACTGTTGTAAGTACAGCGTGCGCGGCCGTCCCGGTTTCTTCTTCCCATGTGGTGGAATATGAAGGGCATATTCTTTCACAGGCTCGTTGTCTTCAAGACGCAGTATCACGGTTGTTTGATGTGATCATTTATTAGTTTTTCAAACAAAACATCGTGTACAACCCAATTTTAGGCTTAATCAGCTTAATGTGGTATCATGCTAATGTGTACAGATGCTTTTGAGTCATTTTCAACTTTAATTTCCCCTTGTTTACAACATTATGCACGTTCTTTTGGATATAAAATGTATCTATTTATGACCAGTTTGGTGGCGCTATTTAGATAAGGGAAATGACTCTTTCAGGCTTTTAATGCAAATAATTTTATTTTTTGATGAAATATGTTTATAAAATTTCTTTCTTGCTTGTTTCACCTATTCCACCTGTTTTAATGGCAGTATTGATTACCTACCCCTTGTAAATTAAGAAATATGATTTATGATAAATAGCGCCACCTATAGTTTTCATTTACTTAATAATGAAGCCAATTCTATATACATCAAACAAACGTGGTATATGGCCGGTTAATTTAAGTTGATAAATCTTGACTCTGGCAACCAGTGGAGTGGTGTTGGTCAGATTATAGGTGGTTTCATTTGGAATCCAAAATCTGTAGCAAGATGTTTTAAAGGCATTGATCTTGTTTTCCATGTCCTTGGTGATTACCCATGACTCGCACCCGTACAGACAGACAGTAACACACGTTGTCTCAAATAGCTTGATTGGCAAGGATGGGCTTCTCCGAAGCGTTCCAGTTTCAGAAAGCCGTCCAGGCTAATGCTTTTCTTCTTTTTAGGTCTCCAGCACTAGAGCCCATCTTCGAGCCCAAGTACTTGAAGTCTGTGATATGGTTGACTACCATAGACTTCAAGTGCTGGCTGGGCGTTACAGTTTGCAGTCATGTGTTCTGTCTTAGGTGCGCTGATGACCAGGCCTAGGTCTGCTGCTGCAGTTGCAGTCCTAGTAAACTGTAAGATTCTAACAGGGCAATATCATCAGCAAAATCCAGGTCATTCAGCATCCTAGCAGGATACCTGATTGACGATTGACCAACGTGGGTAGGTATCAATTCCAGCGTCAATTCCAGAAGTTGATTTCTTCAGAAGGTAGTCTACCAGGATAATGAATGCCAACACATCACCCTGAAGCACTCCAGTTGATACTTGGAAAGGCTCCGAGATACTTCCATCTACCATAACGGCACTATTGGAGTTCTTTTAGAGCACCTGGATGGCATTGACCATAACCTTTGGTATTCCATAATGCCGCAGCACTGAAACATGACGGACCTGTTGATGGAGTCGAAGGCTTTTTGAAGTCCACAAAAGTGACTGTCAAGGGAAGTTGGTACTCTTTGAAGCCTTCCATGATCCTACTCAAAATATGTATTTGCTGAGCACAGCTTCGGCCTGATCTAAAGCCAGCCTGGTTGCTTCTCAGTAAAGGATCAATGTGAGGTCAGATCCTGGTCAGAAGGATCTTGTTGTACACTTTTGCGGCAATGGACATACGTGAAATACCACGACAATTTGTCATGAGAGAGAGATCGCCTTTCTTTGGTAGAGGAATGATAACATTTGTGACCCATTGACGTGGCGGTGTCAGCGTTGAGAATATTTCCATACAGAATTCGAGAATCATATTAATCATGATATCCCCTCCTCCCTGAAGTGCTTCAGCCAAAGTCACAGTCCAATGCTGCTGCCTTGTTGGCCTTCATGTCTGCTATTGTTTTAACTACTTCTTCACGAGCTGGGGGCTCAGTGATAGTAGGAAGATCTTCAACAGCTGGTGCTGGAAATTCGGAAGCTGCTGTGCCACTGTCGTTGTTAAGTAGTGAGCTAAAATATTCCTTCCATTCCTCAAGCAGTATAAGGTCACTGGATGGGACAGATCCATCCCTCTTTTTGACTTTCACCCCTTTCCTTGAGTTCTTTCCACAAAGCGAGTATATGATTTTCCAGCTGGTGGTGTAATTCCCCATCTCGTCGGCCAGCTTCAGGTCTTCCATCTGCTTATTGAGGGTAGCAAGCTCATCAGATTTATAAGAGTTGTTAAGGCTGGTGTTCACGTTCCTCCATCTTTCTCTAGATTGACGAGACTTTGAAATGGAGTATCGCTTTTTAGCCTCATCCCTTGCAAGGTTAAGTCTAATGGTTGCATCTGATACCCAACTTGGCAGTCCGCATAGCTCTTGCTTTCCAATAACTTTCTCAGCAACTTCACGAACCGCTGTTTCAAAGGTATCATACCTAGGTGCAGCGTCATCCACACTCAAGACCTGGAATCTGTTTGATAGCTCCAGCTGAAATTCCTCCTTTGTATCAGGGTCTTGTAACTTCTTCCAATTGAATTTTGGTCTCTTGCAAGGTTTTCCTTTGCTTGTTCACAGACTGGCAGCCAGACGGACGCTAACAATACGATGATCGGAGTCCACTTCTACTGAGTTGTATGCAGTTGCGGAGAGAATTTACCCACTTGCTGTTTATTAAAATGTGATCTAACTGTGCATGGGTTGATACAGTTGGATGGGTTCAAGTCCAGAGATAGACTGGCCCCCAGTCTCGGTTCGGTTCCATCTCTGGATAATGTAACAATAAATAATTACGTAATGCCTTATGAAAAAAATGCCAACTCCCCCCTTATTTTCTTCAATGCCAAAACCCATTCCTCTTCATCCACAAATCGACGCCACTAATTACACCCGCCACAGTCAACCATGCAGCAATATAGAAATATACTCGTATTATAAGTGAACGCGAAAGTCCATTGAGCGCTGATTCCGAGACTGGTCCAATCTGTTAGAGATCTCACTTCCAAATATTCGTTCAACGAAGCACGGTGATTCCGATGTCAATTACGAAAGCCCCGCCCCAGTTTCAATTCAAATATGGTAGCACAAAGCTATGCCGCGGGATGTGACGCAAGATCGGATGGGACACTTGTCAACAACTGAGAGGTATTGAGCTCAAGTGGCACGCGTCTGATAGACCCATGGTACGCGCAATAATAAAAGGCAACCACTGACTCGGACTTAGGCCTATTGTCCATATTGCGTACATTATCGCGTGCGGTTTGCAAATGTTTGCACATTATTTAGCTAGGGAAGCCTTTTCAAATATCCCCGCGCTGCCAAGCTGCGTTGATTGGTCGGATACAATATCGTTGTTTAGTCGCTTACACAAGCGTTAATGTAGTGAAAACATGGACGTGGTATATAGAAAGATTGCGTGACTCCAAATCCGTAAAAGTGAACTTCCAGCAGTTTGTGGGAGCTGGAAGTCAAATTGCCTACAGACTGGGAGGGTCCGTGTATTGGGTTGATTTTTAATGCTATGTAATCTACATTACCAGTCGTTCTCCACGGACCCGAGGGAGGGTCTAGTCCAGAGACGGTTCCTGGGTTGGGGGAATCTCATTTGGGCCGGTCTGAGATTGTACTCCTGGCAAATGTTGACCAGACGCTCACCATTGTCATTGGTTGCATCATGGTAGCAGTATAGACCAATGACCCAAGGATGGAAAAGATGATTATCTGATGAGGATGAGATAATGTTATGCTTTTTCATACAATCCAGGTGGTCGGATAGAGATGAATAGAATTCCTCCTTGTCAGAAGATGTTGAGCACTCAGTGGGTACATATATAATAGTGATGCTAAGTTAATGTTCTTGAGTTACCATGGAATGTTACAAATAGTATCCTCTCGGAATCAGCTTCAACACTCTTAAGACATCTGTGAATATGCTTGGGCAATGACCAGACCCACTCCTCAGACCCAGACCCGTGCCTTTGCTTGGTATTAGAACTGAATATTAAAACCCAATTCCTATCGTCATGCCAAAGTTCATCAGTTGGGCTTCGTGTAATGAGACGATGTTCTTGAATTTCGACAATGTCAATACCTGCATCAGCACAGCCAATGAATAGCTGATGGATTTTCCCTTGTTGATTAACAATACGGACATTATAAGTAGATATTACAAGAGGTTTGAAGGTAGACAGGCGACAATAATCAGGGCCAACAGTTCGTGATGGTGTGTCGAGTTCCCGCGGGTCCGTCATGGAGTCAACAGTATACTGCCGCTCATCTACCGTCGGCATTTTCGGAGATTTGCTTGTAGTTTTCGTAATCATAGAGTTTGCTGGGAACTACTTTAGTCCAGGCCCAACAGCTGGGTGATCAGCCCTGTTTCAGCTTATTTCTGGACAGAAGTCGAGATCTACCAATATGCAGTAGTTCGCTCCTGATCTGGAACATGTTGGTCAGTGTTGGAAGGTTGACCAATTATGACATGTTCAGCACCAGCCTAATGGCCGTTGGGAAGTAAATCTTCCTCTTCCGCTCTTGGCCCATGATGAAAATTAGGAGCCATTAAGATAGGCTACTCCAATATGAAGAGAATCACTACCGTTCTTGACTCCTTAGAATACTCAAGAAAATGAAGGTGGGGCTTGATGTTCATGGCAGGGCAAGATACCTTGGAACCAAACTAACCCTACCAGAAATAAAAAAGACCATGTAAGAAATAAAAAAGACCCTATGTGTGTAAGAAATTAGCAAAATCCCCATGTGTGTAAGAAATAAGAAAATACCCTAAAGAAAAAAACCTATGTATGTAAGAAATCAGAAAAGGCCCTATGTAAGAAATTAGCAACGACCCTATGTGTGTAAGAAATAATAAAAGACCTTTGCCCGGATATTTGTATCTTGATGGGGACACTTAATCGCACCGCGTCCTCATAAAGATAAGAGTGTCAGGGGGGGTGTAAGAAATAAGCAAAGACCCTATGTGTGTAAGAAATAAGCAAAGACCCTATGTGTGTAAGAAATAAGCAAAGACCCTATGTGTATAAGAAATAAACAAAGACCCTATGTATGTAAAAAATAAGCAAAGACCCTATATGTGTAAGAAATATGCAAAGCCCATGTGTGTGTAAGATATAAGCAAACAAGGAGCTTTATCAAATGAACTTCCTGTAAATTCAGGTGTTCCACAAGGTAGCATACTTGGGCCACTATTATTCATCATTTTTATTAATAGCATGTGTAAAGTAATTGAGCATGGTTATATTTCAATGTATGCTGATGATACCACACTGTCTGTTAGTGGGGATGATGCTCGTGATATTGCAAGTAAATTAAGGTGTGATCTTGAAAAGCTTATGATTTGGATGCGTACGAATAAGATGTTCATTAACTCTGATAAGACAAAAATCATGCTAGTTGGTACTAGTGCTAGACTTAATAATGTGCATGCAAATTATTTTTCTGTTAGAATTGATGGTAATGATCTTGAATGTGTTGAAAATTTTAAATGCTTGGGTGTTGTAATTGATAATCAATTAAAATGGCATAAGCAAGTATAAGCAAGTTAATAATGTTGTTCGAAATGTTTTTGTAAACTTGCTTTGTTACGTCGTGTTAAACCATATCTTAATGTTGATACTTTAAATGTTCTTTATAAAAGTATGGTTCAACCTCACTTTGATTATTGTAGCTTAGCATAGTATGGTCGTTTTAAAGCAGATTGTCATACACTTGATGTAATACAAAAGCGATGTGCGCGAGTGATCTTAGGTGTTTTAACAATTAAATAATTAAAATTACTACACTCCATCGAATTATATGTTTCAAGAGCTAAGGTGGTCACGGCTATCAGATCGTAATGATTATTTCAAAGCTCTAATGATTTATAAATGTCTTAATGGTCTTGCTCCACAGTATTTAAATAAAATAATATGTTCAATTATGTGCGTGACAATCACGATCGTGTTACGAGGCAAGCTGCAGCTGATTTGCTAGCTCTTCCACCCATTGTTCATGGTACTGACATTGAGTCTTTTAAATTTTCGTTTAGCTATAGTGGCGTTAAGTTGTGGAATAATATTGACCCGCCTACTAGAAATGCTGTTAATGTTCAGTCGTTTAAGACAATGTATAAAAATAGCCATCTGAAGTAGATTGCATATTCGCATGATTTGATGTTTTTAAAAGTTGTATATACCTATGATTATATGAAATTACGTGCCATAATTGTTTGTATATCTAAATGTGTTTTTATGTATAATTACTATATTTTATATGAGTGTCTTAATATTGTTGTAACTTAATTGTATATTGCAGGGCCCCGGTTAGAACAGCTTTAAGCTGATTCGGGCATAACCTGGGTAAAGATAATAAATAATAATAATAATAATAATAATAAAAACACCCTGTGTGTGTAAGAAATAAGCAAAGACCCTATGTGTGTAAGAAATAAGCAAAGACCCTATGTGTGTAAAAAATAAGCAAAGACCGTATGTGTGTAAGAAATAAGCAAATACCCTATGTGTGTAAGAAATAAGCAAAGACCCTGTGTGTGTAAGAAATAAGCAAAGACCCTATGTGTGTAAGAAATAAGCAAAGACCCTGTGTGTGTAAGAAATAAGCAAAGACCCTATGTGTGTAAGAAATAAGCAAAGACCCTGTGTGTATAAGAAATAAGCAAAGACCCTATGTGTGTAAGAAATAAGCAAAGACCCTGTGTGTGTAAGAAATAAGCAAACACACTGTGTGTGTAAGAAATAAGCAAACACCCTACAGGCTGAGTCAAAAAGAAGTAAACTCATGTTTAAGGGGCTGTAACTCAAGATCTGTAAGGAATCTGCTAAAAATAAAAATACCACTGGAAAGAGCAAATTCTACACGTCTAAATAAAAAAGGAATTGTTGAAATTGCTCACAGCAAACTAAAGTTATACTCATTTGAATACAACCACCCATTTCTGTAGCTGCACACGGCTGATTGATTTTCATCCATTTCAATTTCGACGAATCAGCAAAGTACTAACAGGATTTATTGTTGAAAAGACAACTTTTTCGTTTAATTAATATTCAACAAAGTCCATGACGGTGCTATAGTTTGGAGGGATACCAATTCAAGTCTTTACGAACGATCCGGCAGAAGCTTGATTGGGGAATGTTGGGTAAAGGATTGAGCTGTAGCGCATGTCTTACTCTAGTAATGTTCACTTGTGATCTAGCAGTTCGTGGTCTGTCTGAAGCTTCCGGCTGTCTGTTTCTTAGTGCCACATGCACATTGAGCTTGTTCACATTCTTATATACTGCTCCCTTACATGAAACCAGGTTAGCTGTAGGAAATTGGAGACGAAAAAGACGCTGAACGTCAGTGGGACTCTTAGTTTCATGATACTTCGTCGACAGAAACGGTTCTAAAGTATGTACCAACAACTTCCACACCGACTTGTCTAGCCTTTTAGAATCCATTGCACTGACGCCTGGCCAACTTGTGTTATGTGGAGACTTCAACATACATGTTGATATCGCAGAAAATTACAACACCAAGAAACTGATGGATCTTCTCCGATCTGCTGCCTTAAAACAGCACGTCAGATGGCCTACGCATAGAGACGGCCACATACTGGACCTCCTGATCACGCGAGAACAACAAAGTTGTGTTACCAATTTGTCTTTGTTGCATGGTCTTCCAACTATTCACGCGGCAATTGTATGTGACATTGAAATACAGCGTCCTAAAGCGACAAAGCGTGTGGTGA
Organism: Amphiura filiformis; assembly: GCF_039555335.1. Lineage (NCBI taxonomy): Eukaryota > Metazoa > Echinodermata > Ophiuroidea > Amphilepidida > Amphiuridae > Amphiura > Amphiura filiformis. Next base: position 47,108,953 of record NC_092644.1, on the reverse strand, counting down.
AGTCTAGGGGAATCAAAACCATCGATCAGGAGAGTTTCCGTGATGATCGCCAACACTCACTGTCTGGTGGATTGGCTGACGATAAGTCAGTTGATTCCATGGCCGAACACTACAACAAAACTTTGTGTACAATCTGGGATGAGCACGCACCTGAAATTTCGCTCAGGCCCAAAGCCCCGTGGTATACGGATTCGCTTCGTGACTCAAAACGCAACAAGCGACGCCTTGAGCGCAGATGGCAAAAATCTCAACTTACCGTAGATAAAGAGCAACTTCGCGAGGAGTGTAACAACTATAAGAAGGCACTTGATGATGCCAAAACTGAATATCATCGTTCTCAGGTAGCTGAGTGTGATTCGCGCTAACTTTTCCGCCTGGTTGACAAACGTTCTGTGTATAAACCATCCAAAGTGCTTCCTTCTCACGAGTCAAGAAAGGACTTAGCCAATCGCTTTAGTCAGTTTTTCGACGAGAAAATTCGCAAAATCCGCTTAGCTTTGGATGTGTCTGCCACTGCACAGTCTGATTTATCAGCTGTCAAGCGTGAGTGTAAGAGCCGCTTCTCGCAATTTGAAGTCTTGTCATCAGAAGAAGTCGAAAAGATCATCAAACGCTCAGCTATAAAGACTTGTCAGTTGGACCCTCTACCTGCTTCACTAACTAAACAGTGCCTTGAAGATCTGATTCCATCTATCACCTCAATTGTTAACGCGTCCCTACAATCCGGCATGTTCCCTGATTGCTTGAAACAGGCGCTTGTTTGTCCATTACTTAAGAAAGCTAGTCTGGATGCAGAAGAACTTAAAACTTCCGCCCTGTCTCCAACCTACCGTTTCTAGGAAAAGTAATTGAACGCGTTGCCATCAACCTATTGCAAACCTACCTGAATAACAACTCCTTGTACTCAAAGAACCAGTCTGCTTATCGGAATTTCCATAGCACAGAAACAGCATTAGTACGTGTCAATAATGATCTGTTGAAGGCGGTAGACGAACATCAAGAAGCGGTGCTTGTACTGTTAGACCTTTCAGCCGCCTTTGATACGATTGACTATTCCATCTTACTGAGGCGGCTGAAAGAGCGTTATGGTATTTGTGGATCAGCATTGCAGTGGTTCGCGTCCTATCTCCATAACCGGAAACAGTCTGTTATCATCGGAGATGCAGCATCAGATCCGACTACTCTTGACTGGGAATGCCCCAGGGATCTGTCGCAGGACCAGTTATGTTTGTGTTATATAGGGGCCCGTTGCAAGACATTATAGATGCTCACAATCTGTCTAGCATCACCTATGCTGATGACACGCAACTTTATATCATGATGAAGCCTCAAGACCGTGGCAATGTCTTGGCAAGATTAGAAGCGTGTATTTGTGATATTAAGAGCTGGATGGCAGAAAACAAACTGATGCTCAACGAAAATAAGTCTGAAGTATTGCACGTTACTACACAGTTCACAAATAAATTACATCTGAATGACATCAATGTTGGTGGCTCTTCCGTTTCGCCCTCCGCCTGCGTTCGAGACCTTGGTGTGATCTTGGATGACACACTTACCATGTCCAACCACATCAACATCAGTTGCAGAACCGCCTCTTTGCGATTAGAAAGATCGGAAAGTTGCGTCGCTACCTTGATCAGGATAGTGCAGAAAAGCTCGTGCATGCGTATGTAACTTCCAGACTGGACAGCTGTAATGCTATCTTGTACGGTCTTCCGGACAAAGAACTTTCAAAGTTACAACGTATGCAAAACGCCGCTGCAAGAGTGGTTGCTCGCATCCGTAAACATGACCACATAACACCGATAATGCGCGAACTTCATTGGCTACCGGTGCGCCAGAGAATTGAATATAAAATCTTGCTTCTGACATTTAAGTCACTCTCTGATGCAGCTCCCATTTACATCTCTGAACTCATCAACCGGTATGAACCAAAACGTCGCCTCAGATCTGCTACTCAATATTTGCTTGAGGAAAAGCCGTCTCGCACAAAAACGTACGGCAATAGGAGATTTGCAGTGTGTGCGCCAAAACTCTGGAACTGTCTTCCACTTCATATCAGGAACGCAAGCAACATCGGGCAATTCAAATCTCAATTAAAGACTCATTTATTCACATGTGCTTATGCTACTGACTAGTTTATCATATTTATGCTGCTTTTGTTGTTAATTGATCAGTATTACCATTCTTGTTTTTGTTAAAGGCAGCGGTTGGCTGATGGAGTTGTTCTCTCCTGGTTTGGTGTTTGTCGGTCTCGTTGGAGTGACTGTTGGCCTGCCGTTACCTTGACTTGCATGTTTTGCTTTGGGTGGCGCACGGCGAGTGGATGGATGGAAGGCTTTCTTTTGTTTTCTCGTGCGTTTTGTCATAACCATCCACTTGCCGTGCGGCACTGCCGTGCAATATTTTGTTTTGCCGCGCCCGACGGGTGGATGGTTTGGCTCTTGGTTTCCATCGTGCGTTTTGCCATAGCCACCCACTTGTCGTGCCCTTTATTATATTTTGTTGCATGCTTTTATTATGTTTCTTGTGAAGGTTTTTAATCTATATATTTTTTGCCTATATATTTAATATTTGCTTATTGTATTATGTTTTTAATGCTTTGTACAGCGCTTCGAGATTCATTTTGTGAGCAACACTTCTTTTTTTAATTTAGACGTATAGAATTTGCTCTTTCCAGTGGTATTTTCATTTTTAGCAGATTCCTTACAGATCTCGAGTTACAGCCCCTCAAACATGAGTTTACTTCTTTTTGACTCAGCCTGTATGTGTGTAACAAATAAACAAAAACCCTATGTGTGTAAGAAATAAACAAAGACCATATGTGTGTAAGAAATAAACAAAGATCCTATGTGTGTAAGAAATAAGCAAAGACCAAATGTGTGAAAGAAATAAGCAAAGACCCTATGTGTGTAAGAAATAAGCAAAGACCCTGTGTGTGTAAGAAATAAGCAAATACCATGTGTGTGTAAGAAATAAGCAAAGGCCCTGTGGGTGTAAGAAATAAGCAAAAACCCTGTGTGTAAGAAATAAACAAACACCCTATGTGTGTAAGAAATAAGCAAAAACCCTATGTGTGTAAGAAATAAGCAAAGACCCCATGTGTGTAAGAAATAAACAAAGACCATACGTGTGTAAGAAATAGGCAAAGACCCTGTGTGTGCAAGAAATAAGCAAAGACCCTGTGTGTGTAAGAAATAAGCAAAGACCCTATGTGTGTAAGAAATAAGCAAAGACCCTACGTGTGTAAGAAATAAGCAAAGACCCTGTGTGTATAAGAAATAGGCAAAGACCCTGTGTGTGTAAGAACTAAGAAAAGACCCTACGTGTGTAAGAAATAAGCAAAGACCCTGTGTGTGTAAGAAATAAGCAAAGACCCTATATGTGTAAGAAATAAGCAAAGACCCTATGTGTGTAAGAACTAAGAAAAGACCCTACGTGTGTAAGAAATAAGCAAAGACCCTGTGTGTGTAAGAAATAAGCAAAGACCCTGTGTGTGTAAGAAATAAGCAAAGACCCTATGTGTGTAAGAACTAAGAAAAGACCCTATGTGTGTAAGAACTAAGAAAAGACCCTACGTGTGTAAGAAATAAGCAAAGACCCTGTGTGTAAGAAATAAGCAAAGACCGTATGTGTGTAAGAAATAAGCAAAGACCCTGTGTGTGTAAGAAATAAGCAAAGAACCTATGTGTGTAAGAAATAAGCAAAGACCCTATGTGTGTAAGAAATAAGCAAAGACCCTACGTGTGTAAGAAATAAGCAAAGACCCTATGTGTATAAGAAATAGGCAAAGACCCTGTGTGTGTAGAAATAAGCAAAAACCCTATGTGTGCAAGAAATAAGCAAAGACCCTGTGTGTGTAAGAAATAAGCAAAGACCCTACGTGTGTAAAAAATAAGCAAAGACCCTGCGTGTATAAGAAATAGGCAAAGACCCTGTGTGTGTAGAAATAAGCAAAGACCCTATGTGTGTAAGAAATTAGCAAATACCCTGTATGTGTACAAAAATAAGCAAAGACCATATGTGTGTAGAAATAAGCAAAGACCCTATATGTGTAGATTACTGTAGAAATAAGCAAATAGCCTATGTGCGTACGAAATAAGCAAAGACCATATGTGTGTAGAAATAAGCAAAGTCCCTATATGTGTAGATTACTGTAGAAATAAGCAAATAGCCTATGTGCGTACGAAATAAGCAAAGACCATATGTGTGTAGAAATAAGCAAAGACCCTATGTGTGTAAGAACTAAGAAAAGACCCTGTGTGTGTAAGAAATAAGCAAAGACCCTACGTGTGTAAGAAATAAGCAAAGACCCTGTGTGTGTCAATAATAAAAGTGATCAAATTTTTTAGAAATAAGCAAAGACCCTATGCGGGTAGGAAAGTGGCATGGCGCAGTGGTTAAGGTCTTTGACTCTGGTGTGAGAGGTCTCCGGTTCGTTTCATTATTATCCCCTCTCTCCATTACTGCATTTGAATTAGTTATGGGGCAGATCCAGGTGACAAATATTTCACAGCCAGTTCCGATCAGGGCAGGGACGTCGAGAGCCACATACTAGCCCGGGTGTATACAGGTCCCTTTGATCAGCAATGACATGCAAGACTTCGTAAGTGGGGCAGCAGTGGCGTGAAAGTCTTTAATGACATGGGTTGGACGTTGGTGACAACATCCTTTTTGAAGCGGAGCAAAGCAACATCTTTTGCCCGTAGATTTCCTTTCCTAGAGACTGAAGGAGCATAATAAGTGACTTGCTCCCAGCCCCAAACCCTCTCATGTAATTTGGGTTAAATATGACGGGTGTTGTCTACCTGGGCCATCTGTGCATTGCATGCGTGTGTAAAGTACGAATTGCAATCCATACTTTTATGTAAAAGTCAATAAATTATTCTCAGTCATCTAGATATATCAAATTAAAAGTTAAAATCTGGATTAATATAACTGGCGACAGATTCACATTCTATCCTGGATGCTTCCTCAGGCCGATTTTTCGACGATTTAGTTCTTTGACCCCGTCACGGGTCACTAACCAAAAAAACTTAAACCAGACGACTGAGGAAGCATCCAGGATAGGATGTGAAACTGTCACTAGTTAAAATAGTAAGTCCAGATGAGCAGATTTTTAACTTTTAATTTCAGATACGTAAAAATGATATTTAAATGCATACACAAACACCAGGAATAAACAACACATAACCATCATCGCTTCAAATTCGCTGAAAATCAGATCCCATAATGGGTTTACAATTAATAATAGTTTTTTTACCCCTGTATGACCTTTCGTGACCTTTTGTGGTCACCAGGGGTCAAATCCAAAATGCTCTACATCTTAAAATCAACATTGGACCTTGTACCTCATGTGTGGAATTTCTCATGCTTCTACTAAAAAGTGCACAATGCTTTATATTAGCAGCTGTACTACATCATATTTTAGTGTTATACTTCTCCTTAAGGGATGGCGTATGAGCGTTTGCACAATATTTTTTGTAGGACGTGAGAGCACATCAGACATATCGAATTGCATTCTGAATTCTGATGTCTATTTCTCGACTTACGTCCAAATTCATTTGCTCGGTATTTTTTATGGGACACCCTGTATTCACATTACAACAGGGAAAAGTACTTTTGTGTGGAAGGATGGAACCGTGCATTGATCATCCAGGGGCAGGGAACAGAACAATGGGTGGACGGATGGAATAGTGGTTTGCAATTGTTAAGAAAAGGCTGTCAGAAAACGTTTAAATGTCGGGTTATATGAAGAGCAAATAAAGGGTATGAAACGTTTTCTGAGCATTCAAAAACATCTTTTGAAAACTATTCTAACATAATGTTATTTAAGTGTTGACGAAAATGTTTGGCAAGAAATCTTTGCAACAAATACTTTGACATTTATAACATCTTGACAATATTTTTAAACGTTTTCATACAATACATGTGTTTTCATACAAAAAAATCCAAAACAATCTAAACCCAAATTATAACCGGTTTAAAATGTTTTAAAAACGTTTTGTGTTTGCTGGGTCAGAGAAGAGTACTTAGGGTCGTTTTATCTTTTCAGTTTCGGGAGTTGATCTGTAATTTGAATTCTTTGAAGTTTGAAGTACCAATCAGCGTAATATTTCAATAAAGGTGAATGCCTGCGGTCAATCAAGGCTGGATAAGACAAGATTATATTTGAAGAGCTTAAGTCCACAACCACACGTTTCTCATTTACAATCACAATTTATACTTTGACAAGTTAGCAGCAATGAGTTGTACCATCATGACCATCAACAAGCCATTATTTATCACAACAATGATGGTTAACAATATGCAGACTATTGTTCTCATTTGGGAAACAAAGGCCTGTTACTGTGCGGCCATCCACTGCTTGCTTTGTAATGGTGCATCCAACTGAAATTATAATACCTGTAGCATCACAACATATAGCAATATCACACAGGTAAATCAGCATCATGGGTTTGTGGACTTAACACGGTTTGGAAATAAGCTCTTCATTTATAGAACACACACAGGAACACCGGTGTTTTTAGTGGTCTAGCGCCCCGCTTTTATGTCCTCTAACATGTCTAATACCTATAATAGGCTTTTGATGTCGTTAAAGTGGTTCACATTAATGTGGCAAATTTCCAATTCGAATGAAAAGGTCTCCTCTTTTTCTGTAAAAACTTTGAAAAGCAGTCCTTAAATCACAAAAGGTCCGCTTTTTAGCCGATCGCACGCCAATAAATTCTGTCTACGAGCCTAGTGTCGCCCTTCCCTCCTGACTTTTTTTTGTATCATGCAGCTCACCCTATTTCACTTCCTCCCCCCCCCCCTCCGTATCAGTATCCCCTCTCCCACCCCGGCAATCTCTCTCATCTCGTGTTCTTCATTTTCTAGTCTTTGCGTCTCTCCCTCTCCTTTCTTTCTCCCTTTCTCCTTCCCTCACTTGTTCAGTTTTTTCGTGAAATTTATCATTTTGATCAATGCCTGACAAAAATCAGCTCCGCAAAAATAACCAACCAATTATCAGATTAGCAATTGCCATTGGTACGAATAAATAGAATAAATTATCTTCACTCCAATGCAATACATTTCAATATAACATGCCCAAATCGCCACTTGCACGCCTCATTGGGAGATATTTGGCTATTTCAGACGCTCGTTGACAATAATGTGTATGACGAGATCTAACTTACTAGCTGAATAAACCTCGAACCATGCATCACATACGTGATTGTACGTCATATTGTCATATAACGTATGAGCGTGATGTATAGTATACAAGTCTTCCTCAACATCTTCCAGCCGGGATGATTAGATCATGTACAGTCATCTACGTGTTTATACTCTAAATTGTACGTCAAAGGGTGACAAAGGGTGTACAGATCACCGATTTAGCATGGGGACACAAAAGGTGCTTAAAACACATTTTGAATTTGTTTTTTGTCCATTTGCGAGCGAATGAGTAAATTAGAATTGAGGAGGTCGGGCGGGGACATCTAGCCTATTAGTTTGAGAGGGTCATTATACTGAAAAGGGCTAAAGTTATAGTTTCCTCAATTTACGTTATAATTAGAGTTAAAATTAGGGTCAGAGTTATGTTCATTGGCGGCGCTACGGGGGGGGGGGATACTTATCTTGACTCCCAAATAAATAAATCCATGACCCCTTCCTTCCGAAGAAAATGACAGCCCCCTAAGTTCCCTACGTGCAAACATTATCAAATAACATCATCGGCAGCTACCCAGTTCTGACCTTAATGCCAGTAAGAATCACATTTCGTCATCAATATGGCCAATTGCCACGCCCATTTAGCACGGAAATAATGAAATATAACTTTTTAAATCAGCTATATCTAGCTTTTCCGTCATAATTTTTTTTCCGTGATGGAAAATCCAAATAAAGAGTTTATGTTTTGGGTCAAATTATTTTGCCCTTTGCAATCAATGCCACTATTTTGCAAAACAAATTTTCCTTGTAACCTGTCATTTTCGCCTATACTTTTGCGTGTGGAATTTGTGCACATCCGGGTACCTTACATCGTTGAACACGGTATGGCGACTTGTAGATGTCACGTGCGCATTTATAAATGCGCATTTATATATATACCCGAAGTCCACTGATATAAAAGACTTTTGCATATAACTTGGCAACATGGTCAGTATATTATATTTCAATGCTAGGCTATTTTCACTAACCACTCCCGCCTAGGTGGAAGTGCCTTTACACCAAACGCAAGTCAATTGAAGCCGTACAACTTATCGCGAATTTACGACCGTAAAATTTAAACACTTCTTTTGTCTAGATTGGCACCAACCCTCACATCTCACGTTTTCATGTCAGAAATTAACATAACTCACCAAACCGAAAATAGAACCAAAAAATATTGTCTTCGTTCAACTTTTAATAGGCAACAAACAAAGACTAGAATAAAATGATTGTTCACACGTACATTGCTTACATTTCAAAATAACAATGAGATCCGAAACCGAACACTGAAACAGGAACCGAAACTGAAAAGATAAAATGACCGCATGCTAACACTTCAAAATAACAATGAGATCCGAAACCGAAAACTGAAACAGGAACCGAAACTGAAAAGATAACACGACCCTTAGCATGGAAGGATGGAACAGTGTTATGTAATCGTTGTACTTCGAAATATTTGGATAAAATATATTTCTGAACTGTTACTGCTGTAGTTCACTTTTCAAGGTCTAGGGTGTGTGAGAAGCCTCTTTATAAGTTAGGTGGCTGTCGTCTTCCAAGTTGTTGATGACTTGGTGTTGTTTCCAGCTCTACTCTTTCTTTCACTTCACATAATTATTATGAATGTTATCTGCAGGATTTCGTCTTGCAGGATTTGGTATTAGAACTTCTCGTAATATCTTTAAAGCCCTTATTCTCCCTAAACTTATTTACCGTGTGGTTGTTTGGAAACCTTATCAGATTATTGTCTTTTGGACAGATTGGAAAAGAGTCAAAGGAAGATATATCAGAAATGTCGATGTATAGGAAGATGTCTTCATCAGACTTGACCTATATATGAGTCAAGATTGACTAAATATTGGTTGATAAAAGTCAATGACTTGTTCCAGAAAATATTCTGTTTCAAACTGGTTAACCAATTGGGTCCTCCTTCCTTTCTTGTGTACTTCCATCCCTCTGTGGTAAACAAGGATTAGTATCTTCATTGGACCTCTCACACAAATATAGGCATTTCTGTATTCTGTCTTCGTATCCTTTCCTCGTTCGTGGTCAGGGGCGTAGCAAGCGGGGGGACAAAACAGGGTGGACGAAGTCCATGGGCCCCGAGGGTTCAGGGGCCCAAGCAAAAGCGAAAATGAAATAAGCGCTCATAAAGGAGATGCTAAAAGACAGAGCCGAATTTATTTTGGGGGCCCTGGGCCAGGCCAAAATTTGGAGGCCCCAAACTCGCCCTGAGGAATGCATGTGCACTCTAGAGGCCAAATTTTGTTTTACAATTTGGGGGCCTACTATAAGATCGACAGTGGTGGCAGAAGCAGTAGAGAGAGACAAGCATATTTTGTTGCGATTTTACTAGGACATTTCCGCGACAATTTTAGCCCAAAATGAAGGTGAATTTTGCTATGTGAAGGGCTAGTATATGCGCGAAGTGCGCACAATTGTTCAATTTTACCATATTTTGGTCCAAAACATTGTGTGTGTTTTTTAGGGGGGTGGGGGCATCTGGCTCAATGGTAAATCTGTCCCTGCTAAAAGGGCCCGCACTGTTTCTTGTCCATGGGCCTCCGAGGCACTTGCTACGCCCCTATTTGTGGAACAAATTCCCTATATCTGTCCGCTCTGCAAATTCTCTTTCTTCTTTTAAGAATCTTTCGAGCATTTGAAGAAACAAGTATTGTTATGTTAATGTTTCAGCTGAACAATCATTCAGTACATTTAGTAACAAAGTGATCTTCATTTTGAAGTTGAACTTCATAATGTTTGAAACGTTTAAATAAATGCTACATTCATTAGCAAGCATGTATTGTATTTAATCGTAGTACAGGGTTCATATGGATCGGTAAATTTTCTCACATGATGTTATAATAATAATGAAAGTAGGCCTAAACACATCATATAAGGGGCTATGCAATAATTATGAGCTGGGGAAATTTCCGAACGGCGTATCAAAAATGATTGCCACCCTCCCCCCACCTGCCAAACAAATCGCTTGCCACCCCCTCCTCTTGACCTAACAAAATGTTTGCCCCTTCCCCTTTGCACTTGCCAAATATTAGTGATCAGAAAAAAATGCCTATTTACGTGTTTCCATGCCGTTTTCCTGTTAAAAAGCGCCCATGAATATGTGCCCAAAATCGCTAACCCCTCCCTCTCGATTGACCAAAAAATGTCCCCCCCCCCCCGGGCTGCCCAAAAATTATCACCCTCCTCCCAATTTTATCCTCCCCAGGGTTATTATTGCACAGCACTTACTTATTACCATCTTCAATTTGAGATAATAATTTAGTAACACTAGTATTAGCAAAAAGAAACCCATTCTTCTACTAAATATACAATTTCTTCTAAACAAAACCAAATTTTACTCACTAGTTTGACGGTTTCGCTTTTCATGGTCGAAAAGCATCATCAGAATATTGATTGTTGATCACTTCTTCCGGTTGGACGATTTCCGACCACAGAGGGTGTAGAAATGTCACTCAGTAGAGGATCATATACGTGACTTAGATAGTGTAACCCGTCGTCCCTATTCATGACGTTGGGTCCTCTTCTACGAATCCAGATTGATTCCTTGATGCGTCTTATATTTGCATTACACTCCTTGCTAAGGAATTTTGAATTGTCCCAATCTATTACGTGGTTCTGTTGAACTGCATGGTGCTGCGATGGGTAGTCCCGTATCCCCGGTTGTAGCTAATCTCTACATGGAGTTTTTAGAGCAAAAGGCCATAGCATCTGCCCTCTCACATGTAAGCCACGGTTGTGGAAGAGATACGTGGACGATATATTGGAAATAGTGCAAAAAGATCAAGTAGACAATCTTACTGAGCACCTTAATCAGAGTGACCCCATTGAGAACATCAAATTTACCTATGAGAAAGAGCACGAGGGTACCATACCATTTTTGCATTTTTGGATACGTTAATTGTTCGTAAACCAGATGGGTCAGTGAAGTTACTTGTATATAGAAAGGTCACACACACTGACCAGTACCTCAATTTTAATTCGCACCACCCTATCCACCAAACACTTGGGGTAATCAGGACTCTTTTTGATAGAATGAATTCCATCATAACTGAGGACGCGGATAAGAAACTGGAGGAAACAAAAATCAAAGAGGCCCTCGGCCGCTGTGGATACCCAAATTGCAAGTTAAAGACAAAATGGATAAGGAACAGGCAAAGAAACCTAAAAAGAAAAAGGACACTGACATCCAAACTAAAGGACTAGTTGACATTCCTTACGTGGAAGGGCTTGCGGAAAAAGCCAATAGGATATTCAGAAAGCATGGCATAGCCACAGCCATGAAGCCAAACACTAACCTCCGCAAACTTCTAGTCCACCCCAAGGACAAGATTGACCCCATTAACAGCACGGATTGCGTCTATGAGATACCTTGTACCATTATTGTAACAACACTTATGTTGGTGAGACCGGAAGGAAGTTTGCAACGCGACTCAAAGAACATCAAAAAGAAACTATGAGGGTGCAAAAGACAAAATAAAACTACACGCGTCAAACACGCAAACAGTCAGAAACTGAACAATCAAAATCGGCTATCGCAGACCATGCAGTAGTCTCGGTCCCAGCCGATTTGTGCTCCTTCGTCTCTAAACAAACCGTCTGGCGACAACCTCATAGTACGTTTTTCCTGATTGGCTGAATTAACTCAGTAAAATATTGGGTTGCCAAATAAGGCAAGTTGGTGGACAGCCATGCGGTGATATGAATCCCCGTATTTAATCAACACAATGTATGCGAGTACGCGTTGCGAGTCGCTGACATAAAAGGCGATATCAGACGATTGGCGCCTCAGTGGCTGCAAGCTAGCGTACATTTTGCGTTTGCGGTATCTACAAAGTACGATGTTTGTGTCACTTATTCGAGTCACGCCCTAATTCATCAGCCATAGCCAATTGAAAACCTTTTTATTTGGAAATTCATTAACCGACCCTGAACCAATCAGCAATCATCATTTCGGGGTTGTCGCCAGACGGTTTGTTTAGTGACGGAGGAACACAAACCGGCTGGGACCGAGACAAACCATGCAGTTCAACAGAACCACGTAATAGATTGGGACAATTCAAAAATCCTTAGCAAGGAGTGTAATGCAAATATAAGACGCATCAAGGAATCAATTTGGATTCGTAGAAGAGGACCCAACGTCATGAATAGGGACGACGGGGCACACTATCCAAGTCACGTATATGATCCTCTACTGAGTGACATTTCTACACCCTCTGTGGTCGGGAATCGTCCAACCGGAAGAAGTGATCAACAATCAATATTCTGATGATGCTTTTCGACCATGAAAAGCGAAACCGTCAAACTAGTGAGTAAAATTTGGTTTTGTTTAGAAGAAATTGTATATTTATTTATCTTCAAACCTGATGAATCTATTCAGTGACCATTCTTCTACTATATACAAATGTTGTTGACTCCAACGTAGCCCAAAATATGCTGTGACGGTGATTCTTTGAATGAATATGACGCAGATTCAATAATGACCAGTCGCGTACAGAATGTAATGGTACACCGACTTCAGTAACCTTTGAACCTGCATCTGTTTTCTTTCAATGAGTTACCATGGCTTCAAATTTTGAACTATCCAGACGAATGAGGTATCAAAATCAGGGGGTGGACAGGGTAGACGAAGTCCATGGGCTCCGAGGGTTCAGGGGCCCCGAGCATGCAAAATCGAAATGAAATGTTAGGGATAGGGCTGATAAAGGAGATGTTACTAAGCCTGTTAAAAGGGCCCGCACTGCTCCTTGTCCATAGGCCCTCGAGGCTCTTGCTACGACCCTGATCAAAATGTGCAAAATTTGCAGGGTTTCTTTTTGCTATATTTTGCTTTTTGCTATTTCAGTTTTAAAATGCAATGCATATATTTTGAATAATTGTTTCATAATAAAGGTGGGTAATTACTATTTCTGATGTGTTTAGCATTCGTATGAAGTTTCAAACGCATTTTGACGATGATACCCAACGTGTGACTTCGTCAACGACGACTGTCTAATCAGTGAAGTTTGGCGAATATTGAATAAAGACTGTGTGTCCGACACTGCTAAGGCTAACGGAAAGCAAACTAATCATTCCCAAGGTCCCCAAACTCCGCCATTGTATTTAGGATTGCTCTTTGGATCAGGGGGTGGATACCATGGTGGCACCGCTGTTGCATTGTATGCCTTTAGACGTTCCATCATCCTCTTCACAATACCAGGGCGTCTGGCAGCCAAGTCATTCCTTTCCTGCGGATCTCTGGCTATGTTAAATAACCATATTTCCTTACTTCGTGGCTCTGTCGGCTTTGTCGAAGTTATGTTCGATTCCCTAGGCGGAAACCAGTCGCAAAGATAATCTGTTATCATACAAAAAAACGATTAGATATGTTAAAGCCATATTATAACATTTGCTGAGGAAGACGCCCTGACTGAATTTTTAAAATTCCTTTTTTACACGATTAAATTGTACTTTATTAAACCAATATACCCTGCAAAAATCAAGACTCTAGGTGCTGTAGTTTTGTCAAAATCCGAGATTTTGAATAAAACGCCGGAACCGGCGCTTTATTATTACGATGGAATTACTAGTCGAACGCATACACGATGTTCATAACACATAGTACGTACGGCGTGCGGGACGGTGATATATACACAATAAAGGGTCGTACCACAACATGACCGAAGGAGTGGTACGTATTGGCGACATGTGCGCTGGTAGTAAATTCCAATTTTCTTTGCTTTGCCGTAGTTGTTCGGCTCAAAAATAAAAGGGATATATCTGACAGTAAAGCTAACATTTTATGGCAAAGAAATGCCAATCCATTTTGTTTGAAAATGTTATAATATGGCTTTAAGTGAGGAAAAAGAGCAGAGGATCAAGTAACCGTTTCTCGCCCATATATGCTCCTCAATTCAATTATTACTAGGGAAACTTCATTTATTTATTATATTATATTGATCTTAAAATAAAAAAAATATGTTCTTTTTGCTTGTAGCAGGCGCTAATAAACATGATAGATTTACGGCTTTATCGCAAAAACATACAAGGTAATGTGAGTGGAAAAGCCACGTTAAATACCCGCACACAGCATTCATAACAGTACAACTAGTGACAGGAACACCTACTTGATTCCCCGGGGGGGGTACTCAAATTTTTTTTGGGTAGGGGTGTGCCTCCGAAGATTTTGAAGTAGGACCCATGTCTATACCACTTCAAACCTGATTTTTACTACCGATGCATATACCAACACAGAATAGACACCCATGACTATACCAGTTGAAAAGACAAAAATACCACCCATTGATATACCAACCCCATATACAGACCCATCCATATACCACTATACGTTTAGAATACCGTAAAAAAAATTCAGATCATATTTTTTATTATTTTCTTGTTTACTGTATTTTGTATTTTTTGATTAGAACTATCAAGGGTCTATCATTTATCAATTATTATTATTTTGTTTGTTAGGGGTGCCCGGTCCCCGGGGTGGTGAATTATAGGGGAAAAGATTTTTGGCAGGCCAAAAGGGGGGATTTTGGCAGAACATTTTGAGAATTCACCACCCGGGGTACACATAATCGTTGCACCACCCCTTATTTTGTAATGAATACAAATCCAAAATATATTTATTGTTGTTTTGTTTTCTCAGTTTCCAAATTTATGTTCGTTTGTCTTGTAGGGGCCACTAGTTTGTAACAAGTATTGTGTAGGGAAAGATGATTCTTGCACTTATATTTAAGTTTTATTTAACAACATACATATACAAAAACCACGAAAACAGTGGCGCAACCAGTGCCCCCCGCTCATCATGGCCTTTGGTTCATGCAAGGCAGTCGATTGACGGAAGATATCTGTGAAAAGATTTGGGCCGGTCGGAGCAATCATAATATTTGTACCCTGCATGGTGAACGGAAGAACAGAAAAAAATTAAAAATTAATAGAAATTCTGAACATGAATTTTTTATAATATATTTTTTTTGTACGGTAGCTTTTTTCTTTCTACTCATGGTTTATTGAAATTTTAAACGAATTTAATATTCATGCATTTCTGTTCAATGCAATTGCAATTATCATTGAATTATCGAACCAAAACAACATCAATTTGACCCATGCATATCGATCGTGTATGATCTTGGCAGTGCTGTCGCGTGTCATGTCAGCTGAATTCGGCACCAAAAATAAAACTGAACTTTTCACTAAAAACTTACCCGATTGTTGAAAAAACCTATTTATATGATTCGATCCATTTAAAAATCGGCAGTTAATTTACTTTAGTTTTGCGATCCCGAGTTCTGAGAGGCAAAACTAACTTAAAAAACAGCGATGCAAAAATTGCTGTTGCAACTTCGATAACGATATTATTTCAGTGATTTATCAAAATTGGCTGGGGTAAACAGAAGTAGTGCTGGGCTCGCATATACTACACCGGAAGAGTGTCGCCATCTGTTTGCAATGACAACTCAACGTTTTGCTAATCGGACTATCAATTGATTTGCCCAGCTCTGAATTTATTATTCTGATTTGCCTTATTTGGATAGCGATGTACCTTATTTGGACAATTATTTTTGTGACATTCATGCAAGTGAGTTTAAAGATTTTCGACCCATTGATATACCAAAATCTGATTTAGACCCCATTTGAATACCAATTTCAACTTACTACCCATGCGTATAGGCCTACCACAAAAACGGAAAAAATAAGGGGTCATTGATATACCAAGCGGCCGAAAATGCGACCCATGTTTGCGGCACGTCCCCGTATGGCCTTTTGTACTGAGTACCCCCCGGGTTGATTCCGACTGATGTCATTTAACACAACATACGATTATGCTCCCCCAGAAATACCTATGTTTTTGGACAACACCTATGAAGCCTAAATTGCTTATTTATTTGATTTTGACCGTTCGCAGCTCCGTATGGCCCCTTTTACCCTGATACAAGAATACCAATTTGGTATTCTTGTCTCAGCTTTTACCGGTAGGCCCTACACCGTCAGCTCCCAAAGACTCGGGGTGCACCGCTTAGTCCGATACGCCGCTAGTCCGACACGCCGCTAGTCCGACAACACAAATTTCCTGTACTTAGAGGTGCGTCAGTCCGAAAATGAAAAGCCCGGCGCTAGTCCGAAAAAAGCATGCGCTAATCCGAAAATGAAAACCACTGCACAGTCCGACACACCGCTAGTCCGAATCTGAAAACACAGTTTTCAGTCATCCGATACGCCGCTAGTCCGAATCCGAAATACATTGCGCTAGTCCGAATTTGGAAAACACTTCTTCAGTCCGACACTGCGCTAGTCCGAAACTGAAAACCATGGCGCTAGTCCGAAACTGAAAACTACAGCGCTAGTCCGAATCTGAAAAACACTACGCTAGTCCGAATCTGAAAACCACTGCGCTAGTCCGAATATCAGACTAGCGCAGTGTTCCCCCCCCCCAATTCAAATTCGGATTAGCGCAGTGTTTTTCAAATTCGGACTAGCGCAATGGTTTTCAGTTTCGGACTAGCGCAATGTTTTTTAGATTCGGACTAGCGCAGTGTCGGACTGAAGGAGTGTTTTCCAGATTCGGACTAGCGCAGTGGTTTTCAATTTCGGACTAGCGCAGTGGTTTTCATTTTCGGATTAGCGGCGTGTCGGACTGGCAGAATGTATTTTAGATTCGGACTAGCGGCGTGTCGGACTAGCGGAGTGTCGGACTAGCGGTGTGTCGGACTAACGCCCTGTACCCAAACGCTCACCATCTCCGAATTTGGGGGGAGCATACCACCAACAATTGATGATGTCCCACCCCCCTTATAATAAGAAATAAGTTCTTTTTGTTTGTAGCAGGCACGAATTCGGAATAAACATGGTAAATTTACGACTTTATCGTCACAAACAAAACATAAAAGGCAATGTGAGTGTAAATGCCCATATCCCGCTGAAGGTGCTCAAAAAGCGCTCCTGGTAACTTCAAATAGTGTAGAAGTTTGAATCATAAGAGCATGTTTGATACTCACATACTCGACATAAGTCTCCAAGTATTAACTTCCAATTGCCCATTCGTAGAGCAGCTCTTCCCGTGAGGGGTTTGATAAATGAAATAGGATCAATCTCATGAAGAAGCTCTCTCCTTGGAGATGCAGTATTGGAGCTGTATCAAATAAATTGGTGATAATTTGATTGTAACTTTATTTGAAATTGATACGATTTCAGAATCTGTCTTATTTAGAAGTGCATAAAGGACCGAGCAAGATTTTTTGGGAAAAATTTAAAAAAAAATTCTATGATTATACTATAAATTAAGATAGGCCTATGCTCCTCATCTAACTTTATATTTTTTGTGGTATTAGGGCCTATTTTATACAAGTTGGTCTTTTTTGTTGTAAAGATGAGCAATATCTAACTGAAACTGTAGCTAACTGTTTACACAATTTTAAAGACGAAGATCATTATACAACAGTTCGCCCTTTGAAAGGTGATCTTGGACGTTTGTGGTGCAAAAACGCTTGCAGCGTTTTTGTTGTTGTTATTTTGTTTGTTTGTTTTTGTTTTTGTTTGTTTGTTTGTTTGTTTGTTTGTTTTTGGATCTGATCGTGTTTTTTTCTGATCGTGTGGTTAGGCGGTGTCTGAAAACCGCCTTGGTTTGCTTACATAATGGCCTTCCATACATCGATACCATCTATTAGTTTCATCGTGTTGATTTCTCCTCCAGTTAGGCCCGAGAGAATTGTTGGGAACCAATCAGTGACGTGCATCCACGCATGGCTAGTGGTGCCTTTGATCTGATCAGGTAATAGCGGACTATGAATAAATCCAACTCCATGGACACCTCCCTCAAAGGGAGTGCTTTTCAATCCTCGCAGAGGCCAGTTATTTCCAGAAATTTGCGTGGCTGCACCGTTATCTGTAAGGAAATGGTTAGTAATTGTAACTTCGTTAAATTTGGAAACACACACCCAAACCAGCCACCACCACCACATAATCACCTCCATTAATGTGAGGCTCATTATTTGGAATTGCATCAACCCCAACTTCAAGTCTTACGTCAAATCGTCAACAGGTCGATAACACCTTGTAAACTCTATTTGTCGTTTTTGTTCACGCCAGTGAACATTAATGCCACTTACCCCACATCTCATATATGCACAGTGTATCCCTTACATACCCTGTGTCTTGAATAGCTATTATAACCCACCAACTCTGTGATTAAGAGGCTAGGAAATAATTCCTAATATCTCATACCCTCGTTTGTATGCCTTTATCTAATCCTGCTCCCAATGACAAGGACTATTTGCACATTTAATCGTGCAGTGAGACTACTCAGTGTAGGAAATTTTAGCCTTTTTTATTAAACATGTTTGGAAATTATTGGCTTACAACCATCACATGCTGACAATACACATAACTGATTGGTTAATAAAAGCTAGACCACTATGGTCAGTATAATTAGCTATAATTTATTTAATTAGTGATTAGGCATATCACCTGTATAGAAAACCTATTCAGCAAGCTGCAATAGGCGATTTACTTCAGAAAATAACTACATTGCACAAAATTAAGTCCATTCTCTATAATTAATTGAATGTTTATTGACTCTTGTAATAACCAAGCAATGTGTGCATAAACATATCCAATGTATAATTATATTTTCTGTTACGAAATAATAATTGGTGTTCATAAAAGCTGGGATATGAGATAAACATCACTGATAAAAGATAGCAAGACCACAATGTATTGTAATGTGTTTACATTAGTGATAATGCATCTAGCATCTGTATAGAAAACTATTCAACAAAATAATTTTGCATGCAGTGTTCCTGAAACACATTAGGCGATTTGCTTCCAAATAAAACTTCTTTTAAAAGGAATGGGTGTCCAACGGGAAATAGCATCTGATGGGCTGATACAGTAGATATTTTGATGTAATTTTCTTCGTAGTAATAGCCAAATTGGTTTGGAAACCTAAATGCAAAATGAGTTTTTTTGAAAATTATTTTCCAGAGTCAAGATGCAAGTATCATTTATGCCTCAATCCACTTATTTATTGTCAAATCAGTGCAGAGTAGTTTAGTATATATGAATATTGAAAGTTACATATACCAAAGTAGCTCAAAGCACTATACACCTGAATCTTTTTAAAGACAGATTCTTGATGCAGGTGTTGCAATTAGAATTATACGTAATTTTATTTGGCAGTTGGGTTATCAACTAATAAATTCCTAAATGTCATTTGACACATTGGTGTAATTTAAATCGGCGGTTTATATAGTAAATGTTGATAATTCATTATGTCTATATGCTCTCAAATATTTGCATAGAATTGCTCACATGCTTACCAGTAGAAAATATGATGACGGTATTATCATAAAGACCGATTTCTTTCAGTGTATCCGTCACATTGCCTACGCCTTCATCCAAGCAGTTTATCATACCTGCCATAGTTAGTCGTTCTTCATCAGGTATGAGGTCTTTATAAGGCTCTTTGTAGCGCTCTGGAACTTGAATAGGATCATGTACAGCCAAATATGGCAGGTACAAGAATAAAGGCTAATGAGAACAAACAAACCAATATTTTATTATTACATAATATATTAAACACTTATATAATATTGCCTCGTGTGATACGACCTCAAAACCAGTGACATTTTTCGTATTGCATGAACAGACAGGGGATATCTAATAGTATCCAAGGAGGATTGATATAGAGGAGCAGCAATCGCATTACGTAACGCATTGTTTCTTTGATGCCAATTTGATTTGTATTCATAAAAGTGGTACCATTGTTTCGAACAAAGGGGTTCCGCCATTAATTGGTCTCTGATCCGGCAGCATAATAACGCTTTACACAACAGGCGAGTATCAATAAGTGACCACAATGAAGTCATGTGTAAGCGCACCATTTCAGAAAGTGGTACCATTGTTCTCACGTATCCCAAATATGTGCTTGTTCGCAAGGCACTGCAGGGTTTATTGTTCGATTGTGTCTGATAAGGACACTGACATATTGGAAAATGTTGTCAATCAATATTCATGAGATCGAGAGTACATTACGTCAAGTTTTCGATATTGGGTGACTTGTGTTTGACATACATCTGACTGGGTGTTTTAAAACCTTAATGTACGATTTCTGTCAAATTTTGATTTTGTTATTCTTTATTCAAAATGTTGAAATAATATTAGTAATAACTGACGGGAAGGGTTGCTGTGCATTTTAGGTTGAAATAACAAGGTATTAGTAAAAGAACCCCCACAGGTTATTTTGGCCATTTAACACGCAGTTCTATGGGAGGACGTATTATCATAATTTTAAAATTATGATAATATGTCGAACTTTGTTCTGTTGACCTACAAAGACAAGAACAAGGTGCAAGTTGGGACATGTGTAAACATTACAAATATGCAAAAAAAAATCAGGTTTGTAAAAAATTAACCAATTGCATATTATAAGATCGTACATTATGACTTTAATCACGTAACGCATAAAGGTTTTGGCACCATTGAATAGCTGCCTCGTGCTGTTATGTGTTTAGTTTCTATAATAATTATTATCATTTTCTTTATTTTTCCTTTCTTTTCCTTTCTCTGCACTTATTCTTTCTTATGCCTACACTTTAGGGGCCTATCACTCCCTCGCTCTCCTTCTCCCTCTCTCCCCTTCTCCCCGATTGTGGCTAATTATCATATTCACGAGGTCTGAATATTAATGAGCAACTGTGATCAAAATACCGCATTTGAATCGTGAAGTCGAATCTTTACATTTCATTTTATTCTTTACCAACATTAAGAAATAATAAGAATAAAACTTTATTACTACCCATTTCGAGAAATGCAGTCATCTTTATTCTTCAAAAAACAACACGACATATTTTTTTTTTGACAAAAAAGAGCAAAAATAAAATTGAAACCCAATCAGCAGTGTTTTGAAACCCAAAATACAGTGTTTTGTATACAAAACACGAACAAAGAAGAGAGGAACGGAGGAAAACACTGCTAATTGACATTCCACATAATTTAATAATGTCTACTAACCAAAGGTAACAGGCAAAGGTAGCGCTTCATTTCAAAGTAGGGAGCCGACAAAGACGAGAAAGATGCGAGAAGTGATGATGGACATTTTAAGCACTACCAACTATAACTTCTCATACAACATGTACAAATTCAAAAGTCAGTCACACAAACACTCACATAAAAAAAAGACAAACAAGAAAAACGACTCATTTACTCACCTCTCACACACTCAAACAAACAAAATTTACCGATGTCGATTTTTTTTAATGCTTGCCAAAATTGCCATTTTACTGCGGCAGTTTTGTACTCAATGTTGAATTTTATAAGCTTAACAAAATTACGGGGACTTCTGTGATTGACATAGTGTTAGATGAGTTTTTATTATAAGATCATCTCTACGCACTAACGTTTCCATTTGTTAACATTTTGTATAAAATCTCTTGAAATATTCAGTTATAAACATTTTCGCTTAATTATTATTATTATTTCTTAAATGTAAAGGTAAAAGAATAAAAAAATCTGGTCTTTGTTATTTGTTTTTCATCGTCTGTCTAACGTTGGTAAAGATTCG
The DNA here is from genome assembly GCF_039555335.1 of Amphiura filiformis. Classification (NCBI taxonomy): domain Eukaryota; kingdom Metazoa; phylum Echinodermata; class Ophiuroidea; order Amphilepidida; family Amphiuridae; genus Amphiura; species Amphiura filiformis. Next base: position 47,087,193 of record NC_092644.1, on the reverse strand, counting down.
ACTTCTCGATTCAAATGGCGGTATTGTGATCACAACAGAGCTCATTGATATTCATGATCTCGTGAATACGCTAATTAGCCACGCCCATCTCACTCAAATTCATTTATACCTCGTGAATATGCTGATTAGCTATACCGTCATTAATATTCAAACCGGAAGTGATCCTTGACCTCGTTCCCCGGTTGACGTTTGACCTTGTGAATCGGAAGTGAACGTCCCTAAAAGCCTTATTACTACTTAGCGGGAGCTCAGTGCAACTTTGCCAACAAAACTGATAACGTTATTCACACACCCTGTTCTTTTTTATTTTACCCTGCTGTCATTTTTTTAAAGAGATATTTTGGCTTGAAAAAACATTTTGACGATTTGCTCACATATTTTGATACCCAACAGTGACGACATTTAAATGATACGTCTAGTACAGCCTGTCTCAAAAACAAGTGCAAGTGGAGAGCGCTATTAGAAAATACTGTTGTGACATGATGCTTACATCAACGTCAAGGGAGCATTCCTAGCTTTTAAATAACGTTTGTTTCATTCATTTTGGTTTCGGAGAGATCTGCTTCATTAAACACAAATGTATGAAAACTCTTTTTGAGCCACTTTTTAGGAAATTGAATAGAACGTTATATCCAGAATACCTGTACAGTACAGTTAATAAACTAATTTAGATGGCACAGCTGTGTTTGAGCAAACACGAATATCTATGCCCGTGGCCCTTAAAAAAGCGCCTAATTGGGCGCCAAATCCAAAATAAAATCCATTTTCTCTTTCCACTTAAAACAGATTTAAAGATAAATACATATTCCACATTCTGCTGTAAAATTAAATACATGTACTATATGTCAAGGATTTTATCATGGTAAATACTGCTCTATTTGTCACTCAAGACATGTTAAAAGACAGACAAATATTGCACACTCTGTTGTAAAATTAAAATCATGTCAACGAAATATTGCACACCATAGTTATAATTAGGAAATTTTACACTAAAGATTTAAAATTCATTGATGATTTTCATCAAAGCATAAGCACATTTCCGAGCTGATTGAGATCAACAGTTTAGTCCATTTTACAGTTTGGTCTTTAATATTATTGAATAGAATGTTATTCCTAAATACCTGTACAGTACAGTTAAGGGATCTAGAATGAGCGTTTTGAGCGTTTCGACAGTATTTTTGTGGGACATGAGAGCACATCAGACATATCGAATTGCATTCTGAATACGAAGAATGTCTTTCTGATATCAAATAATTTTCATTTTTGAAATTCACGATATAATACAAATTTTATGACAAATTAATCAAATTTGATATTTTTCACATTTTTGATATATAACAGTCCTCGGAGTAAATTTTATAAATCTAATGACATATTCTTAAAGTGTATGTAGCTGGGAGGAAAAGCTGACGATCAATTGAAAATTTTGACCTTTCATATTGAAGATATGGATTTTTTTTCCCAAAAGACCTAATTTTTTTTTGTGTTTTTTGCAAAAAAATCCATATCTTCAATACGAAAGGTCAAAATTTTCAATTGATCGTTGGCTTTTCATCCTACCTTCATACACTTTAAGTATAAATCATCAGATTTATAAAGTTTACTTGAGTACTGTTAAATATCAAAAATATCAATTTTAATCATTTGCCATAAAATGTGTATTACATTGCGAATTTCAAAAATCAAAATTATTTGATATCAGAAGGACATTCTTCGTATTCAGAATACAATTCGATATGTCTGATGTGCTCTAATGTCCCACAATAAATACTGTCCCAACGTTCATACCCCATCCCTTAATAAAAGAACATTCATTTGTAGGATTAGAAGACTATTAGAGATGATCTGTAGTGTAAAATTTCAAAAGTGTAATTATGATATGCAAATTATTTCTTTGACATTTTAATTTTACAACAGAGTGTGCAATTTTTTTGTCTTTTAAGGGATGTGGAATGAGCGTTTCGAGTTTTTTTCGACAGTATTTTTTGTGGGACATGAGAGCACATCAGACATATCGAACTGCTTTCTGAATACGAAGAAAGTCCTTCTGATATCAAATAATTTTCATTTTTTGAAATTCGCGATACAACACAAATTTTATGACAAATTATTAAAATTTGATATTTTTAAATTTTTTGATATATAACAGTCCTCGAAGTAAACTTTAAAAATCTAATGATATGTACTTAAAGCGTATGTAGCTGGGAGGAAAAGCCGACGATCAATTGAAAATTTGGACCTTTCATATTGAAGATATACATTTTTCCCCAAAAAGACCTAATTTTTATTTGGTGTTTTGGGGAAAAATCCATATCTTCAATACGAAAGGTCAAAATTTGCAATTGATCGTCGGCTTTTCATCCCAGCTACATACACTTTAAGTACATATCATCAGATTTATCAAATTTACTTCGAGGACTGTTAAATATCAAAAATATCAATAAAATGTATATATCATACATTGCAAATTTCAAAAAATCAAAATTATTTGATATCAGAAGGACATTCTTCGTATTCAGAATGCAATTCGATATCTCTGGGGTGCTCTCATCTCCCACAAAAAATACTGTCCAAACGTTCATACCCCATCCCTTAACATGTCTTGAGTGACAAAGAAAACAGTATTTACCATAATAAAATCATTGACATAGTACATGTATGATGTATTTACTTTTACAGCAGAATGTGAAATATTTATTTATCTTTCAATCTGTTTCAAGTGGAAAAAGAGAATCATTATACCTGTATCATGAAAAAACAGTTAAAACAGTAAAAACAATTAATCGATATATTCTTTTGATTTCACGAAGGAACTCTTGATAAACTTGATGCTATCATTGATTTACATGTAGGCTACAGCCCGCTTCCCTAGTAAAAGTGGCACAATTATGACTTTACCCCTTCGTTGTTAAATTTGCAGGCAGCAGCTTATTCAGCGCCAATATTGCAACATTGGAACAAACAACTAAACAAACATCCAATCCAACCCAACCCCATCCCCCAGTAGGCAATGAGGATAAAGTGCCTTGCCCAAGGACACAACACGTTGGCACGAGCGGGGCTCGAACTCGCAACCTATGGATTATGAGTCGGGCGCCTTATCCACTCGGCCACACATGCTCCCACTTTTACACCATTATTTACCTTTTCAGATTTAGCATGTCGTCTGATCACATCTTGAGCTTTTCTTGTCAATAGTTCCGTTGAGTAGTGACCAATACCGTCCCATGCTGGATTCAAACTCAGTCTAGTGTGATTATGGAGGTCAAGTCCTGATCCTTTGTCATTGTTCACATTTCTCATGTAAGTAAAATGATCCGCTGATGAAACGTAAGTGCCTATAATAGATAAAAATGCAAAATGTTAAATTACATGCAGTCATGGCCACGGGTGTAGTGAAATCTATAGTTTGTTTTATTTAGCGAGCACATATCAAGGTTGTTGCAGATGGCATCAGAGGCTCCAGAAGATTTTGAATATTGGGGGGGGGGGGTGCCAGGGTGGCAATTATTTTGACCTGCTCCAATGCGCGAAACACTAAAGGGGGGTGTGTGTGGATCCCCCTTCCGCGCGAAGCGCTGAAGCTTTTGAAATGCATACATTTTTACATGAATTGTAACTTACATTTTGAATTATATACCGTAACATTATGAATTTTACCTTAAAAGTGTGAATTTTATCCTAAAATTATGAATTTTACCTCAGATTATTGGGGGCCTAGAATACTTGCTTTGTAAAATCTTTTGTTACGTCATCGCGGGTTCCAATACACGATTCCAGACAACACTTGAGTCTCTGATCTGCGTCTGAATTATTACTCAGATTTATCACCATTAGGAGCTGATACACATGATGTCAGTAAGTGGGTCCGAAAACGAAGATTTAAAAGCTTCGTTCTAGGAATAACGGACCACATGCCGTCAAGAAATAAAATAGTTATTCTTGTGTAAACATTCGATGGGCCTCCACAGAGCAGAATTTTGAAGCTTTGCATCGTACCGATACAGTTCAGATTCAGAGACCGTGGTACCGACCGCCGATAGAAATAAGGCTAAAATTAGATGAAATCATAATTTCATGAAAAAGGGAAGTATCCCTGCCTAATCTTGTGTTGTATAGAACTATAAACTTTGTCTAAATGAATTGTCAAATGCGTAATACTTGCCGTACATGTACAAATAAGAGTGGTAAAAGTAGACATTTTTTGCAAAATGTCAAGACCCCCCGCGTCGCTGTGAAACTTTGTAGCGCATGCGCACTTCATCCATAGCCTTGCCGTGAGCAAGATTGAGCTTTTTGCAAACTGGACATCGTATGTACATGTATCTAAACCAAAAATAAACACTATTATTTTGCCAGATTTTTTGATTGCATTACTGGGGAACGGTCAGGTCGCCAGCCATTTTTATGAGCTTTTATGGTGAAGTACCTATAAGTTTGACTTGCTTTCACGAACTGGTAGAAATATTTAGAAGAAGAAGATATTGACAAAAATAAATAAATAAATATTGCCAGATTTTGTGATTGCATTACTGGGGAACGGTCAGGTGGCCAGCCATTTTTTTGGTGAAGTACCTATAAGTTTGACTTGCTTTCACGAGCTGGTAGAAATATCTGAAGAAGAAAATATTTTTTTTAAAATATCAGAAGAAGAAGAAATAGAAATTTATAATCTATAGAAGAAGATCAGACAAATTAAAGATGGCTATACGTATCAAATCCCGGCGCCAGATCCGATGTCATTAAAGGGCCTGATATAGAAGCGAATTGGAAAATATTCAAGGATGAATATACAGATTATGAAATAGCCACTGGCTTGGATAAAAAAGATGCTACAGTTAGAATGTCGTCGCTTCGCACCATAATGGGCTTAGAATGTCGAAAAAAACTTACCAGTCTGAAACTAACTGATGAAGAATCTAAAAACCCGAAAACCGTCCTTGACAAACTTACTGCAGAATTCAAACCTAAGAGAAATATTCTTTCTGATAGGTTTCTGTTCCATGTTGCTGAACAACCCCGGAAGGGGGCACTCAACTTTGGAGGTGACGCGTATGTAGGGCTGTTAAGACCCCTTTTTCAGCATCGCTGTCACCCAAAGACCCCATATTTTTTACGAACACATGCTCTGTCACCCGAAGACCCCTATTTTTCCATTTGATCTGTCACCCAAAGACCCTTACAAGTTCAATTTGAACAGCAACTTTCATTTTTCACTGATTTTGTTACTTATTTTGAAAAAACAATGAAATTTGAAGCCATTTGGAACTAGAAATTTGATTTTCGAGGTTTTTGTGGCGCTGTTTCGGCTCTCACCCAAAGATTCCAATTAAAAAAAAGTCATGTTCTCACCCAATGACCCCATATTTTTTACATTTGCTCTCACCGAATGCCAAAATCATGCTCTCACCCAATGACCCCATATTTTTTACATTTTGCTCTCACCGAATGCCAAAAATCATGCTCTCACCCAATGACCCCATATTTTTTACATTTTGCTCTCACCGAATGCCCCTTAGTGCGAAAGTGCCAGCCCTACACCTATATCCATTTCATATTGAAAGTGTGCCCGCCCTTCTGGGGTGAACAACAGCCAAAGGAAACTATTGAACAGTACGTCATGCGATTAAAGAAACTCGCAGAACCATGCAAGTTTGGAACTTTAGAAGATGAAATGGTCAGAGATCGTTTAGTACTGGGCACAACAGATAAAGCTGCAAGAGCACGACTATTCCAAAAACAGGAAGTAGACTTGGACAAGGCCATAGAGCATTTGAAAATAAGTGAAGCAACAGAAACACAGCTTAAAAAGGTCCAAGGACAGCCACAAGACAGTATAAATGCAATGAGAAAGAGTGGAAAGTTCTCTAGCAGTACAAGAAAAAAAGAAGCCTGAAGTAAACAATATAAACACAGACAGCAAGAGTGGAGACTGTCGATATTGTGGTTAAGAACATGCAAAGGGAAAATGTCGTAAGAAGTGTAAGTGTGGATACTTAGGACATTTTAGAGAAGTCTGCAAAACAAAGAAGAAAAATAAGAATAAATGGTCACAGAAACGCAACATGCAAAGGAAAATGTCGTAAGAAGTGTAAGTGTGGATACTTAGGACATTTTAGAGAAGTCTGCAAAACAAAGAAGAAAAATAAGAATAAATGGTCACAGAAACGCTCACATAAAGTTGAGGAAGACCAACAACAAGAAACTTCAAGTTCAGAATCAGATGAGTCAGCATACAGCGTCAAACCAGTTGGGTCTACACACACTGGAGAAGACAAACTAATGATAGATCTACATCTAAAAAGCACTGATGGCAAAACAGCTACAATTGAGTGTGAAATAAACACAGGCTCAGGATGCTGTACTATGTCACCAGCAGACTTGAAGAAAATAGATAGCAACATGAAGCTTAAACAAACAAAGACTAAGAAGTTAAGAATGTACAATGACCATGTTGTACCTGTGAAAGGAGAGGTACTGCTTACTTGTCTCCACAATAATGAGAAGTATTATCTTCGATTTAAGATCATGGACACATCGCAAGCACCATTGATATCACGTGCTAAATCAATAGAAATGGGTCTCATCACAGTAGCACCAGAAGTGCACCAGCTACAAGAAGATGGAGGCACAAGTCAGATGACTACAGAAGATTTTGAAACCAAAATCAACACAGAGTACAATGGCCTCTTCCACGGAATGGGATGTCTCCTAGGAGAATATCATATTGAAATTGACAAAACTGTACCACCTACCAAACATCAAGCAAGAAAAATAGCAGTCCCTATAAAACAAGAAGTGAAGGACAAGTTGAAAGATCTAGAAGAGAGGCAAATAATTGAGAAAATAACTAAGCCTACTGAGTGGTTCAGCAATATGGTGGTAGTACGCAAACCTGGAAAGCTCAGAGTCTGCCTAGATCCCAGAGATCTCAACAAGGCATTGAAACGTCCTGAATACCCTATGCCCACCATTGAAGGCATTCTACCAGAGTTAGCAAAGGCTAAAGTTTTTAGCGTGCTAGATGCCAAAGATGGTTTTTAGCAAGTGAAGTAGGATGCAGAGAGCACTGACCTCTGTACATTTGCCACTCCATTTGGTAGATTTAAATGGCTCAGACTTCCATTTGGTATCAATGTCGCTCCTGAAGAATTGCAAAGACGTCAGCATGAAATGATAGAAGGGCTTACTGGAGTCCAAGTCATCGCAGACGATTTCCTGATTTACGGATGTGGTGACTCCCATGAGGAAGCGATAGCGGATCATGACAAGAATCTCATTAGTTTTCTGAATAGAGCAAGACAGAACAACTTGAAACTAAATAAAAAAGAAGATGAAACTGAGGCTTACAGAGGTCAAATATGTCGGACATATCTTGAGTGCGGAAGGTGTAAAGCCTGACCCTGCCAAAATGAAAGCTGTCAAAGAAATGCCAGCCCCTGAAGACAAGAAGGGAGTACAGTGATTGATTGGTTGTGTCACCTATCTATCCAAATTCCTACCAAGTCTGTCTGAGGTTGCTGAGCCCTTAAGAAGACTGACAGATAAGGAAGCTCACTTTGAGTGGCAAGAACACCACACAGACGCATTCAATGAAATCAAAGAACTGTTAGTGCAGGCACCTGTGTTGAAGTACTATGATGTATCAGAGGAGGTAACCATACAGTGCGATGCCTCAGAGTCCGGGCTGGGTGCGACACTTCTCCAAGGAGGAAGACCAGTATCATTCGCATCACGAGCTTTGACAAGTGCAGAGCGCAACTACGCTCAAATAGAGAAAGAGCTGTTGGGTATCGTCTTTGCATGTGAAAGATTTGATGAATACATCTATGCTAAGGAAGCTACAGTACACACAGACCACAAGCCATTAGTAGCCATACACACCAAACCAATCTCCAAAGCACCAAAGAGACTTGCAAGAATGCTCCTGAGATTGCAGAAATACACACTGCATATCCAGTATCTCCCTGGAACACAGATGTACCTGGCGGACTGGCTTAGTCGAGCTTTAATACTTGCCAATGCAAGAAAAGGAAGACAGGATCTTCAAAGAAATCGAGCAAATTAATGCTATGGACTACTTGAACGTCAGCAAAGAGACACAACACCTGCTGAAGCAAGCAACAGCAGCTGATAGAAGGTGCCAAGTGCTGATGATGATGGTGAAGAATGGTTGGCCAGACACCAGAGATGAAGTTCCAATCACCATAAGAGAGCATTTGAACTACAGAGATGAAATTACTGCTCAAGATGGTATTCTATACAAAGGTCACAGGATTTTTGTTCCTGAAGAAATGAGACCAATCCTGCTTGCAAAGACACACTCCAGTCATCTTGGAGCAGAAGCATCAATAAGGAGAGCCAAAGACACTTTATTTTGGCCCAGTATGGCAGCAGACATAAAGGAGAAGACTGAATCATGCCAAATTTGTCAAACATACCGAGCTAAACAACAGAAAGAAACCATGATGTCTTATCCAATCCCAACAAGACCCTGGGAAATTGTTTCACAAGATCTGCTTACATACAGAAAGAAGAACTACCTCATAACAGTAAACCACTACAGTGACATGTGGATGTTAGATGAGCTAGAGGACACAACATCAGAAACCATAATACTGTGTACAAAGAAACACTTTGCACTACATGGTATCTGCTCAACATTGATATCGGACAATGATCCACAATGGGTCAGCAAAGACTTTGCTGTGTTTACCCAATCTTGGGAATTGAATCACATCACAAGTTCACCATATCCAGTCAGTCCAATGGAAAGGCTGAATCAGCGGTGAAGATTGCTAAGAAAGTCATTAAGAAAACAGGAAATGAAGATTTGTATCTAGCTATACTAGATTGGCGTAACATACCATATGCAGGTGGACATAGCCCAAGCCAAAAGCTATTGGCTAGGAGAACAAAGACCTTACTATTGGAGAGTTCGTCACAGTACAACCACATCACAGTCGAGAATGGGAATTTGCCAAGTGTAAATCCAAATTTGGACACCCCGTTCATACATTGTTGAGACAGAAGGTGGGAGATTGTACTGTCGCAATAGAAAGTTCCTTTCAGCTACTGGACAGGCAGAACTAGACAATGAAAGCACGCCTGTGATGCCAGAACAATCATATGAAAGAGAACAGCAAAAGTCACCAGAAGAACAACCAAGAAAACCAAAGCAACCTGAAAGTAAACTAGGAAAACCAAAGCAACCTGAAAACAAACCAAGAAACCTGAAAGTCAACAGGAACCAGCTACACCAATGTCACAGCAACCAGCAACTGTGAATCAACAAGCAACGCTAAACTACAAGCAGCGAGCTACAGCACCGCAGAGGAAGAACGAGTCTCCCCGAGCTCCGCAACTGAAGTCAACAAGAACCAGAACTAACATCCGACCACCAACAAGATACCAAGACCATGTGAAATAGACAGTGCAGATGAACATTTGAACTTTTGAGCACTGTGAACTTTTACTCCAATTTTGGTCATGTCAAAAAATCTCGTTAAACTAATCTAGCATTTTTATAGGTCAAATTTTAATTTAAAAAATTATCAGCAAGATTTACATGAAAACCTTTTGATCACAAAATTAGGTTTATACTTGTGATCAGCCAGTTAACTGTCAGCATTATGTTTGGCAGTCAAGTTAGCTCAATCGATAAGGCGTTCGACTATGGTGCGAGAGGTTGCGGGTTCGAACCCTGGCGGTGCCTAGTAGGCCTTCGCTCTCTTGGAAAAAATGAGCTTGAAATACCCCTGGACAAGGAACTCACTGCTAATTTGTCTCGTTGTAACCCGTACGAAACTCGGGGAGCTGATCCTGGTTGCGAAAGTTATTTGTGGAATGTCTAGGGTGTGCGCTCTTGAAGCAGCAAAGTCCCTGAATTGTTGTTTAATGGTTTATGGAATGATGTGGGCCATAGTGGTCAGCGACAACCTGTAAAGTGTGCTGAGGGTTTGTGGATCAACGTCTAGGCGTTGTGCCTGTGCGTAGCGCACTATAAATCCCTGTGCTTTTTTTTGTTGAACAATTGGAAAGTACCAATTCATTATTTCCAAACTAGTTGTGCAGTTTTGGAAAATGCACCTGTTGATATTTTCAAAGTTAAATTTTTGAAGTGTTAAAGTTGTTAAAAGAACACAACTTTTGTGTTACTATTGTTAAACATTTGTTACGCAGATGGATCGTGCAAGAACTGAACATTGATTTAATGTGACATTCAGAGAGAATGTAATATCCATTCAGAACATTGGAAATTGTTGAAACGTAATTTGAGTGCACAAAAGACACTTAAAAGTCATGTGTTAGTTTGAAGCAAATTCAGTGCACAATGGACAATGTGAAATATGATTTTCAAGCTAATTATTTGGACAATAATGTTCAAGAATTTGAGACAAGAGACTCTTTAAAGATTTATTTGATTCACATTCATGATAATCAATATCTTTCATTATAAAAGAAGGAGATGTTGGAGATATTAACATCTCATTAATATGTATGAGTTACGTCATCGCGGGTTTCAATAGACGATTCAGACAACATTGATGTATCATGAGGAAAAGTTTAGTCTCAATATAACGGTCAATATTACACGCAAATCGATACAAAAATGAATTGTGCACATTTCAAATCACATTATTTAGTATTATTGCATATCGATTCGCGTGTAACACCTTTATTTTGACAAACTAAAAAATATTGTCACGTGTTCCTATGTAATAGCATGGTAATATTTGTATTGTCGGACTTGATGTCGACCTTTTCCCATGATACATCACGATTACATCGCAAATCATTGTTGGCGGCGCCTCTTATTGTGAATAGCGAGAATTCAGACGCAGATCAGAGACTCAAGTGTTGTCTGGAATCGTCTATTACTCAGATTTATCACCATTAGGAGCTGATAAACAGAGGGCACTGCATCTCACGCTCTGAATTTAGCAGTGTCCTCATCCATCTCATTGACGTTTTTCATAAAAATAGTTGCTTTTTCCATTATATTATTGTATATAAAATACATCCTTATTGTAACTCATTGTATCATAATTATCATGATTATATTGTTGTATATGAATGGATGAAATTAAATTGATTGAATTGAATTGAAATTGATATAGTATATTTATAGTACCGCCGTGTTTATTTCCAGGCAAGTTCAAAATACTGTTCTGTGCTGAATTCGGCAATCATGAGCTCACGTAAATAGCTTCACTGGTGTTTCTCGACCGTCACATTTTGAAAGTTGGCCTAAGTAAAGTAATTTTCCCGTTATTTAAAACATTTACCTTTACAAAGAATCCTTAAAATTCCGTGCGTATAGGCTTGTCATCTATAAAAAGTCAGATCCTGCTCATTTGTCATAAACAATCTAATATCTAAAATCAAAAAGACTTAATCTATAAAGTCCACAATGAAAGTGCAAAGTGTTAAGGGCAAAAAGAAGAAAAAAAAAGAAAAGAAATTACACAAAATATTATTAGTTACGCCCTTTTTGTTCACGAAATGCGGTAACATATCTACGGTCTGGCGCCGTATTCCACGAAGCCGATGGTATTATGGGATTTCACAAATGCCTAACGTTAGCTAAAAGTTCTATTTGTCGTAATAAGTGCCACAATTCTGTTACTTGTGCCACCTTGGAAACCTCTTGGACTGAATTGATTCGCTAATCGGCAGTACTATAACAAGATATCATACCAAAGAATGATTCAAATCCTCGATTGGTTGGTAAACATTCTTCTTTATACATTCCCAGATGCCATTTGCCAACTATGTGTGTAGAGTATCCAACGTCTTGTAATGCTTGTGCTAATGTAACCTCATCTGATAGAAGGCAAGAATTTTTTTAATTTTGACCAACTTGAGGTGAAAATTTCTCAATTTAACCAAAAAATATCATTAAAAAGCATGATTTTCACCCACAGTTCAACCATTTTTGTTGGAAGTTTATCGACTGAAATTCAAGAAAATAATAATAAAAAAGTCCTAGATATTTATATCTCGTTTTATGAATAAATAAAATTACCCCAATTAAGAAGTTACATTGTACATGTTGTATGAGGCCCAAGAACTTCCATAATTCCAGAGTTAAGACCAACCTTAAACCAAGCACATACTTTTAAAGCTCATTATACCCTTAAACCCCAACATGTACCCTTAAACCCCAACTTCTGCCTTGCAATCCCAACATATACTCTTAAACCCCAACCCAACATAAATTCCTTTAAATGTCATTTGATGAACCCCGACCGGGACCCCGACTTACCTTGAAATCCCAACATGTATAAATCCAACATGTAGGCCTATCCTTAAACCCCAATACTACCCTTAAACGTACTCCAACAGATAGTACACTCTAGTTTAAATCGCAACACCCCACCTGCACCCCCAATGCACCCGTTAATAAATTCAAATAGGTCTACAACAACAGTACGTCAGATATTATGGTAGACCTGCCGAAATCCCGGGATTTCGGCAGTCCCATGATTTCGGCAACAAATTTCTGCAAGTTTTTTGCCGAAATCACGGGATTTTGGCAATCCCGTGATTTCGGCGCAACAATCTACAACTCTAGGAAAGGACACAGTGGCGTAACTAGGGGGGCAGGGGGGCAACATGCCCCGGGCGCTACCGTTAGGGGGGGCGCCAAATTGACCAATTTAGCCAGGACCAGCATCAATTCTGCGCCCCTCCAAGGGATGAAAGTCAAAATTTTCGCGCGCTTCGCGCGCATTTCAACACAAAATCAATTCAAACAACATTTTAAGATCGATATTCAACTTCTAGTAACCAAAATTAATTAGTGCTAGGCCTTATTTGTCCAAAATTTCGAGCGCTCCGCGCGCAATTCTTTCAGGTATTAAAAATTCGCGGGGGGGTAGGGGCGCCAATTTTGTTTCTTGCCCCGGGCGCTACCAACCCTAGTTACGCCACTGAAAGGACATGAGGATATGGACTTCCCGATTTTGCGACTTCCCGATCATAGATATCCAAAAATTGCATATAAGATTAAGATGCTACTTAGACTTGATGAAAATGGTAAAACAACTTGGGCAAGCACTGTTAAAGATATTCTGTTCTCGTATGGCTTTGGCTATGCATGGCTTGCACAAGAGGTAATGAAATCGAATTCTTAAACTCGTTTAGCCAAAGAGTTTCTGACATCTCTCATCAAGACTGGGTGGCAGAGGTTTCATCAAACGGTCGTCTTATTCTATATAGGGAGTTTAAGAACATGCGCATTTCTGAACACTATCTTGATGTATTTAATGATAATCGATTCATAACTGCCGTGGCAAGATTACGATGTTCTAGTCATTGCCTTCGAGTCGAGACAGGACGGAGAGAAAATTTGCCTTATGATGAACGTGTTTGTTTTTTATGCGACGAAGAAGAAGTTGAAGATGAATTGCACTTTCTCCTAAAATGCAGCTTCTTCGATGATCTTAGAGCAAAATATTTCCGTCTGGACTCGAGGCCAACAATGGCAAATTTCATTCGTTTTATGACTTCATCAAATGAACACACTTTAAAAGAACTTGCATCATACTGCCATTATGCACTGCTTACCAGATACAGTATTGAACAAAATGACTGACTTTGTTTGTATGTGTTTCTAAAATTGGTAAATATTGTAATCATTGATTTTATAGATGTGAAAAGGGCCGGTGGCCTATATTTACAATGTAATAAAACTCTCCTTTTGGGGAGGCTGAACTGAACATGAGGATATATTTGAGGCGATTTATTCATTGAGACAAATTTAGGACAAATTAGGCATATTAGTTTTGGTGAAAATAAACAAAAACAACGTTTTTTTTGCCCATTTATTTTGCGGGGGAGGGAACATAGGCCTAACAGAATAAATATTCAGCATTTTTTTTATTAATTTTTCAAAAATAGATATGAATATCTATGACACGTGTTTCTTGATTTTTGTATTTTGATCAACTTGAGACATTTTCACCAAAAACTGGTTAGAAAATACTCAATTTAACCAAAAAATATCATTAAAAAGCGTGAATTTCAAAAAGAGTTCAACCATTTTTGTTGGAAGTTTATCGAAAGTAAAGAAAATAATAATAAAAAACTCCTAAATATTTATATCTCGTTTCAAAAATAAATATATAAAAAAGTTTACCCCAATTAAGAAGTTACATTGTATGAGGCCCAATAGTTTCCTTAAGGCCAACCTTAAACCCAGCACATTCCTTTAAAGCCCATTATACCCTTAAACCCCAACATGTACCCTTAAGCCCTAACTTGTGCCCTGCAATCCCAATATACTCTTAAACCTTGTAAAGCCCAACCCAACATAAGTTCCTTTAAATACCATTTGATGAACCTCAACATATAGGCCTACCTTGAAACCCCAACATGTATAAATTCAATATCCTTAAACCCCAATACTACCCTTAAACGTACTCCAACAGATACACTCTAGTTTAAATCGCAACACCCCACCTGCACCCCAATGCACCCTTAACTTAATTCAATAGGCCTACAACAACAGTAAGGCTGCCAGCATGATGCCAATGTTAAAATTGCCGATAGAAAGCCAAGATTGGTCCAATTTGGGTCAGCAAAAAGTAATGCCAAGACTGGTCTTATTGATCATGACGAATGTATATTGGGCCAATAGCATCACGACTGTTGGCTTCATGTTGGCAGCTGTTCACAACCAATATATTGAGCCTAACATGCGGAAGTGTGCAGTACCGCATGCGGTTCTGCACATAAACGGGTCCCAATAAATAGTACAATCTGGACCTCACTGCAGTAAATTGACCGTGTTTTATTGTTTTCTGGGCTATCGTATCATATGAGGTGCCAAAAATGCGCAGAAATAAATTCTGCTTCCAACGCATTTAAGATTTGTAATACGTAATACAATAGCCCGTTTTTGAATAATGGACATTTTGTAAAGGGGGTAAGTACTTTTTTTGAGATGTTTATATTGGAACATGTTGAAAATTTCTACCAAATCTATAAAATTCCATGCATATTATAATTCATTTGTACAATTCATTTGTTCATGTGTAAGCTTGTGCATAATGAACGTCAGGGTGCATCTCAATGGTCTTTTTGGGTCGCCCGCTATGGCGGGCCGGCTTATATTTGGCATGACTTTGTTAAAAGCTCCTAATTTCGATCTTGCTAGATTTACTTCGCAACTGTTTTGCTTAAAAGTATGCCCAGCTTAGAAATAAAAACACAACTTGCTTGGTTTTGATTTTGATTTTATTACTGTTTACTAATAGGCCTATGTATTGAATGCAAGTAAAGTAGTTCTATATACAGTGGGAATTAACGCTTGAAATACGAAATTAATAAAAATGCCTTTATTTTAAAAACGCTTTTGAAGAGATGGCGCTATTACGATTGCAGAGTAGGCCTATGATCCAGGTGAAGCTAGAGCGACATGATTTGATTTGATGCGGCATTGATCCAAACAGCTGCTTTGTCGATCAAGGGACCAGGAACTTCATCGATAAACATGGTTTCTTATTAAAAAAACCAGAAAAAAACAGGGATGGTCTCTTATCCCTGGAAAATCGAACGCGGTAGTTGCAATTGAGATTTGTTGTAAGTAAAGTAATTTTCCCGTTATTTAAAACATTTACCTTCACAAAAAATCCTTAAAATTCCGTGCGTATAGGCTTGTCATCTTTGTTTGAAATACAAAATTATCCACAAAACAAGTTTGAATGCTCAAGTTAAAATATCCGCGGCGACTTTCCGTTAAATCAATAACCAGGCATGCAATATCTGATAATAGAGAGCTTGCGAAATGACGTTACTTTAAGGCTAGCTTCAGACTCCGTATTGTACGTACAATATTGTATGTACAATACTTTTCGTGACGTCAAAAAGTATTACACGTGCAATAAATATACGTGCCACGACGAGTTGAATCAGATTAAATAACGCGCTATAACCCTGACGGTTCATTGTTTGCTAAATCCAAGCGAGGTCACCAGAAAATCTATGCAAGAGAAATTTCTACTGCTGCTGATGAAAAATCCTAGAGTGTGTTTGGAGGTTTTTTCTGCACTTTACCAGTAGCCCTAATAAATTAATAAAACAATAAAAATCAAATAAAGATTTAGGGCACATGTGTTTACTCACTGCTCATCTGATCCACTTTCCCAGGAAACTAAATACCGATACTCCTTAGTTTTTCCCTGACTTTCCAGACATAATTATGAGTAAACATCAAATTTAATGTTTACAAAACAATCAAATATATATACATTATTTTGCATTTTGTACATTAATATTGATATCAATAATGTAGGCCTACAAACATTAAAAAAGGGGCCTAAGAGTATGTCTATTTTAATAATATACTAATTCCGCCATGCCCAAACATATCTTATTATGAAATCGTGTAATGGAACCCAAATTCCAATCAAAAATAAAAACAAATTTGTTATCAAATACACTAGGCCTATACATTGTATTATAGGACTTTAATAGATGGTTCATTTTAATACATAAATAGATTAACACGGGTAATGGACAAGAAATATTTGGCAATACCGGATTTACCAGAGAGCCAGTGGATAAAGAAATTAATTAAAATTAAAACAAATTAAATGAGAAAATGAAAGCAAGGACATTTGGCGAAGTATTGTTTTAGAATTCGAAGGAGTCCTAAATTTTATCCTGGCCCCAGGACACTGATTAATGTAAATTCGACCCATAGTTATTTTATCTACTTTTGCCAGCATTCAACCTGTTCAATGTGATTTATGCCTATTTGTAATAAAATTCCGAAATCTGACGTATCAACGTTGTATCGTGCACGAATTATGATTCGAGACTATTTCATTTGACACGGTTGTATGGATTTCAGAAGATCGGTCCTATAATAGATATCGATTAGAGAATTACAGCAAGAGGCTTTGAGGATGCCGTAATCCTCTTGACCATCAACCAATCAGAGAGACATGTTTCAGAAATATATTCGTATATAGTAGGCTTGAAACTCTTTCATCTCTGAAATATATATTTCAAGTAATCTCGTTTCACACTTTGGCTTGCAATAAAGCCACGAAGGGGCGGTAATGTTAATCCGATTTTAGTCAAATATTGGTGCAAATATACGATTTCGGTCAACTATTTGGCTATCCTTTGCCCAAAATTATGAAATGTTTATTAGTAACAACAACTCTTAGGACGGTTTTCGAGTAATTTTAGCGAAATAATGAGGTTAAATAAAAGAAAACCCACTTACAATTTTGGACGCTTAACTGTGGTGTTCTAGGGGAATTAAAATATCACAATTAACATGTTTAATTCAAAATCGTTGTCCTACAAGCACATGTTCAGATTGTGTGAACATTACAAATACAAACAATAAGGTTGAAAAATAAATAGCCATTTAAAAATGATTGTAAAAGATCGTCTATTTTGTAGCTTTATGACACTGAATAGGCCAAATATCTGCTTCTGACGAAAAAAAAATGTTTTTCATGCTGATTTGTTTTTGTAACAAGTACCGTATGTCATTTCAAAAAGAAAGAAAAAAGGCGGATATTACTTTTTAAAAACTCAACGCATTACTATTAATACGCCTATAATTAATGAATGAAAAAGTATAGAAGGCGTTGCATCCGGTTCTGATGAGGGGGGAGGGGCACAAGCCGTTTTCGGCAGTTTTCCTATGGGATTTTCTAATATTTCAGATCAATGGGGGGGGCTTTCGTGCCCTAACGCTACGGTTACTGCATTAACACGTTTATGGATATATTGTGATGATCATAAGTAGGCCTATCATAACATGCCTCAACGATATCAATATGTAACAAGGTGTTGCAAATTCATAACACAGCGTGTTATAATGCAACGAATGCTATGCCAAAACTTTAAAAAAATTAACAAAAATATCATTATCAATAAAATCAGAACCAGAATAAATACAAACACCTACAAATAATACTTTTAAACTTTCTAAATCAATATATGACTAAATATCAGTATAAATGAATCTCTAAATCAATTAATCAATCAGTTATCAATCAATCAATCAATCAATAAATAAATAAATAAATAAATAAATAAATAAATAAATAAATAAATAAATAAATAAATAAATAAATAAATAAATAAATAAATAAATAAATAAATAAATAAATAAATAAATAGGCCTAAATAGATAAATCTATAAATAAATAAATAAGATCTGAATGTGCCATTTATATTATTATTACAATTTTAATATTATTAATATTAGTATTAATACGACGTATTATTAACTTTTAAAAGGTGCCCATTGATTATATAATAATTCAAGTACAGTTGAATCATGGTAGGTATTATGATACCTACCATGGTTGAATACAAGAAGACATTAAAAGATGTTGTTCATCATTCCGTGCACTCGCTAAATTTAGAACTCTTAGAAATTTGGCAACTCCGTATCAATTAAGCAACCTATGATTGTAGCAAAATATATATTTTCCCGGTACATACTATTTATTGCACGTGTAATACTTTTTGACGTCACGAAAAGTATTGTACATACAATATTGTACGTACAATATGGAGTCTGAAGCGCGCTTTAACTTTAACGTCTAGAGGATTATAGAGGATTATGTATTCAAAACCATACATAATCCTCCATAATCCTCTGGACGTTAAAGTTAAAGTTAAAGTAACGTCATTTCGCAAGCTCTCTATTGTCAGTATTGCAACCGACAGTTATATCATAATATGAAAAACAATCCATAAGAAGCAATATATTCTAAATAAAATTAATTCTGCTCCAACAACCCTCCACAACATGATTTCCTAACAATAGTAACCGAAATGGTAAGATCTATATTCCTTTTTATTATTTTGAAATCAACGGTATCAACCCTCTTCCATCCCATGCAGTACGATTTTACCCCTCTCTCACTGCAATAAATATGCTTTACTTTTCTAATCTTTCTTTGCTTACTATGCTAATGTTAGGCCTACATTATTGTTTTAAAGAAAAAACTGTATCCAAACGGTTACATTTCAGCCCCGGTGGTGGCACTTCAATATGAAATGGATATTGGTGTAGGGCTGGCCAGTAAGGGGCATCCGGCACTGTCCGGTGAGAGCAAAATATAAAAAAATAGGGGGTCACTGCAAGCCTGAGAGCATGATTTTTAGCATTCTGTGAGAGCAAAAATTAGTGTACAAAATATGGGGTCATTGGGTGACAGAGGGACCGTTTGGATCTAAATCAGGGGCCATTGGGTGAGAATATGACTTTTTTAATGGGGTCTTTGGGTGAGAGCCAAAAGAAGCCTAGAAAATCAGTGATAGACGACTCGTTGCTGTTCAGATGGAAATATTAGGGTCTACGGTCTTTGGGTGACAGATCTAAAGGAAAAATATGGGGTCTTTGGGTAACAGAGCATGTGCTGGTAATGGGGCGGATCTTTGGGTGACAGCGATGGTGAAAAGGGGGGGGGGGGGGTCTTAATAACCCTACATACGCGCCACGTCCAAAGTGGGAGTGCCCCCGGATTTCAGCACATCAGATCATAGCTCCCATTGGGCGCTCCATTCTTTTTTTAAAGGAATTTTTATCATGTTTATATTGTTCCTAAAACCAATGACCGTGACGGGCATGGAAGTGAATACGGACAAAAGTTTAATGCTTGCTGGCGGTCAAGTTTTAAAATTTATTCAAAGATGGACAGGCAAACTATATATACTAGCGGTCACCCGTCTTTCGCGATCAGGGTATTTCGCGGTTGGTAAATTTTGTTATATTTTGTGTACATGTAAATGTTTTATTTGATGTGATTAATGGTATGAGAGGAGATTATCATTTAGAACTTAGAAGTATAATATTTAGTATCTTTTCCATATAAATCAATGGCTTGAAATTGCAATTAGATCATGATCGAAGCAAGTCTTCTTGCCACCATATCATATCCACCGTGAGAAGTCTTGCCCCTGTGGGATGCTGGCTGCTCTGCTATTTAAGATTTTTATGCATTTGTTTCTACAGTACGTTTTAGCCCATTTTGGACAAATTTGTTGTACCTTTTAGCTCATTTTTTATCATTTTCATCCAAGTTTGTCCCCCACCTTGAAATGTATCTTGCTGCCCCCGCCTCCTGCAAAAGTCCTGGCTACATCACTGAGCAGATGAACACAATTTTATTCACATCCCTCTTGGCCCCCTGTGGCCTGCTGGGTGATCTGATATTTTAGATTTCTATGCATTTGTTGTACTTTTTATTTGTTAGCCCATTTTGGATAAATTTGTCGTACTCTTATAGTCCATTTGTGACAACCCCCATGAAATTTGCCTTGCCCCCCCCCCCCTCTCTCTCTCTCTCTCTCTCTCCCTCTCTCTGAAAAAGTCCTGGCTACACCATTGTGCAGCTGAAACAATTTTATTCACATTTCCTTACACTTAATTTCATATAAAGTTACAACCCTGATTAATTTGTCCTTCAAGAGTTTCACTTACAAACTAATTCAATAAACAAACACTCTACTGTTGACTATAGGTTCTCCATAAAAACACAAAATACATGCTAATGTTGATAAATTAGTTGAATAAACAATAGATGTTAATTGAGTTTCTACTGTGTCATGTAATAGTTGAGACTACAGGCATAATATCCTCACACCGATGACAGGACAGAAGGCCTAATTCAGGCTATGTCAACATTATTTAGCATGCAGGTGCTCTGGTAGTGGCTTTGAAACTAATTAACATAATTTGACACCTTTAACGTAAACAAAAACAAAATTGGACGTTTTATTGGGGTGCGGACAACTTTACTCTACGCAACGCAAAAATCCGTTTTCCGAAATAATGCAAAACGTAGAAGTTTTTAGCCTTACCAAGTCGCCAAACTCAGTAATTTATTATAGATAGAACTGAAACAGGCTAAGGTCATGTGTATATAAACGGCAGGATATAAATTTCTTGCTGGTCATTTTGTGTTAGGCCTATTGTTTCTAAAATTAATGACCGGAAAACAAGGACAGATAATTGTTTCAATATAAATTTAGGTTAGTTAATAGTTGACCGATAATTTTCTCTCAATATTCTACATAACAAATTGAATAACAGCATTCTATTGATCTTGCTCTTCTAGATATCTAAAACTAAATCTCCTCTATTCTCTCAATCATCACCATGGGCACACTTCCATCTTCCTTGACTTTATTTGTTATTTCTTCTTCTTCGTTAGTACTGCTGAACTTCCCTTGACGCGATAACACAAGCAGGGGTTATTTAAATGCTAATGACCTTTATATAACGTTTTGAATAACACATTTATGCTTTGAATAACACGTTTATGCTAAGGATATGTATAGGCCTATATAGGCCTAATGCCGCCCCTTCCCAATTCTTGAACAATTGCACAAATAGGGCCTATCACTCATTAATTTTGGTTATAATGAAGTTGAATATCGTTCTAAGTCTTAGTTTTCAGGTCTTAGTTTTCAGGTCTTAGTTTTACCATGGAAGTAATAGACATTAGGGTGGTGCAATAATTATGTATACCCCCGGGGGGTGAATTCTCAAAATGGTCTGCCAAAATCGCTTGCCCCCCCCTCTGGCCGTGCCAAAAAATCTTTGCCCCCCCCTTTCGACGTGCCAAAAACCTTTGCCCCCCCCCTTTGATGTGCCAAAAATCTTTGCCCCCCCTTACACATGCAAGATTTTGGGGAACCCGAATTTAAAACCTTAAATTGTCTTCATATATAGTGCGAGCGCAGCGAGCAGGAAATTTTGCATATTTTAACGTGTTCCTAACGTTTTCCTACGCCTTTTAGGGCGTAATATAGAAACGGTGCCCAAAATATCTGTGCCAAAAATTGCTTGCCCCCTTTTGACCTGCCAAAAATCGCTTGACCCCCCCTTTTGACCTGCCAAAAAATGCTTGCCCCCCCTTTTGGCCTGCCAAAAAATCTTTGCCCCCCTATAATTCACTTGGGGGTACACATAATTATTGCACCACCCCTTAGTCTATTACTTCCATGGTTTTACAGGTCGTAAAAATTTATATATGGGGTCTTAAAGTCTTAAATTTTACAGACACCCCTTTAATAGCCTACCGGATAGCGTCCAGTCAGAAGGGCTGCTCTTGTTGGCGTACACCACGGATATACATAGTAGTTATCCAATATGACTCCTTGAGAGGCTAGTTGGTCAATAGTGGGTGTTCGTATAGCTGATCCATGCAGTTTGCCATTATAGCCTACGTCATTGTAGCCCAAATCGTCAGCAAGAATAAATACAATATGCGGAGGGTGCTTTCCTAACAAGCCACGTTTATAATTGGTATCGATATCATCGGTCTGCGTTAATTTCAGGAAAATATAGATGGCCGAAAGTACAGCGGTAACAATCGCAAGTCTTAAATATATAATTGACATCATGGACTCCCGCCTCTTCAGAGTCTATGTCCTGAGCACCATAAATAACCGAACTTTAATTAATAGCCTATTGAATCAAGGTGGTCATGGTCATGGCCATGGTGTGTTCACATTGGCCATAGAACTCTCTAAGGTTGTAAGCACTTGAGGTGCATGCTCCAGAACTGTGGCCACTTTTGACATGATTTAACACTTTCTGATGCCAAATTTTAGTTTACACCAGGCACAAAAAAAACCTCGTCAGTTATATTCATCCTTGCTGTTCAATAACTTGATAATTTTGGATTTTTCTGCAATATACATTTTGTTAATTGGACTTTTCTTTCTCATTTGACACCCTGTTCGTGAACATTGAGCAAGAATTGACCAAGATGTGCGCCTCCAAACTCTCAAACCCCTATATGAAAAGTTGCAATTTTAACGATTCAATTGTGCCTGTTACACTGTGTGCTTTATTGATTGGCCCGTTACGTGGTGCTTGCCCGGGGGGGTCACTCCCATTGTGGCCTGTACACCATCCGCGATAATGAAAACGCGTAAAAAGGGTCGTTTTTCGTGGGTAGGCACGATACGCGCGTATCGCGTTTAGGGTGTCAAAAACATGGAAAAAAGGGTAGCAAAATTGCAATTTCTAAATACGCGGAAATGAAATTTAGGGTATGAAATTTGATGTTAGGAATGAAATCCCTGTTTAGGGTGTCGTTTTAGCCAAGGATTTAAAAATCCTTGTTTAGGGTGCTTTTCAAAAGTTGATTATCGCGGATGGTGTACAGGCCACAATGGGAGTGACACCCCCCGGGTGCTTGTGTGCAATACAACGATGCGTAAATGGTCGAATCCAATGAAAAGTGTACACGGCATGTTCAGGGCCATAACTTAAAAGTATTAATCAATTGGCATTCATTTTTGTATTGTGTTTATTCGCCTTGATCATACGCTTCGCGCCATATATAATAAGACCCCCTTCTGTGAAAAACTTAGACACAGAGACCCCAAAACATGCTATTTTTACCCATTTTTTCAAAATATTTCTTAAAGTATTTTTAAAAACATCTAAATCAGTTATGAAAAGAAGTCATTGGATTGAATCTAAATTGATTTTCTGAAAGGTGTGTATTCAAAGATTGCCTGTTCAATTTTTCACATATTTGTACATAATTATGAATTTTGTGTGATAATTTTTTTGAGTGGTATTTTTTTTACATTACCTACGAATACAATTTTTCATATCACTAGATATATCTTTAATAAATGGAAATCACTAATAAATGTGCTATTGTTACAAGCTTTGATATGTCCAATAGTGAAATGCATTGCATTCGGACATCTTTATTATTGTCTTTAGCTGCCAGAAATTCTAAATGGCACAAAGGTAGGTTTGGTAAAAAATATGCATTACCTCCGAATACATGTTAAAAGCTGTGTCATTTCCACAAACTGAGAGAATAGTAAACAATAGTTAAGCAATAGGTGCAGGGTAATACACTCTTTATTTCTACCAAGTTTTAATAGCATGCGTTTAAATATTTCTGAGATGTCAACAATAAAAGCAAGTATTCAGTAGGTAAATTTCGGTAACCGAATGTTACCTACGAATACAATTTGACATCATGACAGTATTGTGAAACACCGCCATTCATGCCAATGCCCATATTGGTACATAACGAAGGCATGTATGTTTGCTATCAAATCATATGTCAATGAAATTTGCGAATTCACATACATGCCCACGATGCAACACTAAATACCGCTGAATTGCAAAAAAATATATACTGAAATAGACGACGGTCTGCTCATTTGAAAGAAAAATCAGATTCAAGAAGATTAGAAGGGATAAATACTTGGATTTGTCAACTATAATGTGTGCTTCATTTTAAATGTTTACCGACCTTCTGGTTTCTGAGTAATTTGTGTCCAAATTGATTTATTCGAAGGTAACTTTTGACGTTTTCGCTAAGGTTACCTACGAATACCATGGAAAAAAACGACTGTTCTCATTGTCTCATGATCTAGACAACACAGTGATGGACCCTGGTATAAAGCTAATTGTAGTTGCCCTCAAACGAAAGGCCACAAGACGTAACTGACTCCAAGATGGACTTCACAAGTCTGCAATAACGGTTTTAAGCGATTTGTGTGCAATTAAGCAAATTAAAATCACTTTAGTGCCTTTGTTTCTTACTTCAATCCTCTTTCAACCGCTGTGAACCGACATTATTAATACATGATAGGGTCTCAAGTATCAATAAACGCACATAAAGAAAATAATACATTCAAAGTGCTTTATAAAATGAAGTTTTGATTGCGATATCCACCAAAAGTCTAATTCTTACCTACAAATACTGAAATGTTACTTACGAATACAGCATAATACGTGCCATGTGTAATGAAGTGTCCATACCAATGGAAATTAATTGTCAAAAACTTTAAGCGGTACCACAGGACACTATTATTACCCATATACGGATTCATTCAACAATTATTTATTATGTAAAATTGCTGATTAACTACTTGTATATCAAAATGAAGTGTTCAAAATCTTGCTAAAAGCATCAAATTTTTTTTGATCTAAGGTAATAGCATTTATTTATTTGGACGTACCATCTGAAAGAGATCTAAAAACTACCATTTTATTAATTCATTACCATAATAGCAAAATTTAAACCTCTAAACTCAATATAGATATTGTGAAATCGCTCATGTTACCTACGAATACCCGGGTTTCTTCACCTTTTCATTTTATAAAGCGTTAGGTGTATGCGTATAATTCCAAATTTTCCTGAAAACATATATCCCACTCGATTTCTTATACAATGTGTAAATTGATTCATACTCATTTGATAAATAAAATACAGAAACTGACCTAAACTTCATTTTCAAAAATAAACTAGCATAAATTGACTAAGATCATATTGATCGCGTTATAAAAACAAAAACAAATAGTTTTTGGTTGAGCTAGCATTTTCCTGACACCCTGTGGTCTACATTACAAAAAAAGCGTTAATGGGAATATTCCACTTGTTTTAGGTTGATTAGTATTGCGATAGTGAAAGCATCCTAGTGGTATTCGTAGGTAACATTGGGTTTTGATATCACATTTACTATCACACGTCCTGGATTTATTTTTTCAAGATTAGTAATGGCACTTTTGGTTCCTATAAGGCCAATATGTCATCAATCAATGGGCAAAAGGAAAAATTGTGGAGACATTTTTATTTCGGACTTTTATTTTTGGCCCGTGGACACTTTTGGTTGGATTCGACCAAATGCGTTCCCATTGAAAATCGTTGAAAATGCAACTTTTGATTTTGGGGTTTGAGGCTTTGGAGGCGCATATCTTGGTCAATTCTTGTTCGTTTTTCACGAATAGGGTGTCAAATGAGAAAGCAAAGTCCAATTAACAAAATGTATATTTCAGAATAATCCAAAATTATCAATTTATTGAACAGCAAGGATGAATATAACTGACGAGTTTCTTTTTGTGCCTGGTGTATGTTAACATGAAAGTTTCTCACTCTCCAAACCAAGCGGTGCAAGCGGAACGCCAAATGTACGAATCAAGCGCCTTCGTTTCCGTCAGTGTGTGATATTCTTCACGTGTCTCTCCCTATAAAGGGCAACAAGGTAACTTTCACTGGGGGTCAAAATTTTACACAAAATTGTCTAAAAAGGCATTTTAAAAATATTCTAAAATTTTGGTGGCCAGCATAAGGGAAAGGGGGCAACATGTTTCATAATTTCAATTTTAGTCTTTGTCAAAAACCCCAAGGATATGCACCCCTCATCTGATTACATGTCCATCTCCATCCACACCCTACATGGTGTACAGAGTTCTGCTTATTTTGTTCGGGTGAAATTCAAAGTGAGTGTACAAGGTTTGAAACCCAGACCACCTCAAGATTCCCCAAGCCTAAAATGTCAAATTCCACAGTGGATATTGCATATACATGTATTATGTATTGCATACACTGATTGGTCAAGGTTGACAACAATTAGACTTGACCAAGTCTTTTTGACATTCTTTATGACATGTTCAAAAATAAAATTTGTGCCAAGTCCTAAATTATAAGATAATATTATTAAATCAAATAAGACAAAGGCACTGATTACAAATTCCTTCTACACTCAGTAATCAAGGTAGGCCCTGGCCCCCGGGGCTCGCTTCAATATAAAATGGATATACGAGGGGTATCCAAAAGTTTTTGACATCACCCAGAAGTGAAAGAGCTATACTGATGAAATTTCGTCAGTGCAATCACTGGTCCTTTATGTACATTATGGTCCAAAAATGGTATCATAAGTATGTTTACTTTCTTTACAGGTGGCGCTAGATGGACAGTAGGCACATAACCTACAAGATGGTGACAATTTAGGCACGCAGCCCCGGCACGCAGCGTGATTAAGTTCCTGCATTTGAAGGTTTAGGCCTACAATGCTCAGAAAATCTATGATGAAATGAAAACAATTTACAGTGATGATTGCCCATCATATGGCACTATTGCTTTTTGAAAAAGGAATTTCCAAACTGGCCACATGTCCCTCACAGATGAGCCAAGAAGTGGACGTCCATCACTTACGGATGATGCGGCCACAGTGAAAAAACTCAAGAAAGTGGAAGATCTTATCATGAAAAGGTAATGCGCCTACTTCGAATCTAGCGCCACCTGTGAAGAAAGTAAACAAACTTATGAGACCATTTTTGGACCATAATGTGCATAAGGACCAGTGATTACACTGACAAAATTTCATCGGTATAGCTCTTTCACTTCTGAGTGATGTCAAAAACTTTTGGATACCCCCTCGTAGGTGTAGGGCTGACACTTTCCCAGTAAGGGTGAGAGCAAACGTTTGGACTCGGGTGTTGTCACTGCCTATTCAAAGGCGTAACACATGATCGTTCCCAAAGTCAAAAATACCCCCCCATTTTGCGCGGTTTCA
Source organism: Amphiura filiformis (assembly GCF_039555335.1). NCBI lineage: Eukaryota > Metazoa > Echinodermata > Ophiuroidea > Amphilepidida > Amphiuridae > Amphiura > Amphiura filiformis. Next base: position 47,059,863 of record NC_092644.1, on the reverse strand, counting down.
AGAACATTTTCAGCATTTGTTACCCCTATGTTACACAAAAACGGGTGCAAATTAGCCTTGAAAATTACCCCTATTTTTTGCATTTCAAGTACACTTTTACAAAAGCACCCCTTTTTAAACATTTCAAGAACACACACCAAAGATCACAGCGGTCAAACTGGGAAGTCCCTGGTGACGTAATCGGTGTAAACAAACCCCAGAAACAAACTGAGTGAGTTGCTGAATATTAGGAAGGCACACAATTTTCACAAAACTTGAAATCCGGGAATAAATTGAGCAAGAAATGTTAAGATTTCTTGGGATTTCAACATTGTCAGATTCACAAAAATATACCCTATTTATTAATTTTGAATACACCGTCGTAAAAAACAACTGTTTTTTAAATATCACGAACATTTTATGTTCGCGAACATAGTTTACAAATAACCCCTTTTTTTCGAAATTGGGAACGATCATGCATACACAAAGTCAATGTTAAGTGATAATGCCGGTTGAACCTTAAGTAGAGGGCATTGGGTGAGAATAAGTTTTTTTAATGAGATCCGGTCCTAAGCTTTTATGGGCGAGAGCCAAACCAAGCCTAAAACATTGAATTTCTAGTTTTAAATGGCTTTGTTATTTCAAAATCAGTAATAAAATAAAAGTTGCTGTTCAAATAGAAAAATAAGGATCTTAGGGTGACAGATGGAACTGAAAAAAGGGGCCTTTGGGCGACAGAGCATGTGTTAAAAAAAATGGGGTCTTTGATCGACACATTAGCATTTGGGCTACTGTTTAGCGTGATGGTTGACCCTCCCAGGCGGGTTTAGTAATGTTTATTTTTGACCGCTACATTGGACTCGATTTGGGTACCCTATGTCCACCTTGTATCTAGCCATGCTACTCAACTTCCCAAAAGCCAACAAAAACAACATTCAATAGACTACAGAAACAATGTCTTGAGTTGGAAAATTTATTTTGATCCACCTTTTGTGAAATTTTTGCAAAATAATAAATCTGAAGTCTGATCTTTTGGTAAATTCACACATTATTATCAGTCTATGTACACCTATCTGGTTTTAATACATAGTCATCATGGAGTGTGGATCTACCAATGTGTATTATAACACTTGCTTGAAAAGTTTGAAAAGCTGTCTCTTTGATCTTAAGTTATCAAAAATAACTGAACAAAAAATTTCAGCAAAATATGGCATGTTAAAACTTTTCAAACAGTATATCGAATACCAGTGCAAAATATTTGTATACCCAAAACCCTTACAAGTTGTGAATTTTGTTTCATATAAATAGGTATATTTTACAGCCTTCTAAAAATGAATTACATTCAGGTAAACAAATATATTTTACTTTTTTTCAAGACTATGGCCAGTATTCACAAACATGGATTACCTCTAGCCCATGCACAACTAAAATTATGATATACATCACAAATTGGTAATATGACATAGATCACATAAGGTCATGACCTTTGACTGTCCTCTTTTCATGGCAGCAAAGAACATGAGAAGGTCGAGTTGATGATTAGAATGACTGCAACAACCTGAACTAAATATTATTTAGGCCATACGACAAAGGTTAGTCTCCATGTCATGAATACTGACCAATCAGATTTAGTAGCTATCTGTCCCATTGCTGGATACATTACAAGTGAAAAAGTAAAAATAAGTTTACTGTTAAGTCTTATGTGATACATTCAGATAAACAAGGATACTTGCTTATTTTTTACATGACATTGTTCTTAAAGGGCAAAACCCAACACCCTAACTAATACTGTTGGGAAATGTTTGAAGCTTAACATTTGTTTAGAACTTCAAATAGCTCCCAATTTTGGTGCATTGAAATTGGCTTGAATTAAAACCTATGCATGCCAATGAACATGTTGCTACAGTTCATACTTAAAATTTGTATATTTATACTTAAATTTTAAGTTGGTAATAAATACATCACAAAATAATTATAAGGAATATGAAAATATCATTTTTGGTTTAAATCTAAATAGTATTGAACAATCTGGTACTTTATGAAATGAGGAGCAGATTTCACCAACAGTTGCAATTAAAGTCCTTTTACTCGCTGTAAATATAATATAAATTATCGTATCTCCAACATTCAAATGGAAGAGTTATGATTGGTTTGTGAGTGACTTACAGTGGGTTTGGCACTTATGCTGCATAGTAACTCGAAAACTCCCCCAGAATAAACATGAACAAATGGCAAATAACATAGATTAACATTTTTGAAACATTGTTAATCTTGCCAATTCCATTCAACTTTTTTTTTTTGACTAATTGAATGAAAAGTGATAAGCAGGCTACTAATACTTCTATAACACTATGACGAGTTAATCTAGGGTTAATTCTTATCATACCTCCAAGGAAATTTAACACAAACATCAAAAGGTACCACTAACACTGTATATCCTGTACTGGTAGATAAGCGCCGATAGAATACACCAATCGACCCAGCATGTTCTTGTACTAAATTGATAGCACATGTTTGAAGCATACCTGGACACTGGAAAAGCACATGAAGCGAAATAGTGGTCAGCAAGGTTGTTCAAAACCTTGCTTTTTTTGGTAATAATTATAGTTAATGTACTTTCAAACAATATTTAAAATCTTCTGACATAAGGTATGTTAAATCTGTTTGCAGCATTGATATGGTATGGGAATACCATGTGCTCCCATACAACATCTCCGCTTCACCCAATGGTTAATAATATGTGACGTGTCATGTCAAAAGGAGACAACAGGAAAACGGCATTGTGGAGCAAAATATCTCTATATTTAAGATATGTAAAAACCTCAAAATTGATAACCAGCCCAAAAGTGTCTCCTTTTGACATGACACGTCTAATATCAGCTACTAATACAGTATTTTGCCAAAGTATGCAGCCATAAATGTTACTTGTTTGTCATTGCTTACAATGAGCACACACAATATTATCAGGTTGTCAGCAATGGGGCAGTAAGCTTATAAGTCAATGATTAAAAAACACATTGCCTAAGGTGAGAGGCGTTCTCGGAGGAATTCATCAACGGTATCCGTGTTCCATTTGTCAATGCTGAGGGTTTCTTGGAGCTGGTTGTTATGATCCATGAATTTGAGGATTGGGTCAGCACCTCGAATGTACTGCAAATGGAAAGAAAACAAAATGGAAGCAATTAACTGGTGAGCCATGACTTACTAAAATGTTGAATTCCACCTTTTGCCATCTTGTGGGTATAAATCAAGCAAAGTTCTATTATCGTGCATTGGTTCAGCATTTTGCATTTGTGTGTGAAGGATTGAATGCTGAAAGCACCAAAAAAAAAGCCTGTACCTACAAGATAGCAGATATGTGATGTCACATCAGTGGCGCATGCAGCACATTGAAAGGGGGGGGGGGGGGCCAGGTTGTTCAGTTCCCCTGAATAGAGTCTGATTAGGAGCAAATTTTGATGTTTTTAACGTTTTCCCCCGAATGACCAACAAAAGTGGGGACAACGACCCCCGCCCCCCCCCCCCCTTTGCGCACGCCACTGTGTCACATCAATTATCTGTATGTGCAATAATCATGAGCCCTGGGGACTGAAAGAGGGTGCAAGCAATTTTTGTGGCAAGCCGAGAAGGAGGGCACACATTGCTTTTCAAATAAAACGCTCTAAAAAGGCTTAGGAAAACAGTATGGAAATGCTTACATATGAAAATTTTACCCAGGGGGTTTGGTTTATAATTATTGCACTGCCTCTTAAAATACATGTATTTTGGTACCTAACATATTTGAAAAACCATAAAATATATGTACCTAACATTTATTAAGCATGGGTTGAAAGTAGATATTTTTTGTGATAAATATATGTTAAGGTGGGTCAGAGGAAGTATGACCTAGTGGTGTTTACATATATTGAGACAAATAAATCTGACACACAAGAGGAATTGTATGGGTTCTGTAAGTGAGATCCCAAAGCTTGATATAAGGGGTGTCATTTTCCCCAAGTACTTTGCTGGTAACAGGATCAAATTCTAATCCTGTCACATCCGGCATATGTGACCTGCCACCACAAAATGAGCGTGAAGTTGCAGGTTGGTGGTTTTTAAACACCTTGGCTATTGCATTGGTGGTGTTTGTTTCCCTTTTGAATGGCCCATTGTGCCCCATTCACAAATACTTTTGGCTTGAACAGGTGTGCAGCAAACACAGAAATCACCTCAGTCAGCCAGGATGTCTCGAAACTACCAACTTGCAACTTAAACTCATTTCGTTCTAGCAGGTCATATATAGACATGCATACAAGGGTGGATCGTCAGCATGCTTATGATGCAATTATGATTGCAAAAGCAATGATGTCACAACTAGCTGAGTATAGGTATACAAACTTACTTAATTGAAAATGACATTTTCAAATGCACCAACTTGCAAATGAAAAGCATTAAGTTTCTAACCAGCAACTTTAAAATATGGCCTGTAATTTTGTTCAATGTTGCACTTGGGTATTTTTTTCACCGCAGTTTTCATTTGCAATATTTTATGTGTTAGATTTCTTACCTTGACCTTCAAATTCTTGAAGTTTGCAGCTCTATTGTCACTACCCTTCACAAAGGCTGAAATGAAAAACAACAACATTACATTATCATCAAATATTGTGCACAATGAATGAACACTCTTCTCTTAAAGTTTGTTCGGCTTATATAAGGCGGAAAAATAAGACTCATAACACTGTGTATTGATATAGAATGGCATGCACGCATTTGGGCACAATGCTTACGCTAGTTGTGCATTGCGTAATGCGTGACTGGCACTTATGTGAATTTACGCGAAGGTGTGTTGGGACTTTATTGACGCACACAGTAACAAAAGCCGAATAATTTCTGCCTTATATAAGACGAACAAACTTTAGAGATCCCACTTAGGGAGTGTTTTAACTCTAGATATGAGGCAGTCTGAGTCCACATAAAAGTGACTCAGTTTCATTGATTTTTTGTTCCCACTGAGCTATAAATATACCAGCCGTTGATGTAGTGTCAGTCCTCTTACCCAGATGTCTCCAATTCTTCCAATCTCTATGTAATACTGCTGGCTGCACTGCCATGCCATTATACCATCAGTGATGGATTATATATATTACCAATTTATCAAAATTAAAAGGCAAAAAGAAAATATCGAATTGTGAAATTATAATATTTAGATCAATGTTTTCAGACAATTCATGAATTGGACACAATAGAGATCAGTGTAAACAATGGAAGTTGAAAGGTTGTGACATGATAACTAACATATTTCCGGTGAAAGTGGACCAAGTCAACATATGATGTGTAAACACGTTCTCACTAAACAGTTTGGTATCACATCCTAGGTCCAAGATTACCTCAATGAGATGGCCTTAATGTTAATTCCTGGAAATAGGATTGAGATCACTTATTTCCAGTGATTCCAACGCAGCGCCTTAGGCGCACAATTGGGCTACTTGGCGATCACTTGCCGCTACTCAAAAAAGCATGCAGCTACTTGCCTAAAATTGGGCTACTTTTGTCAGTCTCAGGCCGCGGCAGTAATTTGATGTATTTTCCTTTCAATTTAGCCGATTTATAAAGGTTTTGAGTCTTTGAAGCTCTAAATTGAAATTACAATGGGTTTTGTGACCATTTATTGATCGGTCAGTAACTTCCCAGTAAGTACCGAAAGTTTTAATGTCAAGTGCTTTTCCGCCCAATTGGGTGTTTTGCGTTTTAAATTCGGGTAAATCCGCCCAAAATATCTGGTATTGGGCGCTTTTTTGGAAGCTTAAAAATTGGGCTACCTGAGAATCCTTTACCGCGGCCTGGCGAGTTGATGCGCCGCGTCTTAACGCTGAAAAGTTTTGGCAACACTGATCACATCCTAGGACCAAGACTACCTCAATGAGATGGTCTCAATGATACATCCTGGAAATAGGATTGAGATCACTTATTTCATGTTCTTACTATAGGTAGCGGACTTGATGGATGGAGTTCATATCCTGATACCAAACGGCATAGTGAGAAAGCACCTACAGTACCACTCAAAAAACAGTCATGAAGCCTGAAATAGCGTTTCAAATAGAGCTGGTCATTTGACTATGTAGTTTTTCTGGGGATATAAAACTGTGTGTATTTAAAATTTCATGTGAAACTACTTTTCTTCCCCTCAAACAATGGTGGCTTTTCATGTATATTCAATGTATCAATTTAATCCAACTTAAAATGTCACAACACCTGCAAAGATAGGCATTCATGATAAGGTGCTGAATTCAACATACATGTATTTTAAAGTTCAAAACAAGTTAAATCCAAGAGAATAATCTTAGGTTTGAGCTCCTTTCCAAGACTAAGAGAGTGATTAATCAAGCTCCATGATTTTATAGCAATGAGGGTCTGGCAGTAGTACTTGAAGATTTGGTGTTGCCTCATAATATTTGGTATGTGGTCCACACAGAGTTAACTTAGCACAGAGTTAACTTACATTAATGAATGTTTTGAAAGTATTTTTTGTGGGACATGACAGCACAGAGTTAATTTTGACCTTTCATATTGAAGATACATTTTTTTGGTGTTTTGGGGGAAAAATCCACATCTTCAATACGAAAGGTCAAAATTTTCAATTGAACACTGGCTTTTCATCAAAACTACATATCATTATATTTATAAAGTTTACTTTGAGGACTGTTAAATATCAAAAATATAAAAATGAAAATTATTTTATATCATCAGGACATTCTTTATATTCAGAATGCAATTCGATATGCCTGATGTGCTCTTTAAACGTTCATACCCCACCCCTTAACTTTTCATGAATTAACTTTGTACCTACTAACATACTTTACCTTGGATTTGTGGATACCTCCCCAATTTTCATCCGCACACCTCTAAGACAGCCTTAGGGTACTGAAAACAAAACAAGCATACAATATGGTGTAAATTTAATTTGCTGTGTTGAGCTTACTTGAAAAGTTACTTAGACGACTATAATTATTGCTATATGCTTTGAATATTGAATAATAAAATTCAGAAAATCAGCTTTTTAAAATCATAACCAAAAAAGGTGGAAATGAAACTGGGCTTTTCAGGTACGTATAGCAGTCAACATTATTAGGTAAATTTTCACGTGAAAATTTTCTGGACACGTGACCAATGCGTGTCAATGTGAGTGTAACCTCGAGCCTGATCTCTGACCCCCGGCGGTGACCTCGCTATTCAAGTCTTAGTAATTTTGAATTGGCATAGTATTTTTGACCGCAATTTTGATAGAAATTTGTGCATTGCAAATTTATTGAATATTATGTTATCTTAATTTCTTCCAAAACATAATTTCAATAATCTTGCAATATTATTAACTTGCGACAAGTAACTTATTTTGCATCAAAGGAGGAATTCTTCCTATTCAAATACATTGGAAGAACACCGCTGTGCTCGGGGTCACATTCCATAATGCTAATATGTCTGCGCCCATGGGTGTCACGTGTCCAGAAAATTCTTCCCGTGAAAATTTACCTATTAATTCTGACTGTATAGAGGAATCCAACAAGCCAAGGAATAATAATAAACAAAGATTTAATATAGCGCTCTAGATGCAACAAAGCCTCAAGGCGCTTTACAGAGAAAACATGCAAAACCTAAAACTACCAATAATAACTAACTGCAACATGTGAAAAAATAGAAAGCAATTAAATATATAGGCAGATGATGGTCAGAATTCATTCGGCCACTACTGGGGTCCATCCGCACCATACTATTGTGTGACTGCCCAATTTGAATAAAAATTGCTTAAAAATCAATTGTATTGTGTTGTAAACTTGCATCTACTTTTGTTTTTGTGTAACACAAGTGAAGGAATGCAGTTTAAAATCCCCACCAAGCCTACATTACTTTACATTTCAGGTGAGATGGACTCGTCAATATCTGCCATTGAGGTGTATCGAATGTGTGCATTTTCAGGCGTGTTGGTATAACCTTGGGTTGCAGTTTTCAGAAAACTGCAACACTTTTCCAAAAATGTGGAAAAAAGTAGATTTTTTCAATGTTGGACAAATAATCAAAAATGTGTATATTTTTGGATTTTTTTGAGAAATGGATAATCTCTAAGTACTTCACTGAACAGTTTCATCTGTAGGATTGGTTTGGTTATCAAAGTAAATTTAGGTAAACAAATCCAGTAAACTACTCACGTCTTTAGCTTTCGCCATCTCGGATGATGGCTTTCTCAAAAGTGACTTGGTTCACTGCTTCTCCCGCGGAAAGCGGCTGTAGCCTCATTCCCAGAGTGTGATGGTACAAGCAGTGAGTCATATAGTGCGATTGTGGCAAACCTATACATGGAATGGCTAGAACAGCAAGCTATTGCCACGGCACCACTCGATTGTGCAACAAAATACTGGTGCTGTTACGTGGATGACGTGCTTGAGGTCATCAAAAAGGACACCACAGAGAAACTAACTGAACATCTAAACAAGGTGGACGAAGCGGGAATATTAAATTCACGTATGAGGAGGAGAAGGATTGTAGCATACCGTTCCTTGACACATTAGTGGTCCGTAAACAAGATGGCAGCATAAAGCTTCTCATATACAGAAAGAAAACCCACACGGATCAATATTTGAACTTTGACTCCCAACATCCCCTACATCAGAAACTCGGTGTCATTCGTACACTGTTTGACAGAATGGATAGCATAGTGACAGAGGAGGAAGATAAAAAGGAAGAAGAAAAGAAGATCAGAACCGTGCTTCAAAACTGTGGCTATCCAAGGTGGGCAATGGACCGTGTTAAGCAGCAAATGTCAACAAGTAAGATCAAGAGTAACAGTTCAAAGAAGAGCACCGATGATAACCCGTCAAAGGGTATGGTAGTTTTACCTTACGTTGCAGGCCTCTCAGAGAAGCTCAAGCGCATCTTTTGGAAGCACAAAATCGCAACAGCCATGAAACCTCATAACACTATTAAGAGCCTATTAGTGCACCCTAAAGACAAGAGAGAAACCAACCAGATGTGCGAGGTGGTCTATAACATCGACTGCAAGGGTTGTGAAAAATCATACAGGGAGAGCGTTTGGCACACGGTTGAAAGAGCACCAGAAAGATGCCGAGAAAGCGGAAAACAAGAAGTACACCCGCGCAAGATGGAAAGAATCTACCACAGAATTCAACAAATCAGCAATTACGGACCATGTCGCTGCCGACAACCATGTTATAGATTGAGAGGGAGCTACAATACTTGACAAGGAAGCAAATCAGTTCAAAAGAAAAGTCAGGGAGGCCATATGGATCAGGAGAAAGGGGGCCGCCACCATGAACCGGGACATAGGCTTATACACTCTAGATCACGTATATGACTCACTGCTTGTACCATCACACTCTGGGAATGAGGCTACAGCTGCTTTCCGCGGGAGAAGCAGTGAACCAAGTCACTTTTGAGAAAGCCATCATCCGAGATGGCGAAAGCTAAAGACGCAAGTAGTTTACTGGATTTGTTTACCTAAATTTTCTTTGATAAGTACTTGATGAACAAAATATGTGTGTGTTCACTAGTCTCAGTATCATATTACGCATGTAACATTAAACTCACACGCATGCATACAAGCCCAGTTTGTCACTATGCTTGCAGCACAACCACAAAAAAGCACTGATGACGTCAGGGCCGTAGCAAGGTTGAAAAATGTGGGGCAGCCATCACAAATGTGGGCGGCTAAATTACAAATATATGCCCAAATTGAAATAAAGATATAAAGAAAAACATAACGAATTTCTCAAAAAGTGGGGCGGCCATGGCATCCCTGGCCGCCCCGCTTGCTACGGCCCTGGATGACGTCATTAATATTGAACTTGAGGCGGATGTCGATGCTTCTGCCAGGAAAAAAGACCACTCACCTTAACAGACTCTACATCGCTATCTTGTTGACAGCATTGCTGACATTTTTCTTGAATGGGTTGTAAATGAAAGTCACCAAGACCTGCACAAGAACTACATAGGAGATCCGATGTGAAGCCGTAGTCAGCACACACTTCTGTTGCTAGCTGTTCAACCTGGGCAAAGCACTTCCCTATCTGTTAAATGAATAACAAAAACCCAACAAAATCCATAAATACAGGGGTATATGTAACGGGGTAGTAGGAGAAAAGGTGGGCAGAATGAAAATGTTAAATCAGCTCTTTCTGGACCCTTATTCTCTGTTGAACCTGAGAAAACAAATAACCCAGATCACAATAAATCATAACACTGGCTTAATTGGCCTGTTTTAATGTAATATTTTACCTGGGGTGGGGGCACTTACAACAAATGACCATATGGGTATGTTCCCTCTGAAATACCCATTTTTTGACTGCACTCAGTTCCACACAAGAGCCCTAAATTTTAAAAAAGATTGCCGAAAGATTTTGGTAATTTCAACTATTGAAAACACTTTATTGTTCTCCTCTCCTCCTTTCATTTCTAGATTTTCCAGGCAATTTTCTACCACAAAACCATGAAAGATGGTTTGACCATCCACAGCTCCAAAAGACCCTAGACATGATCAGCTCCCAAAAGCCACCATCTCCAATTCCTGGTGAAACATACCCACCAAAAGATTGCTAATGTGCCCCAAGGTGAATTTCAGGAGCAGATTATCCAACTTTACAAAAAGAAACATTTAAGGAAATTAAGATTTAAAGATCCATTTGCAATTAATTCACACACAAAAAAACATGTTGCAGTGTGCAAATATTCCACGGTTGTTGTTTTTTGTAAAAGGATGCCAGATTGCTGTATACAGGGCTGTCAACTTTTTGGAATTGCTTGGCGTGAGACAGAGGCGTACCGGGATTTGCCGACTCCAAACGTTCATTTTGAACCACGATTATTTGAGCCACGGCGCTCGAGAATGTGAAAAGCGGGGGGACTAGGCGTGAGACCGTGAGAAAGTGACCCAATGCGTGAGACTCACGGCCAATGCCTGAGAGTTGACAGCCCTGTGTATACCAACAATGTAACATGCAGGCAGCAATTACGGTAAAAAAGCTATGTAACATTCACAAAACTGCATGCCCATGCCAAGATGATGAAGTAATGCCGCCCTCACTGGAAACTCATTCAACACAATGTTCCCTGGACTGATCTTAATATGTGACACGATCTGGTCCATGGGGGCCAAAGGAGGCATTTTTGAAAATTGAGTTCCTGTAATTATTACATTATTCATACAATAGGCCATCATTTACTGAAAACACCAGGCCTAGCATACTTGGTTCTAAAGTTTTTTGATGTATTTTATTGTTTTTTGACTCCATATTTTTACCTTTATCTCAGTTTCAAATTTGCCGCCTTAGGCCCCATGGACCAGATCGTGTCACATATGTTACCGGTTTGTTAATTTGTTTACATCAACTTGGGACTTTAAAACACTCTGTGGTATCAGAACTTTGTGGCTAAAGGGTTTGCGTTTAGTTTGTGGCTGATGATCTCAACAGCCTATGATTGTAGACTGTGTGTGTAACTAGGGCCAGTGGTGTAGCATGGGCATTATCTTGTGGGCACCGTCCATGATTGGGGGGCATCGGGTCTGATGGGAAACAAGCTGTTTTTTTGGCAATTTTCCTTCATTTATTTTCTTTTAACTTTTCGTGATCCTAGCATCCTCTTTTTATGACATTTTTCAGTAGATATCCACGAAAAAAGCTTATTTCCAAAATTTCAGTTGATTCCGATTTTTGCGTTTTGCGAGTTATGCATGATTATGTGTATTACACTGCTCCATAGACAATGTGTTGTAATTTCGTTCTGGTGCACCAGAACGAAATTCAAATTTCACTGGTATCTTTGCTAAGCGAATTAATCTGCAAGAAATATTTTGCACATAAACATTATGTAGCCAGAGGTTTCCAGTGATATAAAAATCTCAACTTTTTTGAGAAAAGTGGGGGATGAGGCTGTGGATCACGAAATGCCCTTTTAATTTACAAATATCTGTAACACAGATTTGATAATTAAAATGCCTGCCAAAAAGGACAACCCTGATGACAACAAAATAAATGTTTTTCCCCAACCCCTAAGATTTCACCACACCCTAAAGAAAATCCTGGTACAGCCACTACATACTGTAAAAGTAGATATTTTCGTGAGGTTTTTATTTTCGCGAATTTCGCGAGTGGATATAAAATCGCGAAAATAAAAACTCGCAAAAATAACCTTTCGCATTAGGCTTCTATTGTATCAATATCAAAACCGCAAAATTTAATTCTCGCACAATTGACAAAATCTTCAAAAGATTTCGCGAAAATATCTTCTCGCGAAAATATTGACTTTTACAGTAGCAACTATGGAAAGATTCAGATGTTTGGCTTGACCTATCAGTCTTTGACTTTAATCATACATTTTGTCGGGCATTTTGTATCAGCTACAATCAAAGCAAAATAGTTGACACTCTTTGACACACAGTGTCAACACCCTGTATTATAAATATTTTTTCCATAAAGCTCCATTCTCCTTTGAAATCAATATTCCATTATTGACACAGATAAAGAAAGTTTACATATATGCATTGTGTTATAGGACTTGCACCTGGAACTTAACGGAATGGGCTAAACGTGTTCATTTATACCTATAAAGTATAATTGTAATTCTCAAAATTAAATATATCACAATTTTTACTTTGGATTTCAAAATCTTTACTTATAAAATGCAGTAAAAGATATCCACAGCAAGCTGCAAAGCCCCGCTAATTAGTGTATTGCTTTTTGAGTTAGTGTACTGGAAACAAAACCCTGGTTTTACCTGAAAACAAATCGATTTTTCTTGTAATAAAAACATCATATGGGGTACTAGAGCATGCACAAATCGTAATAATGTGTACAAAAAAATTGTGTAGAATATAGAAACTCTGTGGTATCTCATATGATAGTCATGGTATGCTTAGCCTGAGTCGCTCGGCCTATCTCGAACAAAATCGCCATGAGTAGCTGTTGAAAAACAAGAGGATTCGCTGTACTATCACAGCAATTTTTGACACGAAGATATAGGGATGATGACGATGTGTGACAATATATGTTGGAACTCTTCATTGCTCTGAGAATTCAGTGATATTATAGTACACTGTATAACTATGTTTGATGAGAAGTACACACTTTCTACATTCCCTCCACCATCCCCCTCTGCCAATGTTGGGGGGGACTAGAGAGCCCGATGTCAAAATTGTTTTCATCAACATTGCATTCTTGTGGGCCGATCATTCCTGTGTAACAATCAGACCAGCATTTCATGTCTTTGCGTATGTGATACAGTGTACCTGTGTCTTCGCGTTTACATGAAAGATTCTAAAATATGTGGTTATGTGCATATTAGTTTCACCTGTCACACTTCATGGAATGATCACCCCTCATTTTAATGGGTGATATTGGGACTTAACCTTTATTTGATATACTGTATTCTACCCAATTAGTGCCCCGGACACTTAAGGGATATAGAATGGCGTTTATGGCGTTTCGACAGTATTTTTGTGGGACATGAGAGCACCTCAGGCGTATCGAATTGCATTCTGAATCTGAAGCATGTCTTTCTGATATCAAATAATTTTCATTTTTGAAATTCACGATATAATACAAATTTTATGACAAATTATTAAAATTCGATATTTTTCAAATTTTTGATATATAACAGTCCTCGAAATAAATTATATTGAAGATATGGATTTTTTCCCAAAAAGACCTATTTTTTTGTTGGTGTTTTGGGAAAAAAATCCATATCTTCAATACGAAAGGTCAAAATTTTCAATTGATCGTCGGCTTTTCATCCCATCTACATACACTTTAAGTATAAATCATCAGATTTATAACGTTTACTTCAAGTACTGTTAAATATCAAAAATATCAATTTTTAATGATTTGCCATAAAATGTGTATTATTATTGCGAATTTCAAAAAATCAAAATTATTTGATATCAGAAGGACATTCTTCAGTATTCAGAATGCAATTCGATATGTCTGATGTGCTCTAATATCCCACAATAAATACTGTCCAAACGTTCATACCCCTTCCCTTAAATGAAGTCAAAATTCATAATTTAAAAACACTGTTTTTGAAGTCAAAATCATAATAATCCAAATAAATAAAAGATATGTTAATTTCAATTTAGACATAATGACAGAAGTTTTATTACAGGTGGAATGAAAAAAAAGGAGGGGGTGTGCTTAGACAAAAACAGACTTGAAAAATCCATGAAGGTGCTTATAAGCCATATTATAACATTTGCTGTTGAGGACGCCCTCACTGATTTTTAAAATTCATTGTTTCACACGATTATATTGTACTTTATTAAACCAATATACCCTGCAAAAATCAAGACTCTAGGTGCTGTAGTTTGGTCAAAATCCAAGATTTTGAATAAAGCGCCAGAACCGGCGTCTTATTATTACGATGGACTTATTAGTCGAATGCATACACGATGTTCATAACACACAGTACGTACACGGCGTGCGGGACAGTGATCTACACAACAAAGGGTCGTACCATAACATGACTGATGGAGTGGTGCGTATTAGTCCCAAACAAAAATGTTTGGTAGACTCATAACCGGTGCGATCTTACCTTTCCGATGTTGATTAAGATACTTCTTGCATCGATCCCGAGATGCGGAAAAACCAATAGTCATTTTGTCCCACATAAATGAATAAATAACAAAAACCCCGATCCCCGAGTGGACTCACCCATTCGGTGACGTCGCACTACGATAATCATCCCTTATCCGACTTGGGCAGCCCCTACTCGCCAAACTTGTAGAGGCGGCGGGGTCGGATAATCAACATCGGAAAGGTAAGATCGCACCGGTTATGAGTCTACCAAACATTTTTGTTTGGGACTAGACTCAGTACACCGGTCGATCTTACCGTTTCCGATGTTGATTAAGATACTTCTTGCATCAACATCTGAAAGATCGATCTAGCAAGTAACCGACCGAGTCCACCAACACCTGGACCAGCCACCGTGCCAGAGTCTGTTTAGCGGCTGGACCGTGCGGTTCTGCGTGGGTGATAAATAAGCGGTCATGAGCCCCTCTTAAGGTTTGTGTTCGGCCAAGGTAGTGCTGTAGCGCCCTCACCGGGCACCACAACCTGTCTTCGGCTATTGACGAACCCTGCCCAATACTGGGTAGGAAGAGGGGCGAGTGTCGGAATGTACTTCGCTCATTTTTTGCAAGGAAATCCGGGCGAAGAAACAGCGTCGCTCCGTTGTTAGTAAATACGGAGGCTGACTTCGAGACTGCGTGCAACTCCGAGCAGCGCCGTCCCGAAGCCAACGCCAGAAGAAAGGCCGCCTTAAGAGTGGCGTATTTAAGGGTCGCTTTTGACAGGGGCTCAAAGGGGACCATAATATACTCCAAGACTGTGTTGAGGTCCCATGGAGGGACCACCTTCCTTTCGGCGGCGCTCGTTGAACATACCGTCGAGAAGAAGACTTAGGGACCCATCTGAATTGATAGTCGACCCGTCTTCAAATCCCGATGAATCGAGAGAATGGCTGACTTGTAGTTGGCTATCGTTGCCTGCTGAAGTCCTGACCTGAACTTTTCTGTCAGAAAATCTGCCACTAGAGGCACAGGGGCTCTAGTGGGAGATGTATTCTCTCATCGCACCATGCGTAGTAGGGAGCCAAGCGCTGACTATCGTCACGGAGGGTAGACTCTCGTCTACCCCTGGCGATGAGAGAAGCAGCTTCTGATGAAAAGCCTCCCTCCGCCGCAGACGTTCACTGATAAGGGCCATGCAGCTAACTGCAGGTGCTCTAGTGGTAGACTTGGTACCTCTCCTCCGGGCATCCGGAGTAGATCTGGTAACTCGGGGAGTACTGGCGGCTGTGCCGCTAGTAGATCCACCATCGGTCGAAACCACAGGTGTTTCGGCCAGAACGGTGCTATCAGAATGACGTTGCAATCCTCCCTCCCGATCTTGGTCACCACCCTTGCGAGCAGTGAGATCGGGGAAAGCGTAAGCAGTCATTCCTCCCAGTCTACGGACAGAGCGTCCACGGCGAATGCCTGTGGGTCTGCGACCCTCGAGCAGTACACCGGCAGCTGATGATTTCGATGAGATGCGAACAAATCTATCGAGGGTGGTACATCACCTCGAAGATCGTCTGGGCGACCTGCGGAGCAAGGGACCATTCTGTAGGTCCCGACACCTTTCCTCGTGACAGATCGTCCGCGAGGATGTTGGTGACTCCCGCTATGTGCATCGCTCTCAACGTAATCTGCCTGGCCTTGCACCACCCTATCAGGCGTAGTGCGTGCAGGCACAACCGTGGTGACCTGGTGCCCCCTTGTCTGTTGAGGTAGGCCACCACGGTTATGTTGTCCGTTTGGACAACGATATGAGATCCCACGATCACCTTCTCGAAGTGCTGGAGAGTTCTCTCCACTGCCCAAAGTTCGAGAAGGTTGATATGGAACTCCGTCTCCGTGGCCGACCATAGGCCGAGACTGAGTCCCGTGGATGTGGCCCCCAGCCCAGCTTTGACGCGTCGGTCGTCACTACGTGACGCACCGCTGGTGCAGGAAACCTGACACCTTGAGTCAAATTGGGCTGATGGGTCCACCACCAGAGTTCCTCTCGCGCGATCTCCGACATCGAACCGCGAGGATATTGGGTGACGACTGGGCCTGTAAAAGGCTAGAAGGTGTAGTTGTATAGGCCTCATGTGAAAGCGGCAGTGCGGTGCGAGGTCTACCATACTGGCCATAAGGCCCAAAACCTTCATCCATGCCACAGCGGGTGCCCCTCTGACTCGGCCAAGAGTCGGGCACACCTCGCCATGTTCGTCACCCTCTCGGGTGAGGGCGCGATCCCTCTTTGAGGTTGATCTGGGCCCCTAAGAATAGTGGTGTCTCAATGTCGGGACCAAATTGGATTTCTTGGCGTTGATCAGAAATCCCAGGTCCGCACCGTCACGGACTACTAACTCCACGAGACACTGTGTCTCCAGTGGGGTGCGTCCGTAAATGAACCAATCGTCCAGGTAGCAACACATGTTGACTCCCCTGCGCTTCAGATGCGCTGCCACCGCCCTGACCAGGAGTGTAAACACTCTGGGGAGGTGGACAAGCCGAATGGCAGGCATCGAAACTGGTAAGTTTGACCCTGTACCTTGAAGCGTAGAAACCTCTGATCTTGAGGTGCGATCGGAACATGCAGATATGCGTCCGAGAGATCTAGCGATGCCGCCCACATACCCTTGATGGGGCAGGCTAGCACCGAAGCGAGAGTCTCCATTCTGAACCTCTTGGGCCTGATGAACTCGTTCAAAGCGGCTTGAGGTTCAGAATGAACCCTCCAATCGCCGGTCTTCTTTGGAGCCAGAAAAAGTGCTCCAAAACCCCTTGGTGAAAGGGGTGAGACCGGGACAATCGCTTGCTTCGTGAGAAGCTGAGTGACCTCTGACAGTAGTGCCCGGCGCTGGGGGCCGTCTGGCGGCACTACCGTGGACCTCTGAATCGTGCAGGCGCACGAGGGGTGGCTGGTAAATTCCAGCCTGTAACCCCCACTGACCACTGACAATACCCAGGCGCCCGGTGAGATGGCATGCCATCTCTGGGCGTAATGCAATAAGCGGCCGCCCACAGGGGAATCCCCTGTGGGAAGTCCAAGGCCTGCCGGCATGGACTGTCGACCGCCATGCCCTCAGGACCGATCTGGTTTGCCACCCTTAGAAGAACGGCTCTTCTTAGGGGCTTGCCATCTGATCCAGCACTACTCTTGCGCTTCCCAGATTTTTTGGGAGGTGCTGGAGTAGCCTCGGCTCGGGTGTAGTCTGTGGTGCGCGTCCTGCTGAAGCCGGAGCTGGCGCTGAAGAACGCTTAGAAGACTTCTTCTTCGCCTTACTGCCCTTCCCCTTGGTCAGGGCAGCCTCTGACTTCTTCAGAGTGCTCTCATTGGTGGCCTTCTTTGCCCGGTCCTCCACCGTAGCGCAAAAGGCCTGTCCAAAGAGTAGCCCCTGTCCCACCGAGTCTGACTTCTTCATTGCTTCAGCAAAGTCGGAGCCGTAAGTTGACTGGAGGGACAGACAGGCATTCTCCGGCGGCGAGATGACATCCTATGGGCTAGGCCCATAGAACTCTCGTTGAGGTTAGCTGTTAGCACCGCTAACAGATTAACCTCGCGGAAGAGTTCGGCGTTGCCCGTGGTCGATTCGCTACCTTCCTACCGAGGTGCTCGGCAAGCGTGGTAGCGACGCTAGAGACTCTGATAAGCGGCGTGCTCGCTTATCGATGAGCTTTAGCTCCTCCTCCCACTGGGGGAGAGCGACCCGTGCGCCTTGGCGCTAGCGGCAGGCGCTTGGCAACGTCTGGATCCATGTCAGGGACCCTGAGGTAGGTTTCGTAGTCCTCCTGCGAAACACGCAGTGGAAGCGTGCAAGCACGCGGCGTCGAAGCTCCAGCGAGCCTGACAGCCCTACGAAACCTACCCTTGAGGTCCGCCGGGAATGCAAGTGCGGGCGACCCTTGTGTGGACGCGCTAGCTGGGCATCCTACTGAAAAGATGCCCTGGTCCTCCTGAACGGACTCCTCCTGAGAGAAAGCCAGGCCCAAACCTTGGGCCACACGGCTCATCACCTCAGCGGTGTCCGCAGGCAGACCATTGCTAGCGAGTTCCTCACGGGAAGCGGGGAAGGATACCTGAAGCTAGCTGCACAGCCTCATCAGACTGTGAGTCGCTACTGGTTTCATCTTCCGACTCCTTTCCCTCGCCTTCAGACTCTGACTCACTCTCTGATGAGGAAGAGATCTGACGACGGGCATCTGAAGGTGGACAGGGAGGTGTCGCCACCGTGTGGCTAGCCAACTGAACACCAGCAGAAGAGGGAGTACTCCGCCAGACCCGAGATGCTAGCTATAGCACCCGGGATCCGCGACGCTCTCGCTGCTGTCGCCCTAGCCATAGCAGCGCGCGGCCTACCCTGAGCTGTATCAGGGTTAGCCACTCGCCGCCCAGCCTGGGTAACAGCTGGTGGTACTGCTTGCCCAACGCTAGGCGGCACTTGCCACGGTGCTAGACCGTGGAAGAAACCACCCTGCGGCGGATACCACGGGGCATACCCTGTCGGTAGCTGACCCTGAAAGGATCCGCCACCAGGCAACCCCATGGCACGGCAGTACCAGTACCGCCTCCCCCTGTTGCCACAGAGACTGTGGTAACCAGGACGAGTACTGCGGTACCTGCGTGGTTGTAGCGTAGGTGCCCGGTAGGGCTCCGGCTGCGTACCACTGTACCCATGCCTCACAGCGTTCCCCGCTAGAGGATCAAGCCGTGTGTATGGGTACCCGCTATACTGGCTGTCCCTTGGCTAAAAGGAGCTTGCCTAGTATCACGGGTAGCTGAGCGTGTATACCCTCGATCAGTCACCTCGCTACCTGAATAGGCAGTATCAATCAATGGAGCCATGCTCCGCTGAATAGATAGTGATCGATCATAAGAGGGTAATTGACCCATTGACTGTAATGGATCACCCACGCTCTGCTGGCTCTCGAGGACATAAGTGGGTTGTTGATCAGCCAGGCTGTTCAAACTACCTACCCTAACCTCTTGAGCCTCGCCCAAGGTCGCTGTGTGTGGCGGACCACTCACGGCAGCAGCTATGGGCGGCGTGCATAGTGGCTACCACTGAAGTCGAGCCGTAGCTCGCCTCGGTAGCTGCCACCGTTTGCACTTGGGTCGCTGTCCCGTGAGAGACTGCGAGCCCAGCCCCGGTGTCGCCGCTAGCCAGTCCCGGAGGACAGCCGGCAGCCATTCCAAGGCCCAGGGCATCACTCGGCGGTCCCGCCATGGAACGCTGCCGTGTGACAACCCCAGTTGGTTCTGCTAAGACTACACCCGAGCGTTAGCCCGGTATCGTCTCTGCTAAACCCATGCACGTTTTCATTCGACCCTTGCGAGGCGAAAGCGTGCTGCGTGCCGTGGATCAACCCAGGCAAGCCGGGTTCCACTGGCACGCTGCGTGCTACAGACCGGCCGAGGCAAGCCCGGAGGTCCGTGTGCACGCTGTATGCTAGGATTCAACCAAGGCAAGCCGGGTACCCTTGGCATACTGTCCGTCGCCCGGCTACTTCGCTGGTGCTAGACCGCTCGTTCGCCAGCAATAGACGGGTGTCCACCTGCAAGAAACTCGCTAGAGATCTCACTGGTAGACTGGTACTCGCCTGTTAGGGCAAGTACCGCCCTGCTGCCTGCTACTAGCTTAGGCGTTAAGTCAGTGCTTTCGCTGGCTGCTAGGCCTTCGGGCTCGCTAGCAGTCCCGGAGGGTCCGCCTGCTTGCCCGGGACCGGAGCCCCAGAGGTTACCTTAGCGTGGCCCTTGCCGGCCGCGCTAGTACCTACCAAATCAATCTTACCTGTAGGCTTCTGTTTCTTAGTCTTCGTCTTCTGTCTGTGTCGAAGACCCAAACGAGCGCTACTTTCTAAATCCTCGAAGTGGATGTCCGATAAGCCTATGCAAAAGGAAGCACACTTATTTGATTTAGAGCAATCCCTGTGGGTGTAGCAGAGTGGATGCGGGTCCCACTCTGCCACAAGGGAAGGGCATGATTGACAAGGCCTGGACATTGTAGTAATCGGGGAGCGTACAGCACTACCCCCCCGAACACAAGCTCAAGCCCAATAAACAGACCCACACGCACAGTGGCTGTCGCTGATGTAGTGGTATGATATAAAAATATATGTACAAAGGGATGAAAAACTGAAAACCTTTTGGTATAGATTTGTCAGGCTGGTCCTTCGAAACCCACCGAACTCTTAGCAGTAACTCGTCATCAGACGCGTACTGAAAGATATAACGATAGAGCACACCATAAACATAGCGATAATCACTCACCATACATGTATACACAGTACTGTACAAACATCTATTGTAACTTACTAGTCTGCTATAGTTGTTTTACGTGAGAACAAAAATAAAATGGCGTCCTAAGGCGGCCATTTTGAAAGCGTGTGTTCCGTTATCTGAACGGAAACACTCATACAAGCTAAGTTTTGGATCGTTTTTGTCACTTTTCTAGCCGAAAAATGTCGTCAAAACTATCTCCCTAGCGTACTATACTGGTTGGTTTTTACCTCAGGTGTAACAAACAAACTGTATATCTCGTCCTTTGGTTCGTAATGATACTTAGCGTTGGTAAAGAAAAATCCACACGTCTATCTCATCTAGAAACCAAGGAGGATAAGGGATGATTATCGTGTGTGACGTCACCGAATGGGTGAGTCCACTCGGGGATCGGGGTTTTTGTTATTTATTCATTTATGTGGGACAAAATGACTATTGGTTTTTTCCGCATCTCGGGATCGATGCAAGAAGTATCTTAATCAACATCGGAAACGGTAAGATCGACCGGTGTACTGAGTCTGGCGACATTAAATTCCAATTTTCTTTGCTTTGCCGTAGTTGTTCGGCTCAAATATAAAAGGGGATATATCTGACATTCTATTACCCCCACGACCCATTATTCAAAATAGCGCACTGTGATTTGTTGAAACGCGTCACGTGACAGACCATTAATTAGCGATAAAGTGTCAAGGGCAACAAACTTTATGTTCTTCTATCATCACAGCGCACAGCAGAGCGCACAGCACACGTGCTTATGTAGGGGAGAATGGAATGTCAGGGGTGTCTTATTGTATGTGCATACCTGCTTATAGGGGGGAATGGAATGTTAGGTTGTGTTATTGGAATGTGCATACGCTTTGGCTACGCGTATATGCGCTCCACCTTGAGGTAAACAACTTGAAATATTTGGGCAAAAAATTTGATATAAATTTGCTCTTTAAATCACACTATTTTGTGGTAATAGAATAGAAATAAAGGGTGCAGCATTATCCTTTACGCATAAATAATGTGTCCTCGGCAGTAAAAGCGTTTAAATAATGGGTTGGCTGCGTCTCACCCATTATTTACGTTTTTACTGCCTCGACACATTATTTTCGTAAAGGATCATGCATTACCCTTTATTTCTTAAAACTAACATTTTATGGCAAAGAAATGCTAATCTATTTTGTATGATAATGTTATAATATGGCTTTAAGCGAGAGGAGGGGTGTTAATTAGGTTGAATACAGTAACAGTATTTTCATCAAAAAAAAAAAAAAAAAAAGAAAACAAACAAACAATAAACTTCCTGAGGCAAATTGAGCTTCATTTATAATTATTATTAAAATGATATCCTACTCAAGTTACAATAAATGTACAGCATAGATCTGGTTTTGAAAAACTGTGGCATTTTTCAACAGGAAATAAGCAAATTATAATAAAATGTTATCAGTTTGTCATTGAGCATTTATTAAAGGAATAAATAGGAAAAGTGATCCTGCCCCGGAATTGAACCCAGAACATCTGGTAATCGAGACCAGTGCCATAACCACTTGGCCACAGGAGCTTCATGATTAGGCCTGAACTAAGAACCCTAGTGCCATTTGACAATTGATGTTTTTTATTCCAAGCAATTAGAGAAACAATTTGCAGTATATTACAGCACAATAAAACAAAACTTACATTCTGGCCCCATTACGACCTTTGACCACTTTTGGGACCCATAGGGGCATAAAAAAAACGGAACCAATTCTAGTTTTATCATTTGAGGTGTAAGGATGCCAAAAATCACTGGTTCCACTAATGTAGCAAGACAAAATGCTAAATCAAATATCACCACATAGCAACCTGTACTGTTTTCCTATAAGGCCACCTTAATTAAATCCTGAGTCTCAAAGCTTGGGAGAAATTGAAAGTCTATGCTGAATGCATTTTTTATTAATTTTTTATTATTATTTTTATGTGTCACAGGCTTTGGGACAAGCTTTTTGTCCAGAAAGCATCCAATGTCTGTTGTAAATGTTGGAATAGTAGACAAAGTTCTACAAAATAATTCTTCTCCATGTTGAAACTTCAAACGTGTTGAAAACTTGAAATTAAATACGGTTTGAGTTTTATTTTCACCTTTTTACTTTAAAAAAAAGACATAAATCAAATTGATTTCTTGATTTTCAAAGATTTTACCAATGTGTGTGGCAGCTTTGAGACTCCAGATTTAATTCAGATGGCCTTATACAAATGTGATTAAGCTTGATTACAAAATTTACATTAATCTGTAAGGCTTCAAGTTCTCATTAACATGAATTTGTAGTACTATGTTTAGAGCAATTGTTTACATTCTTGTGTTTTCAAATAATAATGATCGATCTGCAAAGGCTTTTTATATAATTTACACTTAAATTCTGAATCAGTATGAATTTGCCCATGCTGCTTCAGATTATCTATTCGTGTAAAGCCCTTGTTGCATTCTTTGCAATGATAAGGCCTCTCCTTGCTGTGAGTAAGTTCATGTCGCTTCAGACAACCGCTACGTATAAAAACTTTGTTGCATTCTTTGCAATGATAAGGCCTCTCTTTGCTGTGAGTAAGTTCATGTTGCTTCAGATGATTTCTTTGTTTAAAGCCCTTGTTGCATTCTTTGCAATGATAAGGCCTCTCTTTGCTGTGAGTAAGTTCATGTAGCTTCAGATGTTTTCTCTGTTTAAAGCCCTTGTTGCATTCTTTGCAATGATAAGGCCTCTCTTTGCTGTGAGTAAGTTCATGTAGCTTCAGATGTTTTCTCTGTTTAAAGCCCTTGTTGCATTCTTTGCAATGATAAGGCCTCTCTTTGCCGTGAGAGAGTTCATGTTTGTTCCTGCTATTAGACTGTGCGAAACCTTTATTGCATAATTTACACTTGTAGGGTTTCTCATTGCTATGGATTCTCTCATGTAGTTTCAAATCACTTTTAAGTTTAAAGCCCTTGTTGCATTCTTTGCAATGATAAGGCCTCTCCTTGCTGTGAGTAAGTTCATGTTGCTTCAGACAACCGCACGTGTAAAAACTTTGTTGCATTCTTTGCAATGATAATTAGGCCTCTCTTTGCTGTGAGTAAGTTCATGTTGCTTCAGATAACTTTTAAGTTTAAAGCCCTTGTTGCATTCTGTGCAATGATAAGGCCTCTCTTTGCTGTGAGTAAGTTCATGTTGTTTTAAATTGGAAGAGCTTGGAAAGGCTTTATCACAGAGTCCACATTTGTATGGCTTCTTTTTACTGTGGATTCTTTCATGTACTTCCAAACTACTTGGAGTTATAAAACCTTTACTGCAGTATTCACATCGATAAGGCTTCTCTTCAATGTGGTAACGTTCATGAATTTTCAAATAATCTGATGATTTGAAACCTTTCTTGCAATATCGACAAAGGTTCAGTTTTTCCTTATGAATGTATTGATGTTCTCTCAAATTACCTTTGCATCTAAAGCCTTTATTACAATGTTGACATTTATAAGGCTTCAATTTCCTACAGCTTTCTTTTATTTCACTAAAACGACTCAAATGAGTCCAAGAATCGGGCTTCTTGTCATACCAATAAGGTGTAATCCACTTCTCATGGCGCTGTAGATGAATCAGATATCGATGGTTGTCATAAAATGTTCTATGGCAATATTTACACAAGAGAGGCTGTAAGTAGTGCATGTTTTATGCTCTCCTCATGAAAGCCATGTTGTGAACTGGGGATGAAACAGAGAAAAACAAATATTGTAAAAAGGGTTTAACTGAATTTTCACCTTAGACTAGACTGTGTGCAACCTTTCCTGCATATTTTACACTTTCTAAGGTTTCATAATGGTATGGATTAGCTCATGTTGCTTCAAGTGACCTTTCTCGATAAAGCTTGTTGCATTCTTTGCAACAATAAGTCTTCTCTTTACTGTGGGAACGCCCGTGGGAACGTTCATGTGTTTTGAAAAAAAAAGATTTATCGGAGTGTTCACATTCGTATGCTGTCTCCTTACTGAGGCATGCTTTTGTAATGCTTCTTTGCCATGTGATACCGTTCATGAATTTTCAAGGAGATCGATTTAGAGTAACCTTTATTGCAGTACTGACATTGGTATTACTTCTTCCCCAGGGGCTTCTTCCTGGGTTTCTCATGCCTACGTTCATGCATGTACCTGGAATTATACAGTGTGAAACCTTTATTACACACTTTACACTTGTAAGACTTTTCATTTGTATGAATTTGCTCATGTATCTTCAGATAATTTCTCTTTTTAAAGCCTTTGTTGCATATTTTGCAATGATACCTCTCTTTGCTGTGAGTATATTCATGTTGCTTCAGATAATCTTTATGTTTAAAGCCCTTGTTGCATTCTTTGCAACGATAAGGCCTCTCCTTGCTATGAGTAAGTTCATGTTGCTTCAGTGTGTATCTAAGTTTAAAGCCTTTGTTGCATTCTTTGCAATGAAAAGGCCTTTCCTTACTGTGAGTAAGTTCATGTTGCTTCAATTTGTATCTAAGTTTAAAGCCCTTGTTGCATTCTTTGCAATGAAAAGGCCTTTCCTTACTGTGAGTAAGTTCATGTTGCTTCAATTTGTATCTAAGTTTAAAGCCCTTGTTGCATTCTTTGCAATGAAAAGGCCTCTCCTTGCTATGAGTAAGTTCATGTTGCTTCAGTGTGTATCTAAGTTTAAAGCCCTTGTTGCATTCTTTGCAATGAAAAGGCCTTTCCTTACTGTGAGTAAGTTCATGTTGCTTCAATTTGTATCTAAGTTTAAAGCCCTTGTTGCATTCTTTGCAATGAAAAGGCCTTTCCTTGCTGTGAGTAAGTTCATGTTGCTTCAATTTGTATCCTAAGTTTAAAGCCCTTGTTGCATTCTTTGCAACGATAAGGCCTCTCCTTGCTATGAGTAAGTTCATGTTGCTTCAGTGTGTATCTAAGTTTAAAGCCCTTGTTGCATTCTTTGCAATGAAAAGGCCTTTCCTTACTGTGAGTAAGTTCATGTTGCTTCAATTTGTATCTAAGTTTAAAGCCCTTGTTGCATTCTTTGCAATGAAAAGGCCTTTCCTTGCTGTGAGTAAGTTCATGTTGCTTCAGATCACCTCTAACTTTAAAGCCCTTATTGCATTCTTTGCAATGATGAGGCCTTTCTTTGCTGTGAGTATATTCATGTCGCTTCAGACTACTTTTAGCTGTAAAGCCCTTGTTGCATTCTTTACAATGATAAGGCTTCTCTTTGCTATGCAAACGCTTATAATGTGTTTTCAAATAATAACGAACTACAAAGCCCTTGTTGCATTCTGTGCACTGATAAGGCTTCTCTTGGCTGTGAATAAGTTCATGTCGCTTCAGATTACCTTTAGCTGTAAAGTCCTTGTTGCATTCTTTACAATGATAAGGCTTATCCTTGCTGTGAATATTAAGTTCATGTCTTTTCAAATTAGAAGAACTTGTAAAGGCTTTATCACAGAGTCCACATTTGTATGGCTTTTCCGTACTGTGGTTTCTTTCATGTCTATCAAAGTCACTTTGTGTTATACATGTAAAATGTTTCTTACAGTATTGACATTGATAAGGCTTCTTATTGTTATAAAGTACTTGTTCCTTGAAGTGACTCTGATGAATCCAAAGATAAGGTTTCTTGTCATACCAATAAGGTGTAATCCACTTCTCATGGCGCCATAGATGAATCAGATATCGATGGTTGTCAAAAAATGTTCTATGGCAATATTTACACAAGAGAGGCTGTATGTAGTGCATGTTTTGTGCTCGCCTCATGAAAGCCATGTTGTGAACTGGGGATGAAACAGAGAAAAGCCAATACTGTAAGAAAAGTGAATGTATAATGAACTTCTATACTAAAAATTTTAATCAAATGAGTTAATGAACACAGCTTCCAACAGTGTGATGATTCTCCTTATACACTGTGTGATGATTGAATAACTGTGTGCGTAAATCCAACCATGCCAAATTAACTCACTCATGATTGGTTAGTATTTTCATTATTGTATCCATGGCCGTGCTTTCGCGAATACGCGACATAATTATGATCACAGTCGGATCGCTTAGAGCTTTTTATTTATTTATAACATTAGGCCGAAGCCAGGTTAATCCCAATAGTGCTCAGAGGCTACTAAATTCAAGGGATGCCATCCGGATATGACGGGACAGGGATATGGAAAGAAGTCAGATTTTAGAAGCAGGAGGAAAACCGGAGCACCCGGATAAAAACCTGAGAGGACGATCATGGATCGGCAACCAAACTCACATGTGACGCCGTGGGGAATTGAACCCCGGCCACAGTGGTGAGAAGCGAGTGAGTAGACCACTACACTAACACGCCCTCCCTAAAGAAGTCCATGTTCATTCATTAGCAGCTGTGTTCATTCAACTGGAATTTTTACTATCTGATGTTAAGATTGTATAAAACAGCGTTTTGGAATTAATCAAATGCTGCATCTGGAGCCACCAGACTTCATCAGGAATAATAGACAAAGGGATAGGCATCCTAGGTTACATAACCAAACCGGAAGATGTAGCCTAGGCCTAGACAATAGGCACCATATTGCAGGAGGGTTAGAGCTCATAGAGGAAACGTTAAAGGTTAGTAGATTTAGGTCACCCAGGCACATCACTAATATGTTTCACAAGTTGTAATACTGACAGGTAAAAATATTGATTTCTTAAAATTCTTGATTTTTAATTAGGGATCAAATCAAAACTCGACCGCCGGTTGCCCGCCGGTTCCGGGCGGTTCCGTCCGGTTGGCAGAGGTCATTGGTATATGAATATTCAAGAATGCATGAGTAGCAACCGCCGGTTAGTTTAAGCACATAACCGGAGAGATTAACAAAATTTCGATACATGTTTATTTCGCGATCACAATAGCGCATACTTGAAATTTCACGGTCACAATAGTGCATACTTGAAAGTACTACACAGTGATCGATTTTTCTTAGGCCTGTGTCTATTGGCTTATCATCAAAGCAAATTAATTTTTGAAATGATTTCGTGTTTATGGTTAAAATTGTTTGAATATGTCACCATTGTTTAGATCAGTTAATTTCAGTTCAGAACAGTGTTTCAATGATTTCTATAGGTTAAGTAATTTTGAAGTTGTGAATTTATAATTTTGTGAATCACATAGGCCTGTATTAGTTCAAATCTGCCTCCAGAAGACATGATGCGTGCATAAATCTCAAAAAATCCCCAGTTGAAGTGATATTGATGGACTCATTTGCTTTGTACTTCAACAGGGGATTTCTTTTGTGATTTATGCCAAAAAATGCAACTTCAATGCTAAAATGACCAAATTGAGGACAATCATGTCCTAAAATCGTGCCAAAGGAAGATGCATATATACTAAATTTGAAAAGAAACCACTTGAAATCACTCCACTCACTCACTTGATGATACCAACCGGCCATATGAACCAGGGTGTGACGACTGACCTCATTACTGTGTATATTTTACAACCGGACGGAACCGCCCGGAACCGGCGGGCAACCGGCGGTCGAGTTTTGATTTGATCCCTTACTAAATAAGTATATTACTTAACAAACCATTCTTTGGTGAATCTATGCAATATGACGGTAATTTTTGAAACATCTATGAATCAATCTTAAACATCTTCATGATATTATTTTTTTTGCGCATGGTCAAAGCAGGCTCTTACGCTATCCACAGACTATCCGGTGGAAATTTCAAAGCAACGATCATGCGTTAATATTTACAAAATGGCGACTGATAATAAACAGCTAGGTGTTGTCTTGATGGCCCAGTCCCATGCATGAGATATAGTTAATGTGAAGTCCCCCTTTCTTTAATTTATATCTCATGCATGGGACCGGGCCATCAAGACAAAACATAGCCACCTATCACATGACCAGCCCAGCGGGTCAGTTGCCTGATGGAAGTCTGGTAGTTCCAGAAACAATAATGTCGCGAAGTTGCAAAAAAATAAATGTTCCAGTATTTGTTTAAATTTCAAAACTACTGGATGACTAAGAACATTTCACTCAATTGAATTAGACATTTCTGATTTGAAGGCTTAGTATTAAACACAAGTTATTTCATGCATGTTGCAAAGCCTTGGCATACTTCGAGGCTTCTCTGTTGTGAGTTAGTTCATGCCTTATCAAGGAATCCATACATACATAAACCCTTTGTTGTACACTTTGCATCTGTAAGGTTTCTCTTTGCTGTGGTGGGTATATGTTCATGCCTTTTCAGCGAACCAGCTTGCATAAAACATGTGTTTGAATGTTACAGGTCTTTTCTTTGGTGTGGGTCCTATGAAATTCCAATTGACTTTTCGATATGAAGTCTTTATTGCAGCATTCACATCGGTATGTGAAATCGTTCATGATTCTTCCAAGAGTTCAAAATATTTTACTTTTTTTACTGACTCCAGTAAAATGCTTCTTTCTGGATTTCTCATGATTATATTACATTCATGTGTGTTCCTGTAACTAGACTGTACATGTGAAACTGTTTTTGCATATTTTACACTTGTATAGCTTCTCATTGGGATGAATTTGTGTCATTTCAGGTGACCTCTCTTGTTAAAGCCCTTGTTGCATTCTTTGCAACAATAAGCCTTCTCTTTACTGTGGGAACGTGTAATTTGGAAAAAAAGATTTATCGCAGTGTCCACATTCGTATGCTGTCTCCTTACTGTGGATTCTTTCATGGTTTTTCAAAAGGCATGGTTTTATTCTTCTTTGCCATGTGATAACGTTCATGAATTTTCAAGGAGGTCGATTTACAATAACCTTTATTGCAGTACTGACATCGGTATTGCTTCTTCCCCAGGGGCTTCTTCCTGGGTTTCTCATGCCTACGTTCATGTATGTACTTGGAACTAGATTGTGCAAAGCCTTTATTACATAATTTACACTTGTAAGGCTTTTCATTTGTATGAATTTGCTCATGTATCTTCAGATAATTTCTCTTTTTAAAGTCCTTGTTGCATTCTTTGCAATGATACCTCTCTTTGCTGTGAGTATATTCATGTTGCTTCAGAATCGCTTTCTGTTTAAAGCCCTTGTTGCATTCTTTGCAATGAAAAGGCCTTTCCTTGCTGTGACTAAGTTCATGTTTCTTCAGTGTGTAGCTAAGTGCAAAGCCCTTGTTGCATTCTTTGCAGTGATACGGCTTTGCTTCGCTGTGAGTATATTCATGTATTTTCAAATAATAACTATCTGGAAAGGCTTTTTGCATAATTTACACTTGTATGGCTTTATATGAATTAGCTCATGTTGCTTCAGAGAACGTCTCTGTTTAAAGTCCTTTTTGCATTCTTTGCAATGATAAGCCCTTTCCTTGCTGTGAGTAAGTTCATGTCGCTTCAGATCACCTCTAAGTTTAAAGCCCTTGTTGCATTCTTTGCAATGGTGAGGCCTTTCCTTGCTGTGAGTAAGTTCATGCCGCGTCAGATTACTTTTGAGTGTAAAGCCCTTGTTGCATTCTTTGCAATGATAAGCCCTTTCCTTGCTGTGAGTAAGTTCATGTTGCTTCAGTGTGTATCTAACTGTAAAGCCCTTGTTGCATTCTTTGCAATGAAAAGGCCTTTCCTTGCTGTGAGTAAGTTCATGTACGTTGCTTCAGATTACATCCGAGAGTAAAGTCCTTGTTGCATTCTTTGCAACGATAAGGCCTTTCCTTCCTGTCAGTAAGTTCATGTTTCTTCAGATTACATCTAAATGTAAAGCCCTTGTTGCATTCTTTGCAATGATATGGTTTCTCTTTGCTGTGGATAAGATCATGTGTTTTCAAATAATAACGATTTGCAAAGCCCTTTTTGCATACTTTACACTTGTAAGGCTTCTGATCATTGGTATGAATTCGCTCATGTATCTTCAGATGATATCTCTGTTTAAAGCCCTTGTTGCATTCTTTGCAATGATAAGGCCTCTCTTTGCTGTGAGTTAGTTCATGTCGTTTCAAATTAGAAGAACTCGATAAGGCTTTATCGCAGAGTCCACATTTGTATGGCTTCCCTTTACTGATACTGTGGCTCCTTTCATGTCTATCCAAGTTACTTGGTGTTATAAAACTTTTATTACTGTATTGACATTGATAGAGCTTCTTGTTATGAAGTGGTACTTGATGTTCTTTGAAGTGACTCTGATGAATCCAAAGACAAGGTTTCTTGTCATACCAATAAGGTGTAATCCACTTCTCATGGCGCTGTAGATGAATCAGATATCGATGGTTGTCACAAAATGTTCTATGGCAATATTTACACAAGAGAGGCTGAAAGTAGTGCATGTTTTATGCTCTCCTCATGAAAGCCATGTTGTGAACTGGGGATGAAACAGAGAAAAACAAAGTGTAATTTTGTTTCCAATTCTGGTCTATGTGAAGATTATAGAAGACATAATTTCTGATTTAAACCTTGGCATACTTCAAATCTGTGAGGCCTCTCTGTTGCAAGTTAGTTCATGCCTTTTCAAGGAACCAAACATAGACACCCTTTGTTGCACACAATGCACACTTCGCTGCTTGTCATAACCACCTTGCATAAACCTGTGTTGAGGGTGGGAATCACTAGGGTTTTCCATGTGGTAATTCGTGGCAAAATTTATTGTGATATTGATCATATTGTGATAAATTTTAAGATCAGGAAACTTGAACGCTGTCCACGTTCGGCCTGATTTTCGACAAAACTAATAACAACAAAATAAAAAATGCATTCGTGACAGGAATTATGAACATCGCAAGTGTTTCATTATATTTAGAAAATAGAAATATAAAATCTGACTTAAGAATATTATTGCCTATAATTGGCAACTTTATTCAGCTTTTATTTGGGAGTTGTTCAGTCTATAGAGGCCTTGCATGTGACGTATCATCCCGAAAATATGGTGGACTACTCAAATGCATTCAACAAAAGCATGATTGCAATCTACCGTGACAGTTCGTCTCACACACATAACCATGCACTACGATCAAATAGGTTGATGACAACATTTGATTGAATCGACTGCACTCCGCCATAACTACGGTGAAGGACACCGGTTCAAATCCTTTGTTTGGAGCCAATCGACAAAAGGATGCAGGGCCTCTATAGTTAATCGTGGAGTCATCCATGAAGCAGTAAGAATTTATCGCATTGCAATAATTAATATTTTCTCACAATGCCCTTGTGCCATATTACACACTCTTATTACAAGTTTCACATATACAGTTTCGGTCAAATTTTAATTTGGTTATTCTTTGCCAAATATTATAAAATAGTCCCAAACAGAAATGTTTGGTAGACTCATAACGGTGCGATCTTACCTTTCCGATGTTGATTAAGATACTTCTTGCATCGATCCGAGATGCTTGGAAAAACCAATAGTCATTTTGTCCCACATAAATGAATAAATAACAAAAACCCCGATCCCCGGTGGACTCACCCAAAAGGTGACGTCACACCATATGATAAATCCCTTATCCGACTTGGGATCCCCTACCGGACCAAACTTGTAGGGGGTGGCGGGTCGGGATAATCAACATCGGAAAGGTAAGATCGCACCGGTTATGAGTCTACCAAACATTTCTGTTTGGGACTAGACTCAGTACACCGGTCGATCTTACCGTTCCGATGTTGATTAAGATACTTCTTGCATCAACATCTGAAAGATCGATCTAGCAAGTAACCGACGGATGGAGGTACAAGATTGGTCAGCATCTGATCAGGGATCGGGAGCGGTAACGATGGTTTTCGCGAGGTCAGAAAATATTTTCCCCAACGGTCGGGAAACAAAAAGACCACGCGATCACAGACATAAACCTCCTTACTTAATAAGTTTGGTGGTTAAGAATAGCGACACTGGTTCTTACCATGCTGAGTATTCTGTATAGTCTGAAAACCTGGTACCCGTACACCACCGTATTATGATCGCCGAACAATGTCCCGGTAAACCTCCCGCCCGTCTCTGATTACTAACGTAAAGCGGAAGTATCGTAGAGAAGGGCGAAGGTGGCTTCCGGGACACCGCCTGCTAGATCTCCTCAAGGGACAACCGAACGGTATACCCAAGATGATGAGATAGCTCGTGTCGAGTGGGTCGTGGGGCCTTGAAACCTTCGCGATCCCCGGACCCCACCAACACCTGGACCAGCCATTGCGACAGCGGCTGGACCGAAAGGCTCTGTAAGGGTGATGAATGCGGTCGTGAGTCCCTCGCAAGGCTTGTGTTCGGAAGAAATAGTGCTGCAGCGCCTTATCGGACACCCCAGCCTATCTTTGGCTTCAGCCGAACCTTGCCCAACCCTGGGGATTGGAGAGGGACGAATGTCGGTATGCACCGCGCCCGTTCGTAGTCACGAGAACAGAGCGCCGAAACAGTGTCGCCCCAGTGTTTGTGAACACGGAAGCTAACCTCGAGACCGTGTGCAACTCAGCACCGCCGTCCCGAAGCCAACGCCAAACCGGAAAGCCATCTTGAGAGTTACGTATTTAAGCGCCGCTTTTGGACGGAAGGTCAAAAGGGTGACCCTTAAAGTAATCTAAGACTGTGTTGGGATCCCTTAGGAGGATCACTTTCCTTTTTGGTAGACACTCGTTGAACATACCGTCGAGGCGTAGACTAATAAGGTAACCATCGGTTATGATAGTCGACCCGTCTCGAAACCTCGGTGAATGGAGAGGACAGCTGACTTATAGCTGGCCCCAGTGGCCCGCTGAAGTCTTGCTTGGAACTTTTCTGTCAGAAACTCCGGAACTAGCAGCACAGAGGCTCTAGCGGGAGAGCTATTTGTCTCATTGCACCAAGCGGGGGTCATGGCAGAAGCGTTTACGTTCGCGACTCCTACCAGTTTTGCTAAACAACTCGGCCAGTTTTGTTAAGCAACTCTGCTAATTCTGCCACCACCTTACACCACCACTGTATTGTGTACTGCTAATCAGCTGCAATGCCTCGAGACTGCAACAGACGTCAGTGTCATCAACTCGGGCCTTTCTCAAGGCCGGCATTGACAGTATTGTCTGCCAACGTCGAGGGGCTCTCTAGGGTGAAAGAAGAGCTCATTACCAACATATGCAAGGAAACTGATTGTGACGTCCTATGTCTCCAAGAGACTCACCAGTGGGGAAAGGCAACATCCGACCCAAGATCAGTGGAATGAAGCTTGCCGTAGAAAGACCACACGAGAAATACGGTAGTGCAGTGTTCGTCAAGGAAAGCACAATCATTGAGTCTACTTCCAAGTCAGATGAGAACAACATAGAAATCCTGACCATAGAACTCAGTGGAATCATCATATCCTCCGTTTATAAACCACCTGGCTCTCCGTTTGACTTCAAGGACCCAATGGGGAATACCCAGACTAAAACAAGGGTAATCATTGGAGACTTCAACAGCCATAGCACGGTATGGGGCTATGATAAAACCGATGAGGATGGCGAAAGGGTAGAGGAATGGATAGACCAACAGCAGCTAAGCCTTATCCACGACCCTAAACAGCCTAAGTCATTCAACAGTAGCCGATGGAAACGTGGATACAACCCCGACCTGGCCTTTGCTAGTAACAGAGTTGCTCAACTATGTCACAAGATGGTGATGGATCCCATCCCCCGCACTCAGCACCGACCAATCGGTCTACAGATCAGAGCAGCTGTAAGCCCAGCCTCAGTACCATTCCGTAGAAGATTCAACTACCAAAAGGCAAACTGGGAAGGTTTCTCTAGTGACTTAGATGCAGCAGTCTCCAACATAGAAGCATCACCTGAGAACTACGATCTCTTTGTGAAAACCATCAAAGAAAGCGCCAGGAAGAACATCCCTAGAGGCTGCCGTACCAGCTACATCTCTGGACTCACTCGGAAACAGCCGACCTATATGAAGAGTATAAAGCCATGTTCGAATCGGACCCTTTTGATGAAGCCACTACTGCCACAGGGGAAAGGTTGATGTCAGCTATTGGAGAACAACAACGTCAGTCATGGCAAAACCTGATTGAATCAATAGACATGACCAATAACAGCAAGAAGGCGTGGACTCTAATTCGGAAACTGAGCAATGATCCAAGAGAAGCGGAACAACACTACAACACCACCGCTAACCAGGTAGCCCACCAACTCCTCCTAAATGGGAAAACAACCACAAAACATCCGAAGGTTCAAGTGGATTGGAACAAATATAATGAAGACCAAGGTTTCACCAACCCCTTCTCAATGGATGAGCTGGAAGAGGGAATCACCAGCCTGAAGAATGGAAAAGCTTATGGACTGGATGATGTCTCTGTTGAACAGATGAAACACTTTGGACCGCGTACAAAGGAATGGCTCCTCCAGTTCTTCAATGAATGCATGCGCAGCCACAAAATCGAAGATCTGGCGACGGACACGAGTGATAGCACTCCTGAAACCAGGAAAGGACCCATCAGAGGCAAAGAGCTTCAGACCAATATCTCTGCTATGCCATAGCTACAAGCTGTTTGAGCGGCTCATCCTGAACCGCCTTTGCGTCACATGTAGATGGTCTACTGATCCCTGAACAAGCTGGCTTCCGCCCCGGGAAATCAACAACCAGCCAGCTGCTAAACCTCACCCAACACATTGAGGATGGATTTGAGAGAGGGCAGATCACAGGTGCTGTCTTCGACGACCTTTCTGCAGCTTATGACACCGTCAACCATCTGACTACTCGCCAAAGTGCTTGAGATGACTAAGGGCGTTCACCTCACCAGGCTTCTACAAACCCTGCTCCAGAACAGAAGGTTCTTTGGTGAACTAGGAGGGAAGCGAAGCCGATGGCGCAGACAGCGAAACGGACTCCCCCAAGGAAGTGTCCTAGCTCCTCTGCTATACAACATCTATACTAACGACCAGCCAGTTGACAGCCAAACCAAGCGGTTTATATATGCAGATGAATTGTGCGTAACCAGCCAGAGTACCAGCTTTGAGGTGATCGAAGACACTCTGACAGATACACTGACTGGACTAGGAGAGTACTATGACGAGAATCAATCTGCGCAGAAACCCAGGGAAGACCCAGGTCTGTGCCTTCCACCTTATCAACAAGGAAGCCAAGCGACAGTTGAACATCACCTGGTCTGGTACCAAGCTCCCTTTCTGCCCTAACCCAGTGTACCGGGGGTCACACTAGATCGATGCCTATCCTACAAGGCCCACGTGGAGAAGACCAAGGCCAAGGTCAGCACACGCAACAACATCTTGCGCAAACTTGCCAACACCAGATGGGGTGCTAGCCCAGATACCATCAGATCAACAGCACTGGCTCTGAGTTTCTCCACCGCGGCATACGCATGCCCTGCTAGTGAGAGATCATCACATGCTAGGAAGCTAGACTCTGCACTCAACGCAAGCTGCCGCTCCATCACAGGATGTTTAAGGCCTACCAACATGGACAAGGTCTACCTCTTGGCAGGTATCGCACCACCTGACATCCGGAGAGCTGTGGCAAGCAAAGAGGAACGCCGTAAACAGACCACGGACGTAAGACACCCCCTCTTCAACCACACACCACCAACCAGACGGTTGAAGTCAAGGAAAAGCTTCATCACAAGCACCCTCCCTCTGCAAACAACATCATCAGAGGCTCGCACCCAGATGTGGAAAGAAAGGCCTTCATCTGAAGCAGCCACCACTGAGATGGGGATTCAACCCACAGAATCACTACCTCCAGGAGCAAATGAAGTCTGGGCAAACTGGAGATGCCTTAACCGCCTCCGAACCGGTGTTGGGCGTTGCAAGGATACCCTTCACAAATGGGGATACATCAGTGGCCCGACCATGTGTGATTGTGGACAAGAGCCACAGACGATGCAGCATCTGCTGGAATGCCCGCTTTTGGAAGATCCTGTGACGACAGACGATCTGGCGCAATTTTCTCAACGGGCACAAAAGTGTGTTTCTCAGTGGATAAGTACAGTTTGATGTAAGGACACGAAAGAAGAAGAAGAAGTATGGAGCCAGACTCTGGCTATACGTACGGAGGGTAGACTTCCGTCTAGCCCGGCGATGAGAAAAACAGCTTCTGATGAAAAGTATCCCTCCGCTGCGTGTTCCCTGGTAAGGGCCATGCAGCTAACTGCAGGTGCTCTAGTGATAGACTGGTACCTCCGCTCCGGGCATCCGGAGTAGATCTGGTACTGGGAGTGCCAGCGGCCTTGCCGCTAGCAGAATGACAATGCAGTCTTCCCACCCGATCTTGGCCACCACCCTCATGAGTAGTGAGATCGGAGGGACTGCATAAGCTGTCATCCTCCCCAGTCTATGGACAGAGCGTCCACGGTGAATGCTTGGGGGTCCGCGACCCTTGAGCAGTACCGGCAGTGGATGATTGCGATGAGATGCGAACAGATCTTTCGAGGGGTCGTACATCCCCTTGAAGATCGTCTGAGCGACCTGCGGAGCAAGGGACCATTCTGCTGGTCCCGACACCCTTCCTCGTGACAGATTGTGCGCGAGGATGCTGGTGACGCCAGCGATGTGTATCGCTCTCATCGTAATCTGCCTGAACTTGCACCACCCTATCAGGTGTCGTGCATGCAGGCTCAATCGTGGTGGCCCGGAGTCCCCTTGTCTGTTGGGGTAGGCTACCACGGTTGTGTTATCCGTCAGGACAACGGTATGTGATTCCACGATCACCTCCTCGTAAGCGAGGGAGGTTGATGTGAAACTCTGTGTCTATGGCCCCCATAGGCCCGAGACGGAGTCTCCGTGGATGTGGACCCCCAGCCCCGTTTTGACGCTATGGTCGTCACTACGTGACATACCGGGGTGCAGGAAACCTGACACCCTGGGTCAAATTGGGCTGATGGGTCCACCACCAGAGTTCTCTCGCGATCTCCGACAAGCGGAACCGCGAGGGATATTGGTGACGACTGGGCCTGCAAGCAGGCTAGAAGGTGTAGTTGGGTAAGCCTAACGTAGAAAGCGGCAGTACAGCACGAGGTCTACCATACTGGCCATTAGGCCTACCACCTTCATCCATGCCACAGCGGGTTTGCCCGAGACTCGGCCAAGAGTCAGGCACACCGCACCATGTTCGTCACCCGCTCGGGTGAGAGCACCGCGAACCCCTCCGTGAGGGTGATCTGGGCCCCTACAAATAGTGGTGTCTGCGTCGGGACCACGCTGGACTTTTTGAGCTGATCAAAAATCCAGGGTCCCGCACCCTCACGGACTATCAACCCCATGAGACCCGTAGTCTTCAGTGGAGTGCGTCCGTATATTAGCCAATCGTCCAGGTAGCAAATGATGTTGACACCCCTGTGCTTCAGGTACGCTGCCACCGCTCTGACCAAGAGTGTTAAACACCCTGGGAGAGATGGACAGGCGGATGGCGGTATCAAAACTGGTAATTTTGATCCTGTACCTAGAAGCGCAGATGCCTCCGATCTTGAGAGGCGATTGGCATATGCAGATAGGCGTCCGAGAGATCTAGCGATGCTGTTCCCATGCCCCTGATGGGGCAGGCTAGCACCGAGGCGAGAGTCCCCATTCTGAACCTCTTGGGCCTGAAGAACGTGTTCAACAGCCTGCGGTTCGGATGGGGCTCCCGTCGCCGGTCTTCCTTGGAGCCAATGGCTCCAAGATCACCGTAGAACGGGGGTAGACCGGGACAATCGCCCGCCGTGAGAAGCTGTGTGATCCCTGTCAGTAGTGCCCGACGCTGGGGGCCGTCTGACGGCACTACTGTGGACCTCTGAAATGTGCAGGCGAATGTGGGGAGACTGGGTTGCCAGTCTGTAACCCCCACTCACCACTGACCATACCCAGGCGCTCAAAGAGATGGTTTCCCACCTCTGGGTGAAAGCCATAAGCGGTCATCCACTGGGAGATCCCCTGTGGAAAAACCGCTGAGCCCCCAGGAATGCTCTGCCTAGCTTCCCTTGGAAGAGCGCTTGCTCTTCTTCGGGCTTGCCAGCTGTTCCTGTGCTACCCTTGCGCCTCCCAGAAATGGGTGCTGCAGAGGTAGTGGGCTCGGGTACTGTTGGTGGTGCACGGCCTGCTGAAGTCGGAGCTCCTACCCATGGTAAGGGCAGTTTCCGACCTCTTCAGAGTGCTCCGTTGGTAGCTTCTTTGCACGGTCCTCCACCGTAGCGCAGAAGCATCCAAAGAGAAAAAGGACCCTGCCTTTCCATCGCGTTGAGCGATTGGAGTGGCAGGCCCCTCCCCCCGGCGCTGAGGGGACACCCTATGGGCTAGGCCCATGGAGCTCTCGTTGAGGCTAGCTGTTAGCACCGCTAATAGGCTCACCTCGCGGAAGAGCTCAGATGTTGTCTGGGCGTGATACCCCTGACGACATCGGGGTCCCTCTCGGATCCCCTCCGGTAGGTCCCGTGGTCCTCCCGCGTTACACGCAGAGGAAGCGTGCAAGCACGCAGCGGCGCCATAGCTCTACTGAGCTCGACAGCCCCACGATATCTACCCGTGAGGTTTGCCGGGAATGAGAGTGCAGGCGCCCCTGTGAGGAAGCAGCAGCTGAGCATCCTACTGAAAGGATCCCTGGTCCTCCTCCATGGACTCCCCCTTAGGGGGTGTCCGGAGGAAGATCAGGGCTGCAGCGGGGGAGGAGATTGTAGTGATGTCACTACCGGACTCAGCTTCCGACTCCTTTCCCTCGCCCACAGTATCCGTATCATGCTCCGATGATGACGGTAACTGAGGACGGGCATCTGAAAGCGGGTAAGAAGGCATAACCACTGTGTGGCTCGCCGACTACCTGCCAGCAGAAGAGGGAGTACTCCCGCAAGACCCTGAGGTATCCGCCATGGCACCACTGGGTCCGCATGCTCTCGCAGCCGTCGTCCTAGCGCTAGCAGCACGGGGCCTACCCTGATCAAGATCTGGGTTAGCCCCATGCCGGCTGGCCTGGTCAACAGCTGATGTTGGTACTGCGTGGCCATCGCTGGCGACACTTGCCGCGGTGCTAGGCCGTGGAAGGCGGGCTACCTGCGGCGGGTACCACGGGCATACCCAGCCGGCAGCTGACCCTGAAAGGATCCGCCACCAGGGTAACCCCATGGTACTGCAGTACCAGCACCGCCTCCCCTTGTTGCCACAGAGACTGTGGCGACTAAGGCGGTGCTGCGGTACCGGTGCGGTATCAGCGTGGGTACCCTTGAGGGTTCCCAACTGTGGACCGCTGTACCCTCGCCACACGGCGTTCCCTGTTTGGGGGATCAAGCTGTGTGCTGGCGTGGTACCGGCGCGGTACTAGCATGGGTACCCGTGAGGGTTCCCGGTTGTGTACCGCTGTATGCGTGGTTCCAGCGTAGGTGCCCGTGAGGGCTCCGGCTGTGTACCACTGTACCCATGCCTCACTGCGTTCCCCGCAAGGGGATCAAGCCGTGTGTATGGGTCCCCCGCTATACCGGCTGTCCCTTGGCTAGAGGGAGCTTGCCTAGTACCACGGGTAGCTGAGCGTGCATGCCCCCGATCAATCACCTCGCCACCTGAATAGGCAGCGTCAATCAATGGAGCTATGCCCTGTTGATTTGACAGTGATCGATCAAGAGAGGGTAATTGACCCATTGACGGTAATGGATCACCCACGCTCCGCTGGCTCTCGAGGACATAAGTGGGTTGTTGATCAGCTAGGCTGTTCAAGCTACTTACTGTACCCTCTAGAGCTTCGCTTAAGGTCGCTGTGTGTGGCGGACCACTCACGGCAGCTATGGGCGGGTGCATAGCGGCTACCACTGAAGTCAAGCCGTAGCTCGCCTTTGTAGCTGCCACCGAATGCACCTGGGTCGCTGTCCCGTGAGAGCCTCCGAGCCCAACCCCTGAATAATCGCCAGCCAGTCCCTGTGGACAGCCAGCAGCTATTCTAGGGCCCAGGGTATCACTCGGCGGTCCCGCCATGGGCGCTGCCGTGTGACAACCCCAGTTGGTTCTGCTAAGACTACACCCACAGCGTTAGCCGCGGTATCGTCTCTGTTGAACCCATGCATGCTAGGGTTCAACCCAGGCAAGCCCGGGATACCCTTGCATGCTGCCCGTCGCTGGCTACTACTGTGGCTGTTTGAGCCCGTAGATATGCCTGCAACAGACGGGTGTCCTCCTGCTAAAAACCCGTGAGGATTTTCGCTAGAGGACTGGTATCCTCCTGCTACAAAACCCGCTAGGGTTTTCGCTGGTGGTTACCGCTCTGCTGCCTGCTACTTTGCTCCGACGTATAGTCAGTGCTTTCGCTGGCTGCTGAGCCTTTGGACGCGCTTAGCAGTCCCGAAGGAACCGCCTGCTTGTCCGGGACCGGAGCCCCTTAAGCAGACCTGCCATGACCCATAGGGGCTGTCACAGCAGAATCTACCGATCGACTGGTATCCTCCTGCTGCAAAACCCGCTAGGGTTTTCGCTGGTGGTTACCGCTCTGCTGCCTGCTACTTTGCTCCGGACGTATAGTCAGTGCTTTCGCTGGCTGCTGAGCCTTTGGACGCTTAGCAGTCCCGAAGGAACCGCCTGCTTGTCCGGGGACCGGAGCCCCTTAAGCAGACCTGCCATGACCCATAGGGGCTGTCACAGCAGAATCCACCGTGATCGACCTTACCAGTGCCCTTGGTAGATTTCTTCTTCGTCTTATGGCGATGACGGAGCCTATCCCAATCGTCAAGCTGGAACTCGGAGAGTCCTAAGCAAAAGAAAGACATCTAGAAGATCGTGAGCACTCCCTGTGGGTGAAACAGAGCGGGTGTGGGTCCCGCTCCGTCACCAGGGAAGGGCAAGCCCGACAGGGCCGAGGCGAAGCGAGGAGAAAAGGGAGGGGGCACTACCCCCCAACACGCGACTCAAGCCCAGTAAGCAAACCTGAGCACGGAGGCTGGTCGCTAACGTTAGTGGTAAAAGTAAGGACTGGCTAACTTTATTACTAAAATGTCAGACGGGTCCCTACCAATCCCCACCGTATGAATATCTGATTAACTCGTCTTTATTGGACGGTAATGAAGACATAACGATAGAGTAATCACCCTAACATAGCAATATAACCTACCGTACATGAAATACAATGTGTATGTACAAACATCTATTGTAACTTACAGGCTGCAATGGTTGTTTTACGTGGGAAACAAAATGAATGGCGCCAACGAAGCGGCCATTTTGAATTGCTCGTGTGTCCCGTGATACAAACGGAGGCACGATATGTAGCTAAGTTTTGGATCGTTTTTTGTCACTTTTTCGCCAGACAATGCCGTCAAAACTATCCTCAGTCGAACAATACCGGTTTGGTTTTACCTAAGGTGTGAAACTACAACCGTATATCTCGCCTTGGTCGAGAAATTGATACACAGTGCTATGAACAATCGATAGGCACGTCTGTGTCAGTCAGAGACCAA
The DNA here is from genome assembly GCF_039555335.1 of Amphiura filiformis. NCBI lineage: Eukaryota > Metazoa > Echinodermata > Ophiuroidea > Amphilepidida > Amphiuridae > Amphiura > Amphiura filiformis. Next base: position 47,017,776 of record NC_092644.1, on the reverse strand, counting down.
GGAGGATAAGGGCGATCATATGGTGTGACGTCACCTTTTGGGTGAGTCCACCGGGGATCGGGTTTTTGTTATTTATTCATTTATGTGGGACAAAATGACTATTGGTTTTTCCGCATCTCGGGATCGATGCAAGAAGTATCTTAATCAACATCGGAAACGGTAAGATCGACCGGTGTACTGAGTCTAATATTACCGTATGGTACTGACGCAAGAGTAAAGTCCCACCTTTTTTGGGGGGAAATTCCAGAAATTGTTATTTAATTTTCCCCTGAGTCAAGTCCCACTGATAATTTTAACGAAAATGGTTTCCAAATTTGACAGCCCAATTAAATAATCATGCAACTTCATTTGCAGAATTACCTAAAATTTACATTATTTATTTACCTTGAAACATCATCAAAATAGCATTAGCATATTACTGTAAAGATGTTATAAATTCAACAAAACATCCAGCTCTCAAGTAATTAACTATCCTTAGGCCTAAGTTAGTAAGTATGCCCAAGTTAGTTAGTTGCATACGGGGGACCAAAGGGGGAAACAATTTTTGGCACATATTCATGGGGCGCCTTTTTAATAAAACACTCTAAAAAGGCTTAGGAAAACATCACGTAAATGTTGAAATATGCAAATGGTCCTGCTCGCTTCACTTGCAATACATCTAGACCGTAAATAGAAAGCAAAATTAAACTTCTACGCTACTCAAATTTGATACACTCACCGGAGCGCTTTCGCGGGTGAACTGGCGTCTTCAGCGGATGTTATTGTTCTGAAGATTTCTTGTTGCTAGTGATGTTGAGGCACCTCGAATGATGTCACAGGTGCAGATGACGTCAAACCAGATGTTGTGGCGCCCTTTGTTATGGTTCAGTCTGGGTCTTTTAGTTCTAATGTGGCTTGCTTCCAAGACCCTACAACAGAAGTCCTTTGACTCCCTGACACTTTAACATTTTCCCAGTCAGTCGGTGTCCTCTGCTCCTGTCAATAAGTTCCTAATCGCTGACTTGGAACCTAGCTGCTTTGGATTTATGTTCTGTAAGCCTCTTTTTGCGCTTGTGTCCAGATTCACCAATGTACAGGGAGTCAGACTCTTGACAAGGGATGCTGTGCACAACACCAGATTGCTTTTCTTGTCCAGTTTTGTCCTTTAGGGATATCTGCAAAGGGCATTCTGAGGCTTGAACGCTGTGCTCACACCTGCAGAGTTAAATGCCCTGCGCAGCCATTCCAAAAGGCCTTCCACATAAGGCAAGGAGACAAAGATGCCCTACTTGATGCTATCTTCATTGCTGTCCTTATTTTGTTCTTTTTGTTTTGGATAAGCTCTGAACAATGTCCAGTCTTGATCATGTAACACCTCCTTCACAAATCTCCTTTGATCTGTCATCACTCAGGATTGGTAACAACAGTCTCCGCTCTTGCTTTCTACATTTACCGCTACCTATACATCATTATTAATCTAGACCATTTTAAGGTTTGCAAACTGGGATCCTAAAAATTTGGCATGTGGAAAGGGGGGGGGGTCAATAATTGTTCGGCAAGCCGAGAGGGAGTAAGCATCTTTGGAAATTCTACCTGGGGCTTATCATTATTGCACAGCCAGCCACTAGACATGCGTACTCTAGGGCTGGTGATATCGGGATCTGCCAAAAATCACTTGCCCCCTCCATTTGACATGCCAAAAATATTCAGCCCACCATGTTACATGCCAGAATTTGGGAACTCCAATTTAAAAGCAGAAATTGTCTGGTCATGTGATAGCAATGTAGCGTGCAGAAAATATACATATATGCAAATTTGAATGTTTCCTAACATGTTTTCTACACCTTTTTAGGGATAAATATCAAAATGGTGCCCAAATATATGTGCCAAAAATCTTTGCCCTCCCCCCTTTGACCTGCCAAAAATGAGGTGGGTACCACTTTTATTTACCAAATTTTCGAATGCCCAACCGGTGTATTTCCTATTGATTACAAATTGGTCTGTGCCACAGTCCTAAATATACAGAGGCATGGTGTATATAGGACTGGAAGTGCATCTAACACTGTATGTGGTTACTGACATGTGTTAGGAATGACAGAAACTGGTTGTGAATGAGACTAATTACACCAACAATAAGCGGTGAAAAAAAGGACACTTTCACAATTTTTTTCACTGATTTTTTTTTAATTTCACAAGATCAATATTCATATTGCCTAGCTAAAAAATTATCAATATTGTTTTAGAGGAATCAAACCCAGTATATACAAGAGGAGTCCCGGACGGAAGTCCCCCAATGCAATGAAGGCTTTATTTATTGCAGTACAGAAATCGGTATGGATCAGTGTGAAAATATTCATGATTCTTTCAGGAGTTTGAATTATAGTATACAAATATTGACTGCTATGAGAGGCATGGTTAAGATTATAGGCCCAAGGTGATCTCAAAACCATGCTATGACCCGAGGCGCAGCTGAGGGTCATCATAGCATGGTTTTGAGATCACCCTTTATTACAGTACTGACATCAGCAGGCTAGGAAATATGAAGCGCCAGACCAGGGCTACTTTGTAAAAAGAAATAGCCCCTGGTTCACATGGTTTAATAGAGAACCAGGGGTTATTTTCAATGAACCAGGGGCTAAATGGCCCCTGGCCCCCACTTATTTCCCAGCCTGGTCACATCAGTGCTTCTCCCTGGGTTCTGCCTATGTTCATGTATGTTCCTGTAACTAGACTGTGTGAACTGAAACTCTAAATATTGCAAAATTTACACTTGTACATATTAAGGCCCATTTCATTTGCACTGCGTAAGCTTCAGCCAAAAATCAACTAGTCCACAGGACAGGATGTTCCTAATTTAAAGTAACCTATCCGGCCTGAAAGTAATGTCCATTTTATTTTGTAGCATTTTGATGTACATGTATTGGTGCTCTTGCTGCTGGGTGCTGTATTAGTGTCTAGTTATCAGAGGATAGGATAAAATTCCCAACTGCAAAATTGTCCAGTTGACCCACTGCCAAAATAACTTTTAAAGGATATGCATACACAAAGTGAGTGGGAAATTGCGATCTTAATGCTGAAATGGGCCGAAATAAGGATAATTGTTGCCAAAAATTAAAAAGGCCTAGTGGAAGATGAACATCACAAATTTGTAAATTTTGTCCCAGTATTTCGGCAGCCTGTTTGACACTCCTGTAGCAACGTTTCAGGGCACCTGTTGGACGGGCTAGTTAGGACACTAGCATGTCCTGAAACAAAGTAACCTATCTCGGACGTGCGAGCACTGAGCAGGCTCTATTTTACACTGTCATTTGTATGAATTTGTTCATGCCGCTTCAGACATCCTTTCTCTGTAAAGCCCTTGTTGCATTGAAGTTTGGAATTCTTTGCAATGATATGGTTCCCCGTTGATGTGGGTTTAAGTTCATGTTTTTTTCAAATAATATTGATCTGCAAAGCCTTAGGCTTCAAATCATTGGTATGAAGTCGCTCATGTCGCTTCAGAAGAATTTTCTGTGTAAAACCCTTGTTGCATTCTGTGCATTGATAAGGCTTCACTTTGCTGTGAGTATGTTCATGTCGCTTCAGATTACCTTAGTTTTTTAATAACCTTTATTGCAGTACTGACATTGGTATTACTTCTTCCCCAGGGGCTTCTTCCTGGGTTTCTCATGCCTACGTTCATGCATGTACTTGGAATTATACAGTGTGAAACCTTTATTACACACTTTACACTTGTAAGACTTTTCATTTGTATGAATTCGCTCATGTTTCTTCAGATAATCTCTCTGTGTAAAGCCCTTATTGCATTCTGTGCATTGATAAGTCTTCTCTTTGCTGTGAGTATGTTCATGTCGCTTCAGATTACCTTGAGTTGTAAAGCCCTTGTTGCATTCTTTACAATGATAAGGCTTCTCTTTGCTGTGAGTATATTCATGTCGCTTCAGACCACCTTTAGCTGCAAAGCCCTTGTTGCATTCTTTACAATGATAAGGCTTCTCCTTGTTGTGAGTAAGTTCATGTTGCTTCAGATTACCTCTAAGGACAAAGCCCTTGTTACATTCTTTTGCATTGATAAATTTTCCCTTTGATGTGGGTATGTTCATGCTTTTTTCAATTAACAACGATCAGCAAAATCTTTTTTGCAGAATTTACACTTGTAAGGCTTCAAATCATCGGTATGAATTCGTCGCTCATGTCGCTTCAGAAGATTTCTCTGTGTAAAGCCCTTGTTGCATTCTGTGCAATGATAAAGCTTCTCTTTGCTGTGAGTAAGTTCATGTAGCTTCAGATTACCTCTAAGGGTAAAGCCCTTGTTACATTCTTTGCATTGATAAATTTTCCCTTTGATTTCCTTGCTGTGTGTAAGTTCATGATTGTTCAGATTTTTTCTGTATGTAAAGCCCTTGTTGCATTCTTTACAGTGATACGGCTTTGCTTTGTTGCCAGTACATTCATGTGTTTTCACATAATAAAGACCTGCAAAACCTTTTTTGCAGAATTTATACTTGTAAGGTTTCAAATCATCGGTATGAATTCGCTCATGTCGCTTCAGAAGATTTCTCTGTGTAAAGCCCTTGTTGCATTCTGTGCACTGATAAGGTTTTGCTTTGCTGTGGGTATGTTCATGATTTTTCAAATAATAAGAGAGTCCACATTTGTATGGCTTCTCCTTACAGTGAATTCTTTCGTGTCTATCCAAGTTGCATCGTGTTATAAAACCTTTATAACAATTCTGACATTGATAAGGCTTGTTGTGACTCTGATGATGAATCTCAAGGTGAGGTTTGTTGTCATACCAGTAAGGTGTAATCCACTTCTCAATAAAGCTTGTTGCATTCTTTGCAACAATAAGGCTTCTCTTTACTGTGTGTTCGTTCATGTGTTTTGAAAAAAAAGATTTATCGCAGTGTTCGCGTTCGTGTGCTGTCTGGATTCTTTCATGGTTTTTCAATAGGCATGGTTTTGTAATGCTTCTTTGCCATGTGATAACATTCATGAATTTTCAAGGAGGCCGATTTAGAATAACCTTTATTGCAGTACTGACATTGGTATTACTTCTTCCCCAGGGGCTTCTTCCTGGGTTTCTCATGCCTACGTTCATGCATGTACTTGGAATTATACAGTGCGAAACCTTTATTACACACTTTACACTTGTAAGACTTTACATTTGTATGAATTCGCTCATGTTTCTTCAGATAATCTCTCTGTGTAAAGCCCTTGTTGCATTCTGTGCATTGATAAGTCTTCTCTTTGCTGTGAGTATGTTCATGTCGCTTCAGATTACCTTGAGTTGTAAAGCCCTTGTTGCATTCTTTACAATGATAAGGCTTCTCTTTGCTGTGAGTATATTCATGTCGCTTCAGACCACCTTTAGCTGCAAAGCCCTTGTTGCATTCTTTACAATGATAAGGCTTCTCCTTGTTGTGAGTAAGTTCATGTTGCTTCAGATTACCTCTAAGGATAAAGCCCTTGTTACATTCTTTGCATTGATACATTTTCCCTTTGATGTGGGTATGTTCATGCTTTTTCAAATAACAACGATCAGCAAAATCTTTTTTGCAGAATTTACACTTGTAAGGCTTCAAATCATCGGTATGAATTCGTCGCTCATGTCGCTTCAGAAGATTTCTCTGTGTAAAGCCCTTGTTGCATTCTGTGCATTGATAAAGCTTCTCTTTGCTGTGAGTATGTTCATGTTGCTTCAGATTACCTTTTAATTTAAAGCCCTTGTTGCATTCTTTACAATGATAAGGCTTCTCTTTGCTGTGAGTATATTCATGTCGCTTCAGACCACCTTTAGCTGCAAAGCCCTTGTTGCATTCTTTACAATGATAAGCCTTCTCCTGGTTGTGAGTAAGTTCATGTAGCTTCAGATTACCTCTAAGGGTAAAGCCCTTGTTACATTCTTTGCATTGATAAATTTTCCCTTTGATTTCCTTGCTGTGTGTAAGTTCATGATTGTTCAGATTTTTTCTGTATGTAAAGCCCTTGTTGCATTCTTTACAGTGATACGGCTTTGCTTTGTTGCCAGTACATTCATGTGTTTTCACATAATAAAGACCTGCAAAACCTTTTTTGCAGAATTTACACTTGTAAGGTTTCAAATCATCGGTATGAATTCGCTCATGTCGCTTCAGAAGATTTCTCTGTGTAAAGCCCTTGTTGCATTCTGTGCACTGATAAGGTTTTGCTTTGCTGTGGGTACGTTCATGATTTTTCAAATAATAAGAATCTGCAAAGGCTTTATCGCAGAGTCCACATTTGTATGGCTTCTCCTTACAGTGAATTCTTTCGTGTCTATCCAAGTTACTTGGTGTTATAAAACCTTTATAACAATTCTGACATTGATAAGGCTTGTTGTGACTCTGATGATGAATCTCAAGGTGATGTTTCTTGTCATACCAGAACGGTGTAATCCACTTCTCATGGCGCCATAGATGAATCAGATATCGATCGGTGTCATAAAATGTTCTGTTGCAATATTTGCACAAGTGAGGACTAAGATAATGCATGTTTTCTGCTCTCCTCATGGAAGTCATGTTGTGAACTGGGGATGAGAGAGAGAGAGAGATGTATACAAAATTATTATTTCCAAGGGTTTTTCCTGATTAAAATTTTATTTCTGATCCCTGTAAAGTCTTGTCTGTCTGTGCCTGCCTGTAATTTCATTCATTTATAGGTGCAGGTACCTGGGGCCCAGACAATTACCTGTGAAGTCACATCCCTAATCGGCAAACGCTTTTCCGATCAAGCGATAACAAAAAATGTTACGCTCCTTGCAACTGCAGGCATGCAGCTTTTCTTTGCTGTGGGTCTGTTCACTCTATTGATGTCTATTCAGGGTATGTGTACTGTAACCTTTATTACAAGTTTGACTGAACAGCATCTCTCATATGAAGCCTTAATTGCAGTAACATCAACATCAGTAATATATCTTTGTAATGTGGTGTCATTCATGTAAAAGTAATTATGTAAATTTCTTGATGTGGTCATGGGGTGCAAGTTTGTTGACTACCAGGTGCGCAATTTTGTTGGAATTAAAAATTAATTAAAATTTTGCATGAATTAAACTCAAGTTAACTTAATGTGTGTGGAATTTATAGCATTATTTTAGGAGAATCAGAAATTGCTTCTCGCAAACAGGGCCGTTCCTAGGGATTTTGCCGCCCTTATAAGCAAAGCCTCTCCCTGCCGCCCCACCAAAGCATACCTCTACATGTACCTTGCCCCCTTTTTATTTTTCCTCCCATTTTTTCTTTTTATCCGCCCTTATCTTCCCATTCCAGTTTTTTCTTTTTTGCCCCCCTCTGCGTTTGTCGCCCTAGGCGACCGCCTTACCTAGTTTAATGGTCGGAACGGCCCTGCTCGCAAAGTAAGTTTAGGAGAATGGCTGCAGGAATCAATTATTCAATCAAAGAATGTGAAGCCTTTATTGCAAAATTACATTTATTTAGGGCTTACATGTACACTAGAAACCCAAAATGTTCAGAAAGTACTAATATCAGGTCCCCGCACAGGCAGGTATGTTTTTTACTCTGGTATATCTGCCTATGCATGTCATGTTTCAATTTGTAAATAGTCCAAAACAGAAATGTTTTGTAGACTCATAACCGGAGCGATCTTACGTACCTTTCCGATGTTGATTAAGATACTTCTTACTTCTTGCATCGATCCCGAGATGCGGAAAAAAAACAATAGTCATTTTGTCCCACATAAATGAATAAATAACAAAAAAAAACCGATCCCCAGGTGGACACACCCATTTGGTGACGCCACACCAGATAATCATCCTTATCCGACTTGGGATCCCCTACTCGGACCAAACCAGTAGGGGGTGGCCGGGGACCGGGATCATCAACATCGGAAAGGTAAGATCACTCCGGTTAGGAGTCTACAAAACATTTCTGTTTTGGACTAGACTCCGGATGATCTTACCCTTTCCGATGTTGATTGAGATACTTCTTGCATCAACATCTGAAAGATCGATCTAGCAAGTAATGGATCTAGCAAGTTCAGGGATCGGGAGCGGGTAACGATGGTTTTCGCGAGGTCAGAAAATATTTTCCCCAATGGTCGGGAAAACAAAAAAAGACCACATGATCACAGACATAAACCTCCTTACTTATTAAGTTCGGTGGTTAAGAATGGAAACACTGGTTCTTACCATGCTGAGTATTCTGTATAGTCTGAAAACCTGGTACCCATACACCACCGTATTATGATCGCCCGAGCAATGTCCTGGCAAACCTCCCGCCCCATCTCTGATTACTAACGTATACGGAAGTATATCGTAGAGAAGGGCGAAGGTGGCTTCCGGGACACCGCCTGCTAGATCTCCTCAAGGGACAAACATACCCGTATGCCCAAGATGATGAGATTGCTTGTGTTGAGTGGGCTGTGGGACGCGAAAACATTCGCGATCTCCCGGACTACACCAACACCTGGACCAGCCACTGCGACAGCGGCTGGACCGAGAGGCTCTGCAAGGGTGATGAAATGCGGTCATGAGTCCCTCGCAAGGCTTGTGTTCGGAAGAAATAGTGCTGCAGCGTCCTTATCGGACACCCCAGCCTATCTTCGGCTTCAGACGAACCTTGCCCAACCCTGGGGATGGAGAGGGACGAATGCCGGGTGAGTCCACCTGGGGACTATATTGGTTTTTTTTCCGCATCTTGGGATCGATGCAAGAAGTAAGAACTATCTTTAAAATCAACATCGGAAACGGTAAGATCGTCCGGTGTACAGAGTCTTCATGTTTAATTTTGCTAGTGTGCGATGCGTAATTCTTCTTTCCCCTGTATATTGATATGTTAAGAATAACGATTAAGCACCATTAATTTGATTTAGTGCGCTAATTTGTAATGTTTGAATGTTTCCATGTTCCAGTGTATGATGCGTAAGCCTCTTCCCTTGTTTACTAATCTTAGGCAAGAAAAGTCCAAACCGGGTAGGTTAAAATGGCATAATTTCGTGATCCACAGCATCATCCTCCCACTTTTCTCAAATAAAGTTGAGATTTTTATACCACTCGAAACATCTGGCAAATGCTTAAACCAAAAATTTGTTACAGATTTTCAATTCATTTAGCAAAAATATTGTGAAATTTGAATTATGTTCTGGTACACCAGAATGAAATTTCAACACATTGTCTATGGAGTTTAATTTTCACGGTCGAACAGGCAGCTGCAAATTTTTAACCCCATGAAAATATTTATTACACACAGTACTAGTACCAGGGAATAAATAAAGATTGGGAAGCGTCACTCGAAGATAAATGTAATAAAACTATGGATGCCATTACCCTGCCATCGCAGTGAGGCCTGGAACACTACCGCGATTTCTACCGCTGCATCGCGCCCGTGTTCGCGTTCAAGAAATAAAATTACCTGTGAAAATCACGGCTTGCTGCAACCAAGGTTAGACCTTTTCAAGCCTGCAACAGCGTATTTTTTCAAATGTTGAATAGCTGTTTTTAATACTTTTAATAATATTTTTAGTGCATCCATTAACTTAATTTATTTACATCAAATCGACCAACAATCCCACTCTCCAGACCAAGATTTATACAAGAAAAATACTGTTTCAATCACAAAAATTAACCTTAATTTCGCGCCTACACGTAAGACTTGGCAATAGTCTATTCAGATATCGTTGTCAAGCTCGAGGTGATTGACCCTTGATGATTGACAGTCGGGAACGCGTACTGTTATGCGTAGTCATGGTGCTGGGAGCTGCTGGGGGCGTTCGGGGGTGCTGGCGACCGTCGAGTCGACGGTCGCCAGCACCCCCTTTTTCCAAGATGGTGGCGCCCATGCTGGTACCAAATTTGTGATTCCCGGCAACTTCTGTATAGCATAGTGTAGCGTGCAAATTTGGCCAAATTTGGAGAATCGGCGAATCACTGTCAACCCCTTGTAGTACACTGAACAAAGTGGGCAAAGCCGATCGTATTTTTGTTATTTTTTTCAGCTTGATTGTTGTTGATTTGAAACATTTATTGAACCAAAATTTACCGGTTTATTACCCCCTGTTTTATTTTATTTTTGTTTTATACCAGTAAAATATGGATGAGAATGATTAAATGTCAATACAAGTTGTGACAATGGTATAAATGATCATATTCTATGGCGATGTGCTATGCACAGCAATGCCATGCCAGCTCATGCAATATTGGAAGGTCGAAACTACTTCCACATAGGGTACTTTTTTTATGAATGAATAGGGGGCCTATGACCTGACCTCAACTAATGACCTGACCTAATGTCATGTGACGAAAACAAGAGAAATCAATCCGCTTTCTTAACCCTGTTTTCGCGATGGTGATTTGGCGATTCAAAATGGCTGACCGACCGTCAGCACAAGTTGCCCATTGCAAGTATTTCCGTGTGAGTGATACAATCAAAGTCATCGATGTGTGTGTGCCTAGAATATTTAATAATGTCCGTTTATTGCAAGACATCCTCTAATCAGAGAAGATGAGAACTCATCTTCTCTGCTCTAATGTAAGAAAGTCTGGTAAAAAGTCTGTGCGCCCGTACTGACGTTAGGCTAATATTATACTGGTCTCATACATGTATGTACCCATACCTAGTGTATGGGTACATGGTATACCTACAACCTTGGCGAATAATGTTGCCACACCTGAGCGTTAATTGGCCAACATCCTTCCCCGCTCCCCTATTGCAATGTTGATTTGGACAAAATCGTCATCGTGTCTACATTTCAGTCTCGCAACATTGAAAGATGGGGGGTGGGGAAGGGGAGAGTCTAAATTGAGTGTACATGTACATGCATTTTTGCAACTATTGTACAAAGATAATGCGGTACTGTGACATATTTACCTCTGGCGATTTCTTTATTTTAACACCAGCACGGGCTGGTGTGGCAACAAAATTCCGCCAAGGTTGTAGTGTATGGGTACATGGTATAACCATGCACTCAACAGAACGGTAAACTGCATATATCCGTCTTTACACGCTTTTCAATGGGAAATGAACTTTGCTGCTTGGATGATGTCACGAGAGGTTAGCATTTATCTAGCGTGTAAATCCCAAGCTATTCTCTGAAACTGCACCTCGGAAGATGTATGGTAAGAACTCAGTCCTCAAATGATAGTCATATAACGACCAAAAGATAAGTGACTGACTATCATTGAGGACTGCGTTCCGCAGTATTCTGAGTTAAGGCCTAAATTGGTCACTTACCGCTCAATGTTCAAAATGTGACATCTACACCAATTACAGTCCCCGAAATGGTCTACTTTTTAGCCGACCTCAATTCCGAAACATTTAGTGATAGTTAAAAATGTGATCCCCAACCCTTTGGTTTCCTTTGGACGAATTTGTAGAAATCTCCATGAGTCTCTGTGTCTGAAATTCCCGGTACAAACATCAAAATGTCACATTTCTCAGTCCGGTGATGAATACTATATCCCGCATCGCTGTTTACTCAGCAGCCATTCACACATGAATATGCATATCTGTGACCCCTGTGAGGTCAAACACGTGGGGTTGATTCCAACCTATGCCTGGTCAAGCACCCTCACAGACCCGAACGTAGTGAGGGTGCTTGGTATATCCGCCATGTTTCAAAGTCATGGATGGCCAGCATAATGGCCCGCAAATTTAAGCTTTATGAGAAGCCTATTTCAGTTGCAAAATGAGAACACAGAGTGGCTTATCTTTAACCCACATTCTCAATCTCTCATGCCAGAGGTTAAAATAAAATGATCCCTAACTAATTATCAAAAGATCGTAAATTTAATTTCTTGAAACATGCCGGCGAAACGATTTGTTTACAAGTAACAATCCTTGTTCCGGCACCGATACCGTTCATTCGACATAATTCGGCTTCATTCGGCAAACCACGTGATCACTCAGGTGAACTAGGATTGGACGATCGATTGCGTTAAATTTTATCCAGGTTACCCGGCCATGCTAATGGCGATACTCGCGTCTTGGAAATATTTTTCAACCACGTTGCAAAATTATCGGAAATACACCATCAAGGCGACTCGATCGGTAAGCATCATTGAAACTAAGCAATATTTAGTATTTCTTCTTTTGATTTTTTGATAAAATTGTAGTTTACAGTTTTGATTAGTTTGATGAGAGTGGATTTAAAAACCAGTCCACTAGTAGACGTTGTAATTGACAGTTTGACAGTTCCGCCGGAGGATAATGTGAATCCATAAGATGTGGCAATCAATTTCACGATTAAAATCTTTCCTTTGGAGCGATTTCCATTTCTTGCTATCATTTAACGCCAGAAAGCATCAATACTAAAGATAGGCTATCAGTCGCTTGTGCAGATATATGTTAACATTGGATTCAATTTCTTGTTTATTGTTCACTGTATGGAAAAGCCTGTTCTGTTGTATCTTGTATTGGTAGTATTTCCCACGTATAATTCCAACCAATCCGATCCACTGATTGTGACCATGTGGTCGGTTTTATGAATATTTAATAAGCAGCTTGATACTGACGTCAGGGTTGCCAAACCCGCGATTTGGTAGCCCAATTGGGTGACTTTTGAAGATTATTCCGCGACTTTTGACAATTTCCTGTCCCATAGAAACCAATGGTTAAGAAAAAAATTGGGCGACTTTTCAACATTGGCTCCCGCGACTTCCGCTAGTTTCCTGCCCCATAGAAACCAATGGTAAAGAGAAAAATTGGGCGACTTTTCGATTATTTGACCCGTGATTCGGGCTGAAATCTTTTGGCAATCCTGACTGACGTCACATCTGAAGTGACCAGGAGGCAGCAGCTACCATTTTGGTCAACTGAACTTGACTCGTGCTTTCTTTTGGTCGACATAAATCGAACAAAATTTTCAATATTAAACGGGTAATAGTAGAATTTCAATTTTTTATTAATGAAGTTACGGTACTTGTAGTTTTGAGGAATGACAAAGTTGTTTTTGGAAACTTTAATAGATATTCATTTCAACTGATGATGTAGGATCGCAAGGCGAGTGAATTCGTGAAGAGATTTCCTTGTTTGAGTGATAGTAGGATACGGGACGTAGGCTAATGACCTGCTCTGATGTCTCAATTCATGCGGAATTATTCGTACCTGATTACCAGACAGCAATACGCAAGCGTAGTACCACTACCAGACATAGTTCCGCAGTCTACTCCCCAAACTTGGGGAGTTACTCGATTCAATTCAGGCCTTACTCAGGCAAAATAATTCCCATTCAAACGCATGGGAAATTGAAAGTGCATATGTAGTAAAATGGTATTCTGCTCATTCAATTTAGTGGTGTGCGCCTGTAAGCTGTTTTTTTTATAGTAACCTTTGACCTTGATTGCACGTGAATTGGAGTGGAGATGGCTGCCTGCACGAGTGTGTTTACAATGTGAAACTTGATTGGAAAACCGTTTTATACAAGGGAAAATCATATCAAATCAATAATAATGAGGTGACATTGAAATTGCAGAGGAATATTGTAATTGCATGATTTGGGACGATTTTTGTGTGATTTTGTACAGTAAGCTTAAACATTGGAGATATTGAAAGTACTTTCATCATGTTCATATTGTGATGTTAAATGAACCAAGAAAAGAACAAGAACGTTGAATGATTATGTACATCTTGTGTGAAGTCTCAGTTACTTTTAGCCATCACCACTCTGGTCTTCTATCGACCCAAACTTAACCTAGTCTAGATTATTGGTTTTCCCTATAGCCGTGTACTCAAAGCGTACTCCCTGAAGTCCTAGTGAGTAGATTTTCTTGCAATATTTGGCCTATTTACCTTCAAATTTGATCCTTACATGTACTTTGATTCCAGAACAATATCCAGCGTAGTAAAAAAAAAAATTTTGGCGTTTCTGATCGTCACGATGAAGCATTTTTTAGGACAAAAATGGTTGCTCAGTTCTTCGTCTCATTTGTTTTTGTCGTAGGCAGGTGGTAGGTTAGTCTCGGCACACACTGTATGTGTCTATAGGAACGACGAGCGTTAGGGCGGCGCAAATTGGCTGTGCAGAGACTATCGTTTGATGCTGATCAATGACGTATTTTCACGTAACTTAATCAACCAGTCCTTCAACTGCTTACGCACGGTCATCGGGTTGTGCTTGTTCCGCCATGTTTATTGTTTCGAGATCGGGGCCTTGGGATTTAGGCTATTTTATTGGAACCAAAACAACAGCGGGAATCGTGTGTTAAGTTGACATAGAAAAGAACAGGAGGGATCAGCGAAATTTACTGTCAGCCCTCTGGTCAAACCTTTGTGCGCACGCGCAGTGAAATTTGTCATTTTTCATTCGTGATCATTTTTGTTGGACGCGGGAAGAGAGGCGGCTTCTTAAATCATCTTTATTAGCCGAAATTCCAAATGATATTGCGTTTCAAGAATTTGGTAAGAATCCCAGTTAAGTTTCTGATTCTTATATGAGTACAGTTTTACATGCATCGTCCAAATTTCAAAGAAATTTGTTAAAATGCTACAGCGGCGCAAAGTCTTAGCGTGTAAATCACATTCACACACAAAATGGGAAAACCGAGTCTCAGTGTGGACGAACGGCGTCCATGAGACTCAGCGAGTCTAACTTAACCCGCCATCGCCGCTCGGCCCGCTCGGTGTTCAGAACCCCGTTTTGCCAAACATATATTAACACAGGCTAGTGGGCATTCCTTTACTTTAGGGGTTTTTATTTTTACAAGCTGCCTTATGCACTGGTTAGGGTTAGGGTTAGGGTTATAACACTGTACTTCCACAAGGCACCTATAATACGGGCTATAATATACATCATACATGTAAGAATAAAAAACCCTAAAGTAAAGAAACGCCGGCTAGTGTAATCCCGGATGTGATTGTGAATTGGCATAACGCATCGCAACATGATGTGTCAAGCTTCCGGTTAAGCTGAAGTTTCACCTAGTTTAAATAAGATGATTCTTATAATCTAAAAATATCTGAATTTATAAACTTACGTGAGAGATGAACAGCAGAAACGCCAACAGACCCCACGGGTCAGCAGCCATCTTCGTATTCACAGTCACACTGTAATTGTGATAACTCAGCGCCACCTGTCGATGTCGTGGCGAAACATAATTGGCTGTGTTGCCAAGTTGAGAAAAAAAATCTTTACAGAGCCAGGAATCAAAACACGCGAATGCAGTGTGCTACCGGGAAGGGGAGGGGGCATATCCCCAAAAAATTCCTCCCCCACACTTTTGAGGCAAAATTACGTAAATTTTCACGTTTTGCGGCAATTTTGGAAAAATTGTCGATTCCTCCCCTGAAATTCACTTTGCCCCCACCCCCCGAATAAAATCCTGGCGCCGCCACTGTGCAGCATCCCATTGAAACACACGTGAAAACGTCTTTTCTTTGCCTTTTCGGCAACAAATTGAATATAAAAATCATGGCTCTCGTTCCCAGGAAATGTTGGTGTTTGGACTTGGAGGGAAATTCTGGTATTTGGAGTTGTGTCTTTTTTGTATTCAATAAATTGTGGGAAATTTAGCTTGCTTCCCATGAAATAAAGTTTTTTCAAGCCCTAATAAAATTACCACCAATCGATGAAAATTTTATATACTGCGGCAAAAAAGTATCCTTACATGCCTGCATGCGCATGCTGAGACAAAGAAGTACCAAGCAGTAGCGTAGCCAGCGCGGGGGGGGGGGGGGGCAGACTGATAAAAGTGCCCTTCTGACCACGGCAAAGGAAGTTTTCACCCCGATCATGGGCCAAAATACTGTGTAAAATACAAGTTACAAAAGACATTTTCATCTCAATCATGGGCAAGAATACGCGCACATTGTCCCTATAAAGCCTTTTTTGGAAGCTCACAGACATGCACAGTCTCTCTTAAAAACAAAACTAGCATGTTGCAACTGCAAGTTTTCAGCTGTGCCCTTCACTCCCCCGGCCCCTAGACTGTCCCACAGTCTCGGTTCCATCTCTGGGTAAATAATTATTATTTTAATTATTTATTATTATTTATTATTAATTAGAGCTAAAACCACCTTCTCCTTCACTCCAAAGATTAAAACCAGCACACCACTAAGCCTAGCTAACTAATGGCAACAAAGTTATAGTGCTCCTGGAAGGTGTATTTCCATCTGTTTGGAAAACTGCTACAATTATTTCAGTGCCTAAAGTCAAGAAACCGTTGACGGCAAATGAATTGCGCCCAATTGCCTTGACTAAAATCTTAGGGAGGGTGTTTGAGTCATTTTTGGCCGAGTGGTTAAGGGATGATTTTACTCCGGTTCTTGACAATAAGCAGTATGACAATGTGAAGGGTACAAGTACAACTCATTATCGTGTTGACATGTTGCACAAGGTTATCTTTGGTGTTGAAAAACCATCCACTTATGCTACTTTAGTGGCGATAGATTTTACAAAAGCATTCGATCGAATAAACCATAGTGTTGCTGTAAATAAAATTATCTCTTCTGGAGTGAGACCCTCAATAATCCCTGCGATCAGTAGTTGGCAAACCGTACACAGTGCGTTCAATACAAAGGCCAGCTTTCTAGCCTTAAAACCATCACATGTGGCGTTCCTCAGGGAACAAAGTTAGGGCCCAGTATATTTACTGTGATGGTTAATGACGCTGCCGAAACTACTTCTGATCGATGGAAATTTGCTGATGATCTCACCTTGGCAGAGATCACTAACACTCAAGCCAAAACAAAATCAAAGCACCAAAAGCTTCAACACCATCTAGATGCTTTAGATGATTGGTGCAAGGTCAACGATATGCTGCCGAAGCCAGCCAAATGTCATGTTTTGCATGTAAAGTTTTTGAAAAATCCTGTGCAACTCCCACCACAACTTTCTCTAGGTGGTGAGGTCCTTCAGACTGTCGATCACATGAAGTTACTTGGTCTGGAATTTCAAAATAATCTGGGTTGGGACATGCAAGTTAAAAACATGATATCTCGTGCAAGTAGACGTTTATTCATGCTCTATGCTCTTCGTAAACATGCTGCTCCAGTTGAGGATATGCTGGCCATTTTTCAGACCTATATCCAACCCATTTTGGAATATGCTTGTGCAGTTTGGCATCCAGCGCTTACTAAAAACCAAAGCCACCAGATCGAAAGGATTCAAAAACGCACTTGCAAAATCATCCTTGGCAATGACTATCAGGACTACGAGTCTGCTCTTCGTGAGCTTAACATCAACAGTCTTGCCAACCGTAGGGAAGATCTGGTCGTGAAGTTTGGCCAGCAGGTCCTCAACTCTGAAAGACACCGTCACCTACTTCCTGAGCAGATGATCTATGAAGTACAATCTCCGTCACAGCAGAATTTTTCCTGCATGATGCAGTCATGTCTACAGTAGAATTCATCTCGACCTTTGCAGGACTTAACCCCATTAAAAGCTATTAAACCAAGATAACACTCATTGAAACAGCTCAACTGATTAAATCGGATCTTCTCTGGTTGTGCACAAGTGACTGTTTTCATGTGCGATATCGCAATAAAGCTGGTATTCATAGCTTCAGTTGGGTAACCGATTATAAAGGAAACGAAAGGAAACAATGTTATGTGTGGCTTTGTTCACGAGATCAGACAATGGCGTGCTTTTTGTAAACCAGCATTCTTGAAAATGAGCAACATAATGATTTTTGACTTAACACGGTTTGGAAATAATTTCTTCATATTTTTGGTGTTATCTGTCGTTTACATGTCCTTCCTAAAACACAAAAGTACGACCCTCTCCAAACACCTAAATTAGTTAAAAATTTAGGACATGTTACAAAACTATATTGTCTAGAATTTTAGAAGAGTACTTTTAATATTGGCCGGTTATTTTTCACACAGCGACGTTAACTAGGCAATGTACTATTACCTATAACATACTAAAACACCAAAGTACGAATATTTCCAAACATCTAAATTAGCTAAAAATTTAGGACATGTTAAAAAACTATATTTTCTAGAACTTTAGAAGAGTACTTTTAATATTGGCCGGTTATTTTTCACACAGCGACGTTAACTAATCATATCCCCATACTGTTAACGTAGGGCTATTTGTAAAGGTCACGCGTCAATGGGAAAGAGCACTGTGTATTGTGTATAGGAAAACGGACAGTAACTGCAGTATGGAACCTTTCTGTAAAACAAACAGGTTTCAGAATTCCACCATTCCGTTCATCATCAGTAAACTCAATTTGGAAAAGTAGTGTAATCCTTTATGCTTCTGCGGGTATTTTACTCCTCTGCCTGTATCTCTGTTTTCATTTTGTTTTTAAGTAAATTGTTGAGTGTATATATAATGTATATTTTTGATGTGTAAATTGTATTTTGTAAAGCCGGCGCTTTTCAGCCTATGCTGCCTGCCGGCTATTTGTACACCGTGAATAAAAAAAAAAAAAAAAAAAAAAAAAAGTGACAAACTGGCCTATTCAAACACGGACAAGAGAGTGGTAAATGGCTAATTTATGCGTGCTTTAATTTAAAAACAAAAGGAACAAAAGAAAACTGAAACAATAAACCTGACAGATAAAATGACAGTTATGAAAAGTACAAAGAAGTAAAAACTGAAATAAAAACTGCTTTAAATAAACCCGCAAATATTTTTCTTGCTTTAAATAAAGCTTCATTGAAGAAACTGTGTTGTCTCTTTGTCAAGTTCGAATCTTTCTGCACCTATATAGGCCAGTTTGTCACTTCGTCTATTCAATTGCTTGTAACTTTACTTAGGTCACATTGCATTCAACGGTGTCATAATGTCAAGTGCAGGATGTGATGTGTCATGTGCATATAAAAACAAATTTACCCCAATATTGTTCAGTTTTGAAATCGTGATCATTTTTCCCGAAGTGTAAGGATACTTTTTTGGCGCAGTATACATGTTTCAATGTAGTCTTCCAATTACATTTTCGAGATATGGGCGTTTAAACAGCGCCATCACCATTTTCGACCCGTTCCCATGCAAACCCCGGTCCCAAACCTAAAAACCGTTCTGGACATTTTTCAATCCGAGGGCCTACTTTTTTTCAAAAATTGTATTATGCCACCAAACTCAAACTAGTTATAATAGGCTGAAAGTGATATTGATCTAAAAGGCACACACGAAGAGATGCAACTTTCCACTGAGCAATTATTATTATATATTTAGGGTGGTGCAATACTTAGTACCCCGGGGTGGAATTCTCAAAATGGTCTGCCAAAAATAGCCTTGCCCCCCTTTGGCCAAAAATCCTTGCCCCCCCTTTGGTGTGTCAACAAATCTTTGCCCCCCCTTTGGTGTGCCAAAAATCTAACGTTTTCCTACACATTTTTAGGTGAATATAGAAACGGTGCCCAAAATATCTGTGCTGCTGCCCCCCCCTTTGGTCGTGCCAAAAATCTTTGTCCCGCCCCCCCCCCTTTTACGTGCCAAAAAACCTTTGCCCCCCTTTTGGTGTGCCAAAAAATCCACCCCTTACACATACAAGATTTGGGGAACCTTAATTGTCTTATTATATAAATGCGAGCAGGAAATTTTGCATAGGCTATCAAGTTGAACGTCAGTGTTCCTAAGGGGCGCACCATTAGACTCCCATGCCCCCCTGAGAATCGAATGGTGCGTCCCTAACGTTTTCTACACCTTTTTAGGATATAGAAACGGGTACCCTGCAAAATTTGATCTGTGCCAAAAATCGCTTGTGCCCTGCCTTTCGACCTGCCAAAAATCGCTTGACCTTCCTCGTCCGATTCCGAGTCATATCACCAAGTTTATTGGTTTGTATCTGAGACCATCATAGGCAGCATTTGGTATTGTAGGTTTGTATACATGATGCAGTCATGTCTACAGTAGAATTCATCTCGACCTTTGCAGGACTTAACCCCATTAAAAGCTATTAAACCAAGATAACACTCATTGAAACAGCTCAACTGATTAAATCGGATCTTCTCTGGCTATGCACATGTGACTGTTTTCATGTGCGATATCGCAATAAAGTTTGTATTATAGCTTCAGTTGGGTAACCGATTATAAAGGAAACGAAAGGAAACAATGGTATGTGTACTTTTGTTCACGAAATGAGACAATGGCGTGCTTTTTGTAAACCAGCATTCTTGAAAATGAGCAACATAATGATTGTTGACTTAACACGGTTTGGAAATAATTTCTTCATATTTTTGGTGTTATCTGTCGTTTACATATCCTTCCTAAAACACAAAAGTACGACCCTCTCCAAACACCTAAATTAGCTAAAAATTTAGGACATGTTACAAAACTATATTGTCTAGAATTTTAGAAGAGTACTTTTAATATTGGCCGGTTATTTTGCACACAGCGACGTTAACTAGGCAATGTACTATTACCTATAACATTAACTAAAACACCAAAGTACGAATATTTCCAAACATCAAAATTAACTAAAAATTTAGGACATGTTAAAAAACTATATTTTCTAGAACTTTAGAAGATTACTTTTAATATTGGCCGGTTATTTTTCACACAGCGACGTTAACTAGTCATATCCCCATACTTATAACGTAGGGCTATTTGTAGAGGTCACGCGTCAATGGGAAAGAGCACTGTGTATTGTGTATAGGAAAACGGACAGTAACTGCAGTATGACTGCCCCTAAGTTGCATTGATATGAGTAGCCCCCTAGGTCTTAACTGGCCTTCCTGCATGCTGTGTCTATCATCTTCAGCAACCGTAGCCTATGTCTGAGAGCTCCTGAGCACCTTGTATTATGATGTCATAAGCAAACTTCAGTGACTTCGGACTCATCATAATCATGATCTGACATTGTTGATGTAGGCCTAAAAAGGTTGGAAGGACTGATTCCTGCGCATGTGGTTGCCCGCTAAGGGACTGTGCAATAATTTTGAGCCCTGGGGGCTGAAGGTAAAATGGGGGGGGGGAGACATTTTTGGCGAGCTGAAAGGGGGGAGGGGCAAGCAATTTTGGCAAGCCGAGATGGGGGGGTGGCAAGTGATTTTTGCCATCTTGGGGCGCCTTTTAAATAAAACGCTCTAAAAAGGCTTAGGAAAACAAAAACCGTTCCGCTTAAATATGCAGATTTTTCTGCTCGCTGCACTCGCAACATGTAGGCCTATATAAAGGTTTGCAAGTTGGGATCCCAAAAATTTGACATATGCAAGGGGGGGGGGCAAAGATTATTTGGCGGGCCGAGCGATCTTTGGCGGGCCGATGAGGAGGGGGTGGGGCGATTTTTGGTACATTTTTGGGGCGGAAATTTTACCACCGGGGGGCGGGGGGGGGGCTCATAATAATTGCACAGTCCATAAACATTCCAGCGCCCGTGCTGCATCTACTGCCACTTTGTCCCGGGCACTTTGTACTTTAAACAAAATAATATGAAGAAGTCTTTGATCCATGCTCGCGTTATTTATATACTATAAACCATTTAATGGCAAGAACAGAACGGCAAGAGATTTTTGGCAGACCTATTTTAAAATTTCACCACCCCAGGTACAAATAATTATTGCCCTTTTTTCCCCAATTGTACAATATATTTCTATAACTTCACACTAGGGCATCAGAAGAAACACAACTTGCAACACTGCCAATTATGTGTTTAATATTAGTCAAAAGGATTGGATCTCTAAATCATGAAGATGAAGTACTTTACTTTTTGTCTTGATATGATTTTTTTTATACTCCGTAATTTTTAATAAATTACCACGTGAGTGGATAACATTAACCTTTTTCTAAGTGATAAATTTATATTAAAATGTAAATATAGAGAAATCTAACCGCATACCAGAAACACCGAAAACCTGTTCCTTACTTTTTATTTGTCCCCGCTTTATTATTTACCGTGTCTAAATTGCCATTGAAGCCTACTTTTGGAAACCATCCACTACAATTCACCATTCATCACGTATACGGTACACAGTCGAGAAAATCTGTTGTTTACAACTCAACGTGCTGCTAGTGTGGGAATTTAATGTCAGATGTTAATTGTGATACTGAGATTTTGATCTTCTATGCCTTCCGTTCTTGGCACTTTACCTCTAAAACCGGATGGCCCAGGCTTATAACCAGCCCACGGTGAACCTTCACACAGCCTTTATTTGATCAGAGATCCAATACCAGCACGGAAACAGAAGGAAAATAAATAAGGACTAGACAACTACTACTCATGTACTGCATGCAGTGAGTGAGTGTGGCCAGGCATTGGACTCCTGTCGGAGAGGACTACACACACAGTGTGTTGGACTGTATACCAGGCCTACCTTTTTGTGGCCCTGTATTATAACAGGGATGTTGTGACTTTAGATGGCAGTGTTGAAGTTCTTTCCGTATCGCGCCATGTTACAAAGTAAACTGTCTGTGTGTTTGGTGTTTGTGCTGCTGCTAGCACTCTTCTTTGTGGAGAATCAGGTGCAGCAACTTCACACCTCAATACGAGTCCTCGGTATGTATGTTCAGTGTTGTATGCATGGTTTGATCAATGATGATGTGATATGTCACTGTGTAATCGAAGTGGTGTACGCAGTGCCGTCGCTAGACCATTTTCTCAGGGGGGGGTGTCGAGAAAAAAAAATGCTGGTATATACTGATTTATCTTTTGCTGGCACATGATTGCCACCCCTGGCGTTTTCGGATAGAAGACACCCCTGACCCCTCCTCCAGAACTGTAACACAAGTCTTTCCAAGCAGGTCTGCAGTATGAAAAAGAAACAGATGCGTTGACATTGCACGAGAAGTCCAACCACGAATTTGCTCACTAATAGCTTCACATTCTAAAGGTTCGTTCATACTACCACCGCATTTGCGATGCGTTGCTTTGCGATGCCGATATATCGATTACTTTTTGCCGCAACTCAACGCAACTCGTCGCATTTCCAAGTTAAAATGCATTTAACTTCATTGCGATATCGCAATGCAGTAGTTTGCAGTACGATGCGATGCGGCAACGCACCGTATCGCAAAGCACCGCATCGCAGATGCGGTGGTAGTATGAACGAACCTTAAGGCAAGAGACCTTTGCATTCAAAATCTAGTTAGATTCGCTGAAGCATGACACCGTGTAAAGCAATGGAACTTCAGAAATAAACACAGCCGATCACGATGGGCAGGCTTCCCGTTAGTGTGCGTCATTGCGTCCAGACGCGTATTTTACAAATTTGGACGCAAGTTCACATGGCTAATCAAGTATTTTGCGTCCATGTCACATGCATGTTGACGCAGACAAAACTTCGATTGATGATAAAAATAAGAAATATTTATTCTTTTATATTTTTAAGATAATAAAAGCCCCAAAATTTTGACCCACCTGCTGAGAATTGAAGTAAATTCTGCAATATTTGTAAATGCAACGTCAGGAAATCGTGCACTTTTTGCATGCTTTCCAAACGATCGCTGCGCTGTACAGCTGATTGATGGCTTGGGGAAGTCCCAATTGATTTGTTTACACCAAGCACATGCCGATAACGTGCGGTTAATGTTTATTTAATTATTTATCACAACCTGACAATATTCAATTTTTAATATTTTAAGTTTATTTTCTCATAAATAATCTAGGTTTCCTGTATTAGTATTATTGTTACGATGAATAAAAGCAATTTTCAAGACAAAATCCAAATGATAACCCTTTTTCGTATTACATAATTTGTATTTGTGGCAGCACGTGTTTTAGTTTCTGTAGCATCAACAACACGTTAATTTAAAAATAGAAATGCGGAAGTGAAAGTACGAACAAAAATTGCTCAAGATTGACAGACTTTGCTCATGTTTTTGCACCTGTTTTTGACCACGTTTCGGACCAAAACTGACACAGAAATGAGAAAAATTATCATAGCGAATGGAGATGGAATATCACGGCGGAATATCACGGCGAAAATGCACTTTTATTTTTTTTAACAATCAACATTTGATGAGGTGTAGACCCGGGGTACGTGTGTATCGTCATAATCGGGAATTTCAGATGGACGCACAAAAAATCTGTCTGGACGCAAGTTTTTGCAACCTCGTCAGCAAACTTGCGTCATTACGGACGCACATTTTTAAAACCTTAACGGGAACCCTGACGATGGGTGATCGCATCAGAACAATTTTAGACAGTTCAAAATAGACAAATTTTACTCAAAAGATAGGCCCTACAGTTGACTCACCAAAATAACTTTCATCCAAATTTCAACATTAACAGAATAGATAACATCTGTTACAAAAAATGTCAATGCTGTCCATAGTGACCGACCGAAAAACGATAGCAACATACTCTAGCATCGACCATTGGACTTTTCAGCTTAGTAAAAATAATGTAATAATTGTAAGAACAAGATTGATAGAATCTCAGAAGCGGCGGTCTGACAGTGCTGTCATTTTCTTTGGAAGGGGAGGCTCATGAATATGTCCGACATGACAAGAGTCAAATGAGTCCTGTTTTCTTTCTTTATTCCATGCAATTTATTCCTGTGTTTACATAATTACCAGCTTTCTTTACTCAATTTAGATTTTATTATCAGGTTGCATAATTACTGATGCGATCAATATGACATGTGATGCAATTGTACATGAGCAAACCAATGCGTCCACCAGGCAGGTTCACATTATTGAGTATAGAGGGTGTCCTTTAAGAGCAAAGTTTTTCATCATGACATGTATGCAGATTTTGGCATGGTACTTACCCTAGAAATCCAGAGTCGTGAAAATTCAGTAATGCGATGAAAAAAAAGTGTTCCACGGGCGGACGGACCTCTCAAGTAGGGTTGGTCAGTCAGTTGGTTTTTTTTGCAAACAGTGACGTAGCCGGGGTTGTGTCGCCCGGGGGAAAGGATACATAATGGCCCCCTATAAATTCATGAAATAATTTTGCGTGGAGCATGCAAACATGTGCACAAATACATTGTACAATGTACATGTACCACTAATTTGGTTAAAATCAAGTTGAATTTCAGTCTTAAATTTATCTTTCAAACGACTAGATTTGTAAAGCAGATATTTTAAACTACAAATTTTTATGATCCTGCCTAATAATGTTTAGCGATGTGCAAAAAGTTCAACTCATTTTGCCCTTGCAGAGAAATGGACGATTCCAAAAATTTGTTGTTTACCGGGTCAGAGGTCGTTGTTATGCCGACATTATGTTGCTTGAAATTGGTCAAGCCAACATCTAAAACTCCCTTTTTTGATTACCAATATGAATAGCAAATTTGGCGTCCAAGTGCTCTTAAAGTTTCTCTGTCTAAGGGTAACCAAGGATTTTTTCAAGTAATTGCCTGATTTTAGACTTGATACAAATATCTGCACTTTCATTTTATTTTTTTCAGCCTGTTTTGAGGCTTTATAATCCAAATTGCTTGTGTGTCAGGCTTTTCCTGCAAAGTCACTTCAGGCCACTAACTGCCACTTAATTACATCCCTGATCCACAGCCATTGCGTAAAGCTAGCGCAAATAACACACCATAACTGTTACGGCGGTTATTGTGTGTTATTTGCTAGAATTCCATGGCAGCAAATCATCAGTTCCCCTATGACAGTCCATGCACAAAAAAACATCCTCACTGCACACATCTCGCACACTGCACATCTCAAAGTTTGTTCGGTGTTTTACAAAGCGTTCATTTCAAATGAATGGAAGAATCCTTATGACTTCATGGGCCTACTCATAGTACTTACTAAAACTCAAACCATCAAAATAAAGTAGTGTTTTAATTAATGACTAATGACAGCCATGCCAATTGTGCACCAAGTTGACTGAACCATATTATGTATTTCCAGTAGCATACTATGGAATGTATTTTTATAATACATGTGTACATTCTCAAGTTTGTGTCCGTTGAAAGTGCCTGTCGGAAAAGCTGTAATAATACTACTAGTACTACTACTACTCTTGTGGAACATTTTGTGAAATGTAACCCTTGTTTTGTAAAGGGAGAAGGAATCTATTGTTGCTGTGCCAGCCCATACAATGAAACTGTTGCAACTAGTGCCCATAGGTCATAAGGTTGCGGCAAAATACAATTTGAACATATTTGAATCTAAGTCTCCGTAACAAGTTATAGCTAAATGACCAACTGAAAAATGTACAATAAATGAAGCTTGATGCATGCTAATGGAAATGTACAAGAGTGTCCATTCAGTGAGAGGAATGGCTGAGTTAAAAATAGAAGGTCAGTTGTTGATATTTTTTGTTGGTAATCCCATATTCGGGGGGGCACTTCAATATGAAATGGATATAGGTGTAGGGCTGGCACTTTCGCACTAAGGGTCATTCGGTGAGAGCAAAATGTAAAAAATATGGGGTCATTGTGTGAGAGCATGATTATTGGAATTAGGTGAGAGCAAAATGTAAAAAATATGGGGTCATTGGGTGAGAACATGACATTTTTTTTAAATGGAATCTTTGGGTGAGAGCCGAAACAGCGCCACAAAAACTCTAGTTCTAGTTCTAAATGGCTTCAAATTTCATTGTTTTTTCAAAATAAGTAACAAAATCAGTGATAAAAGAAAGTTGCTGTTCAAATTGAACTTTTAAGGGTCTTTGGGTGACAAATGGAAAAATAGGGGGTCTTGGTGACAGAGCATGTGTTAAGTAAAAAATATGGGGTCTTTGGGTGACAGCGATGCTGAAAAGGGGTCTTCTTAACAGCCTTACATACGCGTCACCTCCAAAGTTGGAGTGCCCCCCCCCCTCGGGCCCATATTACTACTTACCTAATGAGAACTTTTTGTAAATTTGTCAAACTTTTGAGGAAAGAAATACATGAGAAATTGTTGAAAATTGTCATGCATTGTATTTTTGTAAGATAAGAACTGTGTCTTATTTTCCCCGGAAATTAACATGTCATGTTCATTTTATTCAGGATACAATAATGTACAATACAGTGAGTACAATCTACATGAGTACATGTACACAAAGGGATAGGGAAAAACTTGTAGACTTTTGTATTGAGGAAAAACTGTGGAAATGTGTCATCTGACCTAAGGGTGTTGGCTGCAGCACAAAGAGTTGTATCTCATATACTGACCTGTCCTGTGACAGTTTGCCCTATACCTTATGGGCTCATAGGAAACAGGAAACAATTTGGAAAGACCTGTAGATCGATTGACCAATAAATCTGGCCTAAATCATCTGCTTAGGTGATATTGGTTTATTGAGTAAGGAAAGCTGTTGTATGAGTATGGATGGTCAGTACCTATGATTTAGATGGTCACTAAATGGTGTTGATGGGTTTGCTGGAGAGAGGATGGGTGGTAGGATGATGGTCCTGAAGGCAAATGTCTTCACTTTTATCGCCTTTATAATTAACTATTTAATTCTAGGTGAAAGATTGATTGTGCACGGTCTGGTGTAAGGTCAAAAATATTGTAGCCATGAAGAAATTGGGGCAGCTAAAATCAGTTTTAGGGTCCAAATTGATATGTTGTTACAAAGAAATACATAAGAAATTGTTCAAATATTGGGGAGGCTGTGACCGCTTGCTTGCGTACGAACCTGAATGTGCATGATGTGGATAAATTACTAAGTTGAAGTTTGCAATGTTTTTGACCTATTTATACAATCAATAAATGATTTCTTTAATTAAATAAATATTTTGCTTTGTTGATGTATGATGCTTTATTATAAATTCAAGTTTGGGCTTAATTGTTGAATTCATGATGCACTCTATGTTAGGCCTATACTTTATAGGGACTTGCAGTGGCGTAGCCAGTGGGGCCGGTGCCCCCATTCGCTCGTCATGGCCGTCGGTTCATGTAAGGCCGTCGGTAGACGGAAGGCTTTGGTGAAAAAAATTGGGTGAACAAATTGACTACTTTTTACTGTGCTTAAAAGAAAAAAGGGCAAAATTGTAAAAAAACTGTTTTAAATTGTTCATTGGTTTTAGGTTCGTAGTGCCTATAAACCTTTTTTTTTTGCTCTTCACTTTTTCAAACCATCGAAAAAAGAAAAAAGATTTGGGTCTACAATTCTAAACATCCATCGGTAAAAAATATTTCCATTTTGTTGTGCCCCTCCGGTTCCGAAATCCTGGCTACGCCACTGGGGACTTGTGTTTGCTCTTTTGCTATATAGCGCAATGTACAATAGGAGAACATGCTTTAAATGTGCTCATTCTAAACCATATGTTCCCAAAAGACACTTGTAAGTTAAACATAGAAGCCAATGTTACTACTGTTAGCGAAACACCATTAGAAATGATGTGTTTTTAAAGCCAATGTTACCAAGAGACCATAAATTTACAAAAGATTAATATAGAAGCTAATTTGACCAAATTTGCAAAAGTAAAACATAGAAACCAATGTTACAAAAAGACCCTAAAAAGGTACATATTTTAACATGGGTGCCAGAAGTACAATGTACCAAAAGACTCAAAAAAGTTATCAAGTTTAACATGGAAGCCATTGGTACCAAAAGACTCTAAAAAGTTACCAAGTTAAACATAACATGGAAGCCAGTGGTATCAAAAGAAAAAGGTACCAAGTTTAACATAAGAAGCCAATGTTAGGCCAAGAGACTCTCAATTTTTTTACAAAGAAGCCAACGTTACCCAAAGACCCCCAACAAAGTGTACATTGTACTTAGGCTGCAATGGATCATATGTATGATAGAGTTTAAGAAATTGTCTTTCTGAAGCCAAAACAGAAAAGAAAAGAAAAGCGCAGTGATTTACAGTGCTACAATGTATACGCACAGGCACAACGCCTACATGTGTAGATGTTGATTCACAAGCCTCAGCAGACTTTACAGGTTGTTGGTGATCACTACGGCCACACATCATTCCATAAACTATTTAACAACAACACAGGGACTTTGCAGCTTTAAGAGCGCACACCCTAGACATTCCACATATGACCATCGCAACCAGGATCAGCTCGCCGAGTTTCGTACGGGTTACAATGAGACAATTAGCAGTAAGTTCCTTGTCCAGGGGAATTTCAAGCTAATTCAATTTTTCACGAGAGCATATTATACAACCGCCATGGTTCGAACCCGCAACCTCCCGCACCATAGTTGAATGCCTTATCGATTGAGCTAACTTGACATGTTTTGATCTATGAACATTGTATACTGGGAATAGATAGCTAGGAATCTAATCAATTATGCATCCAAAGAGTGAGTAAAATGAGTCCAATGAACCAGAGTAACTTGCAATTGTATACCATTGCCTTCGGAAGCCAAGAGTGCATTGAAATGTCCTGTGTACATTACTTCCATGATGTGGGAATTACATAACAATCATAAAACAATAAAACAGGTAAGCTTTGAAAATGCACAGCGAGTATTTCATCTGTATCCTGCATATGAGGAGCCGCAATTTTTTTTCTTGGTATGTGTGTGTGAATAGAGTTTTAGCATTGATGGCGAAGAAATTGATGAAATCTAGTAGCCCATATTGTGTTGTAAGTACATTGTGAGATGTGGCAATGCATCTGAATATTGGCAACAGGTTCACTAAAATGAAATGCTGACAGCATAATGTAGAAAATAATCTTTACTTGTGCATTACCTTGCATCTAATGGTTGACCTAATTTGTAAGTACTTAGCAGACATACGCTAGGATCCACCACATGCTCATCTATCAGGGCACAGTACTTTAATTCCTATACATTTGTATATTCATTGAATACCTTTGAAAATTTGGGTACAAAAACTCATACTCTGCAACTTGAAGTCAAATTTTGCACTATGATTGTTTTATTGAGGTTATTGAACTATGCCATTGGGATGAGGCCATTGTGATCCACAGTGATAGGATGGAAAATTGCCTTGCTTACCTTCAGGAAGAGAAAATCAATTCTAAAATATTGATGGCAAGATTTTAAAAGGACCTTGCTGATTTGAAGTTGGTATGAAAGTTGGCATGTAGAAGAGCCTATACTACCGTATCATACTTTTGGGAGCCTTTTTGTGGGGTTACATCCCGCCTCCCGGGGGTTCACTCCCATTGTGGCCTGTACACCATCCGCGATAATAAAAACGTGTAAAAAGGGTAGTTTTTCGTGGGTAGGCACGATACATGCGTATCATGTTAAGGG
Source organism: Amphiura filiformis (assembly GCF_039555335.1). Lineage (NCBI taxonomy): Eukaryota > Metazoa > Echinodermata > Ophiuroidea > Amphilepidida > Amphiuridae > Amphiura > Amphiura filiformis. The sequence continues at coordinate 46,987,874 of NC_092644.1, read as the reverse complement.
TGTCAAAAACATGAAAAATTGAAAAAAAGGGAAGTAAAATTGCAATTGCTAATACGCGAAAATGAAAATTAGGGTAAGAAATTTGATGCAAGGAATAAAACCCCTGTTTAGGGTGCGAAAACAGGCACATGTTACCTGTTTAGGGTATCGTTTTAGCCAAGGGTTAAATCCTTGTTTAGGGTGCTTTTCAAAAGTTGATTATCGCGGATGGTGTACAGGCCACAATGGGAGTGACCCCCCTGGGGGTTACATGTATATTTCAAAGTATATTTTGGTTGATATTCCATTTTTTTAGGGGTAAGATTAAAAATGTAGTAAAGGTTACTAACATTTTATTTTGGAAACCGAAATATGCGATTCCAGGGCATCTGTTTTAAAGAGCTTCCATGAACCAGTGAACCTTGACACCACAACAAATGTTTAAATTGGTGTTAGACCTATCATAATGATACAATAACTACCCCCTCCCCCATAATGGTGTTCATTGTAACCGCTATTTGTTAGACTGCAATTTTTACTTTTTAAGAAATTACAAAGTTTTAGGGGCATGAGCTTTCGATCCTAGCAGGATCTCTATCAAAGGCAAAGTGACAAGACAACACACAAACATGCATATAGGGACATAGACTACATGTATGTACATGGACATTTATAAAGGAAAAGGAAATGAGCAAAACAATAGAAGATATTTAAGTGTTTCCTGGAAAATATCAATAAGAGCAGGAAGTTGGATATCATTAATGGAAATAAGAGGGATAAGGAAATGAATGAAGACTTCTTAACTTTTTAAGAAATTAATGAATTTATCAAAAGACTTTTCGGAGATTACCACCTTAACTAGACCAACCTTTTAGAAGTGAGTGATGACTCCAAACAGTTTTACTTTGGGGGGGGGGGGGGGTCATGATTGTCACCTGTGCATTACTTGCATGTAGTACTTTCCTGGCTTTTATATGCATTCCTCCAGTCCACATCAATCAAATTTCAATAAAATTTATTTATATTCAAAAATAGTTGTAAATTTTCTATACAAAATCTCACATAAAGGTCTGAATAATCATATGAAATATCATAAAGCATACATACACTTATGTATTTTGATTTTTGATATCTAAAACAATTTGTAGAATGGTTATTCTCCACAGAAGCAACATTCTCGCAATAACAAAATAGACTGATGGTACATTACATTTGTTGTTTTAAGACTTACTCATAATACCCGCTGTTGGTACACGTACATGTAAAAGGTTAAACATTTTGACTTGTAGAACAAACTTGTTATCATCTAGCGGCCGTTTTCAATCTATAGACACATTTTTGTTGGCTTTATAATCCGTTTTTAATGACATTCATACGAATAATACCAAAATATTAAACAATTTTACTACAGTATGTTCAGCTGCATGTTCGCTAACTGAGTCCTTTTAACATCAGATCACAGCAAGCAATATACTAGGCAGGATTCATATAAAGAAATCTTTAGCCAAAGGGGACAGACTAAATGGCCCTCACTAATAATACACTAAAAACTGGAGCTGAGAAAAAATAGGGAACGAGTTCAAACAATAAAGACTGTAAATATGGTAATGCTTTGCCAGTGGTCGTAGTGTGACTCAAGATTTCCAATGGGAGTTGCTGGTAAGGATGAGAACAAAGCCAGTGAGTGATTTCTTTAATTTTATGAGAAGGAACCAGGAGGCATGTAGTGGGGTTTATCCTGCAATATTAGGGAAAGAGAGAAATGGGGTAAATCTGGATGATTAATGCATCATAATTGTACAATTTCATCTTTTGTGTGTGTAAGGTAACTAAGATTGTTTGGAGAGGATTTATGAAAGTTCAAAAATTGATGACTATTTCATAAAATCAAAGTTTTTCTATGAATATGCATGGATTCATCAGAGGAAATATGAAAGTGTACTGATTTAGTTTTTTCTGCTTATAAATTTGATATTTTTGGAAATAATTTTTTTCCTTTTAATTATGTTTTCATGCTTACAATCATTGAATGATTTCATTTATCTAAAATTTATTTATTTTGTGTCAGATAACTTGGGAATTATTGTTACTACTTTTGTAAATAAAATCCAAGTCAGACAACTTATCTGACTAATTTGCATACTTTTTATAAATCCTTTCCCTTTCCTTTCCATCTATCATTCTTTCTATTTCTTTTTGTCTCTTCATTACCCCTCTGGAGCCCTGTTTTTAATCTGTCTTCAGCTTTCTTGTTCCAATTTTTCTTTGCTAAACAAAACGGGTTTATGAAATCTAACTATAAAGGCATCTCAGGTGACAGTAAATATATTCCACCTTATCAGCCCCAATCCCTTGAAATCCAGTACTCTTTGATATGACAGTACACAACTTGGATAAATTAATTTTTTGATGCGAAAATCAGAATGAAATCCAATATGAACAGGTAACGCATAAATTTGTAACCGGAGACACGCTAAAAAAACGGGGGTATGTTCATGTATGTAGAATTCATCAGCAATGTACTTGCATGTTGTGCTGCGTGTTTATAAATTCAACTTAACAGGAGAACCTTGTGCCGAATACATGCGTATTGTGTAACATCTTCACCTGAATCATACATGCAAAATCACGCACCACAATGTATGCAAATGCATCGGCATATATATTCCAATAACTTTCCATTAACATCGTTTCCTACCTTCTCAAATGATCAGGGCCGGCCTGGGGCACAAATCAAAAGTTCCCCCAAACTCCTTTTAAATTAACTAGGCACAGTGAGAAAGAAACAGAAAAAAAAAAGAGAATGAAACAAAAAAGGAGTTAATATAATTCTATCTTTAGTAGGTGGATAAGCGGGTTGGAAAGTAACACCTCTTTAATGGTGGCCCGTGCCGGGTATGCGCTTCATTTTTGTAGGAGACAACCTGTGAGCCAGCCTCTATTTCAATGCTATTGAGTGAGGCTGTGTAGTTGGACCCTGGAATATAGAATGCCAATTTATTATATTCATACACAATCCAACACTTCTAATTTAATGCGAGAAGATTTGTTTGATTTATATATGTGAGGGCGTATGTATTTAAATGTTTATGTGACCTGATCTATTTCTGCGGTTTTAAATTTTATTTCATTTTGTTTGGTTCCTGCTTTGAAGTGACATTTCATTCATATTGCCATGAACACTGAACAGTAAATTACAAAATATCATATAAAAAAACCCACCAAAATCTATAGGACAAAATCTTTAATGCAAATTAATAAAAAAAATAAATACACATTAGCAAGTTAGAGGTAAGGAGCTAATATCAATTTCCAGTCACCAAGAAATAAACGTTTTTAAAGAACTGACGTTACTACAGCTTACATTTGCAAAAGCTGAAATTCAAATGCAAGAAGTTTTTGTAACATCATTTCCTGTGCAAATTATTGTTTCCAGGCAAGCAACTTACAGAACAAAATGCCACTAGTGTAAATGTATCAAGTTATAGTCCAGAATGTCCTACAAATTTGCTACAACACCAATAATTTTTCATTATTCATCAATTTTAATGTTTTTATGGATTAATTTCAGATTACAAAAAAAACCATTTACTGCATCATAAAATACAAAATGCTTCAGTTGTAAAATGGTCAGAAATTACATTACGACAGTCTGGTGTTCAAGCGACAATGTATGTGCTTGCTTTTAGGAATTAATGTTTTTAGAAAAAAATATTCCATATATTTCACTTTAAAAAGAAGACATATTGGCAGTCATCTTCGATTGTATTTGTACATTTAAATGCAGCATAAATGGGCAACCAATAACATAGGTCATTAAATTCAATCCTTGTCTATTAATATGCATCTCACATGTAGAAAATTTACATTTATATGGAAGTAATGGAACACCATGTGAAACCTAATTGAAGGCCAGACAACCATTTTAGTGTTCTAATTCGCAGATCATAGCAGTGTTCTAGTTAACTAATGTACATTTACAGATAATGAATATGTTTGAGGATGAAAATCAATAGCATGTCTTCTAGAGTTGGGCGACTGTCACTTTTTTCCTGGTCGACTAGTCGGCAGCAAATAGTCACAACTACAACTATAATCACAACTATCTGTGGTCATCAAAATTGGACCAAAAAATCGGGTGAAAGATTGGTGCAAATTTACAATAACCAAGTCAACAACACCAATTTGAAATGACGATTTATGGACTTTATGATTATTGTTTGGTTAGTGTTACTATTGTAAGACAATGAAATGTTTTTATCACATTTTCGCAGTTTATATGTTACATGTAGTTTAAGTTTAAAGTTTAAGTTTTAATCTGGCGCATTTAACATGATTTTTAACATAAAAAGATAGTCATGTTAGTCGACTTTTGGTTTTCAATAGTCATAGTCGCGACTACCAGTAATAGTTGTGACTAACGACTAGTAAGTCACCCAAGCCTAATGTCTTCTTGAACACAGACCTAGGGTATGTGTCTTGTATGAGTTATTAGGCAGACTGCTAGAGTCTGTGCTTAAACCAGATGAAGATGCCTTGCACCGCTGACCAGAGAGTCATTTAGTGAAGACATTTTTGTAGGAAGCAGTAACACAACAGAAAATTTTGTATCTGGAACATTAGTAACTGTTTATTTTGCATAACTATTACTTACAGCTTGAAAGTACATGTATCCAGCTACATTGTAATATTGTTTTGTAATATGTTCTGCTGCTATTTTATAGGAACTTGAACAGTTTTATAGTGTCTAATACTATAAATTAATTAGCATTCCAATTTGTAAGATTTAATTAATGAATTAAAATTTCAGAATTGGTTTGCTAAATACACTGTAGAAGGGACATTATTAGCTTTACTGCATGCAGTTCATTTGTGTGGAACTTGCATGAAGTTGTGAAAATAAAAACTGTAAAGCGTGAGATTTTTGCACTAGGAATTTTTTTGCCATTTGAACTGTTTGAAGCAGTTTTGTGTTTTTTTATAGTCACAATTATAAACAGTTACATTAAAAGCTTATGAGTAAAAATATTTTTGTGAAGTTTTAAATTTGTGGTTCTGAAATTAATTGCAAAAAGCGCAAAAATTAAAGCTCGCAAAAATTTCCATCAATAGAGTATCTTGAAATCCTACAAGAAAATGTACTCTATATGAAATATTCTCAATTATCGAGTCAATTTAATCAATGTGATTGCAACAAAACAATTACATTCAGGGAAAAAAGAATCTCATTAATAGTAATGCTAAATCAGCACCAAGCAATCAGGCTGATAAATAGAGCATTTATATCATTAAATGATTGCATAAAACCATCTCTCCAACATTTCGTAGCATAATAATTCTCTTTCTTACCATTAAATATGCATTCTCATATATGCCGAGAGGGATGAAGATATTATTGTATCAGATTTTACTTACGATAATATTTTACTATTCAATTCAGCATTGAATCATTTGTACAATGGACATATAAATTAATTATCTTTTTACACCCTAATCTCACTTCTCCGGAGGGGCTTGCAAGTATGAAATCGGCGCATCCCTATACTCTTTCATATTTCATGGCACACAAGATTCTTTTGCAATTTATGTTGGTACCATTTTTTCATTTGTGGGTTGTGTAAATTAATACCAGCGACTGGCCGGTTGTATAATTTAAATGGTTATGAACATGCTTTAGCGGGTCAGATGAATTTACGTAGCTGGTCAGTGGGGAAATCGGATGGCGCGTAGATAGGGGGTGTAATTAAATTATTGATAATTCGGTAATAAAAATGGAGATGAAGTAAAATCAGATCAAGTCTGGTGGAGTTAGCACTTACTCATCTGTGTAATGAATATAGATGAAAGTAAACATGAGGAAATTCTTAAAGGAGAAACATATATCGGTTGGAATAATGTTTTTATGAAAATGTTGCAGATGTGATCTGGGTGACCTTTAGGATTTTGTAGTGTTTTTGTCAAGTTATTTTTAACCGAAGTTGAATTACTTTAATTGTTTGGGAATAGTTTGAGGTGGTATAACATGATGATAATGACATTGATGGTAGTGATGATAATGAATTAATTGTTGTGGTTGTGGTAGCCACATGGTCTGCAAAATCAACAAAAAACTTATGAAAGATCCATGTAAATTTTACATTCATGGCTATCTTCAGTAGATAGCAATACACTCTGCAAATTGCACTATAAGATTCAATACACCAAGAAGTGCAAAAGGAGGTAGTTGAATGGTAAGAGCACCTTACCTTGAAGGTGCATTGCATTTAATGAAGTAGCTTACATTTGAAGATAATGATATAATTTTGCTATCTTCAGTAGATAGCCATCACATTGCTTTTAAAGAATCAATATAACCAAGAATGTTAAAACAAGAAGTTGAATTGAACCAGATTGCTTTGCATCGATCAAATACACTGTAGATGAATAAATTGCAAATTGATAAGAAGCATGCTATCTTCAGTAGATAGCAATACCCTTTCAGAACCAATACACACAAGAAGTGCAAATCCAGTAATCAGAATGTTTATTACATAAATCCAATAGATTATTTTACTCTAGACTATAATACTATGCTATCTTCAGGAAATATACATGTAAATTGGCAGTACATGATGTGAAACCTTAGTTGTAAATCTAAAGTAACATTCCATGTACTATGGTAAGTTACATGTACATCTTCATAAAGTTATTACCAACACTTTTGATTGTCACAAGATCTGAAATTGTTCATCATTTGTTTGCAATGTTCCCATGTCTATATTATTTAAAGTATACCTATGCATTCTTAATCTTATCAAACATTCCATAGTTAAGTAACAGTATTGTGTATAAGCAGTGCTTTAATGTGTGCCTGGATGGTAACTCATACATATTTTAAACCTGCTATATAGGTTGTATCCTACTTGATCCTAATTGACATATTTCTCGTTAACTTTCATTTTTAAAGACCTACTTTATGACATGAAACAAATCGTTAGCAATGTACCACTTAAACATTTCAACCTAGTTATTTCTTTGGTATGTTTTAATACAGAATTGACTTAAAATAATATATATATACAGTGTTCGAATTTAGGAAAAATAAATGGTTGTCCCACGGACAACCAGATTTCTGGTTGTCCGTCTAAGTTTTTGGTTGTCTGTAGGCCTACAAATGTGACTTTTGGCTATAGATTTATGGTTGTCCGGCGGACAACCGAATCAATATTTTTGGTTGTCCGGCGATTTTTTAGTTGTCCCGGCAACCGGACAACAAAATTTGAACGCTGTATATATATATGCTGATTTAGTCCAGTCTTACACTGGAATGCAACATGATCATAGCAGCACAATGTTATCACAAAGTGCGAAAAGCAACGGCTTGCGATATTGATTGCGCCTATGGTAAATGATGTACTGTGTGCTTCTCTATGCTTTATCATAGAATGTCCCAGCCTATAGGGGCCTATGTTCATTACAGTATAGATGTACTGGCAGAATAAATTGAACTTGGGGATTAAATTACAGCCAGACGTGTCTTTTCGAGCATCCTATGCCCACCATAATGCCAAACCAGTGCTGGTGTAAAGAACATTGTTAGCATAAAATTTCTGAATCCTGAAAGAGGATACTGAAAACATAGTGATGTTAAAGGTTGTGATTATCCTTAGGCGCGAAGATCTGGCCTACGGTCATAAGCGATTGTGTGGCACGATCATCTCTGTAATTTTACTCAAAAGCGATTAAATTATGGCAGCTCAAGCTGGATGTAATATTCCTTGCAAAATGGTTCCTTATGAAATTATTCTGTTTCTGGAGGTGCTTGGAAAAACATAACAGGATTTTGTTAAAGCAGAAGGCACTTAATGAGTACTTTTCTTTTGAAGTTTTCTTTGTGACTCCACAAGAAAAAAAACTTTCCTTTAGGTTAAGCTTAAAGCTGTTCTATAAATTGGCTGTGTTGGAAGATAAAATTAAGCTAACGAAATTGAATTGTCAACTGCCTGCACGATAAAAGTGAAGGATGAAACATGCTAGAAGCAATCCGGTAACTTTTTAAAAAGAAAAACAATTGAGAGTGCCGCAACACAAATGTATACGGTGCGAGAAAGTAATTCAGGCTACCATAGGCTCTGTTTTTCCATCAGGGCTGTTTGGTTGTTACTTAACATGCCATGTGCTACTAATTTGCTGTTAAGGGAAATTGATTGGCACACAATGGTTGTGCTATTATTGGCTCTAATTTAAGGATGCCAGAGGTAGCGATGTTTCAAAAGAAAGATAAAGACTTCACTTGAAGTATAGATGTAGTATGCTCCTGAATATGCTCAGTGTTGCAGAAACATTGATGTCGTTGAATGATTGGGTGGTGCAGAATTTACACCACAATCATTAGTTTTATGTGATAAAATTCCCCAAAGGAATGCCATTTAACAATGAAATGGCAACAATTTAATTTTATTTGAGAAATTTAGTGCAAGCACTGTGTTCTTCGTTTATGGTTGAAAAACAATTGGGCTTGATTGGGAGCCAAGGGATGTAAATTTTCAGAATGTTGCCCAATTTAGTAGCTAAACCTATGCCAATGGCAACACTGCCTACATTATGTCACAAATGGATGAAATTTGGCTAAAATGTACGCCCATGGCATCATGTGATATATATATATCAGTTCATTACTTTGTATATATATATATATATATAGCAATCAATTGACCAGGCTAATGATAAGGGAGGCTAATGCACAACACTGGACACTGACCATTGCTTACAGTAATTTAATACTTTGTAATAAGTTGTGCAGGGAACTAGTTATCTAGGGTTGAGCATTGTATAGATATTGGATGGAGAACATTACAAACAGTTCAATGACCAAAGTAATGTGCATGTAGGTTGGTGTTCGAACATTAGATGAAATATTTATTAAGATTGTTTAGGAGATATTGTCTATAGATGACAGCATGTTTGGCACTGATGCATGTCATAGTGTATGGTGCAGTTTGCTTCATATGAGCAAGTATTATATTACTTTCGCCACCTCCACGGAGGTGTAATGGGATCTGATGGTGCACCATGTAAAAAAGGAATTCATGAAATGTACCATATTTTGTAATGGCATGGATGCAGGTGAGGTTTTTAATCTCTCTAAATGTAAAAGAGTGAATATCACTCTAAAAGATAGTCTAAAAGAGTGCCTGCAAACAAACACTCCAATTGATCATCAATTTGAGTGAAATAGCAAGGTTCATTCTTTCTGGATTAAAATTCAATCTTACAAAAGAATAAAATGTGAGTGACATTCATTGCCAAATCAGTTCAATTTACTCTCTTACATGTACATTGAGACAGTAACCTCAATCAACATTTGTATGTGTTGAATGGCGCTTTGGACTTATAGGAAAAAGTGGACTGGAGGGGATAATTCATTTTCATAATTGTAAAGATAGGGTGGTAGGATGCTACTTTACAGTACCATGATTATAAAGTGCATGTGAACTTCACAACGTATTCTGTTCTTAAATTTAGGTGATAGATCTCAAATCTTGGTGTCTGTTCAAGTGATCATACATATGGTAGATGCTCTCTGTACTCTCATCCTGTCTATTCATAGTATCATATCATGCACCTGACTAACATTGGCCTTACAGTTCACTTAGTCTTGTCAAATTTGAACTGTAATTGTATGAAGAACTTAAATATTTTAGAATCCTGTAAAAGAGGCAAATGAGTCACATGGCCAGGTTATATAGGAACACACCTGCCTTATACAGGTTCTTTTCAAATCTTTGATAACTATTTTGTGACATAAAAGTAAAGTTGTTCTTTTATGTAGAGCTTTCAGAGGTGACATTTGTTCCTTCTGTAGTTCATATGGAAGTATTATGAAGGTAGTACAATGTCTATAAATATTTGATGATTGCTATTAACCAACTTAATTTTGACCAACATGAAATGTTTCTTAAATAAAAAGTGCAATGAACATGATCATAACCATTGTGACATGCTGTGCTATGTGTACTTTTATTAAAGGGATGTATGCCTATCAATATCTTCAAATCCTAGGATAGGAGTCCACCTTTATTTCATGACAAATTTGTCTTCCATCTGATTAATTTTAAAAATATTTTATTCAGTAGGTGCAGTATCATTTCTGCTTAAGGCAACAAACATCGATTCAGAAGTGTGCTGAGTAATTCTATTGTTGTAAAGTGACATTGTATTTATGAAGCAGACTGTTGCTTCAACAGATTCATTGCCATTTGGGTAGAACTCCAAAACTTACAACAATATTTTTGATATTCTGTGCATTGACAATTTACTTGTGCATGGGTAGAGTTCAAAAGAAGCACAGGTCTCTATCTGGGTACATTGTTGAAAAAAGTGCATTGCAGTCACAAATCATGACAGAATTGCTTTTGATATGAAAAACTGGTGGAAATGGAAAATGTAAAAGTAAATTGAAAAGAGATTAAAACATAACATTGAAACCGAATGTTGATCAAATAATGGGTTTGGCTTATGACAATATTGTGTAGGCACATTGTAAGGGTGTTTTAAACAAATTAACTTCTAGACTTGTAAGATCACTGTGAATTGTAATATCACATATGCATAATATTTGTATGCACAGTGGTTTGTAATAATAAGATTTGGCACCTGTTGGTTAAGAATGCAAGTCAGCATTAAAGGGAAGGCGGAACAGGTCAATGATGACCATATAAGGCAGATTAATTTGGAATTAAATGGTTATTGTAATGGAATTAATGCATTGGATTCAATATTGAGAGGTTAACCAATTGTTCAAAAGTTTTTTGTATTTATAATTTATTTAACATTATCAGTATATTTTTCATTTTATTCAATTATTATATTCAATGTAATTAGCGTCCCTTTCAGAATAAACATCACTTGTGGGCTTTTCTCACCTAAACTTGTTGAAGGTCCCTCTTACACTGGTAATCATGAGATTCTAAGTAAAATTACATAAAACCAATGATAAATGACTGGACCTGCTAAGAAGCAATGGCTGTGACCTTTTTTTATACAGCTTCAATCCTATTTCTCCAAATGACAACAATATTTGACTTTCAGGACATCTATCAATGGTACAATGTGGGCCATTCCAAGCACGACTGACTTGCACTTACAGGGTGTCCCAAAAAAAAGAGGCCCCTCATTGTGCCTTCTTTTTCTCCTATTTCTGAAAAGTTGATCAAACATATTTTGGTAGGTAAAAAAACCTTGAGTCGTTAGCTATAATAAACCAAAACAATTATATCAATCGGCTCACAACTTTTGAAGATATGCTCTTTTAAAGAAATGTACCAGTTTTTCACTCTGTCCACTGAGAAGGTTTGGCTACTTCAAAGATTGATAAGGAGTACACATACCATGCATGAATATCAAACATTCGTCAATGATAACTTTATAAAATAACTTTATTTATGGAATGGGCTTTACCGGTGGGTTATGGGCAATGGATTTTGTTAATAGTGTCATTAATTTGTGGGTAAAATGGATGCGAATGGGACTTCTTTTTGCTTTACTTGCAATTACTTATTTTTTCTTGGTTATTTATGCCTTTTTTGTTTTATTATGTTTCTTACTTTCTTACTTTGTTGTTTCTTGCTTTCTTTTTTTTATTTACAACATAAGTCATTTCTCTTTATAAGCTTTTATAGGATAAAAGGTAGCCCTAAAAGGCTGTTTGGTTGTCTTTGGTTCTTCTGAAGTGAGTTTACTGTGCTGCTCTGCCCTCTACCTGGTTGCCTCCTTGGCGAATAAATGGTTTCAGCCCTGGTCCTAATTGCTTCAATTGCGTTGCGTACCATCCTTGTGCGCCGGATACTTGCGAATACATTCAGTAATACGTTTGCGAAGATCTTGGATTTTGCCACAAAGGAACAAATCAAGTGGTATGAGGTCTGGTGATCATGCACGCCACTCCACAGCATGAGCCATCCCAACCACTCTGTTTGCTATCCGTGGACAGAATGAAAAACGGGTACTTTTATTCAAAAGGACATATCTTCAAAAGTTGTGAGCCGATTGAAATAATTGTTTTGGTTTATTAAAGCTAACGATTAAAGGTTGCTTTACATACCAAAATATATTGAATCAACTTTTCAGAAATAGGAGAAAAAGAGGGCGCAATGAGGGGCCTCTTTTTTTTGGGACACCCTGTATTATGTTAGACACATGTACAGTAGAAGTCTAATACTGAATCAGTTTGTTTTTTAACAATCTCACTCATTTTGCATATATAATTTCTAAGCCATAGTTTATGCAAGATTATATTAAGCTATGCACCCATATGACTTCATGGAAAGGTGATGATTCTACTGTTTTAAGTATATCACTGCTCACATTCCTTCAAATACTATGCGAGAATTCTCATGAAGAAGTCAGTGGTATGAGATTAATACTACAGGGGTGGATATTGGATATGACTGTACAGGTATTGCTGTCTATGCCATCATCGTAATGTTGGGTCAAAAATCCCATTTGAATTCACCATAATGGAACACATCATGCCGATGCTTATCTTGGTTGCTGATGCACTTTTTTGTGGAATATTTTTAGTGCAAATAGGCTGCAAGTTGCTTTTTAGCAGTTATTATAATCTTACAGGTTGTGTCAGATTATTTGATTGAAAAATATGACATGATGATGGATATTCATTTTCAATTTAATTATAAATTATGAAATAAATGTTTTTCAAATTGTGAAAATAAATCATCCACCAAAATAAAACGACTAAGCTTCTAGGAGATGTGCAGACCAGGTACCTCATCATCATGTTTGCACGCATGCAAGTTTACTAATACCAATAATACAGTTTAATATTGACGTGTCCGTGTGTGATTGAGAGTTCTTCGCGCTGTGGCACGCAATGCCAATATGGCACTATGGATTATGGAATTGGATTACATCAACGTATTAATGCACCGGTGCACAAGCCCCTCGGGCTGTGAGCCATCCTGCCCCAGGCCCACCATCATGAGTGGCGTAATAAAATACATAGCCGCAAAGTCAACATCCTGGTGCAGCGCCCTGTGTCAGGTGTGGCGAGAATCGTTTTTCGCATGCGCTCACGGTGGTATGTGTCGGTGGTCGCTGCTCTTGGGTTACAATTGTTTGAGATTGTGCTAATCCTGTAAATTATAAAGTTAATGTGCAATCTTAGTATGTCATCTGATGTATATAGTTGGTGTACGAAAACTGAAATGATTGGATGTATTTCCTTTAGATGTTATAGACTTACATGTATTGCCCTCCAATAGTAAATGACATGCTATGTTAGGGAATCATCCAAAACATAAATGAAGCATGCAGTGGCAGTGTCACAGGGGAAGGGGCATGGAAAAAATGCTCCCTCCCCTGTCAGAGAATTACCCCTCCAGTTGCCCCAATAAAAACAAAAATGGAAAATTTATAATTTTGGCAGCAATTTCATTCTTTTTGAACCCCCTGAAATTCACTTTTCACCCCCCTGAAAAATGTATTCATAACTATTAACTAATTTCATCACAAAGTAACCACTTCTCTTCTTTGTAATTAAAATGGAAGGGAGAGTATGTCGTAGTAGTTACTGTATTCCCTTTTGTCTGTATATTCCTGAGGTTTATTATCCATCAGGTTCAGCAGAAAACAATATGAATTACACAGGAATATAACCTCAAATTTCTTCTAATTAGGTTTCCTATCAATTTGTAGTTTATTTATTTTCAAACCATAAATTTCCCTCCAAACATCAAATTTGACAGTAATAAGGTTCCCAAATACCCCACTCTTCCCAGTTGCTGAGGTACTGACTAGGACTTGCAGAAATTTGAATTTGATTAGTAACTAAATATATATTATATTTAGATCAAACTCATCTTAACATATCTGATCCTATCATTTAAACACATGAAATGCTTATGAAGTAACTTAACACAAATGTAGTAGCAATAATGAATTGTAAATTATCAATGTTTTGCTTTATAAGATTCTATCCGGGAAAAATATTAGTGCCTTTTGTAAAGATGGTTTCCCAATATTGTATACAATTGAATTGATACGTTATTTCCTTCCTTCCTGAATTTCTTCCATTACATTCCTCTGAATTCATGGGCTTCTCAATGCAGACATTTTATATGGTGAAAGCCCTTAATCATGCAGGTCTGCGTGTATCGTAATTAAAAGAATGGTAAGAACAGTCGGGTTCTTTTGGTGGAAATTTAGCTGGGAGGTGCAGCTGGGTACAAGCTTTTAAGTAGAGAAAATGTGCTACTGTACACTTTTCACCCCAACACACTAAATGTTGGTATAATTTGTCTCGGCAAATTATGTGAGAACAAGGTAGTGCTACACAATGTGATTGGTAATAGCTGCTCTGTTTTCATATGATGAGGAATTTGTGTACTTTTGGTACAATTTGTCAGATGTGTGATCTTAAGAAGAACTTGTTAGCTAAATAGTGGGTCCAGGCAGAAGAGCAGGTCTACTGGGGGTAGTGGGTCCAGGCAGAAGAGTAGGCCTGCCCTCCCTAATGGAACAACATAAGATCTGTGGAAACAGATAAACAGCCATGCGAAATAAAATCATGTTTGTCACCAGATATCCCCTGCCCCGGCTGACCAGAATGATTTTGCCCTGTAAAGTCTGTAAACTGTGTGTAAGAGGTTGTTATGAAAATAAATAAATAAATAAAATAAATAAAATAAATAAAATAAATAAAATAAATAAAATAAATAAAATAAATAAAATAAATAAAATAAATAAAATAAATAAAATAAATAAAATAAATAAAAGGCTTTACAAAGGGCATGAGTGTTGTCTTGTCAGATCTCAGATTTCTTGTTCTTCCTGACACCCATGTCCCAAAAGATATTTTACTTCATTAGAAAAATAATTCATTAAAAAGATGTCTCTTTTTTGCTGCCTCTGATGTGTGCTTTTCTGTGCTTCTCCTTAGGCTAGGAGAATATTGTGACAGAAAATTATGTATCAGATGGCAGCTATGAAAGATTCATTTTTATTTTCTGTAACACACTATCTTTTATGAATTGATACAAAACAAAGGGCTTTATATTCCATAAATGGAGTTTAATCCATATGTATGTTTCTAGGCCAATTGCCAAATCATAAGTTTAATGAGTATTGAGCAGTAAATTATCTCCTTTTTAGTATCAGTTTTATGAAATGATTTCAACAAGAAAGAAATGCATGGGATTATTTGATAGACTCAATCTTTTGTAAGATTGAACCATCTTCTTTGGAAAATAAATGGAGCAAAAATATCTGAGAATGTGTTGTATGCTGACTGACATAGCCTCATTTGTGAACCAAATATAAGTCATACGGTTAAATTTGTTTTCTTCAAACTCTGTTTCAGAATGCAGAAGGTTAAGTGTAACACTGCAGTGGTAATGAGTGCAGTACAGTGTTGCTGAAGGCATGGTTGCATAAGAAACTTGAATGAAATTATTGAAATCATCATAAGTGTATGGCCTAGGGGCAAAGATACGTTCATTTTGTACGGTAGCGGCAAAGAAAGAGAGGAAAAGTGGTTTCAGTGATGAGTTTTAATATTGATTGTTAGCTGTCAGAAAAGATATAACTAGGATATACTTTTTTCCATTTTTGGTTTTGTCAAATCCTGTCTGAATTATGAATCATAGAAATTAGTCACATTTTTGTAATTTTGTGTCTTTTTTGTGATTTTTTTGTTGGTAAGTTTTTGTCACAAGGGGCTTAAATGATTTCCTGAGGCTTGAAAGGATTTTGATGGGATGAATGCGTAAGGTCAATGGAAAGGTAACCAAATGGGGATTGGGTTTTAATGCGATTTTGGTCAAAAAGCCATGCACAATGTACGTCTTATTATATTGCTGAAGTACATGTATACATACTTGTATGTCGTCATGCGTTTGTATTACCTCTGTCCCTTATCTGTTGAAATTTAAATTGAAATCTAAATAAGAACATTTTAAAAACGAGTAGGGCTACCATAACTATCTGTTTACATAGGTATGATCCCAATGAGCCAATAATAGTATTCCAAAATGTAAACAAAATTGATAAAACAAGAAACTGATTGAATGATGATATTTTATTTATGTACATGTATGTTCAGAGAAAAAGAAGAATGTCAGACAGGTCTGGAAAAATGTTCATTTTCCGGGAAGATAAGTCAAATTTCCCTGAAGAGGCAACATTTCTGCATATATATATATTTTATCTTATTTCACGATTTGGAAGAAACCATATTGCCTGGGGCACTCACGAAATGCACTGTATGCATGTGTGACCAAGTAAAGTGAAAAGGGGTGTTTTTAGCAACCAGGAAAGTCATGGCAAGAAAAAGGGTAATTTTTCTGAACTTGATGGACAAAATGGGGTATATTTTTTTTCATAATTAGTCCATAAGGGTACATTCTTTGGCCAAAAACTTGCCTAGGTGACAAAATTTGGAGCATCCTTCAAAATTACTGTGTCCTGTTTGCTTGGTATGGTTGGTAATGGTAGCTTGTCATAGATATTGTCAGGGGTGTACCTGGGCCACCGAGCCAAGTGGGACAAAATTTCCAAATTGTCCCGCTAACCGCTACAAAAATTACTATACCAGGACAAATATGTGTGTAAAATGTGCAATTTTAACACTAATATCTGATTTGGGATGGCTGTGGGCTAAAACTGGACCAAAGGAAGATCCACATCATAACTGTTGGCCAATTTTGTCCATTTTGAGCCGGATTGGGGTAACTTGCACGGCCTCCCTGTGCCGGCACCCCTCTGTATGTTTACTATAATATGTTGCATGCTGAAGATGGATTCAGAAAATGTTACCCTCTGACATTCTTGCATATTGGAATGTTGAAGTTCACAAATCTGTTTTGGATAATGTGGTGTATATTATAGCCAGTTGAACTAGGTTTGAAAAGATAACAATAGAAGTGGCTTATTTCACTTGCAACAATAGAAAAAGACTAATACGAATCAGGGCGGCTAAACATGTTTTGGTTAGGGCATAATTTGTTAGTATTAGTCCTAAGCTTTCCTTTATATTATTATTCTTGTTTATTGTGTAGTAGCCTCTTTTTTTTACTAAAATAGGAAAGATTTGTGTTGCATAGACTTTGCATAGGCTTTCAGTCATGAGAGGTAGTCATTGGTAGTAGTGTGAAGCTGGGGGCAAAATCTGCCTCAAAACGTTTTCATTTGTATTGCAATTTTAAGAGAAATTTTGTTATAAACTAAGTCACTAAAAGCATGTTGAAATTAACCTCTTTGCATGATGATGGTAATGATGGAAAACTAAAAAAATAAAAGCTTTTGAAGATATATTTCTTGTCATTTCAGAGGTGAATATGGTTTATCCATGGTACCATTACACATTTGATTTGTATTATTGTGACCACTTTTGAACCAGAGATTAGCACAAACACATTGCTTATAGAGGGCTCCCTTCAACTCAAAATCCCTGAAATTTGTGACCAAAGTCAGTATAATCATATGAGGAAAATGGGAACATTTGAAATGTGCATATAAGGTAGAAAAGTGTCGGTACTTAATCCTTGATACATAAGGCCCCAACAGTCAATTTTGAGTTTCCCGTCACATAATTTCTGAAAACAAGCGAGGTAACTTTTTCATTATTCATTATTTTTCTGCCTTTCATTATATGACCAACACGCATGTAAAATGTGTTGTTATTTACCGCTCACTCACTTGAAGATGGATGTTTAGCCCAAATGACATTCAAAAGTATAATAAAAAGAGTCTGCAAGGTTGACAGCAAAATGTATGTTTTGATTTTGATTTTTCCACAAAAAACAAATGGATATTCATCAATTTTTTTGCAAATATAACCAGTTTTTATCAGTATTTTTTTGGAAAGTGAGGGTCAGAAAATGAAGTGAGGGCAGGTGACGGGAAACTCAAAATCGACTTTCATTGGCCTAAGATATTGTGCGTTAATAGCTAGGTTTCATTTGTGTAAATGTGGTAAAATATTATGCCTTTATTTAAAGCATTGGCAATGATAGGCTGCAGAATATGAGAAAAATCTGGTACATACATTTGCCCAAACTTACTATTTTTTTGCCTTACAGACATGGTTGACCCCTCATAGTTAAATTATACAATTTCCATGTGAAATATTCTGCTTGAACATTTCATGATCATACCTACCAGAGATTTATTCTGTTTTTGGTGAGTTGGTCAGAAAGGGTCAACAAAAACAGCAGCACAACAAACATTGGTTGCATTGACATTTTCTCATAGTAAATTTTCTTTTTCAAACTTTTTGCCAGAATAAAAGTTGGAAAAGTTGTGTTTATTGACAACTTGTTATTAAAAGGGTATTTGCCCAATAGGTCACACGCTTTCTCCTGTTGAAATACATGGTCAAGAGGCCTAAACAAGGATTGGGGCAATTCTTAAATCCTGGTTAAAATACTTCCCAGGATCAAGATTTAGAAAAGGTATTTTATACAAGAAATATTTTGTGTTCAAAAATTATGGTAATTATTGAAGATGTGAATACATATTTAGTTTTGTCTAAAATATAGCTGTAACACTCAGTGAATTGGCACATTACCAATTAATGCTGTCACATAGTAAGGCTGCTTGCATACATGTACAGATAGTTTTGAAATATATGAAAATAAAATCCACAAACATTTATTAAGTGGGACTCCTTCTTCAGGTGTCATGTGTTAAGTGAGGTGCGAGCATGGCTTCTGGATCTACCTTTAAAAATATTGTATAAAGGTGTTTTTTTTTTCAGTTTCATACCTTTGGTAAAAATGTGTCATTTGTGAAATTATTATTAATAATAATTGTGATGCACTTACTGTTATATTAAAGAATGAAAATTCATGGGGAAAGCAGTTTTTATCTAAAAATTTGCTAACAAGTAAATTTTCTGGTAGTAATTTGTGTTTAAAATAATCACAATGGCAAACCAAGCGATACCGGAGACGTTAATTGGAAGCAATTTTCATTTTTATGTTTTGTTAAAAGTCCACTTTTTAAAAATTCTGTATGCTTTCACTGCTTCTCTTGAAAAAGAGTTAAAAAATATCGGTGAACCCCATTGAATAGGTGAAAATCATAAAATCACTGTTGCTTGACGTTTTGCACTTGTGTTTTATTTATTTGATGAAATTGACACATTATGCAAGAAAAGGGTTTGGGCAATTAAGTTATTATATATTGCCAATAAAATGTATGATTTAAGCCTCCTGTTCAAAAATAAAGTGACCTTTTCCTGATGTAAAGAATTTTGTTAAATCAAATAAAGCCATTTGCATTTGAGTTCATTCAGTCAGTAGACATGTCTGTTGTCATTGGAGACTCCAACCCATAGAAGTTTAAAGTGGCAAGTTCACTGAAACACAATAAAACAAATTACCTGTTAAAGATCAAATTTGGGTCAAACTAATTTGTTAAAAATGATTCAATGAATCATCAATCAAGCAGTAAATGAAGCCATCAATCAAAACAAATTTGATCTTCAAATTGTAAGTGGTATGCATCAATTTATGATGGAAATGCATAGTTTTTTTAACTACCTGTACCAGCCAACTATCTAGTACAATATGTATTGTGTTATTCTTGATTATTGTAGTTGCCAACTAGGAGAGCTGTGCATGTTTTTTATCCATCTTCATCACTTGTCATTTTTTTGTTACTGAATCCATATGACAGGATGTTGGTCAGTACGGCGGTTAAGGGGTGGTGCGTTACCCCCGGGCCCAGGATCCTTGGGGGCCTGTAAAAAAATAAAGAAAGCATACCTTAATGGGCCCATAAAAGCAAAGAAAAAAGATCTTAGGGGGCCCGTAAAAAGGGGCCTGTGTGTTCATTTTACCCCTGGGCCCGTAATGCCTCTTGGCGGCACTGATGTTGGTAAAAAAGTTTGTTGAAAAAACTGGTATCAATAAGCCTGTTTACATGTAAGCTCATAGTTTATGGGTTGGTGACATACTTCACGCTGGTATTTACAGGTATTAAAGGGAAGCCAGAAAATAAAGATTGACAAAGCCATGTGAATAAAACTATTTTCCTTTGGGAGGGAAAGGGTTACATGTTGATTATATTTCTCATATTACTGAAAACACACAAATTAATAAAAAATAAATCATATATGTGATTTTGATTTCTTTTTGTTTTCGCTGCTAATGGTCAGGGAGGGTCAACATTTAAACAAGACAACAGTTATTAAGGCTTCATTAATATTTTGATTTGTTTCTCAAATATTTTTGAATGAGTTTGTCAGTAGTAAAACAAAAGCCACATTATCTAAATCATTTGTGGCCGGAATTTGTATTTTAGTTTAAGAAATGCATACTAATTAACAGCAGTAATTCCCAGGTGTTATATGTTGCTGTACTCAATTGTTTGTGGTGTATGGGTGTAAAATACTACAACTTAAACTGTAACAATGCTCAGCCTTAATTTATGTAGCTCTTAAATAAAGCCTGTATCCTTAGGCGAGTAGGGCTAGAGGAAATAATCTCATAATATCACAAAAATTTTGGGTGCCCTTAATTCTCTTATGCACTAACAAAACTAGACTGGTCCGAATGGATTAATTTTGTTTTTGTTTTGTTAATTGAATCGGTGGCAATTTTAGCTTGAAGCTTTAAAGTGTACCATATGCCAAGGTCTTTCCACTGACCAATAGGATTAAATCAAAGCAACAGTATTGGAGTCAAAAAAGAGACAAAAACTTGAGTTAACAAGCAAAGGTTTGCAGAACCTTTTTCAGGATCTGTGGTAGAACTGTAATTGGGAATTATAGACCCAACTCAAAAATATATATCTTTTACCAAAAATGTATCTTTTACCATACCTTGAAAAAACTGTGGAATCTAGGATGCTCCTTCCAGGCAAAATTTGCCATTTGGAAGGAATTTAACCCCAAATGAAGAAGAAATTTTGGGAAATATTGCACTTTTGTGAGAATTTTTGCTTATTTTGCCAAATTTTGCCATTTGGAAGGAATGTCACCCCAAATGAAGAGAGAAATAAGAAATTTTGGGAAATATTGCACTTTTGTGGGAAATTTTGCTTATTTTGGGGGGAAATAAATATTTTTCCTAGCTGTTTGTTTTTTGTGAGAGGAAAGAACCAAGAGGAAATGCCATATAAAATGTTTTCAGTCTTATAATTATTTTGTGTTTGTATCCAATCATGTGGTTATTAATAATGAGTTATCAGAAATGTTATACTTTTTAATCCATTGAAATATATGGTTCTCACTATTGAAAAAGAAATTATGTACTGTAGTTATGTCAAACATAATAAGTAAGCAATTATGAAATCAATCATTTCATTATTTTCTATTTCATTGAGACAGGCAAACTGTCTATATATAGCTTGCAGTCACTTCAGTCATGGATGGTTGCAAATTAAGCTATGAAATATTCATAGTTAGTTTGATAATATATTAAATCTGGCTGATAGGAAAGCAAAATGTAAGAGAAAAGCAGTGTAAATGAAGCTATATATTATTAATGTAAAATATTATTAATATAAGGTTCAGACTTTTGCGAGATTTATGACAGTAAAAATACATTAGTGTTTTCTGGATAATACATATAAATGCGATAAACTAAAAATCTTGACCAGATAATGCAAAATACATCTGACTTCCAATTCATTTACGAAGTTGGACATACATGTACTTCCGGTTTGAAATCCGGGTTGAAATTCAAAATGGCCGTACCCATGTCACTGTTTGTTGTCTTGATTTATTGGTGAATATGGGACAAAATTGCATCTGTAACATTGTGATGCTATATGATTACCTTAGTTCTTGAAATAAGGATTTGAATATAAGATTGAATTTGAACCCAGAAGTGAGATATATTTTTTGAAAAAAATGTAATATCTGAGGCAAATAAGGTGATCGCAAAAATGTGTAAGCCGTAACTGAACCAATGTGTCTTGTAAAAGCTTATATGTGACACGCCCGGGGTGACACGATCAAAGGAATGAGTCGGATGTCGCTAATATCGATTTTGAGATATTGGCAAAGAAAGTGTTCAATTTCTTTTGTTTTATATTGTTTGCAGCGATTGATAAATTGATGTAACTTTGCAAAGAAAAGATGTATCAACATGGTGTTTTCAGTTTCAGAAAGCTCTAAATGTCCTCTTTAAAAACATATGTAAAACTCATTTTCGGCTAGGGTCGACATGTGACTCATTTCCCTTGATCGTGTCACATATATCAAATCTATTACAAATCTGGATCTAACAGTATTTCCTTAATTATTTATTTATTTACTTTACTGCAATACTGTGAAAGTGGAAATTTTCGCGGTGCATTAATTTTCACGCTCAACGCAGGTGCCGTGAAAATAAAAACACACAAATATGTTCTTTTATGTATAGGTCTATGTAGGAAGACTCAAAATTGCAAATTTTAAAACAAGTGAAATCGTTAAAAATTGGCGAAAACCTGAAAAATTACACACTCGAAAATAACCACTTTTACAGTAGTCTTATCTCTATAATTTTGTGTTCATTCCTTCCTAATATTTTCTTCTTCTCTATTTCCCTATCCCCATTTCCTTCCCTCTCTCATATTTGTTAGGTCTTATCCCCTCGTGTCATTTTCCCTAATTCCCATTCTGAATCAAAAAAGAGTTCCCTCCCTCTCCATTTCTAGCTTTTCTTTCTTCTACTTTTCCCTTAGAGACTTTGCATTGTTTAAAATAAATTGAATAACACTAAACACTGGAAACAATAGTACATGCAGAGCGGCCTTCTATTTAAGATTGGGAGGCAGCTTGGAACGGCAAACCCTTCCAGCAGATATTTTGTTGCTTTACTCAAATTGTGTCCTGAAGAAAGCTTATCTCAATGCTTTGTGTACTAGTCTGCCATTTGAGAGGTTGGATAACCATTGAAGCATTTGTCATATACCGGGCGAGGTTCACTCTTGCTAAAGGGACAAGGGGAAAAAGCAAGGAATAACATTGTAGTATAAAAGAAACTGTAGCAGTTTATTTACCATTTATGTAAGCTATGCAAGTGTAAGCTAGTCTTGTTCACTAAAGAGGTAACTAGAGAGAAAGAATTTTGGATTTTATGCAATATCAATAGGATCTACTTTCTTCATAATTTTATGCATAATTGAGATGATCAAAACTACATTTGTCTCCAGAGCTTCCTTATTTTTGTAACTCATTGTTATCCTCTTTTATTCTTATTTTTTCATAAACCATCAATTTTAACTATAAAGAGGTTACTAGAGTTATATGTCAGAGAAAGAAATTTTGATTTTGTTCAAGTTTTGATAGGGTTTTGCAGTCTATAGGTTTTGCCATTTATGTACAATTGAAATGATGTAAAATATGCAAGTTTGTCTTGCGTGAGGATGTTTTTTCAAATGTGTTTTACATGTAGGTCTATATCATTTACTGACGTATATTGAAAGGGTGTTGTTATTGTCTTGTTCAATTTTCACACTTTTTGAGCAAGCGAAAATTGAAAATTGCAACAAAATTTTTTTAAATGTTGGCATTATTATGCACCCTTTACTGGAAAATGTTTTATGTGAGGAAATTGTAGCTGGTTACACATGAAGAACTGCCAGTTTTTAATATTCCACTAGAGAGGGAAAACCTAGTCATGCTAAGAATACAATTTCTTTTTTTAATATATAAAATTATAAAAGCAAAAGTATACAAAGATATAAGAAAAATGAATGCTTGTTGACTTCAATGAAGTACTCTTATAGAAACCAATTACAAGCAATTTGGCAGGAGTTAACACATTGCTTAACCTTTTGATAGTAGTAGTAACCTTTTTATGTTAAATGACCATGAATTTGTTGCCAACACTCAGCTCCCATTCCCTATTCATCGTTATAGCTCCTTTTCTTATGAATATTTGGCAGGGCGGGTGTGGAAGCCAAAAAGAGAAAGATTAGACTTTAGAATAATCTGCCTTTGGTGATGCCCTTAAGGGTGGCGGTTTGGAGTGGTGTGAAGTTTCATGAGGGCAACTCTTTTGAATGACCTCTTATTTTGGGTTATTGAACAACACATGTTAATAACAGAGGTACTTTTTGGGTACTATTCGGTTTTTTATGCTTCAGTTTCAAAATCTGTTTGCTTGTTGGTTTCACTGCAATTCTATCTTCTTGCAGCCAATCTGCCACCACTTTTTTTTTCAGAGTAGATGCTCACTTTCCTGTTTTCTTTGAATACACATTTTGGATTAGCTTCAAATAGTACAAATGAAAATTAGTGTGAACATTCCTATTTATTTGAGAACAGATTGAAGTGTATATAGTTGATACTTTATTAGTTACTCCAATGCTGTCACTGTGGGTAAAAAAAATAACAAATTTTAAAACATGTAGAAATTTTATTTTGGGATAAGGTACTGTCATAAGTTGCATGGGTTTATTATTATGGAAGCATCTTTAGTTTGTACCATGCAAAATTATTACCAATGTGATGATTTTGTATAATTCCAGTCATAACTTTTTTGACCAGTGTTACTTTTTGTAAGCATTTATGAAAACATGACTTGATAGTTACTATAGCCCTGACCCTAACACTAATCCTAACCCTTGACACTAACGAAAACCTGTATCCTAATCCTTTTCCTAACAAACAATAACCCTACCTGAAGCACCTGATATTCCTAATCCTAAGGTAAGGGATGTAAAAGGTAGAACTGAAAAGGCCAACTACTGTAATCATGCATGATAATACAGGTAACTTTATGTTTCTTCAAATTGGTGCCATTTCATAGCGACAGGATAAATGTATCGAGTTTTGATGACTTGATACATAATGAATGATGGATCTTACAAATATGCAGAAATATTTGGTAGGTCATGATTAGGGTTATTCAAATAGGGTACAATGTTGTTGGAATTGATGGGGTTTTTGTATTGCCATCAACACATAGCATCTTGTGGGGACAATAGGCCTGAAGCATATTAACACTCAACGAAAAGCGAATGTGATGAAGTTGATACTAGACTTGCACAAAGGTAGTGGGAATTGTGTGGGAAGATTTGAACAACAAGCAGTGTTTTTTGAATTGGAAAAGAAGGGCGAGCTAATAAGCCTTTTCCTACATGTAGATCATTAATCTTGCTTTTAATTCCTCCCTCACACTCCCATCCAATGTAAGGCTATAATATTAAAGAATAAAAGAATGCCAGAAAATAAAATCTTGTTCTGAACAACCATTGAAACCCTCCCCCTTAATAAATATGTTAGATCATTTATAGACCATTGGAATTTGCTGGGTATGGGAAGATCAAGGAGTAGCGTATATGTCACCATCCTCCACAACTGAGCCGGATGTCGCCAGTGCCACTATTGAGATATGCTCCATTGAACTTAACAATAAACAATAGGAAACAAAGGATTTATTAACTGTTTTATTGATTTTTCACTACTTAAATGTCAAGTACTATAGACATGATATACATCATTTTAAAGCTAATTTCAAGCAGAATATTTTAGTTGAATATCTCAAAAATGATGATTGGCGACTTCAGGGCTCAGTTGTGCTGGATGGTCACATATGTTCTGATCTTTCTGAAATTACTCTCAAAGTTACGGTTCTAATTACCACCTCTTGTTTCCTTATGAAAGTATTAATGCCTGTATTTTGTAGTTTGTAGCACTCAAAGCTGAGGTAAACACTGGAATGTTGCTTATTTTGCAGTGAGGTGTTGCACGTATTTATACTGAATAAATAGATATAATATATGTCAAAGTCTCAGGTCAAAGAATACCCCTTTAATAATTCACCATCAATCACCTATAACTGATTGATAACAAATTATGAGCACGGTGACATTTCAGTTTTGTGAAATATCTGAAATAGGAAAGGAGGAGGGAGGGCAATAGGAAAACAAAATATATTATTTATCATTGAAGCATCTGTGGTAAATCAATTCTGTAAGTTGCATTGTCAGGTTTTAAAAATGTGGGTAAAAGAAACGAAAGGAGTCTGAAAGGGAGGGTGAAAAGAAAATGAGTATTAAGTCACCAAATGATGCTACGAATCCAGAATCGGCAGAGATTATGTCATCAGCTTGCTATTCAGCATACAAACACCTGTCGCATCTCATTAGCATGACAAGAGGGTGATGTCACTTTAAATTTGCATAAGAATGAATGCGATATTTGGGGAGGATGTTCTTTTGCCGTGAGGAATGTTGTGTTGCGTGAGGATTGTGTTTGGATTGAAATAGAGTAGATTACCATTCATTGAAGATTTCAGTACTTTGAACCATGGTTGGGATGACAGACGGCAGTGGATTTTGTGATGTCATTTTGAAGACTGGGCATGATTGGACTTCTTGTATTGGAATGTTTTCATACGTGGGATTGTATTCCAAGTCAAATTGAATTAGGATAGCTGTAGTATAGTCATACTATTGAAATGCACAGTATATAGTAGGAAAATGTAGTTTAAAATCTTAAAAAGTTATAAAATCTTAAACTTTTTTGGAGTCTTCTACTCTCCTTCAGGCTCTTGTTGACTTAGCATTGCTCCTGGATGTTGCTGGTGAGCGTAAGACCTCCGGCATATAAAGATTTTCAGAATTTTTTGCACAGGACTTGCTAACTGGCAAGGTTGCAAGATACTAAATACTAACTAGTAAGTGCACTTTGATAAGGTTGCAGTACATTGCACTTTTGAAATATTACTATTTATTCAATGATGTTTTGTAACAAAAAATGGCAAGATGTCATCATGATTTATAATCAACAAGTATTGTTTCTATTGTGAGTACTAAGTGAAACACAACATGTGAAATTGACCATGAAAATGTGTAAAGTAACTATGTGATATTCATTTTGTTAAAAAATAGAAATAACAATCAATACCTTTTCAAGGGCTGTTGTACTTTTTGTAAAAATATGAGCTTTTTATTGTGTTACTCTGGCTACATTCCACTTGTTTGGTGCCAATTCTGATTAAAATTAAGGACAAAAAGTTGACAATAATTATATTAGGCAAAAAAAAAAAAAGGAAAAGAAGGTATGTCTCTCAAACCTGCGATCAAAAGTATGTGAGAGCCATCCTAGTGCATAGTCCTATGTGCTGGGCCTTTTTCACAAACTGTTTATTTTATTTTTAAAAAAGTGGCTGCATAGTGGCAAAAAATAAGACAGAGTAGGCTAAAATATACATATACACCCCCCCCCACACACACACACCACACACACACAATTCTGTGCAATTAGGACAACAACTTTTTAGGAACATGTTAATGATTTTACATATTCATATTTAAAGAAGTGAGCTTGTAATTATCAAATTACTGTGTACCCTGCCAGATGTGGATGTTTGTAACATTTTTTTTACAGGTTTCTGTGAACTAATATTTTGCTTTAATATCTTTATCTTGATATTTTATCTGTATGCCTTGGTATGGAAATTGTTATGAGGTTTTATTGTTATAATTTTCGCTGTTTTCTATGAATTTTAAAAAAGCTTGTAAAAATATTTTTGACCCATGGCTTTGATGTGTAGCTGGTTGAAACTGTTAGTTAAAGAAAATTCAAACTGTTCCGAACAGTTATCATCGCTACAACATTAATACTGCTAATACCTCACTGTACAGTATATTGGTGTCCGTGTTTGGTTGAAGATAAATATATATTTCATGTTATATGATTTGCTCTTAAACTAATATATAGTTTCTTGTCTCTTTTTATTTCATATTTGGTGTCTGCTTGGTGGTGTAATACAAATACAGGTAAGTGCAGAAAAACATATCACTGCAAAATTGAATTTTTAAAATTGTATGAGATTAATAACTGCAATAACATACTCTAGTCAAAACATATGTTATAGAACAGTGTGATGTTGATACATTACATTTGCACAAGAGTGCTTAGAACAAGGATGCAACTGAGAGGGCAATCCATGTGCAAAAATAGTTCTTTATTCAATTTGGTATAATTTGTAAGAAACTTCTGAGTGGCATTGTACTCACTGTAAACACACATCATAGACTCTGAAGATTCAGAGTCTATGCATACATACAGCACCAGTGTTATTTCATTAACTTAATCTTTTAAGTGTCAAGTTTACGAAATGTAAATGACAGTTTGTTTGGCGTATAATCTCAAGTAGTCTCTAGCATTAAGCCGATTTTCTCTTAATTCTAAGCTAACAGACGCATGACAAGTTTGAGGAGGGGGTGTCATGGTAATTGAATCGCGCCTAGGCAGTGGCGCGATTCCCTGCAAGCTTGGTTGACAGCCATGTTTTACCCTTTCATATATTTATGTATGCTAACAATAGCCTCTCATACATATTTCATAGCTATGTTTGACTTATATGTCATTTTAAATTGTCTTAAGATTAATGCGCAAGATTGAGGAAATGTGATGATATAAGCTTACCAATTACTCCAAGATTTTGTATAATTTCTCAATGTTTAATAATTGGACTAGAGATGACATTTTGCTAAGCAAAGTGTTAAATTTTCTGGCAAGCAATTGTTTGCCAATGCATTTAAAATTCAATCCTTCTGATGAGGATTATACCAAGTGTTTGCAGTGGCAGCTCAATTTTCACGAAGTTTCATGTCAGTAATATCTGGTCCGTCGTTTGCAGGCACACGCCTCGACGTAATTCAAGCGGGGATATCCTAGAACCACTACAGTAGTCATTACATAGACTGGAGGAGTGTAGTCCTACTAGTGTGGACCTTATTACAATTTGCTGAACTTGCAAATGTTTGTGTATGAGATGGCATGATCATTAAGAGATCTACTTAAGTGTGACACTTTAATTAAGTACAGCTGAGTCTATGTTTGAGCAAAACAAACTGCAATTTAGTGGTTTACATTTACATACCTTAATTGAGATTAACATGAAAGTTCAAGGATTTTAATTATCCTGGAATCAAGTAAGCTTATGCCATTCAAAGTTTTACATTGCAAGCCCATACAAACAAGGCTGATACAAGATAAGGAGGCAGGTGATGTGTTCAAATTAATACTAATTACAAAATTTGTTGGTGTAAGTTTGGTAATGGTCATTGGCTATGCATGTAAAGCGAAACTAGAAAATACATGTCTCTTAGTGCATATGTCAGAAATATGACCAGTACCTATGATGTTCTACCCACAAATTATAATTAGAATTCAAAAAGAGAAATAATTTGCCATTTGGTACCAGCAGAGTGCCAGTAATTCGGGGATCAAGTTGAGCTTGTGGTAGTTACCTTCTTAATTTAAAATACTGGAACAATATGAGCCGACAAAATATATTTTTGGCCTACAAAATTCAGATCCATATATCAGTGATTCAGTTACAGCAAGCATCATTTTGTTACACCACAGTAGCTCCAGCATGAACAGAACATTTCCAATTGTACAGTTATCATTGCGATTGTTCTAGTTTGATAAAGTTGAAACAGACTTTGTGCAATTCAGTTTAAGCCCAGTTTAAGTAGGACTACCTAGAACTTTTCCCTAGTTCATTGTGTCGCTGCCTTGTCAGTAGCTTGTCACAAATTTGCAGACAAAAAAGTGTGCTTAAATATTGGTCATTATTTGACCAAATGTTGACCGAACACACTGTAATTGGAAGCTTTTCGTGGTGCTGAATCTAGTATGATTAGTGTTTGAGTAATTGGGTTGCGTGTCAAAGGAACGCTTACATTAACCCTTTTCTGCACAATGGCTGTAAAAAAGTTCCAAAAAGGATGAAATGTTATATAAAAACAATAAAACAAATTTGAATGTCAAAATATTAGGATAGTATTGGAAATCTGCTTGAAAGATGATTACAAACATTCCTAGTATTGTTCAATTTCTCTTATATTACGCTTTTACGAGTTCGAAATTGAGAATATCATATGAAGGTTTTTTATGATAATTTGGCGCTAAATCTTTGAATAGTGTAAGCACACACTCGAGTCACACTCCTGCTATTTGCAATGTTTCTTTTGTGTGTGTTGTGTGTATTTTACAAAATGGTTTCAATAGGAGGAGGGGTTACCAAAAGGATAGGTTAACAAGTTATTGTATTACCAATCCAATGTCAAGAAGTTTGTGTGGTGGCAGCCAAGGATAAATTGAAGATACTATCAAAGATTTGTTCTTGGGTTTTGTTTTTTTGGTCTAGTTTATTTATAATTATTATGAGAAAGTGATACGGTATATATATTTGACCTTTTGCTGGTCAATATTAACATATTAACATATTTGAGATGTGTGGTAAAAGATGCATTGTTCCTTTTCTGTTTTGGATGGGATCGTGGCTTTGTTGCAACTTCTTGATGTTTTATGGCAATTAACTCATTTTTTCACTCCTGTATGTCTTTATTATAATCATGTTTAAAAAAAAAAAGAGGATGAGGATATGGGTACTTCAGCTGATATAAACCAACAATTTACTGGGGTGTGTTTGGTATGTTATGAAAATCTTAAAACAAACAAACAGCAAAATGTTAAAATAATCATTTTGAAAATTTCAATATTAAAAATTTATTTGAAATTAAATTTGAAAACATGCTGCTTTATCTGTGTAATGTGCATTCAAATGAATGTAAATAAAGTCAAATTAATCCAGTATCCCTTTATATGATGAACAGCATGTTTTTTAATGTTTACACAATTCGTGACATTTTGGCACAAACACATGTAATCCTAGGCTATAGACGAATGCGTGACCATCTTTATAACCTTAGGAGGAAAAATACAAGTTGATGCAAATCGGGTGAGATCATGTTAATCATGGCAATTGATTATTTAAATATACATCAGAACATAACTGCATTCATGTAGGATGCTAAATAATGTACAGTAGAAAAGTGCTCTGGCTAAGTAGATGTGAAAGGGATATTTCTCTACTGTATCACTTCATTCATATTTTTTCAGAGAGATATGTGAAGAAATTGTTTAATAAAATTTTCAGGATGCCAAAAATTCTGAAAAAAGTCCTTTTTTGGAATTTCCAAAATTAGGGTCAGATTTCTTTTGTACTTGTGTTCAAACTATTTCCAGATTGTCAAGATAAAGGCAGTCAGGAAATGACAAGAAAACAATTGTTTTGACCTTTTGTTATAGAGTATTTTGTACCCATTCTATGAGTACATACAAGTATATTGGGTTTAGTGACACATTCGATTTTTTTTGGGGGGGGGGGTGAACGTTTAGGTAAGGCTGATTCTTTTTACCTCGCAAGGTGTCAAAATGTTTGTTCCAATTTTATGTATACCTTTATACTGAGTTGGATGGGGGAAGTCTTGTTGTTCATCAGTTGGGCATTTTTGTTTTTGTCTCTAATTGGGCAGGATTTATCTTGCAAAATACTTGCCCCTTTTCCTGGAAATTTAGCGATTCTTCTAAAGAGATGTGTCTTTACAGCCTGTCATATTGCTATCCTTGTGTTTAAAGAAGAAGACAATGTTGAGCAATACATAGTAAACTTTTGAATTTATACATTGTTAGAGGTAATCTGTTGAACAATTCACCAAAAAAAAAAAGTTAAGCCCCTAAATAATTTTCTCTGCAAGAACATATATATATATAAACACACATCAAGTGACTTAAAATATAAAATGTAAGTGCAGGAGGGTACTTAAGTTGCAAATTACTCTTAACACAGATACTGAAACTTGCAAAAAATGTCTCAAAATACTCCTTGAAACAATTCTTTCCTGTGAAGATATGCAAGCCTGAAGCTGGACTGGTGATTTTCTTGGTGTAAACATTCTAATAGATAAGGAACTACTTGTGAATATTCACACTATGGTTGTCTTTCTCATTGAATTCATATGCTATCTTAAGTGTTACCTGTTCCTGAGGCTAATCATAGGCTTGGTTTTAAACAATCACCTGCTTGCTTTGTATGGAAGGAAGATGTCAAACTGAAGGGGCATAGAGAGAGATACCAACATTTATTTCTCTATTGTCAGATTGACTGCAGGGAGTTATCTAGAGGGTGCATTTTGGGTTAAGGTTAAAATTTTGGTTACAATTATTCTAGAAAGATCTTGATTGCTGCGAACACCAAATATGATTACAAGTTTGCCGGTGGTGGTGGGGGCTAGTTTTGACTTAACCTAATTTTGCTGTTGCTTACCTCACCCATCTAACCGTGGCCCTGTATGGGGACTGTGAATAACCCCAAAATGCAGCCCCAAATTTAGGGGCAAAACTGGCCTGATTACCTCAATAGGGGAGTTTGAGTCTGGAGGTCATGGGTTCAACTCACTCACTGCATTTCGGTGCTCCTTGAGCTAAAACCGCTTTCTAACAAGTTGCATAATAAAGAAACTCTGATAACTTCATCATGTTTTTCCAATGTGTGTCAAATTTGGCACCCAATGAGTTAAATTTCACATTGAATAAGAACTTTGAACAAAACCTGATAATATGCATCGACCCCTGGTGTCAAATTTGGCAGGTAAAGGGTTATTGAGTTGATTTCATTCATGTAGCTTCTCACACCTGTCCTCCTCATGGATGACATTTTGGCATAATAGAGGTAATTAATGCATGCTAGAGCATCATTCAATGACCTACCTGCCTGCCTGGTTTTCACTCTTTATTTTCTGAAGCTCTTGATAATATAGATGGGTTCTGATAATGTCAAAATACGCTATTGATGTTTTTTCAAGTGAACATTACTTTGCACTTTTTTAAGGTGATGCTGGAAGATTATTGCTTGGAAGACAGTATGAAATGCAGCCTGCAAGCGTATGTACCAGTTATTTCCACCCATGTAATATCCTTAACAAAGACAGACATGTCATGCATCTCTAAGCTCAGATATAAGACCTCATTGAAATTTGTCAATAGATAGAGATTTTGTCTAATTTTGTTTAGGATATACAGGGGTCATTTTCAATTCAATTCAATTTTATTAAAATAACATCGGTCATAAACCCCATGTCATCTTATTTCTTTTGCGGTCTAGCTGTACTTTAACTCAGATATGCTTTTGGGCTTAATAGGGAACAAAAAATAGTGCTAAAATTTAAATTGCTCAAGCCGGTGGAATATTTTCCAGAAACAAGAAATATTTTCCAGAAACGTATACAGTTTTGTTAAAACTGTTCACAAATTTGCTACTAAGTTATAGGTTAAAATAACAGAGGCTCTTTGTGGTTATAGTCAATCACAGAAAAGGCATGGACAGTAATCTTTTTAATTCACAGGGCTTGTAAAATCATGACATAAAATATAATATCCAAAGCTAGATCTTTAGTGTTTGAAACGATATCTTCTGATGTAAATTAGGTGTTTCAAAAACCAAATGTTTGGTGGATGAGAAGGTCATGGGAAATTAGAACTTGATTTTTGAAAATGATATGTGATTTCTTGATATAGTGTTGGAACCTTTAAAAAAAGGAATATCCTAATGTGTTCAGTATCACCTTAACAGAATAGTTGTACACAGCATCGGAATGATTGCGGTGTGATACGTTGGCAACTCATGGTGTCATATGCCAAGAGGAAGATCAGTCGCCTGAAAACACCGCTTTATTGGAATTTTATACACCTCCTGAATTTCTAAGTGAAAAGAGATGCTGAATGGGAAGATATGCCTTCAAGTTTGTCACTAACTGCCTAATGTTTTGATGAAGGGATAGGTTTTAATTTGATCTTTATAGTGATATCATTGGAAAGCCAATACTTGACTTTGCTCATGGTTCGTTTGGAATGGGCAAATGAACCGTGTAAAGTACAGTACCAGAGAACTTAACATGCCATCTGCTCTATGATACAACTTTACCTTTTATTTTATATGTGCATCTATACCTGCCTAGTCCAATAGTGTAAAACGAAGTTAATTAAATACGCAAGTAGGTTAATAAGTATGATACTTGATAATTTATAGATCAAGGTGTGAAAAGAGTTTTAACTAAATGACTTCAAAGTTGAAAAGTTAAAAGTTTTAACTCAAAGTTTAATGGAAGTGGAAATAAATGTTACAGCTTCAAACCCAACCACCAGCACCCTAGCAGAAACTGTGATTTAATCACATTCTATCCTGAATAATAGAAGCCAGCCAAACCAGTTCTAATTGCTGCTTTTGCCAGAATGCTGGTGGTTGACCCACGGCTGGATTTGAAGCCATCCCTTATAATTTAAAAGGGCATTTTCGTGATCCACAGCATCATCCCCCCCACTTTTCTCAAAAAAAGTTGAGATATTTGTACCACTGGAAACCTCTAGCTACATAATGTTTATGTACAAAAAATTTCTTGAAGATTAATTTGTTTAGCAAATATATTGTCAAATTTGAATTAAGTTCTGCTACACCAGAAGCAGTGTTATACACATAATCATGCATAATTCAAAAACGCAAAATCAGAATCAACTGAAATTTTGAGAATAAGCTTTTTTCATTGATATCTACTGAAAAATATCACATAAAGAGGATGCTAGAATCATGAAAAACTCCTTTTTACAATAAATAACTGAAATGACATGAATACAAATCATTGACGGTATTGCATAATCACCTTAAGCAGTTAGAGGGTTTGCACTAAAGGTGCAACACCTCTCTGCCATTGCCACACTCCAATTCTTTTAATCAAGATTCGTTCATAACTTAATTCAGTTCTCTTTGTTAGCTAAGAACACACTGAGTGACAGAGTCCAGGAAATTACACACGATTGCATGAGATACATTATGCTGTGCTTATGAACGCATACTCCCTCACACAAGACCACATATCAAGGGGTTATTGCAAGAAGGCAGTATCTGCAATGGCTGCTGTATAAATATTTGACTATTTCTGCATTCTATATGGTACACATCTAAAAATATGACACCTGGGAGCTTTTGCAGATGAGACCTTTGTAGTAACCCCTCGATATCTAGAACTGATAGAGCCTTGTAGCATTTGCCTGTCCATTTCACTTATTGTAGCAAGGGAGGGATATTTGAGATAAGAATAATATTGTACATTGGTAGTGCACTGAATTAGAATTGTGTTTGTGTAGCAATCCAAGGAATATTGAGGAA
This sequence comes from Amphiura filiformis, assembly GCF_039555335.1. Taxonomy (NCBI): domain Eukaryota; kingdom Metazoa; phylum Echinodermata; class Ophiuroidea; order Amphilepidida; family Amphiuridae; genus Amphiura; species Amphiura filiformis. Next base: position 46,952,931 of record NC_092644.1, on the reverse strand, counting down.
GTACTTTACATCATGCTTGGAGAATGATGCAAATAAATTAAAATAACTTGGAATTGGAGCTCAAGATTGGAAATCACTATACATTGTTTCACCTCAAATTTGGTGATGTCGGTGCTTTTATGTGTGTGTGTGTACATACGCTCTGTGTGATTAGGTTGTAGCACCATGATTTGATATTGAGACCAGCGAAATATGCACTTATTTTACTACCATGTTGAAGGTGAAACAAAGTGTACAATTATGTGATTATGAATTAGTGGTAGCACTTTTAATTTCTTCATTCAACGTTCTTGCTCAAGTAAAAGGTATTGGTATACTGATGATTTTATCAATACAAATAAATAAATAAATAAATAGGTATAAAATTCAGTTCCTCTTGAGATATAGTTATTTGCATAGTCTCATAGACTGTAAATTCCAAAGAATTTGGACATCTGAAAATAAATATTAGAGACACATAATCTGTTTATTTGTTTTGCTTGATTGCATCATATCTGCTCAATCATTGTAGAAAGAAATCATGTTTTCTTTAATGCTCATAGCTCATAAATTCAACCATGGTATAATAATGCATTTCAAGATACAACTTGTGTAAAACACTGATCTTCATCTGAAAAGGAGTTCATCCACAAGATGTTTTATTCACGGATGATCGCTATCATTGATCGCCATCAAAACAATGTAAGCGTTAGTTGATTAGCATGTTGATTGCCCTATGTCACTTGATCATGCCATGATTCAGATGTTGATACCATCATCTGTGTATAGTTTCCTCATTTCCTCATATTATCATCACCACTGTGCTTCATCTAAAATGCACATAGAACAACATGCTCGGCTGTTATATGCAGACTATATCGGTTTTAAACATGGATTTGCCATGCATGGCCATGTTCATCAACATGGTTGGATGATGAAAATCACACTTTAGGTGTATTATGATGCATGGGGTGGTGTAGGTAAGGGGGACAATGCCATCATTAGGGGCATCATTTAAGGGTTGCTGAAAGGTGTGGTAGTAAGGATCCCTAAAAGTGCTATTTCATTTGAAATCATACACCCCCTATGGAAGACATTACCTTAGTCTCTCACAGAGGGAGCGGGAATTTCTGATGGGGTGACATGAATGGGCGATTTCATTTGAAATTTAGATTTAGGGCAAGTCTTCCATATGGGGTATTTAGATTTCAGCTGAAATATGTAGCTCAATGGAACCCAGCATAACTCCAGTTATAGGGTTAAGGTTAGGCCAAAAAAAAAAAAATTGTTTGTTTGTCCATAAAGGCTTATGAAATAGTTGGGTCGGTAGGTCGGATTTTTTTTTTTTTTTTTTTTTTTTTTACAGATATTGCACTTGAAACTGACAACTGACAAGACTGGTAAATAAGTCCAAACACACAGCACTTCACTGGTTTAACTCTTGAGATGGTTCTGCATAGGCCTGACATTTTCGGTAATTTTGTACCCGGTACCGGCGCATTTTTCGGGCGGGTAACCGGTACCAAATTGCAAAAAAAAAAAAAAAAGTTTTTTATTTTTTTCGGTTTTGTAGTGTCCCTGGACCTAGACCTAAATGCTAGGATCATTCATGGTTGACCTAAAAAAATTTAAAAAAATTCAAGATGTTTTGTATTTTTAATAAGAAAATTGATACTTTGTATTCATGTCATACTCTATTAATGATTTCAAAATGCATTCAAATTCAATGCATTTTGAAATCATTAATAGACTATGACATGAATACAAATTATCAATTTTCATATTAAAAATACAAAACATCTTGAATTTTTTTTTTTTTTTTTTTTTTAGGTCAACCATGAATGATCCTAGCATTTAGGTCTAGGTCCAGGGACACTACAAAACCAAAAAAATAGAAAACTTAAAATTTTTTTTTGAACAAATTCAAAAAAAAAAAAAAAAAAAACGGTCGGGACCAGGGTACACGGTCGGTCGGACGTGGACAAACAAACAATTTTTTTTTTTGGCCTTATGTTTAGCACTAACAGTAGAATTCAAATTTAGGGTTAAATAGCTTTGTTTTATTTATATAGATTAATATTAGGGTATGTTTAAGAGTCCTGGGTACTAAGGGTGAAGACGGAAGAGTAACAAGAATGTTATTCAGAAAGCACCTGTAGTTTTACACCTTCAATTAAAGCTTCCTCATATTCTGGTGGAGATCAGTGGAAAAAGTGTCACATATTTGTCTTCCTTTGATATTTTACATATATTCAAACACAAAAAAGGTTTTTTTAAATGCGGCATTGTAAGTGTTTGAATTATTTCACTCTTATTGCCACAATTGTTATATTAACCATGATAATTTGTTCTTAGAAATATGTATGTCTGAAGTCATTTATACTGTTACACATATGTAGCACATTAATGTATATACGCAGACAAAAGCACAGTATATCCAATTCATTCATGTCACACTGACTAATGCTCCCTACACATGATATATGATCCTATCAAATCAAGATGGCCAATTTGATCTCGAACAAACTGTAACCCAAACATGAGCTGCACCAGTATGAGACAAAGATGGCCAATTTGATCTCAAACAAACTGTAACCAAAATAAAATCTGGATCATAAGAATACCACCCCTTCTTCCAGGCTGTCCAGTATCAATTTGAACATTGGTGTTGAATATATGTGATATAATGAGTTTGACAGTTATCATGGTACAAAAGGAACAAGGGAAATATTTCTCGAATCAAGCGATTGAATGACTGATTGTGTGACTGACTGAGTGAGTGAATGAATGAGAGAGAGCCAGGCAAAAGCTAAGGGGCAGGTGGGTGAGACTGAGTCATTCAGTTAATTACCTGAAGGCAATCAACTAGCCAATTGGCTAACCAACGAACCAAGTTGACATTTTTTTCTAGCCAGAAATCTTACGTCTTACATTTAGTTTTTAACCAATAAACCTATTTGCTCGTAAATGTTAGCATTATTAGAAAATCAGCTGACATAGTAAAGGGGACTCGCATTAAGCAAGCCCTATGCATACTTTACATGCCCCTTAAAATGGATCCTTATTGCCCTCTAATATCTTTAAAACGGTCAATTTGGGCTATGGTGCCATGCCACACTCGAGTGCACATGGAATTATCGATACTAATTCAGATGATATGAAACATCCATGTGATTACATGTCATCTTTTATTCTGGGAATGTTATGTAGGTATTTAAAGGGTTAACTAATCTGGCTGTGTCTGGCTAACGAGCGATGAGTATATCCTTCAGTTTGAAGATTATCTTCTAGTGTTTCTAAGGGATTAAACACATCTAGATTATTTACAATGTTAAGAACATTTGTCATTCTACTTACTGTGTCTCGGAACATGTCAGTAGAGTGTAATTTTTAAATTTGAAATGATTGGTGAAAAGGTTAATAAAAGGCAAATCATGTAATGGTATTGGAAATTTTGGTAAACGAATTCATTTAAGGGGGTACTACACCCCTGTGGTAAATTTGTGACTATTTTTGCATTTTTCTTAAAAAATAATAATACACTAGTAACAAAAGTTATGTATATTATTGGGACAAGGAATCCAATTACTACACTGAAATTTCAGTGACTCAAGACAAGCGGTTCAGTATATATGATAGGAAACGAGGTACATTCTAGCGGTACCTCTTTTCTTATCATAAATAATGAACCGCTTATCTTGGGTCACTGAAATTCCAGTGTAGTAATTGGATTCCTTGCCCCAATAATATACATAACTTTTGTTACCACTGTGTTAATAGTTTTTGATAAAAATGCAAAAATAGTCACAAATTTATCGAGGGGTGTAGTACCCCCTTAAATGAGTCAAAAGTTAATGAAGGGATGCAACAATGCTGGGTGAATGCTAAATCAGTGTTTTGATAAATAAAGAATTTTTGTTTAAAAGTGGATGTCATACTGAATATTGTATTGTAAAGATTTTTATACCACTGGAAACCTCTGGCTACATAATGTTTATGTACAAAAAAATTCTTGCAGATTAAAATATCAAGCTTGGACAAACCTTAATATCATCACAGTGCTTTGTCATTCACTGTGATCCTTGATTCTGTTGACATTGCATTATTCTAATTTGTTGAAGATGAGAAGGGGCAAACCCCTCAAACTAGAAAACCAGGTTATCTGATAGCAAGTATACGTTAGAGGATGACGAGAGTTCATCTCAACCCAGACTACAATCCTTGGAGAGATTTGTCACCAGGCAAGCTGATATTTATTTAAGAAACTACCTTGAGGTTAATTATGAGTGATAATCTTCCCAAGCTAATGCTGGATGCAAGAAGAATTCACAATTATGGAAATATTATGATTGACCACGGTTCATACTAGGTGCATGAAAATAATATCTGTTTCAATTATTAGAATATGAAAATGATAAAATTTATGACCTATTCTACATTACATGCAGACTCCAACATGCTATAAGCACTGCACTCTGCCAGTTTATTTTGTTGTCACTGAGATGCCTTGAATCATTGTATTTCAACAAGGCCCACAAAAGTTTGGTCATCTCTGTTACAGATCGCAAAGGGTGAGGCATTTACTAAGGTTGAGCATCTTGGTAACTTTGTTCAAGTTGGTTTCTAACTCACATCATGAATAGCACTTGTTCAGTGTGGTGGGGACCATGACAGACCCTCTCTGACATTACAAAATCCACCAGTCCTACTTGCGCGGCACATTCGAAGGCTGCTTCGCACGCACCACCCTCCTGGGCGCGAGGAACTCGGAACTAGTTCTAATCATTAACAATAGTCTTTTGACTCGTAGCTCTAACCATGCTCATAAACTCTTATGTGCTGTCAAGTAAAAGAGTTATAAAATATGTTTAATAATGTTTTTTTCACAAGGGAAATGTTAACAAGTTTTTACCAATCTTTTTTACCCGTCTTTTTATCTTTATAAAGTACAGGTTATCAATTTTATCAATAAAAAGCAGGACTTTGTCTTAATAAATCACCAATATATACCAGACATATTGACCAGTACTTGTGCTGTGAAAACCAGACAAAGATATTTTGTTAAAGACGGTACACACTTACAAAAATACAAATGTCATGCTCCTGTCATTTAATATTATGTTTTTGTCACTTCTAAGGCTCACACATTATGCCTTACAGACAAATAACAAGCTTATAATTTGTTACAGTGTCATTATATTGCAACGTTTAAGAAAAACCCCACAAGTATACAGACGTTGTGCCTCATGTCTATTCTAGTTCACCCCATGCCCCTTTCATCTGATTTCAATGAAAAGCATATTTCGTTACAATTAGTATTGTCATATATTCTGCATCTACATTGTGTACTTGACTCAATTCAGGCACTGATATGAATTTAACACCACGGTCATTGATATGGCTTTATTTTCGTAACTGTTACAAATAACACAGATGTCATGCCTGACAGATCAGATTCGTACGACCTCACTTAACACACACAAAAATCGCTGTATAAAATCAGTGTATTGTGTCGTCCCATTGAGGCCATTATGTGGTGAGCGCATTGAGGTGTTACAAAAGAATGAACATTAAGCGAGCTCATGAAAGTCGCTCATTTTAAAGAGGCAATTATTTTCTCCCCTTAGCTGTTGAGAAAAATCACAGGACGGCACTTCTCAGAATGCTATATTGGTCTTTTCTTCTGTCCCAGGCTAGGCTAGGGTAGTCGGATGGATTAATACTGGCATGGTGGATTGGGAGGATGAGTGTAATATATTTACAGAAGAATATTTTCAACTTTTGTAATAAAACATAGCATCATATTTTCTTGAGAAATATACAACTTGCTGTTCTTTCTTTTTCCTTTTACCCAAATTGGATTCATTATCATTGATGCCAAAATATATTCAGTGTAACTCACAAAAATGTCAAATTTGTGAAAATTTTCACCATTAGAGAAGTTCATATTATGTCTGGGAGTATGAGGAGGAGGGGTAAAATTGTATCTTGCAGTAGTCTAACTCACAACCACCAAGTTTCCACCATTTTTTCAGCAGCAAAACCAAAAATGTGAAATATGACGTAATACTGTGAAAACAAATTTGTGCATAAGTATGCAGGTAAAGCAGACTACATGTACGTTGGTGGTTTTAACTATTGTTTTGGTTCACCTTTTTTGTTGTTGATATAATGGTTATGTATTGATAGGTGAGGATATGGAATCAGCGAGTCCTTCTAGTCAAGACTACCACCAAGAGTTGGAAAGCACACAGTAGCAAGCAACTTAGAGTAGGAAAAGAAATGAAACAGCGATAGAACGCATGATTCACTGAAGCTGTCAAAGTTAGTTAGCTCTATCAGGCGTGAATGTAATGTACACGGAGGACATGGCTGAACGATGATTACTTTAATATAACTAGATAACGCCAAAGTTTTTTGTCCGCTAGTGTCGATAGCGTGTGTGTTACTTGTAAGTTGATGAAATTAAAAACAAATGCGGAAGTGTGATAATGTGTGGGTAGGTATGGCAGGTAGGTAGTTATCTGGTGGAAATTGGTGGTAGGAGTTTATGATGTGCTGATGGGATTTCATAATTTGGTGGTGGCATTAATGCTGATGCTTCTAATCATTTGATGAGTATGTTGTCTTTAGTAAATGGGAAAGTTAATCTATGTGGACTATGATGAGGTAGAGGATGCATTATGATAAGGCATGTAGTATTTTATCTTTATTATACCCAATTAAATCTTAGTGTATTAAAAGGTATGTGGACAGCAAATGTTGCCTGATAACATTTTATTACACATCACATAAGTGTGCTGTACTTCTGTGGGTTTATTATACTTCAAATTATTTCATGTTATCTCAAGAAAATAACTCTTCTCTCATAGATAGCATGCTATTGCCAGGAGACAGTAGCTGTCTACAGTAGATAGCATGTTATCTTCAGTAGATAGCATGCTATCTTCAGTAGATAGCATGCTATCTTCAGTAGATAGCATGCTATCTGAAGTAGATAGCATGTTATCTGAAGTAGATAGCATGTTATCTGAAGTAGATAGCATGCTATCTGAAGTAGATAGTATGTTATCTTCAGTAGATAGCATGCTATCTAAAGTAAATAACATGCTATCTTAAGTAGATAGCATGCCATCTTCAGTAGATAGATAGCATGCTATCTTCAGTAGATAGCATGTTATCTGCAATAGATAGTCGATAACATAATATCTTAAGTAGATAGCATATCTTAAGTAAATCGCATATCTTCAGTAGATAGCATATCTTTAGTAAATCGCATATCTTCAGGAGATAGCATATGCTACATTCAGTAGATAGCATGATATCTTTAAGTAAACAACATGCTGTCTTAAGTAGATAGTATGCTATCATCAGGAGATAGCATGCACCAGGGTTCTTGTGACATCATATCCAGGTCACGCAATGCATATATTGTATGCCATGTCTGTCATTGGTCAATCAGGTATGGTGTAATGAGGGAGATGATCAGTCACTTGGATGACTGATCGCATGGAACAATCAGTATATTAATCATTTGCATGTTCATTGGTTATGCATGATTTGATAGAAACATACAATATTATGGTGTACACCACACATTACTGATAAGGACACAGATATGAGCATTTATGTACACATACAGGGGGAGTATGTGCACACACCCACATACAAGTCTCATGCTGTCTTCTGTAGATAGCATACTTGTGCTATTTACTGATGTGCACATACCCTCTTACCCAGGGCTTTACATTGAAATTTCAGGGGGGAAAAGTGCTTCTTAAATTATCTTACTAGAAAATAGGACCATAGGTGTTGCCAAACTAGAATACCTACATGCATACTTGAGTTGATAAGTGACATCGTAATGAATACCTTGGGATGAATTCTCTGTGAAAATTAAGTTCAAAAGCAACAAAAGGAATTTGTATTAACATTGTCCACTCCCTTATGAAGAGTTATTTGTCCATGGTGTTGTTGACCAGTTTAAATGTCACAGTACAGTATCCAATATAGCGTAGTAATCAAGGGTATAAACTGCATGCTTCATCATTTACTCCCATCACTGCGCATATGCCTTTATTACACATGCTTACTCAAGCAAAGAAATAAACGCTATGCCATGCATGCTGCATCATGGGCTGGCACAGTATTGGACTTGGACGTGTGAGGTACACAGGAGATTCACTAATGTATTTGTAGTGTCCAAAGAAACAGCATGTTTTAACACTTTTGAATATTGTTTTTTAAATCAATTTGCATTGTTGCACAATGCCAATTGTTACTTGTTTTTTTTATTATTATATTACATTATTTGTATTGGGTGTGCAATGTGCATGTTAGGTCCCTCACCACAAAGTCTTTTAAAAGCTTGGTGGACTTGTAGCAATTCCAGACTTGAAACTTGTCCTCTTTTAGTGGATTTCAGCTTTTTATGTTGATCAAATTTACATGTTTTCTTTTATTTTCATCTCAATTTGAGCCATTTTACTCCAATTTTACGCTGTTTTTCAGCTTTTTTTGCGCATTTTCAGCGTTGTTCACTGAAGGTCAGTTTCAGTTCTCTGTGTATTAATTTTCCTAAAATTTAGCTTTGTTGGAAAATTTGTATCTTGTATTGAGTAGGGATGACCATCCTTTAATATTTTATCTTCCTTTTGTCTCTTTACATTTACTCATCTTTTAATTGATTTATATTAAAACCTCAACGTTATGACGATGGATGATGATGCAATGTCCAACCTGACAGCACTGAATATTTGATAGAAGACCTTCTTTTTTCATTAAAATCTGATAAATTATAGACTTGGCTTCTTTATGCTCTAGAGAATGGTAAGCAGAGATAAAATACCAAGAATAAATATGGAGATGGGATCAAGCTGCAAAATGGCCCCTTAGGATCATTTCGCTGAGTGTGAACTAGTGGACTTTAATGTCCAATCCGCCGTGGTCGTGAGCGGTATTAAAAGGGAGAAGAGGTGTTGAGCTTTAAGCCAGTCAAGACCACACACGCAGCAGCGCTCCACTCGTGAGTTGTTCATGCTTGTTTGGCTCCCTCGTTGAGATGCGAACAATTCAACCATCAAGACCTGGGGCTATAAAGGTATCAAGGTCTTTGAATTGTACTGAAATATATCGCCAGTTGTGACTAATAATTTGTGCAGTGTCCAGTTGTAAGGGCCAAAATTATGGCCCAAGGGCGTTTAAGGTATTGGGCTGACCGACTGACCAGTGAGAATTTTTGGCTATCCGATCCGTGCTTCTACCATTGTAATTATTGGTATAATTGAAGCACTGTCCAGTGATTTGTCATACTGAATGACCGTTCGGCCGTGTGGCTGTCCGGTAGATGACTGGATTGTCGGCTAGATTGATGATGTCTAGTCTTGTGTTTTACTGTGTGTTTGACCAGTGGATTGGTCAACCCCTTTTAGAAACGTGATACTTCAGGCACGCGGCAGGAGATTACTATCGACAATGACATCAGTGCAGTCTTTAATTTAGAGCCAGAATTGTGTTCTGTTTTTCTAGTTTTTGGTAATGAACAAAACGACGCTGGTAATATGTGGTTCAGATTTAAGTGCTGATAATAATGCATAGAATGGGGTGGAAAATATGAATATTTATGAACAAAAGTCAAACAGTTTGTAAAAGTTCCTGTTAGATCTAAGTCTACTGTGTAGAACTAAAAAGTTGAATTGAAGTCTGTAGCATTTTTTTTGTGGATTGATGGATTATTTGTTATATTTGGACTGATAAAGTATTAAAAATTGATAAATAAATATTCTTGTCCTATGTTAATGAACTTCCAAATTATTTTGTTATAGGTTTTGTTCTTCTGGAATATGATTTGGGAAGCACCACTTTTAGCTGCTAGCTGTGTGTACTATAGCAATATCTGAAATCAACTATTGTGTGTGCTGACCATAGCTTAAAAATGTTTTAAAATCTTTAACAAATGCAATACTAAAAAAATAATAAAAATCGTTTGTTGATTTATAATGAAATTCAAAAAATTATATTTAAAATTAATATATGTTACTCTAACATATGCCCACCAGTTTTAAAGAAAGGAGTGACCATTTGGCAAGGCATGTAATGTTGCAGGTTAGGGACCATTCACAAACACTTGTAAGGGGGGCCTGATGCAAAAACAATGTCATTGCAAAACTTTCAGGGCCCTCCCTTTACGGACCTCAAAAATTTCAGAGCCCCCCTTTTTGACATGAAAATTATGGGTCAACCCCATAGAAAAGCCTGTAAACTCAATTTTTCCAGTAAAATTTGTGGTCATTTTTTTTCAGGCCCCCCCCCCTTAGGAGGGTCAAAAATGTTCAGGGCCCCCCTTTTGCATCAGGCCCCCCCTTACAAGTGTTTGTGAATGGTCCCTTAGCCCCTTGTAACAACTCTGGTGTCACCAGGCAGACAACATTCCGTTGTGCAACTAAACAAGTCTGGTGTTGCAACCATGCTCTTTTCATCTCCACTTTGGAATTTTTCAATTTTCATCATCCTCCTAATCGGCCCGAGGGGTTTTCAATTGTTAGCCCTGGTTATACAGAGCGTAGTCTTTGGATATTGGAAAATATTAGCTCGGCTGCGATCATCAATAATGAAAGGTTTTTGGTATATACAGATGGTGTCAGTGGCAGTGGGAACCATCTTCAATTATCAGCAACGGATATGTGATTGTCTGTGTGAAGCAATGTGTTATGCTCTCTATTTTGAGGGCACTGCATTGGAAAGTGAAAGTGTTTGGTCAAGTGATGAGTTCATTTTATAACAGTAGTGAGCAGGTGGTGTTTGCCTTATTTAGGGGAGCTGATGTCACTGGTCATCATAGATGTGAAAAGGGTGATTTTTTTTCTTTCTCCTCCCTCCCCTCAATTGTATTCAGAGTATTCCAGTGATATTTCTAGTTGTCTAGACTGGCTTACACCTTTAAAATAGTTAAGGTGGTACTACACCGCCTGATAAATTTTGTGACTAATTCTGCATTTTTCTCAACAAAAGTTATAATGTATATTATTATTAGGCCAAAAAAAAAAAGAAGGTTTGTCTCACGAACCCGCAAGCATAAGTATGTGAAAGCGATACAGCTGCGTTTGTCACGCTGGGCTGACCGCCTTTTTAAAGGTTTTTTTTTTTTCCCGATTTTTCCGGTTCCCGATAGTTCGACCAACGTAGTAAAAATGAATTCCTCAATGTCAGAAAACCATCGAAAATGTCAGGCAGCGCGTATGCCATTAGTGTTGCAGATAGCCAGAACCCACACCGTAGCCTCAGTCTCGCTAGTTTCACGCCATCCTTGCAACGGCACGGAGGCGTAAAGCCGGCGAAGCAAAGTGGATGCAATATAAAAGGACTTAGCCTACGGAGAACTCTGCGATCGAGTGAAGCCATGTTGTTTTCATAAATTTTTGTATTTTTGTAGCTGTTTTTTAACGAATTTTTACCGCTTATTTCAACATGATTGTTCGTATTCAGTATAGTTAAAACAGGGGGACTGTGCTGAGGAACTGGGCACTGCATCGGTGCGCCGATTCGGTTACTCTGAATGCCCTAAAAATGAGTTGGTGTCGGGCTAAGCTGTAACCCGTATTTTCCGCAATTGAGCCGTTTTACCTACAATGTCGACCGGCTCTGATGAAAGTATGAATACCTGTCTTGTGATTTTCATTTGTCTCAGGCTAAAAAAAAACAAACAAACAAAAAAACGCATTAGCATAGCTTCTAAACCAAAAAAAAAAAAAAAAAAAAAAGCATAGCACTTAGCTTTTTTGGCAAATGTTCGTGAGACAAACCTTTTTTTTTTTTTGGCCTTATAGGGCAAGGAATCCAATTATTTCACTGAAATTTCAGTGATTCAAGACAAGTGGTTCATTATATATGTTAAGAAATGAGGTACATTCTAGCAGTACCTCTTTTCTTATCATAAATAATGTACTGTTTGTCTTGAGTCATTGAAATTCACTGGATTCCTTGCCCCTATAATATACATAACTTTTGTTACCAGTGTATTGTTATTTTTTGGGAAAAATGCAAAAATAGTCACAAATTTATCAAGAGGTGTAGTACCACCTTAAGTTTTGCATTGGTCTTTGATATTCTTAGGTTATTATTATCATTAGTATTACACACTATTTATAGGGAGCTCTATGGAGCACACAGGGCCTTTATACAAAATTTTAAAAAAATGCCTAAACAAAGGAATACACTAGGAACAATAACAGGCTACAGAAAAATATGCAGACAAAACCAAGGTTAATTTGTGCTTCAAAAGGAGTGCATTGAACCTTGAGTCCATTGAAATCTGGTAATAAATTTATTTATGTGTAAAACTAAAAATAATGTTAACTCACAAGAATAAAATAACTGACCCAGCAAGGCTGACCTAAAATTAGCTTAAATGAACCAGTAAACCAATAAACTAGGGATTAATATTGAGCACAGAACAAAGTTACATAAATCCATACCTACATGTAGTGCTTCTATTTTTCATTTTGTTCCAGTCAATTTATTAGGAAATAAAAATGGGAAAGATTTTGATAGTTGGTAAAGATCTTTTCTATTGTTGAACCTGGCATGTCAAATTGGTTGCTATTTCATGCACCATAAATTTTGGGATTTAGTCTTTTATTTTGTTTTCAATTCTGTCCTTGTACCACTGTAAAAAGTGTTCATGACAAATTTAACAAGTTAATTTGTGTTTTTGAATAAAGATGAAAAATGCAGCGCTCTCTTTCAACCCTGTGTTAGGTATAATATGGCACAATGGCATGATCAATCAAGATAAAGTCGTTTGTGGCTAAAATCAGTTTTGAGTTGGAGAAAATGTTATACTTTTTGTATTATATTGTCTGCTACCTACATATTTCATATCTCAGAAACTGTTAGTCCAATTTGGATCTAGTTTTCAGTACATTATAACTTGTCAAATTTGGAAAATATTCAATAAAAAAAAAAAAGAAAAATTATATCATACGACAGGTAACTTATTTTGTTGGCCTCATTCCAATGTCTGATACATTAAATAATCATAATATGATTATTTTAATATAGCATGTAAAATGAAATATTATTTTATATCTCATAAATTCTTTGTCCAATTTTGATGGAATTCTTGGCATCTTATAGCCTGTCGCATTTTGAGAGAATATTCAATATAAAAATGGACAATTATATCACACACCAGACAGGCAACTTATTTTCGGTTGATCTCATCACACATGTGTACATGACGTATGCCAGTTTCAGATCCATTCATGTAAGTACATTCCTTCTGAAAAGTCCACAAACCTTGACACTATGATAACCAGACTTGCACATATGAAAACAAGAACTACATCAACAAGTGATTTTATGGCAGCATTTTTTCACAAATTGATGTACTTTTTATTTTTAATCATTGTTAATTACAGAATTGCACATGCAAAAGTCTGAAAAAATATTTTGACCCATGGTTTTTAAATTATTGTGAATCAAAGAAACTTTTAGCTCAGACCTTTAATATTTGCAAAAAATTAATACCGCTGAAACTTTTCATAATAACGTTTTGAACCACCAGGTTAAAAACCAGTTTGACCCCTGCAGAAATAATGGTTTGGTCCTGTTAGTTTATTGCTAAAAGATCAATATGAAGTGATATAAGATCAATATGAGGTGATACATGTGTATTGTCTATTTGTTTATCATGGGCACCATCAGTGTTCATTGGGCCAATCAGCGATCACCTTTAACAAGGCTTGATTCTTGTGTGTGTGTATGTACCACCATTATTCTGTCAACATTCATGCAGACAAGTCATGTGGTGAATTTTTTTTTTCTTTTTTCGTTGGAGAATTAAAACAAATTTGTCATGATCGTGTATGAAGGAAATAAATTGAGGGGACCGCTGTGGATAAATGATGCTACTAGCTGGAATAAAAACTTTAGGTCTATTATAATTGCACAAGTACCGGGCAATTCGCCGGGTGCATGGCTTGATATTTCATCAGTTATTTAAGTGCATTCATAGACCATTTAAATCTACATCTAAAAAGAAATACTTGGACAGGACCAATTCAATTGGTATCGACGTCCAGATTCTAGTGGCATCACAAATGTCTAAAACATCGCAACTACAAATGGTAGTAATAGTTTGGTTTCCTTTTCGCATCCGAAGTGGGCAGAAAATAGACGTTTAAATTTGAAGTGTTTACGCACGAAACAACCAGCTGCAGGGCGAGTGAAACCATCGAGATGATGTTACAGCTGCCTTGCGGCAAGCATGGAAGGATTGAAGAGTAAATAATTTGCGACATTGATCGGAATTTTATTTGCATCAAATACCTGGTTAAAACTAACCCGATTGAGGGAACGGAAGCCGCTGGAATGTAACAATTCTACGTAAAATAACAGTACTGAAACGTAATTTTCAAGTAAGATGTCTGCAGTCATTTATCCCGAGTATCCATGAAGAGGAGGCAGCAGTGGTGTTGAGGTCATAATGACAGTCATAATGAGTTGATTTGGTGAGAAACTTGCTTTTAAAAAGTTCGTCATATCAGTTTCAGTATAAACGTAGGGAGATATATTCAATAGTGAGACAAAGTATTAATATTGCTTTATTAAATTTACTTCACAAAAATGACTGAGCTAAAAGTACGTCAAACTTTGATTCACGAAAACAGAACACAAAACACAAAGCCCGTCAATCAATCGGTGGTGATTATGCAAATAGCCGATTTTCTATGACATGTCAGCAACCCATTACATGCATTACAATGATTGCGACGGTCGTATATTAATATTAATGAGATGACGTTATACCTAAATTTACACTAGTATAGAATACATCGTTGAATACGTACGACGTTGAGTCGAAACCAAAACAAATTTTATGAGCTTTTATGTATCAATAAACTTGTGCAGTTAATGGGTTAAAATGTTATAAATTAGTATCATATTGGGCTTTTACATTTAATTTACGTTGTTCACGTAATGCATTAACTTAATTGAGAGAAAAATATCGGACTTCTGCCGGACAAAGATAGGCATGACAGGCTGCAGAATTCAACGCACTTGATTATATCGAATTGGCGTGTTTCATTGTTATAAAAAGAAAATATGATCGATATTTATTTCAAAACAGGGCGGGGCAATGAATGCCCAGAATGAATGACAATGGGGCAATGATTGATTTTAAAGGGTGCTTTGATAAAAAGCATGGATCAGAAATAATAAGCGGTGGGTCAAGAGAACTCAAACTTTTTGGGGAGTACCAAGCCTTGGTCCAAGGTCCAATAAATTCACGGATTTTGATTGTTGTAGTGGATTAAAAGATCTCGGTGTTTTCCCTTGTTGGAGGTAAATTAAAATAAGAGGTGGGCCATGCCGCGACATGCATCGTACTACTGTTTATGCTCTCTAAATTCATATGCGGCGCTGGTTTTTTTGTGGGTGGGGCATCTTGTAGTAATGTCAATGACCATCGGGAAATTTAATGAGCAGCTTTAATTCTGAATGGTGCACTCGTGTGCAGTTTTAATTTTGAATGATTTTAATTTTGAATGGTGCACAGTTTTTGCTGATAGCAATCGTCATGAAACATTGTAAAATGGTTAGCAGGTTTAATATTCAAGGCAATCGGTGAGCGTCATGTAAATAGAGATGCTTGTGTATGAAACTTGCAGAAAATGTCAACAGAAATGAACAGCACTAGGCCTATAATAATTATAGCATTTTGGAAGGTCGTTTAAGGGTTTCTCGGACAGTAGACTGCCTCGTACTCCACTTATTTGCATACTCTGGCTGTTAGTATTACATTAAATTAACACTAATCATTTGACCACTTAATGTTGAATACAGTAATTGTAAATTGAACGCATTCATAATGGTTAACATTTATTATCGAAAATAGTCTATGACATTCTATTTTGTCATATATGCAAAAATTGTGATTTTTAAAGGAGCTTATGGAAAATTTATCATCAGGAAAGCCAAAGTGATAAACAAGTTGTTGGATCATAGTCTATGGTCTATGGTTGGATTGACCAAATTCTTCCAGCTAATTTGCCGTATGCTTATTGATCAGCAATGAGTTCCAACTCGGCATAGTTTACTTCAATTGTTTACTCCACTCGGTGACATCTTTATGTACCGGATTTTCAAAAAATGAGTAAATATTTTGTTTTTTCTTTGAGTAAGGTATTTTCATTAGGCTTGTGTGTATATATAGGTGAAGGACTATATGCTTGCACAATTTGCTCCTTCTTGTTTCTCTCTTCTTCATTGCAGATTAAATACTTCTAGTCGGGTAGCAGAAGGGAAGATGCTTTGCCTGTTTTAAGAGTCGCAATTACCACAGCTACTTGACATTGATCCCATCATTAACCTACAATACCTACAGGGGCTTACTTTAGCCACATATAACAATGACTTATATTGGTATAGTTTTGCACATAACATGGAATGTTACGAAGGAGGCTAAGGATGGATGCAAATACCACTGAAGAAGTTACTGCACGGTCCTTTATTAAGCAGTCAAAGGATGATACAAGAACAGCGTACAATATATTCAGCACAGATTAATAAATATACTCGATTAACATGATAATGGTATAATTAAACACTAGGTATAGATGCACTTCTGCCTAGGTGAAGAAGAAATTGTATAGTATTGCATGTTGCATTTATAAGCTACACAAGGACTGTTTCGATTGCTTGGCTTAATAAGCATAAAATAAAACGGCATGCAATCATGTATTAAAAAACCCAAAAAACCATGTACTCACTTCTTATTGAGATGGGACCAAAGTACTGGAATTGCGTGTGATTCAATTTATCGGAACATTTGACTGGCTCACCAGCATGTATTATACAGCATTATCAAATATTACTTTCAGTTGTTGTGTATCGGTATACTCCAAATGTCTGCTTAATGGAAGTATGGAGAAAGTATATTTAGCAATTGGAGTGCTCAAGTTATAAGTTTACACTGTGCAGTGGATAACTTACATTGTACAAGAACAATAATTATTAAGAATTCAATTGTCAGGTTGGCGTAAGTTAGTCAGTGACCAAACTACATTTTCACATTTTCTCCAGAAACTTAAGAAACAGAATTACGGTGCCCGCAAATTTCAAGATTGTTTTCATATATAGTATTTGGTCGCTCTCGTGATGGGTCTTGCTCTTTTCATTTGATCATTATACCTGGTGTAGATATGTTTGCTTCGCCACTTTGGTATTGTTAGTTCATATTTTGATATTATTGTATTATTAATAATTGTGCAATTTTGGTTATTAATTATATTTAAAAAAGTGTGCAATATGTTTCGCATAATATTTTGCCTACTCACTCAAGTTATTTTCTTGGTTGTTCTCGTGATTGCTCTTTTCATTGAGTATTATACCTGGTGTAAATATGTTTGTTTCGCCACTTTGGTATTGTTTGTGTTAAGTATCCATTTGTTTGGAATTTTTCATATTCAATTTGATACTGTGTTAAATTGCCATTTTGATATTGCATTGAATTGATCATGTGTTTAATTGCTTTGCGGTATACTTCATTTTCATTTTTTAGTTTTCAACTCACGTGTTATCTATGTAGTGTACAGCTTGGCTTTTAAAAAAATTGTGTTTTATGATTCTAATTTCATCTTCTGTTTGATATCTGTTTGCAGTATATTGCCGTTGTTTATAAAAAATTACTTTGGTTAAGCTTATTTTGCTTTATTGCTTTTGCCGTCACTTTAAACATTTCACATAGTTGTTTCTTTGCTCATTTTGCATGTATTTTTTCCGTGCAATCCCTTTTGTGCAATGTTCATCGTGTTCCTCATTTAAAATTTAATTGTTATTTTTAATGATGTATATTTATAGTTCTATGGGCATTTTGTTTTTACGTACTGTTTTAATTGTAAAGCGCCTTGTGGTCTTTGATATAATGCGCTATATAAGATTAAGTTGCTGATAATCTGATAATCATGCATAACGGGCGATAACAGATCTATAAAAGGCCCTCGCAATATGTTGGCTACAATATGTTGGCTACAAAACTTTATAAAGTTCTATGAGGTATGGATTACAAATGGGTCACAAAACTCACAAATTGTTTGACCAAAAGGTATTCACAATATAACGTTTAGCCGAATTTTCCATCTATAACTATTCAGCCACAGTTACATTGTATTGACGATGAATGCATTAAAGTTAATCGTATTATGCAGGTGATACTGCTTGGATTATTAACACTTGTTACTCAAATGCACTCATCTATTTCTTGGCAATACCAAATAATGCAAAAAAAAAAAAAAAAAAGGAAAAGGGGAAATAAAAACCAAAAAAAAAAAAAAAAAAAAAAGGGGGGGCTAAGGAGTCACTTGCATACATTTTAATGTATGACTAGTGCCTCCTTTGGCAATGTTTTCTAACATGTATTTAATTATGTACATGTATACTTTATATATTTTCATATTGGATTAATATACTATTTTATATCCAAATTAACCTTTCAGGAATTTCTCTCCTAGGATTCCAGGAAGCAATCTCTTGGAAGAACAGTATTCATGCACAGTTATCGTAAAGATTCAGCCCACTATTCACTAATATAATTATTCATTTGTTTAGTTATGACATGATCAGCTCCTGATTCATGATCAATTCAGCTCCCAGGTAGATTGTTCACTGGGGAGGTACTAGATTCCAGGTAGATTGTTCACTGGGACGGTATATCCAATAATATATTCATTATGACATGATCAGTTCCCAGGTAGGTTGTTCACTGGGTTGAGGTAACTTAGGTAGGTTCATCTAGGTCCTGATTCATGATCAATTCAGCTCCCAGGTAGATTGTTCACTGGGGAGGTACTAGATTCCAGGTAGATTGTTCACTGGGACGGTATATCCAATAATATATTTTGTTATGACTTAATCAGCTCCCAGGTAGATAGTTCACTGGGGAGGTATCTTAGGTAGGTTCATCTAGGTCCTGGTAATAATACTAACTATATTTTCAAAGTATTGTGGAAGCTGTTTTCTTAATGTGCATGCTAATTTATTGTAACATATGATATTTGATGCAAATTATTAAATCTGCTTTTGTTGAATTTTGTTACAACTATGAAAATATATATATTGGTAATATAATGTGGCAAGTTTGAGTCTTGTTGACAGACTGTTGCTTTACAGTATTACACACATGGCCTATTAGCAAATGTCCATGTACCTGCTTGCAACTTGAGAATTCAGCATTTTTTCATCTGTCAAGTGAAATTTTACAAACATTATACTTGTGAAAATTCATTACAATTCTGATGTGCATATCTTGTAAGTTTAATGTTATGGTATTGCATAGGCATTAACAGTGCATTATGTAAAAATACAGACAAAATGACAGCTGAAGCAGACGCACTTAAGGGATTTTGAAGTAGAATTTGAGGCTAATATAATATCATGTTATCTACCAATCTGTCACTTTATTTTTGGGAGGTAATATCTCGGGTGATGAGCACAGCAGTTGAGATTGTCTTCCCACAATGCACTATTCTAGTGTTTCTATAAACTAGCGCAAGTATTCGCCGTAGAAGTAGTGATGTAACATAATTAATTACCATAGCTACAAAGATTCTTTTAAAGATAGGTGAATACAATTTTTGAATGTATTGTCCCTCACTAGACGTATGCTGTAACTATGCATCACACCATTGATTATTAAAGAATGGTAGGCATAAAGACCTGGATCATAATTCTAATTTCAAATTTAATATGCTATCATCACTCACACCTGTACGATTAGTGTCTTTGAAAAGAGCGTTTTTTTAAATCTATGATTGAACACGGCACATACATGACAGGTGATGAGTGCAGCCTACTTGTAGTGCAGGGCGATATATTCAAACATTGTATTCATCTATTGCTATGGTAATTAATCCTGTTAAATAAAAAAGCGCAGTGATTTATAGTGCGCTACGCACAGGCACAGGCACAATGTCTAGATGTTGATCCACAAGCCTAGCACACTTTACAGGTACATCACTACTTCCACAGTGAATAGCAAAGTTGCATGTAATTTAGCACAATTAATTAGCACTGCATCATGGGAAGGAACAATTTTGTTGTTACGGGTGAGCTAATAGGAGTATCAGATGTCTGAATATTAAAATAGTGATTAAAAAGCATTTTTTTGATGGTTAGTGGGAAGAGCCTTAAACAAGTTTATTCTTTGGTTCTCTCAATAATAATATTACCAGTGAAACCACTACCAAGGAACTTGCTTTGTCTTACTTCCATGATTTGAGGAGGTCAATTTCACCAAGTTCTGAAATTGACAACATAATTTACAAAACAACTGATATTTCAACACTTATTTAGAACACAACCTAAAATTTCAACAATTTTCAATCTATTCCCTGCTAATTGTATTTTAACAAAATTTCATGCAATCTCATTCACATATAACCAAATTATTTTCAGGTAAAACGCTATAATTTAATATGTCAAATTAGTGACCTTTCCCCAAAATCGGTGATATTCAAAATAATGTTGACAAAATCTAGCTGATCTGCTGCAGTGTGCAATTGATCCACAGAGTTGACTGTACTTTCCCTATTGTGCCCTGCTAGTCTGCAGATAGAGAGATAAGGAAGATGATGGAAGTGCAATGTGATCATTGTTGCATGCAAACAATTCATTCCTGTTATTTCTGCTTCTGATCAATTTCACTATATCACTATCATCAGCAGTTTTAACACAGTTTGTACAGGAAAGCATATATTTCTGGAATGAATAATTAAATTATATTATTTTTGATAGGTGATAAGTACAAATTTACGGACATACAGAATTGTAAGGTAGATTATGCACATTATTTTGAATCAATTCAACTGCAAAAACACATTGAACTTCATGCCTTGTTTTAGTGTGATTTCCATGATATTTTGACAAAGTGTTTTTAAAGAGTCATTCCATGGGGAGTCTTTGATCATACTTGCAGCATGAAATCAAACTGGCTTACATAAATGAAGCACGGTGACCTGACTGGGTCCGATTTCAGTTTGGTATAATGCACTCGGTACAGTTGAGTGATGAAGGGATAAACCACAGATTCTGTGGATAAACACAAATCCAAATCTATTTGAGTGGTAATTAGTGATACTAATTATGTATATTACTAGTATGTGAAAAATATACTGTTTTTCAAAATATAGATGAAAGTAATTTAGCCAATTAGTCATCATTGTGTATTTGCATTTGTTTAAAAGTAATAATTTGATTCAGCAAGATTTTTTCCCTTTCCAATGCCATCTTTGGTCATTACACAAGAGTAAAAACCTTTTTAATGCATATAATTAGTCAGTTTGATAGAAATCCTCCATTTTTCTTAGAATATTATACCAATGAGCTGAGAGACCTGTCAAGAATGGATGACAGGATGAGCTTAACCTCAAACTTGAAATACAAACAATCATCACCATGAGCTGTCACCAACGAACCAATCTAATTTACTTAATTGATGTTAAAGAAATTAACACAACCACATATCACATCATAACATTAATGACATCCTCTATCGGAGCCCAAATAGTCTCATCTCCGACGGCAGAGGTCCTTAACCTACGAAGCTCAAAATTTGATCTCAAGTTGTTGGGAATGTGCATTCAAAGGTCATTCTCAGTATGAATGTACATTGTGTGCTTGTACAAACACATTAGGGCAAACAAATTTTACTCCTTACGGATAAGTGTGATTGGGAACTCTTAACACCAACAATCTAGGCATCTCTTTCTTCCATGAAGAATCAAATCCGGGGCCTGAATATCTCTAGGCAGATGCTCTACAAAACAGAACCAATAAAGAACTGGAGTGTGACAATTCAAAGAATTTTCCAAACTGATATTTCATTTATATGCACAATAAATCATATCCACACAACACTGTGTCTCCTACCCAAATCCAACCCCAAATATTTCGCACTAGCTTATTGATAGTTCACACTTGCGTCCAGTGTCTCTCAGCAGTACCTTATTAGTAGTAGGCACTAGGTTGGTTGCTGTATAACGCCTTAAGCCGCCTAGATGAATGAAACGTTTGGATGGATGGCAGAAGAATCAAAATACTTATGTCAACCAGCTATACCGAAGAAGTTCAACATCAAGCTACCAGTGTGTTTACATATTAAACCTCTTCCTTGTTATGATTGAGCTTTTTAGAATACCACATTTTCAGGGGATGAATATTTTAATTGGTATGGCTCTAAGACACCCACTTTTGAAATTTGCATTGACATAAGCAGATCAAGAGAAGATGGATTGTGACTGCACAATAATATTTTATTTAGTTTTGGCGCTGCCACACTGATGAGAAATCTTTTGTTTTTAGTCGTCCCTGAAGGGGTGATCTAAAATGAAAGAATATTGTCGGCATACATTGGGAAAAGAAAACACCCATTTCCCCTCCAAAGTAGGGTGATTTTGGCAAATGGTAAAACAGAGGAAAAAAATGTCCCTATTATATGACAGGCATTAGAAATAATAGAGAAGGTCACAAAACATCTCTGTGTGTTTGTGTGGGTCGATATGTGAGGGATGGGAGTTCTTGGTTGCTTCACTCCAAAAAGTACTTTAGAGCATACTTGTCCATGGACCATGGTTGTGTATTTGCACAATGTGCAGTGCATATTATGTATGTGGGTTATGTCCTGTACATATTTCTGAGGACTCAAAGATGAACACAGCACATCCTTCTGATGATTGTTGTCCATGCATGACATTCACATCTTTCACAGGACTTTCTGACAATATAAAGGCCACACTTTTTAAGTTAGAGTCCTTGGAAAAACAATAACAGGGGCCTATTGTCATTAGCGCCAACCCCCCTGTCCCCGCCCTCTGTCCACCCCCCTCCCACGGGATTGACACCCATGAATGCCTACTGTGCCTTGAATCTGGGACATATTCAAATTTGTTAACCTGTAATTGGGGATACACCGCCAACCGGGGATATCCTCGATTTTCAAAGGACTCTATGAACGTATGACAATTTCCTAGTCAACTGGGGAAGATCGGGCTCTATTATGTGTCAACTGGGTATCCCCATTTTCATGGTTACGCACCCTGTGTAAAATGTGTGTATCCCCAATTGAAGGGAAAAACAGGTGGGGTGGGTGGGTGGGGTGGTGCATGTGTATCTGTTTCTAGTATGCATGTATTTATGTGCATGTGTTAGTCATGTTCTAGTGGTGACACAAGTATTCCAATCAAAGTTCAAAGCCTGTCATAATGAATTAAATCACAAGTTCAGCTCTCCTACAGGCCAAACCCTAGCCCTCTTGAATGTTTTCTTTGTGGTTTCAATCCATGTTTTGAAAAAGACACCAAAGGAAAAATTTAGCAGCAAAAACAGGTCCTACCTTGAGGCTCCATTTCTCAGACGACTCTTCTATCCCTTCATATTTTGCCAAAAGGTTTTGTGGTTTGTCTATTTGTCCATTTTGTTTGGCTTCTGGACATACATCCATCATTGGTAGATGTATGGATGGATCCATCATGGTGGTCAATTAAAACCCTCTTTGTTGTCATTTTCCTTCCTTTTAATTCATGATTGATGCAGTGTTTTACTCTCAAGCTTTTATAAAGGGCAAGGTTCGCAAACACAGCCACAGTATGTGAAGTGTAAGCCTAAACCAAAAGTCTTTAAATCAAGCGTAGGTGTTGAGTGCAATCCAAAGCCGGAACATTCAACATATGAACACACATTGTGTGATGAAATCGGGATATCCTCCTTTAAATTAAGATGGGATTTGTACTTGAAGCCATAGTGAAATCAGACCCAGTTCTTCTATCCATCACTGATTCAGAATATAGACATTTTTTAACTATTACAAATAATAATACACATTAAATATGTATTGAAAATGAATAATGAATTTTGCATTTAGGCATTTTTCTGTTGTCTTGATTTCAAAGAAGCATATGGCCAAAGTTTGGAATCAAATTGCATTCACAGGCAGTATGATCCAACTGATTATTAATTTATTGTGAGAAACTGTTATAGACCGAAATCAATCTGATATTAATGAAGATTATTTCTACTGTGTAGAATATAATGGACCATAGAACACACAGAGATTATAATAGTTGTCTGTGTCACAGTCATCTCAATTTCTTGTCGCATGGTGTGTATAAGAGGAGAAAGGGGGAAACAGGTCCTGCATTAATAGAGAAAAGGAAACCACTGATGGAGGTTATTTGCACAGAGTTCTATAAATGCACCTGCCATAGTGGTCATTGAGATAATAACTCTTTGGCCGCAAAATTTTGATGGCATATGAACATTGCAACATTGCTTACATTAATGTTTCATTCATGTGTTTCAGATAACATGGCATTGTTATCATTATCCTGATTATGTTGACCAAGCACTATACATTATGATATTCGGTATAAAAAAAGTTGTTTTTGAAGTGCCATAGACTTGAGTTACCCAGTAATGAGAAACACACAATTAATCATCCTCAAAAAAACATCCTCTGGTGTTTTGAATCCAAACTTCATCAACACAATAGACCAGAGGATGAAAAACAGGAAAAAGTGGCTTGACCCTTTGTGGTCCTCACCATCCTGCATCACTCGTTGCTAAGCTCTTCGGATGCTGATTCATCCTATGGAGGAGATACAGGGCATGTTTTTAATTGTAACGTAATATGTTGTGGATGGGTTCGCTATATCCTGGGATACCACCTGAATTACCACTCTACATAGGATTGTCATGAATCATGAAAACAGTTGAAATGGAACCTTACAATAGCTCCAACGTTGTCTGGGTTAATCAGTTCATCTGTAGATCAGGCAGTGGATGAGTGGCTCAGCCCTTAGTGCATTGGTATAAGCAGGGAGCATAAGTCAAAATCGGAGATGACAGAACAGTTTCCAAGCTCTTAAGTATAAGTCTTTGATCCCTGCCACCCTCTCATCATAATATGAATACTGATTGGGGTAAACATTAAGAGTGTCTTGCATTTTAAACATTTAGGAAGCAAATTGTATTGATTGAGTTATTAAAAATCGGTCTGATATCTAACATGATAAACAGATAATTTAGATTTACCAGAATAGAACCATTAGGTCATTAAAATTCAATAGAGTTAAGACATATGCTAATCCTAGCAATTAAATTTCTTGACCAATTTTAAGATGGCAACAATTAAAGTTTAATGATAGTCATTTAACACAGTAAATAAATTGATATTTACCTCAATATTTATTTACCTCGGCTTTCCTAATGTTGAAGTTTCACACCCTTAAATTATGTTAATGTGTGCTGATATGACGATTTGGTTACACAAATCACAAAGTATTTCCTCATATTTTCAAAACCAAAACTGCATTTCCACAAGTATTAAAGGAGATAGTCAAAGTGATGTGATGTTGGTGCAGACATAGCCTCTGGCAATGCCTGGTGAATGCAAGCTTAGGGTAAGGCCATGGACTTGAAAGAGACTAATCTTGGATCTAGAGTAATCAGGGCAAACAGGCTACGAAATCTTGTGAAAAAAACTGTGGGATTGACATGTTAGCCAATTCTATAGTGTCCACTTTCCTAATACTCTGAGCTACTTTAATCTTCTGTGCTGTCCACTGCTGGACATTCATAGGAAATTGGGATAAGCCCAGAGGGTGTAAAGAGTCACCAAAATTAGGGTTTAATAATCAATTAGGCCAAAGTCAAGTCACCTTACAATGCAATGTGGTCAAGTCATTGAAAATCACTCACATCATTTCAAATCAGTTGCAACTAGAGCCAAAATTCAAGATATCAAAACAATGGGCATGCCTCAAACAATACGTTGAACTTGCTTTGGAATGTTTGGAATGGACCTTTAGTACCCTGAACCTAACTTTATATTGTACTCCTATGCTCACTGTCAATTTTGTTGGTTGGACTCATATTCACTTTTTAAAGGAATTGTAATCGGTGATTGTTTCTTTCCGGGATCTGTGATGTCAATGACAAAGTGACGATTTGTGCAATTAATGGCTTTATGATTATTTCAAATTTCAAAAATGTTTGAGAAGTTAAAATTTCATTCACAGGGTTTTGGTAAAAGGATAGCACTGGATAATCTTTCTTCATAAATATTACAGGAAAATTGTTCTTTTATACTTTACATATTTGTAAAGTAAAATGTGTTCCAACATGTTATAGAAATCACCACATTATTATGTGATAATGAAGTGAGGAGTAAAAGAGCCTTAGTCATTAGTTGAGTCTCGTGGACGTCCCGTGAAAACTCCCAAGTCTGTAGGATTTTATCCCATCATCAACACCTGTGCCAGATACCAGATCACATACTAATCCCGAGTCGTGAATCAGTGGTCGCTTGCACTTATTGGACGACATTGAAGTTGAACACGGAGTAAACCATGAAACCGATAGCCTATGTCTCACATGTGATGATGGAATAAGAGCTTCCGAATGACATGGCATGAATAAGTTAGCAGAATTTACGCAACCAATTTTGGAGCCGAGATTGGAGATGATATTCCCATGGGGTGTATGAGATGACAGTTATAATGTGTGTTTGCAAATCTCAAAGATGCCTTCTTCATCTTAAAGGAATCTGGTACAATTGGTAGTCCTATGCCAGATATTCCTGTCAAAAGGGAAAAATCTTAATATTTATTTTTCTAATTTTCATTGGCAATATTTCCCTGCGTCCAGTAGCGTAGCCAGGGGGACAGATGGGGCAAAGAAACTGACAAAAGTACAAGAGAAAAGTGCCCCTCAGACAAATAATGAAAGCAAAAATCGAGAAGGTGTAGGAAAAGAAAAGGGGCAAGGAGCCTGTTTCCCACCAAAATTCACCCCGAGCATGGCCCAAAATAGTGTAAAATAATAAATTTTTTCCCAATAAAGTCCTTTTTGGTTAGAATAAACCAGTGTGAAAGAAGATTCCTTAGGATTAAGTGGTACATATAGTATTCTAATTGGTACAATAGTTCTGTAAACATGGTTCGTTTTGAGCAATTCCAGTGCAAAATGATGTTGATCTACTCACATTTTCAGTGACGTTTCACCACTACACCTACATCTAGACTGCTTCCTTTTATAGTTTTTAACAGTAGCCGTTGAGGGTGTGATGAGTTGGTCAAAGATGTTGTTGAGTGCATAGGCCCCCTGAGTTGCAGTCTGAAGAAACCACTAGTGTATTGGTGAAACGTCACTGAAAATGTAGATCAACATCATTTTGCACTGGAATTGTTCAAAACGAACCATGTTTACAGTTCAATCCAACATTCCAAATGAACTTGTTCAAAGATGATACAATAGTTCTTTATTGTGGTTTCAGAAGATACACTGTATTCGTATGATTTTGTTGATAGAATTTGGTGACTTACTGACTTAAAATCTGAAAGTCACATTTCCCCTACCAGCCATTCTACTCACAAAGCAAAAATGAAATATAATGCAAAAATAACCTAGTGTAAGGGAAAACCCTTGTATAGATGAGATAGATTAGTCATAACATCTTGATATTATGACATCATACCCCACTTTTTCTTCAAGTTTTCTTAAATTATTAAACTTCCACAAACCCTGAGGTCTAATTATATTGTACTCCAGATCCAAAAAAAAGGTGAGAAAAGGGGGTTGAAATGGTAAAACCTGGGGAGGTTAGTCACTATACTCTAGATGTGAAGCAGGGGAACATGGGGATTTGTATTAGGTTGTTCTGGAGAGCAAAGTAAGCTCCAAGGTACTGGGTGTGGTTGGGGATTGCTTCAGGTACTGGTATAGGCTTGTGGCATGTTTTGGAGGTAGCGAGGTGGGGTCGACATTATTTTGTACTGTATTATTGTTTTTCTAGATGTGAAGCAGGGGAACATGCGATTTGTATTAGGTTGTTCTGGAGAGCAAAGTATGCTCCAAGGTACTGGGTGTGGCTGGGGATTGCTTCAGGTTCTGGTATAGGCTTGTGGCATGTTTGGGAGGTAGCATGTGGGTGTTGACATAATTTTGTACTGTATTATTGTATTTTATTCTGTACAGAGGGCCTGTGGAAAGCAGTGCATGCCCTGATTCAGGGTTTACCCTATATAAAGATGTCATTAAATGTTGTGTTTTGGCATGGGTGTGGTTGATGCCATGGGTACTTTTGAAGGTTCTGGTGTAGCATGTATATTTTCAGTGTAATGGACTTCAGTACCGTACTAAAGTACTGCAAGTTGTCACTTGCAGGAACATACTGAATGAAATGACATTCATCTGATTTACAATGTCATTTTTTACAAGTGCTAATAAATAAATTGGATTGTTTAATTGTTTCGAGTGGAGCACCTTTAGAGTGTGATTGTCACAACTAGAGAGCTGGAACTTTGCATGTTTGGACTTACTTTAATGTGATTTTGGATGTTGGGTACAGATAGAACATGATGGATTATCATGCAAAGGAGTACAAACAATGTTTGAAAACTGGTAGTATTGAGAGTGTACATGAGTGTACAATTAGAGTAAAGTGAGTCTGGAGGGTTTCTGGTAGTAGATAATGGGTGTGGTTACGAGGGATCTGGAGGCTCTGGTATAAACTATACATTAACCTAATTAGACGCAAATGGAGAGGAAAATTGGGTTGGTAAATGATACCAAACATTGTCTGTATGTTTTCATTGCATGTAAGCTTCAAAGTTTTTCAGTGATTGGTGTTGTTTATAGAGGAATTAATTTATTTATGACATCGTAATTGTTTTATAAACTCATTAAAGCAAGTCTTGCATAACAGTTAATACCATTCTTGAAGAGGTTCATTAGGTTTGTAGAAACTCAAAATACAATATTTCATCTTGACAAAACCAATTTGTTTTACTGACCTGACAGTTTCGACCATCTTGGACGATGGTCATCTTCAGAGTGATGTTTTTTCCGACTTCTGTACATCAACAGAGGGCGCACCAGAAGTTAATACCAATCTGTGACACACTTTTCCTTTTAGATAAACATAGAAAGTTCATGCATTTTTATGTTATGAAATAATCAATCGTAAGAGACATCATTCCTAATTTTCACTCCCTTTTCATTGTAAACAGTAGATTCAGTAACTGGGTCAATGAAAGATTAGTAAAAGAATAATGGGTAGGGGAAGGTACTGACAGAAGATAAGTTGAAGAATGGGGTAAAATATAGTTCCTGACATTGTATATCATCAGCACCAGAGAGATGCGGACCAAAAATAGATAATGCAATGTTTTGACTCGCACAAATGGTGCATTGATGAAAATGTGATAGACCCTCAAGTCATTTGGATTATTTCACCAATGTTGCCAAAAACTTACGATTACCAAAAGGAAAAGTTACAACATTATTGAATCATCGGATTGTCAGATGGATGATATCCCCAGCGGATAAAAGACCAATGATGACTCTATGATGCCTTCAATGATGCTCACTTTTCAACTTTTTGGTATCGGTAACTCAATACCCCTTTGTGTGAAGTGAGATGGGATATCACAGTTATGCAAATGATAATTTGCATAATAGATGAGTGATCAGAAGAGACATGAGTGTTTGGGGAAACAATGGGCTTGCTATGGGCACCGCGGCCGGGTCTGGCGTACTCATTAGACATCTTTATGTACGGTTTATGCAGGAAATGGTGTTGGGGTTTCGTGGCAAAGTGGTCCTGGTGGCTATTATTAGTAGGTCACAGTAAGAAAGTGCTTGCCTGCTAGAAGAGGGGGGTGGATCTGATGGGGGCTTTGATCTGTATATTTAGGTTAGTGGTTCTTGAGGCTCAATTGCAACAGTGCAGTTTTGCATACCTGCTAGAATACTAGAAAAGGGGGGATTTAGATTTGAAAAAAAAAAAAAAAATACAAGGATTTATAATGAACAACTTATGTATACACCAAGTGGACCTCAAGGCACTGTTGTGAAGCATAAGGAGGTGAACTGAATAAGATGGGGCAAGGATATGGGAAGAGGTCTGGTTCTAAAATCGGCTTAGTTCACACAATGTAATATTCCGTGCTGTTGATATTTGAATATTTTAATAAATGATGAAAATTGTGCTAAGATCAAATTATAAGGCCTGCTACAAAAATCTCAAATTTCATAAGTCAGACTTTTGTTGTAGAGAAGCAATTTTCATGCACACCATGCCATTTAATCTTTAGGCTTAACATGATTAATTTATGTTTGATGATATCTATAAACAATCACTGAATGATATTTAAAAAATCAGTTGCCTATGTTCATTTTCATTTCATTATTTGATTATGTGCAGAATATTACTAAATAGCTTGAAAATTAGATCTTGCAATTTACCAAAAGTTTCAAATTGGCTTATGAAATAGGTGCAACCACTGAATGTCAAGTCAATTGGAATGGAAGCTTAAGGATTAATCATCAGATGATGAGGGTGCCTCAGGGTTACCAAGTCTGTGATGTAGTAGCCCAATTGGGTGAATCTTGGACATTTTCACAGCCATTTACACTGTTTGTTGCCCTACAGAATGAATAATTGGGTGACTTTTCAACATTGGCTACCACGATTTTGTGTAGTGTCTGAGCTCATAGAAACATATAATTAAGAGAAAAAATTCATGACTTGATCTGCAATTTGGGGTGGAAATTTAGGCAACTGTTTTTTTCGTGTTTTTATTCTGACCATGAAACTACATCGGGGCAAAATCAGAGGATTCTTAATGGTCTTATCCCCGGTGTATTGGATGCATTGTGATTACTTGGTGGAAAGGTGAGCAATAAGTAGGGTATGCAAAATCTTGCTATGAGGCATGTAGAAGAGACTGAATTAAATACATCATCAGGGGTTTTCACATCTTTAGTGTTATACTCCATGTTAGTACATTTTATGTAATATAAAACAAAATAATGTTACAAAAATTGAAAATTATCTTCAATTTTTTTAACCAAAAATGTAATTTAAAGTGATGCATCAGTCACATAGATGTCAAACTTTATTTCAATCTTCTGACATAATTGTTAAAAATGATCAATTTCATGCCATAACTAATAATAATCTACCATGAAATTTCACACAAAATTGCAGTTAGCGGCACCTCTTATCTTGGTAAAACAATATCTAAATAGGCTACGTCAGTGAACCAATTTTTTGAGTAGAATCGGAGAAAAAAAATCCGGTCTGATTGTCGGTAACAAATGAGCCGCAATTGTTAATGTGAGTCAGGCATATAATCTTATCCATTACTGCTATTAGGCTAATGGAAGGAACAGTTAGCAAGACTGTGCAGAAAACAGGAAAAAAAAATCTTGAGAACGGTGGAATATTGGGATTATTTTTGCATTGATGTGTGTGTGATGTTTATTTGTGTGATACCAGGGATTGTGTAAAGTCACACCATCATCAAGTGGATGAGTAATATTGACTTCAACTTTGAATGATATTCATTGCTTGGTGTCGGAACTAAAATTGTGACTTTTTCAAGATGGTATACAAGTGAAACTTTACACCATATATGTATTTTTTTATTGGTATTGTTTACGAAAAGTGTCATTTTATTAGTCATAATAGCATTATAATTAGAGCTGCTTTCTTCATCTGGTAGGTTGAGCTGAGAGGCCTAGTTTTGTGTTGAATCACATAATTATGATGGGAAAGTAAAGTTAGTGGGGAAAAGAACATTAAAAAAGGCTTATAATTGAAAGTGTAAATTATAGTATGCATACACACATATATGTCTACAAACAGGTCATGCACACACCCTGTTTGTAAATACATGCAAACAAGGACCTCATTCTGCATATGATTTATCCTCTCTAACCGTGGACATGCACACCCGATTTCAAACAACACACCGTAGACCTACCCCACACATACCTGACAACTTCCTATCCAACCGTGACCTGTCCTGAACCCCCTGAACGTGGACCACTTTTTAAATGCATTTTAAAATTATTTGTGTTGTCCTGGTTATAGCCAGCAACTGCGGACGTCCATGGTTGCAGGTGTGTATCCTAATGCAGGTCCACGTAATTGCAGGTAATTACAGACACACCCCAACACACACTCACAATCAAACTGTTGGCCTAATCAGGACAAACCCAGTGAACTTAGGACTGACCCCCCCCCATTAAGACAATCTGTTCAAATGCATCTTTAAGGCCTTGTGTTATCTTCTGAGGTCTGAGGTAGGTGACAGGTCATGGATGTCCACCATGGGTTTTGTGTCCACAGTTTATCAGAATGTAACTGTAGGCAGGCCCGTACGCAGGGTTTTTTACGCTTTTTGGGACAAAAAAGTCCAAATTTTGGAAAGAAAGTCCACTTTTCACAAAATCAACCCCCCCCCTGGAAAAAAGTCCACTTTTTCAAAATCAGCACCCTCCAAATGAAATCCTGCTTACGGGCCTGACTGTAGGTGTCCACGTATTGGGTATTCTTAACTTACCCACTCATCAACCAACACACACACACTTCCACTGCTATCTACTGTAGATAGCATTTTACTCGCATGTAGAATTGCTTTGGTTTCATGTCTTTGCATGTTGAAGTAAGTTAACAGAGCATGAAGTAAATCATAACCTGTTGTTTACCTCTTACCATCAACATCTTACCCACCATCTCAGTGTTATGGTTTCCTGCATCAACTTGTGTTATGTTGTTGATTTTGCCATCTCCTTGGTATGCACTATGCATGCAGTACTACATGGTCTGATAATCATCACTAGTTGACCCATTTATAATGTAGAAATGTGTCAAGATGAATAGATAGTTTTAATGTGATACATGATGACCCACTTGAACTCACAGGCATGAACACACATGGACTAGATACAGACACAACTTGCAGACAGGTTTCTATGCAAGGATGCGAAGACTGTAGCAGGTATAATGACCATATCATTGACACCTTTGTTCCAGAGAGGAGTTCTATAATTGAAAGGCCAAGCTCTGAAAGTGAACTGTTGCATGGCACACTTGTATGTTTAGAACGGTGTAAATTTGATGAAAAGTGTATGGAGATAGTGGCCATTGAGGATTAAATACATTTTTAATCAGGTTTAGGCTTTTATATAACATTTTGCCAATAACATTGATATAGAATGTAGGTATACAAATCAGATAGTTCACTATCAGGTCTCTTCTACACAGGGGTACATCATACATTGTAGGTTTTTTTGGATTGGGTATCACATTATTGTTTATGCATATAGAAGGCAGCTATTTGAACCATTGTCCTGGATGCTTAATTTCTTTCTGCAACCATAGTGGGCCACAATACCACATGGTCACGGTTTAGGGTTAGGGTTAGGTTTAGCGCTTTGCGACTTATTATGGTTGCCATACCACCAACTCCTAGGTTTAGGGTTAGGATTAGTATATTGCGACTTATGGTTGCATACCACCAACTCCTAGGGTTAGGGTTTAGGGTTAGGTTTAGCATATTGCTACTTATTATGGTTGCCATACCACCAACCCTTTGGGTTAGGATATAGGGTTAGGTTTAGGTTTAGCATATTACAGCCCATTATGGTTGCATGAAATAAACACACGTCCTGGACAGATACAGCTTTGTCAAATAAGTACCGGGTACTTGGGTATCTGTTCAATTAAGATCCTCATCATTGTTGATTGTTGGTCATCATACAATTCTGGAAAGTCAGTATTGAATGTGTATACATAAAGTTTTCCTCGGTTGTGAGCTACCAAATCAAGTCACATATGGTTAGCTTTCATCGCAAGCAATTTTGATCAAATTAGCACATTTTTGTGGAAAAAATAAAAGTTTAGTAGAAAAGAACATGAGCTACATCATGATTTTGATAAAATGATGAAGAGTTTGTATTTCAATGAGTCATTGATACATAGATGCTTAGAGCAAATGAACTCAGTGAAACTAGCATGATTAGTATTAATATGATTATGGAAGAAGCTCATTTTTTGCACGAAAATGAGTAGACCTTGTCATTATCCCTGTGGCAATTAATTACCGGGCTCTGTTTCCAACTTGTGAATGATTGTGTTTTTTCACATGACTTGTTTCAATGTGATATCAGAATGTAATCTATGCTTCTCTAGTAGAGGTGTTAAAATTGTGAGTCAAAATAGATGTAAATCCTTTCTAATAGCTATTTTCCACTTTTTTGTGTGAAAAAAGCATGATTTTTGTCATTTTCAAACGATGACTTACACGTTCCGTTCTGATAACTTTTATTATCTTGGTAGAGGTTATTAACCCAGTATAATGTGGTTAAATAATGTTTTTTATCTTTATAATATCAAAATGTAGAAAGACTGATTAGCCTACATGTTGCCTCCCAGCCTTGGTGCTCAAATCGTGGTGGTTTACAAAGGCAGCAGTAACTCAATCTGGCCAATGTAGAAAAAAGGACCTTCCTATAGGGACAACTATGACTTTTCACTATGATCACTAGCACATTTTGCAGCATGTGCATCACATACATGTACCGTACTGATGCAAGTAAAGTCCCACCCGCTCCATTTTTCAGAAAAATACCATTTGGTTTTTTTTACATTTTTTTCCCGCATTTGGAGTGTCCCGGGACACAAGGCACTAAATGCTATAGTTGACTTAAACTTTTTTTAGCCAACCATGAATGACTTTAGCATAGCTCCAGCTCCACTCAAATTCCAAAAAAAAAATTGTAATTTTTGTGTGTAAATTTGAGCACAGCCCCCCCCCCCCCATTTTGATCATTTTTCACCTAAAAAAGGGTGGGTGGGACAATACTCTATACGGTGCATAATTTTTCAATAATAACATCAAGCTTATCAATACTCTTTTGCAAACTAATATTACATTTTTAATCAGCATTGAACAGCATTGACTACTTCTTACCAGCTGGGGTGTGTGACTATTATGTGTCAACATTATGTTCAGAAGTTAACACTTATTGTATTAATAATTAATGCAAATGTGAATGAAATGTACTTTTATGTAATTGAAATATTCAAATCGTACTTTGAACAGAATTGTCATCTGTTGCATTGGAAAGTGCTACAACCTCAAGTTTGATCACTCATAAGTTTAGTACAAATTACAAAGTGCTCATTCATTCCCATTATATAACCAATACAGCTAGCATTGTGCTCGACCTAATTAGTTCTCCTTTCCCTGATTAGCACCCCTTCCCCTTATTAGCACCTCTTTCCCTTATTAATGCCCCTTTCTAGCGCCTTTCCTTAATTAGTGCCCCTTCCCCTTATTAGCACCCCATTTGAACTATTCTAAATGATTTTATTTTGTTTCAGCTCTCCCTTTCAATGCTTTGCAGCACCATGCTACACTGTAATTTCAGGATTGCCACTTCCTTTCTATGCCCAGGCACAGAACATCACACAAGCATGGCACATTAGTGCCTTTCAAGGATATTTTACCTTTTTAACTTCAAAAAATGTTGTATGCCATTGATTGGATGTCACGCATATGCTACCAGCTCAGCGTCAATGAGCCAGAACCAAGGGCAATTGCTTTTTTCATTAGCATTATTAACATTATTGTTATGCGCTGTATTACATACACTCCATAATTGATTGTAAAAATCAGTATAGCATGGAAGGAATTTAGCAACAGACAATGCCTGACTTGTATGTTTTATTGATATCATTTGACGTGGCTCATTCATCTTCATATAACATTTGACTACTTTGCTCTGGATATTCAGTTTTAGTTCAATTTGGAACCATTGAACTTTGCACATGATGTACTACATATTCAGATCCGAAATATTGAATAACTGAGAAGTATTTGCACGATTTATGACAGGAAAAAAAGTAACAGTGAATATTTTCTTTAAAAAAATGCAATAAGATTGAAAAAAGGCA
Source organism: Amphiura filiformis (assembly GCF_039555335.1). Lineage (NCBI taxonomy): Eukaryota > Metazoa > Echinodermata > Ophiuroidea > Amphilepidida > Amphiuridae > Amphiura > Amphiura filiformis. Next base: position 46,917,149 of record NC_092644.1, on the reverse strand, counting down.
AAAAATCACAGTGTGTTGTCATGATTTATCTGATAATATGGGATGAAATAAAGGCATTTTGATGCAAAAAATATGATTTGCTTAGTTTTTTATTTTTTTTAAAGTTTTTAAATATTGTAATCAATTATAATGTTGAATTTGAACACGACAGTAAGACGCATTTTGTGTGAATTTAGGCCTATTTTAAGCTTACCTCAGATTTGTTTGAAAAATGCATTGGACAGACATTTATAATAGTAGCAGGGTTACTTTTTTAAATATACATATTCACTAATGGGACATAAACACCATGAGCAATTCACATTTCCCAGAAGAAAATGGCGAAAATATGCGAACTACAAAATCATTAAAATATTATGAGATTTGTTGCCATTACAATCAACACTTTCATCTGAAATGCATGCAAAATTGTGCAAAAATTTGGGCCCAAAACAGTGTTTTTTGTACTAAAAAGGCAAAACGGCAGGGCAACTGTTGTTTTATTTTTTCTTCTGTTATGATTTTAGGGGAGATGGCCCCTGCCAAAAATTTAGTGGGGCATGTCCCCCCCCCCCCCACCACTTCCGCTGCCTATGGTAAAAACTCACTGCAATATCTTGCAGCTAGAAAGTCCCTATACAAGTGTTTAATCACAAATAATAAAGATAAATGTAGCTTTTGTAAACCATGACCTTCGCTAACTGCCCTTAACGAGTCTCTGTATTAACCTAATGATGGGAGCTAAGTGTACTGACCACTTGATAATGACTCAGCTTAGCCATTTTGTATTCTGTTATATGTAATAACTGATCATAAAAATCCTTCAAATGGATGGAGATATTGCGTTGTGTATCATCTGGTATAAAGTGATCCATCACATTTATTATTAATGAAGGGATGATATAATGACAGTGGTCGTTACTGGCTGGCTGACCTGCAGTGACCTGATGTGGGAAGCTTAAGATATATATATCCATTATCAATTGCATGATCATGATATATGAAAAGAAAATTTGCTAATTAGTGGTGCAATTTGGGGTCTTTGCTATTGGAGTTTTTAGATTTTTGCGTGCATTTCTGTACAGCTGCTTGCAATAATTTGAAGAGGAACCTCAGAAAATATCAGTAAAGAGAAACTTGTACAATTTGTTTTGCTGGCCAAAAATTGATGCAGATGGAAATTCCATACTATTTCATGTAGAAAATCTGCTTCATATTTGGCATGGCAAATTACTTGAGTGCTGGGTGGATGTTAAATTCAAAGGTTAATGTTAGGTTAATTACTAAGGTACCTTGGCAAATTTATTTTACAATTTGTATAATGGTGTGGTTATATTTTAGTGGGAATTGAAATTTGTTGAACAACTCCCTAAAGTGCTACAATGTTGTTGCACTGTTTTTAGGCCCTTCACAATTAATTCTTAGTTTCCTGTTTCAAGTTTGAAAATAAAGGACGAGGCGACTTTTAATTATTAATTATTAATTATCTATTAATTATTAATTATCTATTACTTTCTTTATTTTGAAAATGTGGTCGTGACTATTATCAACAGTCCATTTGGTCATTTTTACTACGACTACGGATTTAATTATTTTACCTTTTTTATTGATTTTTTACATTGACATTAGTAGGGGACCCTACAATGTTCTTGTTTTATATTCATAATCAAAGTTGAGATGATCAAAAACAGATATTAGCAAATAAAAGTAATTAAAAAGTCAATTAAAAGATGAAAATACCTAAATAAAAATAAAATAATTAAATATTTTTCCATTCTTGATTTTGGGCCATGAGGGGAAACAGGAAACTAAGGATCAATTGTAATTGGCCTTATGGGGAGTGTAAGTTGAATGACCCTTAGAATTGGCTCATAGAAATATGTATGGATAGGTCTTTAAAATTGGGTCTGCCATGTAGCTGTATAATAAATTGTGTGCATTTTGAACATTCAATTTGTCAACATCAAGCTACAGAGTGATTACTTAAAATCATGGATCAAGCTTATTTTGATAGCTTTTAGAAATCAAATGTTGTCTACCCTTTTGTCATTGCAACTTTTATAAAAACCATCCGATTTTGTTACATTGGTCATGTACACTAGATACAAGCTGTATGAAAATGATTAAAAGGCATCTAAATGGTAAGGAAAGCTATATCTAACTTAGAAACTGTCAAATGGGTGTGTACTTAATAAGTTTGAGCCACCCTGTATACTGTTGCTATCTTTTTCATAGTTAACTTAGAAACTGCCACATGGGTGGGTGCAAATCATGTGAGCCACCCTATATTTTGTGCAATCTGTATTGCCATGATCAAGTAAGCTTAAATCTTAACATCCACATGGATGGATGCTAATCATTTTGAGCCACCCTGTATCATTAAACTTGCTTGAATCCAATGTAATAATATGAGTTGTCTCTCACCCAACAAGTGGTAATCACACAAATAACCTGACGCACATTTGCACAGGCCTTCATTTTGCCTCAAGACTCGATGCGGAGAATAAAATTTGCATGCTACTGCTTCTTGTAATCCAGTCTCATATTGTAATGTTGTATTATTTCAGACAAAATATTAGATTTTAGATTAAGCCTGATTAAACAATAGTGGGTGTGGCTCCCTACCAATAACATGAAATCTGGGAGGAAAATGGTGTTAAGTTTACTATGATTATGAACATTTAGAATGAATTTGAGCATTTTGTTGAATGCCTTTGGGGTTGTTGTTGTGTCCTTTATTAGAGGACAAGTTTCATGTTTCTTGCCGGACAGTTTAATGAATACAAAAACACTTGCATTATATATAAGTAGATTAAAAAGCCACTCAATTACTGGAGAGAAAACCCCTTAATTTAAGCAGCGAATCGTTATAAGTAGTGTATGCTTACTTGTATCATTACTTAATTATGCTTGTGTATCAGTTTACAAATGTGAAAATTCAGCGGGTTATTTTTTAGCCACAGGTTGTATTTTTTCATTATTTTATTTCCTTTAGATTTACAAAGTTGGCACAAAGAATTTTTGTTCAAATTATTTTGAATGTTGTATTGTAATTTTGTACAAAAATCAATGGCCCATTAATTAATTGTTTGAAATATCAAATATTACAACAAACCCCGTTATTGTACTTTGCAATATTTTAAAAAGTTTAAAAAAGATCACTGCTAATTCAGAAAATTATGTATAATTAATGAATATCATCTCATATAAAGGTCATAGTATAACATAGTTTACAGGAACCTCTTCATTGGAGGCATATTTTGTCTTTGTTCTTGTGCTAGGGTTTAAACAATTTACATCCCAATAACGTTAAAAAATATTATTATTCGCTTTTTCTTAGCACATCCATTTCAGCTGAAAGAGGAAAACAACATTTTTTTATTTTTTGCCGCAAAATCATAAAATTCTGAGAAATATTTTACTTGACTTGATACTCGCAAATTTTCTTAAAATTAATTCAAAATTAAGTTTGAAAAAAATCTATAAAAAAGATACAAAAAACAAAATGCATTTTGCCTTCTTTTTTGAAACTGCATTTGGGGTTTTGAGACATTTCAACATATTTTTTTAGCCTAATAATTATTCAACCTTTTTACAGTTTCCCGATATGCTATCATTGATACTGCTCTATAAGTAAGACACAGATAGGGTGCATAACATCATCCTCCAGTGGTACTGAAACCTACATTGATGGTGATCGATGGTGACATTCCCTGATATAGGGCATTTCTGAATATCATCTCAATGCTTTGTTAAGGGGATATGAATAGCTATGATTTGACGGAGATGGAAGCACTCATCAACTTTTTTTAGCCTACATCAAGTTCCGTTCGCTTCAAGACATTTGTGCTGGAAGGCATTGTGGCTGCATCCAAATGAGAACAACGGATATTAAATATTGAATATGATAGATGTGATCGGATGAATAGTTCATTTGTTGCATTTTCTGAAAAAAAGCAAGAGTCGGTAAATACCAGTGGTGATGTCAGAGGGCTTGTCTTGCAGGGTATATAAGAGTGAATTGTCTGCATTTGTGGGCATAATTAAATGAGACAAATACATTGAGAATAGCATATCAAAGTCAAATGGCAATGATATGGAAAAATATTTTACAGTATGAAATTGTCTTCAATCATTGGTACCGTATGCTTTCTTTCAAATGACACTTATTGTTCGATTGCTTCAGGTATGACAATATTTTGTGTTTTCTAGCCATGTTGGTAGCTCAAGGTTGCCAAATGTCAGAAACACTTCACTGAGATGAACATTGTCAGAAAATGTCCTCATTACAGGAAATGCATCTTTAGGCAAAAATACAACATGTCAGATTTGAAATCATTGTCAAGATTCCAGTTACCACTCGGCACTTATATATCAGATTTGATATGAAACATGTTTTATGTGGAAATGATCATACCACTAAAGGTTACACATTTTCCCATTGTCTGTATTGATTTTCTGGTAATGTTCAAAACGTTCGGATAGTCTGTGATCACCTACACACTATAGTTTGATCAGCTCATAATTGGCGGGACATGTTAGAATTTTATTACCACTACACTGAAGAGTAGACCCACGTTAAGAGTGCTATAGTTGACATGTCTGGTCTATATTTTGCATCTTGAAGAAAGTAGTCAAGTATAGGATTTGAATTAATGATATGTGATGCTTCTGGCGAGATGTCACTTGTCGACAATTCTCAAAATAAAATAGATTGATATTAATATGTGATGTAATAAGGCCTGTTGATTACGAGCTGATCAAACTATAGCATCTCAAACATGCTCATCTGTCAGTACACAGTTCTTTAACCCTAATAGGCATCTACATGCATAGAATGACCTTTCAGTATGACAGGTACAAAATCTCATACTCCACAACTTGAGGTCAAATTTGGAACCATCACTGTTGACAGGAGATTATTGAACTTTGCCATCGGGGGATGAGAAAATGTTGGCACATATAGTGACACACTTTACCTTAAGCAGCCTAGCAGGTTATGCAACAATCTTAATGGCATAATGCCTCTTCTTCTGTCTATGAAAGAAAGTTATTAGTATATATTTGAAAGCAAAAACAAAAATATGACAAACAAACAGGAAAAATAAACACAAATAGTTAAATAAAATCAATATGAAAATATGAAATTAGTATACTAACCTATTGTTTTCTTGTTTTTCTTTTTTACTTTTCATGTTTCCATGTATTCTGTCAACGATTTACTACCAATATATTGACCATCACAGGTAAGAATCTAATAAATTATTTTACATTTCTGTAAATTCTATTATAAACACAAAATGACAAAGTTTCTACTCCTAAATAAGTCTTACATTACTTGTCTAAAGAAATAATCCTCATAACCTCTATATATTTCGAATTTTTGAATCATTTGTGAATAAAAATGATATTTGATACTTAGGTGAAAAATATAAATAGTTGCCCTCTTTTCAAAATGAAAACATTTTCCCATAGTTTCCATGGATAATTCCTTAGAAACGAAAATCCCTGTTTAGCCTCGGCAGATCTTATTCAATATACAAATTACATTTACAAGACCTGTATCAAAGAAAGCTATCCCCAAGCTAACCTACATATTCTCCACTTGTTTTCTGTGCTAGTCTGACTTATAAGAAATATTTGATTCATCCTCCTCTTTCACATGTACAGTGTGTACTTGGAATTAGCATATATGGGTAGTTCAGTAAGTAGAGATGGGGGCACAATAAAAATGGCGTTATTGGTTATGGTATCCAACAAGAACTAAAATATATCTTTAGCTGTGTCAAAATATCTGAAAACAAAATTTTTGCAAGTCGGGTCATAAACACCTCAAATAAAGAAACTTCATAGTTACCCGTGCTACACCAAAACCTAAATTCTCATCATTCATCTGTGTGTTTCAAATCAAAAATTGAATAAACCGCACATTGTACCGGCACTTGGGATAGTTGGCTGGGGCCCATAGCTTGACCACGGTTAGCAATTTTGACCGTGTGCATCCTTTTGATTTGCAACTTTTGTTTTGGTAGCAAATTTGGTGTCAAATTGGAGCTAACAAGATTCTGCATGCACACGGCCTTACCATTCAAATTGTCATAACAAGATCAGGGGTTACATAACTGCAAACTTTCTTTATTTGAGGTGTTTATTCGGTTACTTACTTCGTTCCCATGGTATTCAAGACTATGTGCTATGCAATACATTACATCAGTGAGACGAGGAGGAAATGATTGTGTCTGACTAGTATGACTATCTGTGTTCTAGATGACAAGGAACTAAGGTGTTAGGAGGTTATCTCCTCTCTCCAGATCTCACTTTCAAGGTTACTGGGGTAACAATTTTATAAGATAGTTGATGAAAAAGACAGCGATATTGATTTCTTTTGTTTTGTCAAAATAAAAGCTGTACTGTTGTAACAGGGAAACGATAATGTTGCTCTCATTGTGGCTTTTGAAACTCCTGAATTTAACACTTTTTGTAAAATTCTTAAAAAATTATTACAAGATTTAAAACAAAATTTGTTCTAATGTTCTAATGATGTGTATACCTTTTGAGGATTGTACCCCTATGTTTGCTGTTTTAAAGGAATTGTGTACATAGCCATCCTAGCAAAACACAATAAATGTTGGGTTATAAAACAGGTCATGAAAGGTTTTTCTTTTAATGTTTTAATGTTTTATATGAAAAAACACTGCAACATTTTAAATATTTTCTCAAAATGTTATTTTAAAATATTTTTAGCACACATTTTTCGCTAAATATTTTGTCCACACTTGAATAACATTAATTTAAATTGTTTTGCAGTGCCAGGTTTTCAGAAATGTTTTTGAATGTTATTAAAAATACGTTTTATACACTTTATATACCCTTTATTATTAATACCATTTAAATGTTGTCTGTAAAACATGTGCTTGCTGGGATGTGTTTAGTCATGGTTAATATATCAAGTAATACTACGACTTTCCATTCAGCAACACATACTTCTATGTGTTATGAACCAGCCTGACTAAAAATATATATGGCAAGTTACGAGGTGATACCCTATAATGCAGTCAGATTTGTTGATAAAATCGCTTTGTAGAAGAGGGGAGAAAAAGGGATGCCGCAAGCGATGGTTTATCAATGGTTAATACACTGCTCTGTGTCGGTGCGCAATGTGCATAAGGGCCGGGTAACCCCTGCGAAGTACATCCCAATGAGATATTTAGCATTCATTTGAAAAATGAAGGTTTTCTTTGTCAATCATTCTTTGCAGAAGTAGCATAAATAAAAATAAGTAGTATGAGGGATGAAGGCCAGGGAATACTGGTTATGTCAGTCAGTACGGTATTTCTAGAACATCAAACATGCTAATCTCCTAGTGCACAGTTCTTTAACCCCAATACATATGTACATTCATAGAATGACCTTTGAGCATATTGGGTACAAAAACTCACACTCACAAAAGCTGAGGTCAAATGATGAGCAATGAATGGTATATGGAGGGTAATGAACTGTGCCTTTCAGGATGAGAATATTTTGGTTCATAGCGACTACAGACAGATAAGGCATGAACTCCACCAAGGGTGGTGTTGTTCAAAGACCAGCTGAATACTACCAATATACATGTAAGCATCATACTAGCCCTCTAGGCCTAGACCATGTCCTCCAAGAAACAGCTCTCTCTCAAGTATAACAACATCCTTGAGGCGAACATCCCATAAGAATTGGTTCAGTCTTCTTCTTTTATTCGCTATGTTAGCGTTTTTAGTCCATCGGTCCGTATTTCCTTAGTGCTTTATCATGCCTGCAGTACTTGAGATTTGTGTTCATGTTCTTCTTAGTGATGTATTGATGTGGAGAAGTGATTGATTGAATGATTTGCAACATTGGTGATGGAGTTATCTTCAATGCTGCGAATCCGTCTTCATTTTGAATCAATGGCCTGTGTGATAGGATTCGCATGTATTTGGCCGGTTTTGTTTATTGGTTTTATTGTGAAGTTTGGAAGTCAAGTGGTTACGTTGTCATGGATAGTTAGATGTAGATTTTCATGGCTTGGTGGATGCATTGAGGAATATGATGATGATGACAATGCTGTCATTATGATGAAAACAGCTTTTAGAGAGATGTATGGAACCATCCTTATGAAGGGTCTTCTGAGTAAGGGTTAATATACTCTTTGCCTCATATATGATGTTGTACCGATTTCAGCACTTTGGACATTGTTGTAGAAATACACATAATTCAGATATCCAGATTTTTCATGTATCCGATATTACCTTACCTGTGTGACCCCAAGTTAGGGACATTGGGCAGTTTTGAATGCGTGGTGGGTGGGTTGAAGATTTTGAAAAAGTGGACTATTATTCCACGAGGGGCAATTTTGTGAATAGTGGACTTTTTTGACTAAAAATACATAAAAAACCTTTACACTTTTGCAAATTGGAAGGGGGGCTAGCCTGGACACACCTGTATCTTGCCCATTCAGTCCCAAATATATTTTTTCATTAGCTTCCATAATGGCCTGAATATGACCATTGTTTCCACCATATGGCCAGATTCTATCAATTTCCAGCTAATATTTCCTTTCTTGTTATATAATACATTTATTGAGTACAAGCAAAGTATCATGTTGTGTAATAGCAGACAATAGATAGTGACATTGAACCCTGGATAGGATGGCGGGTGATACAGGTAGGCCCAAGTGGCCAATCATGCTCAAATCAGTCTGATATTTGATATGATTGCCAGTGAACATCATTTAGTTCTTTGACATGATATCAATGTACTTTTTTTATTTGCTGAAAAGTTATTGTTTTGCATTTTGCAAGTTAAAAGTGCACTGCTTTCAGCCACTAAAGTCCTATTATATAGGCCCTACCCAATGTGTTGCTCAAAATATGCCGAGCTAGTGTCAATTTACCTCCAAAATATGTCAAAGCAGACCCCTGTGGAAAGCCTAAAACAAATAGGCAAAAAATAACAAATAGCCCTCATAATGAAAGTATTTTGACCCTGTACATTATGGTACTATACCCAATAAAAGACTAGCAAATCAGACTGAAGTATCTTCTTGTAGAGATATTTTTACTTTTGAGGAAGATATTTGAGTGCAAGGCTGTGTGGGCGGTGTATTTATTGTTCTAGATTTCAACTTTTATATTGTGAAGAAAAGGGGTTAATATAATAAATGAAGTAAAGGTATCATCAGTCTGAATATTTTAAATGACAGAAGTGTTGGAAAATTTTACAAAATGGAAATTGTGTCAGAATGGTGTCAGTTATTGATACAAAATAAAGATCTGAGCTTTTAATGCGATCATGCGTTGTACATTTAGATTTGTTGCTCATGCATTTCAAGATTTTAATAGAGGAAAAGCTTGTCAACTGTCTGCCCTTTTAAATTAAATGGTGCATGTTGAAAATGTTGTAAATGCTCTTAAAAAGCATATTTACATGTATTTCTTTCAAGCGGATTAAAAATGTCAATTGTAGAAGGTAACTCTATCGTAGAGCAAGTGTGTATGTGGTGAAATTGTGTTGAAAATGAAAATCTTGTTTTGGTACAAAATCCCATGTGAGATATTACATAAATGTGACCAAGAAGTTGTGAAGTAATGTGCCTTACAACATCCCTGAGGATATACCTGTAAATAGTGCAACACACAAAACAGTTCACTAATCATTCTAACTGTCTTTATGGCCAGATGACCAATGTTTGACCATCTCTAAGTGGCATAAAAGCCAAGTCCCATGTGCATGATGTGTCTGATGCCGACTGCATGAGGACAGATTGAAAACGGACATGAAAGATGCGCCACAATTAGGGTTCTATTTTAATCATTACGTGAGGATGGAAATGATGAAAGCATTCGCTGACCAAGTCACTTTGCAATCATTCCTAAGATACATGGAATTGACAAAGGAAATTTTGAAATATGATATATAGTATCCTATTTCCAGGTCTTGAGTAATTATTTAGATTTTATGTGGTCTGAAAATAATGATAATATTTTGAGGCATTTTCTTTCTAAATTTCCAGGTTTGTTACTTCAGGTGTGCTGTACAGTTTGTCCACTCTGAAGTACAAAGTGACAACTCGCGCGTATACAGCGCGTAAACAGTGCGCAGTGCTGCGTCTCTGCTGCAGGTATGCGTGCCTTCAAAGTCGGCACAATGTGTGCATCCGCGTAGGTACTTTGTACTTCAGAGTAGACTGACTGTAGATGTGTGAGTTGAATCACACTCCTGACTTATAGTGTGCTATAAACCACACTCTCATGCATCCTGGTCATTTTGGGCCTGGGATGATGTGCAGCTGCACCTTAGACCAGAAAAGATGTTGCACTCAGATACTTCAAAAGACATTGCCAGAGTTTTTCTCATTTTTGTCAAGTTGCACACAGATTTTCATTAATTGATGCCAAAAACGTTTTTGTTTAAAGTATGTCTTTAAATGCTCCCCCCTTTCAGATTTAAAAATGATACAACATTGCATATGTGACCGTACATACGAATGAGCCGTAAATGTCGGTATCTCATTGTAAATGAGATACAGTGTAAACCCAATTGAGGTCATATTCATAATATTTCAACCTTCATGCCCATTAAATTTTACACTGTAACTCAGAATACAATTGAGGACATTTATGCTCATTCGTTGTACGGTCACATATGTTTACATTTTATACATGCTGTAATATGATAGGCCTACCATTTGTGTCCTGTCAGCAAAGGTTTTAGTAATATCAGGAATTAAATTTAGGTCATAATTTCCTGATTGCATTATGTGGAATTTTGTTTCAGGAAATACATTCTGAGGAACAATTGCCATGTTCATTCTGATTCATATTATTATATAATTTTAGTTTCTGTGGTTCAGTGGAACTTCTTTGCTATTAGTGCAGGTCATAGTTAACTAACTGCACTTTCATGCCATATTACCTGATGGTAGGATTCAAGCATAGACCATTTAAAACAGGGATAAAGTTCTAGTATTAATTTCAAAGGCCCCGCGATAGCAAAATGAGGCTATGTGTGTAGCCACGATGACAGATTTCATTAAACCAGCCACAGGACTTACGTAATGACCTTGCAGCGCACGGCCGCCAATCACAGCGCTGCCCTCGTAATGCACTTGTCCACGCCCCTTTAATCGCAACATTGGCCAATCACATGCGCCTGCACCACAGCGGTTCGGTTGCCAATTGTAAACATTACCGCATGGTTTCAACGTGGTTATTGACGGAAAAACAATAATCGATATTGCCAGCTTTGTGTTGTATATGCTAAACTGGATCTTTTTACAGGCGAGAGGGACTATCGAACTACAAATGTGCCACGGTATGTTGAATTCTGTCATGGATATCCGATATAAAATCTTGATTTTCGACTTCCGACTTCGGGTGCATCTTTGTGATGGAAAATTCAGCCATGCTTCAGCGAAGGTTGCGGTGATTTTAGAATGCAGATTTTACATTCAATATTTCGTTGTCGTCTATAATTGAAGGTAATTATATGTAGTTTTATTAATAATATTCCTCAGAATGAAACAAGAAACGTTATTTCAACCAGAATATGAATGTTTTAAATGAGAAAAGTTGACGCTTTTCATCATGCACACATGTCGAGTCGAGTGTGAGTGCCTGTGTACGCACGTGTAGTTCCATGACCATTGTTTACATGGTTTTAAATCAAGATTTTACATTCAAAATTTGGGGTGTGGAAACTTGGAATCTTCAAACCGGGGGGAATTTGATGTGAAAAAACAAGTGAATTAGTCACGTAGCGAAGGATATAAGCTTTCGTGTGATACCAAATTCTTTACATCGTGGTTTGGTTCAGTTTGCAAATTGGGGTCGATTTTGAAATGGACTCGAAATCATCAATGATTGTAAATATCATAGCTGAGCTAGCTTGCATTTTACATTAATATGGCCTGTAGATTTAAATTAAATCGTGTGAATTTGTAATTATTTGATCTTAATTAATAATTTATAAAAATTAAAAATACTAATATATTTGTTCTATTTTTTATATTATTTACGATTCCAGGATCTGTGACGGGAGGTATGAAAAACTGCACAACAAAGAGGAAAACGACAGAGTCAAAGATGGAACTTCAGTGGTTGATGAGGAACTACAATTCATATTTAAATATCTCTAAATTATCACTCGATCTAGACTGTCACTATTTTTAAGGGAAATGTTAAACTGTAAATTGTGAAAGGAAACTGAGACTGGGACCGTATTAATGAGAAATGATATCAAAGACATGCATCGTCTTGTGGTTGGAATTGTGAATTTTATTCCTGGACCTGCACTCTACAGAAAGAAATCAGAGGCTTGGAATATAGAATGGAACAAATCTGAACAATAAATATTTACATAGTTGCACGATAAATTATTCTTGATAAATTATGGTTATAGAATACAATGGAAATACTTCACCGTCAACAAATTAAAAATATCAGGTACTGAGCTTGAAATTACAAAACATTTTCAAATTCATAATAAGTAACTTTCTGATGTACAAGTCGACAAAAAATGTTTTATGGGCCCGGCCTTTTGCTTTTCTAAGTTTTCTTTTTTAATTTTGCTAAATTATTGTGTAAAATTGATTATTGATTTTGACTGAAATTTTTTTGAAAAAATTCAGAACATTTTCAAAATATGTTTGCAAAAAATTGTCAAAGTCCTGACCAACCGACCCTAATGTAAAAGTCTATGCGCTCGTAAAACAGTCCTTTTTTGTCGCCTCGCAGGTATTTAAAACAGCAAAAAAATATTATTGAATTTTATTGTTATTTTAAAAAAGCCTGCATACTTTTACATCAAATTTAGATTGTTCATTTGACTCGGCTTCAACTGCATAACTATAGAAAAATTATTTAATTCCTGTTCATCGTAGAACTTTCCGATGTGGCGTATACAGCGTAGAACGCAGATGCAAAAGCTTGTTATTGCACAGACGCAAGTCCACTTTTTCAAAATCGCCCCCCCCCCCCAATAAATCCTGGCTACAGGCCTGCTGAGTGCGTTAAAATGTTGCATTGTAGGATAGCTATTATAGCTATAAATTGTTTTTCTATAACCCCCTATTTTGGGTGTTTAAAATCATAACCCCACTATTTTTGGGTTAAAGATTCTATGACCCCTCCCCAGTATATTTGCCCTCAAGAAAATGCCAGCCCGCTTGTTCCATATTTCAGTGGTGGATCCAGGATCAGCTTTTAAAAAATATTAATTATTATTTTTTCAAGCCCAGTAATCCCCAGATATTTTTCTTGAATTCATTGATCTGCCAGTGCATTGCATTTGTATAAATTTCTTCTAAATATCGTCGTAAATATAATTAGATTTTTTCAGTTTGTACTGCTGGAAGTTTAAAGAAATAAAACATTCAGAACTTTTTCAGAAATTAAAAAAAATTGAGGTGCATTATTTATTAAAATTCATTGATACATTTTATTTCGTCGGGAAAACAATGAACGTACTTGTTTGTCTATGGTTTATTTTTATTTGTTGTTTATCATGATGTTGTGAATATTCATGACTTCGTGCATCATCCGACCAATCACAACCGGTTATTGACATCATGTGACATGACGTGGCGAGATATTTGACCTCTGGTGACCTGGTAAACATGTTTTTTCTCCAGCGAGAATGCGAGATCCCATTGTTTTGATCCCGGTTTTGATGTCGACAGTTTTGAGATTTTGCGTCTTATTATCCGGACGGAAATATTTATTGCAAATTGAATGTATATTTTAAGTGAAAAACATATCAAACTTTGGTAATATTGTGTTTTTTTCTACTCTGACCCGATATTAATAATAAAAAATTATATTTCTTGCCCGGATTTCTTGACCAAAAATTTGCGGCGAATCATGTGACATTTTTCAAGGTATAACGTTCGACCTTCCAGAATATATTTTAAGCCATCACTTTACAACCAATCATTAATTTGGAGTTTATATCAGTAATATTTTATAAAAACATTATTTTTTGATATTTTGGGGAGAAATCCGAGGATAAATTCACGCGTCGGTCGAGCCATGGTTGAGCCATGAGTCCAGATCGCGGTGCAGTGTGGGTAATCTCGAGTTGCGTAGCGGGTAATTTGAGCAAATTTTAGCTCGGCTCAATCAACACCACCTGTCGTGACTCGTCGCGGTGAGGGGTAGATTTTTACGAGCGCTACATACATCGCTTCAAAGCAAATACCGCTGAACTTTATCCCTGTTTTAAATGGTCTATGATTCAAGGAAAGATGTACAAGCGGTTGAAGACAGCTTTGCGTCCTATTGTTATTGCATTGGATTATGGATACATCAAGTCAATCGATTGTTAATGGTTCTAGCATTCACAGCAACACCGTTAAAATCGATACCCGGAAAGTCCCGGATATACAGTGCACAGCTTTGCGGCCGAAGACGTGACCTGACAAGGCCAGGGTCACGGCTATAATTAATAAAATTGTTTATATTCTTTTTCACTTGTTATAGGCTTATGATTATCCTGATATTATTATATTCATTCATTTATTTACTAATTTATTATTTTTATAAATATATTTATTTATTCCTATGTAGGGGCCTAGGCCTATATTATTTATTCCTATTTATTTATTTATTCATTCATTCAATCAATTACTAATTTGTTTTCTTATTTTATTTATTTATTTATTGTTTGTTTATATCCCGGGGATGTGTGGGTGTCATATAAAGTTTAAATTGAAATATAATAAATAAAACATTAAATGCAAATTAGATTGTAGGCCTATTTATTTATCTTTTTATGTCTATTTATTTATTATTTGTATTATTTATTATTTAATATTTTAATATTCATTTATTCATCTATTTATTTAACAACATTATACTCTATTTAAACTTTATTTATTTATTTATTTATTTATTTATTTATTTATTTATTTATTTAATTGATGTGTAACAACTTTTTTTGTTAATTCGTTTGAATTTTTGAAAAACATGGAATAGTTTTTAATGTATGACTATGAGTGATTTAATGATTTTTTTATTGATAATTTTGTCAATATGAACAGGTTCCTGCATGGTCTAGATTCAAGAAGTATCAAAGTGTTATTAATTATAATGAAATATTATAGAAAAAGTTTTTATCTGTAGGGCCTTAACTTGTATAAGATTTTAATCATAAGTTCAACAAGTGAACATGGTTAACGAAACATTTTCTCTGACTTTTATCATAAGTTCTAATTTAGTTTTTGGGCAGCAGTATAAGAATACCGTAGGTCCTGTAGTAGGCATGGCTCTAAAAAGTTGGGATTATTTTTATAAAATAATGTTAATGGTTTTTCATATATTGAGCAATGGAAATGTCACTTAGACCTATTTAGTTACTATGAACCGTACTGAGATTTTTCCCCGGGTTCCACTTTTATATTTATTTGATTTGTTTTAATTTCTGTATAATTTGTTTTAATTTCTGTATAATTCTTTTACAAAATATCGGTGTTTAGGTGAAGCTGAAGTTCATCATAGTTTCCAACTTAGTCTATCAAGTCAAGTTTCTTTTTTTTTTCTTCTTCTTTTCGTTTTAATATCAAGGTTTTCGGTTGTTCTGTTTGTTTTTATTTGAATTTATTCTTCTACTTCTTCTTGCCGTTTTCATTTATTTTATCAAAGGCAGTAAAACATCGAAAAGCATAATTACTAATTAAAAATCCCCTGCCCAACCCGGTCTGGTAATGGATATTCTGTGCAACAGTCGGCTCATTCATACATAGCTACATAGGCCACACAGAAGTTATTTGGTATGCGCGAAGTGGTTAGTGTGAATGCAGAGAATCGATGATCGATCGACATGTGTCATGTCAACTCTGAACAATTGCACATCAATAAAGCTAATTGGACTTGATAGGAAGTGTTGTGGTCGTGAGGTAATCTTCTATAATCCAATGCAATAACAATAGGACGCAAAGCTGTCTTTAACCGCTTGTGAAAGATGTGGCCAGATGTAAATTAATCATAATGTAAGGACATTGACCTGTGTTTTACCACATGAAGTGGCTTTAATTACTGGTAGCAGGGGAAAATGTTGATCATTTGTTTTGCTTCTTTCTTGTTACATTGTTTCTTGTAATAGTTATTGGTGAATTCAGTATTTTTGACCACAAATCTTCATATTCCGCTACAGGCAGTGATAATGGGCCCTATTGGAATTTGACAAATGTGTTATGATTCATGTTGCACACAGATTAGTTTATGCTAGACTTGATATATGTTGTCTGCACCGGGCATATAACCAGGGGAGTGGAAGGGATGGATCTCCTAAATCCACT
Organism: Amphiura filiformis; assembly: GCF_039555335.1. Taxonomy (NCBI): domain Eukaryota; kingdom Metazoa; phylum Echinodermata; class Ophiuroidea; order Amphilepidida; family Amphiuridae; genus Amphiura; species Amphiura filiformis. The sequence goes on along the minus strand of NC_092644.1, from coordinate 46,900,861 downwards.
GTAGTCCAAAATATTCCTCAAATCTGCCACAAATACCTCTAGATCCCTAAACTTCTGCCCCAAATCACCATTGACCCAAGATTATGCAACATTCCCCAAAAGCCTCCCAGAATCCATCCATTTTTGTGCAACAACCAAAAAAAGTGCATTTAAAAAACCCTTCCCTTCCTATATTTTGTTTGGCTTGTATTCGGCGAAAAAATGAGACTCATAACATCATGTGTACACAGTTGGGTGCAGCACTTACAGTGTCAGATGGTTGAAATCACAGGTCCCTTACATGGTCAATCAAATTAATTTAAACTAAGGCTAAAGAACCAAATTAGTTCCATCTTTTGATCGACCATCAATGCTTGGTCGATCATTAGTATTTATAAAAATCAATTAATTGACCATTGTCAATTGTAATAACATAAAGAAATCTTTGCATGTAATGACATTGACCAATACAAATTTAGCATTAATTCTGATTAATTAGTTGATAGTTCATTCATTACAAGCATCAAAGAAGCATTGATGGTCGATCCAAAGATTGAACAAATTTCGTTCTGGTGCCTTAGAAGCAAAATTGAAATAAAAATGAACCAAATTTCGTGAGTATTTAAGTTCTTCATGGCTTCTTAAATTATCACAGGTGATGATGATATTAAACCACTGCCTGGAATTGATGCAGCATCAAGTTGTCCATCTCATGTAAAGTGTTAAATGGACATTTTATTAGCATCACACACTCACATACACTGTATTTATTGTGAAGGAGCATGTCTCCACACGAAAGGTGTCACATAGGTAATATATCTAAACAAAAACGCAATGTTTAACGGGACAAAAAAGTAAACTTATACAAACAGGAACTTGTCACATGCGTTGCTCGGCTAAATTGGAAATGTTGCTGGTTAAGCATGCACGCCTGATTTAAAAGCTGTCCGCTTTAATAGCTCGCTACACGCCGGTCATGTTGTTATTTAAATTCTCTGGCTGAAGGTGAACTCTCAAGCTTAACTCGAAATCCATGTGATTATGCGACTGATTTAATTTCACACATTTTGGGAATAGTTTCAATGCATGAAAATAAAATACTGCAAACTTGTTTTTGTGTAATTGTAGCAAGTAATGGTATGCTACTCTATGTAGACACTGTTGCTGAAAAATTGATTTGTAGCGAATTTACAGCTTTACACATATCCATATATATTTCACTCTCACTTTGATAGAAATTGGTTTGGATAGGATAGATGTGTAAATTATTTTGATAAAAAAATCAATAAAAATCTAGCTTATGAATATGGATTGAGATACGATCTTTGAATGGGAAATTATGAGATGATTTGAAGCATGTGTAAGGTGATTGGAAGGTCAAGTTTAATACTAAATATGTAAAAAGGGAAATTTTCGCGCTTTTCACCTTCCAAGCTGCAACTGCCAAATTAACAATGTGTGAATATATTCCTTTTGTGTATAGGTCAATGTAAGGAAACTTAGAATTGTGAATTTAAAAACAAGGGAAACGTTTCAAAATTGGCAAAGTGCGAAAAAAATAATCACACAAAAATTTCCACTTTTATAGTATGTACCATGGTCTCATTTCAGTGGCACAGTTCAATGACATCCAGTCAACAATCACAGCTCAAAATTTGACCTCAAGTTGTGGAGTATGAGTTTATGTACCCAATCCAGTCAGAGGTCATTTTACGAGTGTGCAATCATATTGGGGTTAAAGAACTGTGTCATAGTAGATAGGATTATTTGAGATCCCCTATGTCAAGCACAACCTTAACCTTCAATATGGGAATTTGCATTTCAAATGAGGTTACCTGAATGGGTGAATCCACTTAAAATATACACCCTATGTAGGAGATTAAGGTCATGTCTTCCATAGGGATGTGTGGATTTCAACTGGAATAGCCCAATGGAATAGAATTGTAGCAGAGAAGAGGTAATGAGATGTTATGTAGATCTGTGCTGCCTTTGAGGTTTCTGTTGAGGTGAAGTACACATTTATAGGCCAGTAATGCACACATATAATCAGCAATGTCTATCATTCTAGTATCGTTCTAGAGTCAATAAATGTTTGTCTGCTGAAGAGAGAAGAAACATTATACAAAATAAAAGAATAGAAATGTCTCCGGTAATCTGATCATCAATATTAGTGACGTAGAACATAACTCTCAGAAGCAAACTGAAGCACCCGTTTCCCAATTAAACATGATCAAATTTGCAGGCATTTTCATGAAGATCTTTGCAGCATATTTAGAACTGGTCTTGAAGTAAACCTGTGCACACAAGAAGTTTTTAATTCAGTGCTAAAATAATGCTAAAATAAAAAGCAGACTTCTGTTCACATGATTCACATACTTAAACATGTAGTGCGTAATTATGCAGTTCCGTTGATTGTCTGTTCAAAGGATAAGCCGATAGTAAACACAGGTATTATCCAAGCCCAGCCCAGTTAGTAAATGTTGATGACAAGTGCAGGAGATGCCTTGTAAAAGGTATTCTGTCTGAAGTTAGAACTGAGCATAGACCTAGAAAAGTTAAACTCAATTTAAGTGATTGCAACAGGATTACTGTTAAAAGAGTGCGCTGTCAATTTTTTAAATGTTGAACCTATTTCGTTCTTGAATTTGCACTTAAAGGGGCATTAGAGGATGATAAAATGTTCAACTAGTTCAGCTCACTTTTAATTTCCTTTGATTTGAACCACTAAACAGTTCACCTCTAATCCATAATTCCACACACACATGTACTTAACAAAGCTCATCATTGAAACAAAAAAGGGACTCAGTGACTCAGTTTCCTCTTGCTAAATCTACACATAAAGACTTTGAAAGAGGTTTACTTTCCACAACTTATCGATCTACTCCTATTTGGAATGCGGAGAGAAGTCAAAACCCTGACATGAGTGATTTAGAAGGATTGTCTCAATGGTTGGTTTCAGATAAGGAAGTGTGCATCATGTACGACCCATCATTAACAAGCATGGTGTTGAGGTGTGCAGGAGAGAGATGTATGGCCATGATTCAATGTGTTTCTCTATAGACGATGCAGGTATTAGGTAGAGACTGCTGGAATGCGCAATTTGTTTTGCTAGAAAATGCAAATGCGAGTTAGTCTGCACAATGTATAACCATCATTTAAACTCAAAAGAAGGAAGAAAGTACGACTTTGATTCGAATGTGTGTCTCTGTAATATGCACTTAGTGGCAGCTAGTAGGGTAGAGATCATCAGAATGCATAATTTATATTGCCAGAATATGTGCCATCGCTCAAAACATTAAGGAAGTTTCCCTCCTATGTACAATGTACTATAATTTGGCAAGCCTGCATTGTTGCAAACAAATTGAGATCTGTGCTATTGAACCTTAGTACAGGTCCACTATCTTGTTACCAAATTGAGGTTATTCATGCAAATGCATGGGCAAAAGGGCATTTTTGTTTTTCATGCTTTTCTTACACTCATGCAGGATCATATGTATGTAAGGTGTACAAACAAACGTGATGCGATCAAGCTAAATGAGTCTGATAACAATCAAAATCAGAATTCAGTTTTCAACTTCATTACAGCAACCATTCTCAGTTATTTATTTTGCTTAAAACTCCATCATGATTAAACTTACGGTTCCATCATATCACATCACAAACACACACTTGGCAAACCAGAACCTCATTTTGAGATGATCGTGCAAATTGGTTCCAATGTGTTTTGACATAAGATGTCAACCTCTTACTGTTAGGATGGGAACTGACAGGCAATATTATATATTGTCAGAAATTGAAGAAATAGAATACATTAACCTGCAACCTTTGAATTCACAATAACCCATTCCTTTAATTGTTGCATTTTTACAAGACTTATGTTTTGAAATGATTTACAACACATAATTGAGAAAAAGATCCTTTTATCATTCTTGATGGTTAAAATGTAACCTGTTCAATAAGTAACCAAGGAAACAACCTGTTCGTATAATTTATTTTTACAGCATTCATCCTAACCCTGTGATAGCATCTGCCAAATTCTGATCACAGGAACATATGTCATAGAACTGATCAAAATTGACACAATTTGCAAAATTAAGGAATTATAACTTTAAAATGGAGTAAAGCTATTATTAGAAAAGAGCACAATTGATGCCAAAAGCTGAAAGAGCAAGTAATGAAAGAAAAAACTGTGATCACGCATTCTGCCATTCCCTACATAAAGATTTTAGCAAGAGACTAATTTGGGATGCAGGTGTAGTTACAATGGGGATGTGATGAGAATTTGGCTTACTTAGAGCTTGTCTCCTCATCCGAACCTATCAAGGCTTATTTACATGCTAATATCAGGTAGGGATGGTGCTCAAAGTTTGTTAGGTATGTTGACAAATTGAAGGGGGCAAAGAAGGTTTATCTGCTTTTTGTTTGACGCTTATTTGAGGTGCTTGATGGAAGATGGTGTGGAGAGATGGACAATTGTTAATTGATTGTTGGGATGTGATGGGAAAGTCAAAATATTATGAAGGACCTGTAAACTATTAAACATGATGATCATGTAATTTGAGTTTTTAAAATGCAAGCTGTATACAAAGGATGTATCAAGACTATCAAGGTCACAGAAGATAGGGAATGTTATTGCAAACATTTGTTTATTTATTTATTATTATTATTTATTTTGTTTGGTCCTGTGTGTTGAATGATTTGTTACTTCACATTATAAAAGTGTCCAGCATGTTTACGATAAATTTTCTTGAACTTCTGAATACAGCATTTTAAATGAGAAGTGAGTTTGATAAACGAGTAATTATGGCAGCTGGGGTTCCAAAGTTAATGAATTAAATTTTAGTTGATACCATACTAGATAGATAATTGAACAGAATAGATAATTGAATGGACTTAGATTTATGGGACCATTATTTAATTATAATTCCAATAATTGAAATGTTAATCTGCAAAAAATGCAGGTATTTTATTGTCATGGGGTCAAGTTTGATGAGATTAAATCTCTTCGGTGATATAATTAGGCAGGTTTACTAGATGACCAATGAGCTATTCTATTTGAAATACATACACCTTAATCTCTGACACAGGGAGTGTGAATTTAAAATGGAATCATTCATTCAGGTAACCCCATTTGAAATCTATATCCCCTGTGTGGGAGATTAAGGTAATTTCTTCCACAGGGGGTGTATAGATTTCAAATGGAATAGCCCATTTAGAGTATCCCTTTAGTGCCTTTTTTCAAACACAAGTTTAATTCCCCTGTTAGTGAACAATTATTATTACAGCAATAATTTGAGCAGGTTCCAATTACCACTTGTCACTTGGTATTTCAGTTTAAAACATTGAATTTGTAATTCTGCATTATTTTTCTATTCATACACTCTAAGATAGCGCGAACCAATCAGAGCAATCGTTAGAAAAATCCAAACCATACATTGATTGTGTATATTGTGCACTCCGCGTACTACGCGCAGTGCATGCACACACGTTCGTGTCGTGTAGGCTTGATTCATTTTTGGGCGGGTTGAGCATTTATATTTGGTTCTTGTTTTCCAATATTTTTAGTGATAATTTTTTTTAAAAAACAACAAAAATCATGTGTTTTTTTCTTCTCGTGTATGAAATAGGTTAATGAACGCGTATTACTTATTGCTCGAGAAATTAGACAAAATAATGCACTTGCGCTGATGTTGATGCGTCTAATGCACTCCCCCCGAACCTATAATTATTGTACAAAAATAGCACAATTCTGTGATTGAACAAATGGTAAATTGAATTTGTCAGTGAATATTTACCACTGGGTGTCATGAATGCAAATGACTTGCAAGTGGGTCTATTTTTAACTTCCAATTTAAAAACAAGTTGCCTGTTAAAATGTAACTTCTGTCAATATTAAGAAACGCAGACGTAACATCACAATAATTCATGAAATCGTTCAATTAAGAACTCGTAAACAATGCCAATTATTTTTAATTGTGAAAAACTTTATTAATCTTAATTTAAGAAAATAAAATTATTGTAGTGGTGGTCCAACGTAATCGTCAAAACATTCTTGGTAAAAACTAAAAAGGGTCCTCTCACCCAATTACATCATTCTGTCCCTCGTAGGTATTCATTAATGCAGTCCTCGTAAGTGACATGTTTCACGACTTCCGTGGGTACACACTGATTGGAGGGTTATACTCCACGATCAAACGAACAAACGAGGTCAACGAATTGAATTCATTTAGCATTCTCTCTTCTCACCAACCAATGTCGTTATTAAGCAATGAACCAACTTGCAAAACAGTGTGAGTCAGTTTCATTAAACTCATTAATATTTGACCAAACCTGGCATATATTATTTTTGTGGCTCAAATCTAGGTCATGAGAAGGGGAAATGGGGGTAATTTAGTGGGAATAAGGTAATTTGGTTAAGTGCCTATGTGATCAAGTTCATAGCTTACATAAAATACACTGTGATGGGAGGGATCAGATGTAGATACTTAGAATTAGTATGATAGATTAGTAAAGCCTAATTTGTCTCTCGTACCGTATCATTAGTAAAATTGACTTTTGCTAATGCATGCAAGATTAATAAGTAAGCTGGTGTGTTGCGAATTTGGTGACCTGAATTTACGTGGATTGTGTGTTAATTTATGGTATCTTCTTACGTTACATTTTAGATTGTGTAATTCCTAGGAATGATATGTTCGATGTATTGAAAATACATTTCAGTGTGAATAGAATCAAGTTTTCTGGTGCTTATCTTCGATGTTATTGTTAAATATGCCATATGCTATCTTCAGTAGATAGGGAATATAATATTATCTTTAGTAGACTACATTTGCTACCTTCAGTAGATAGCTATCTCTATGTTATCGTTAGTACACCACACTTGGATATCTTCAGTAGATAGCACTATGATATCATTAATACACCATACTATACTATCTTCAGTAGATAGAAACATGCTATATCAGTAGATAGCAACTATGCTATCTTCAGTAGATAGCAACATGCTGTATCGGTGGTAGTAAACCATACTCTGCTATCTTCAGTAGATGGCAATATGTTATCTGTAGTATAAAATACTGTGCTATCTTCAGTAGATAGTAATATATGCTATCTGTAGTATACTACACTCTGCTATCTTCAGTAGATAGCAATATGTTATCTGTAGTATACAGTATCTTCAGTAGATAACAATATGCTATCTGTAGTATACTACACTCTGCTATCTTCAGTAGATAGCAATATGTTATCTGTAGTATACAGTATCTTCAGTAGATAGCAATGTGCTATCTGTAGTATATCATACTGTGCTATCTTCAGTAGTTAGCAATATGTTATCTGTAGTATACCATACTATGCTATCTTCAGAAGATAGCAATATGTTATTTGTAGTAGATCACGCTATGCTATCTTCAGGAGATAGCTCTATGCTATTTGTAGTAGACCATACTATGCTATCTTCAGTAGATATCAATATGTTCAATATGTTATCGTTAGTAGACAACACTATGCTATCTTCAGTAGATAGCATTATCTTATAGTTAGTATCATAATATGAAGATGCCTATTCAAGAACTAGAAATACTTTCATAGCATCTAGCAGATCATCAAACAAATTTCAAGGCCATCACTTAGTTTCATTAATTTGAGATTTCTGTTGCATGTCAGAAAGAAAATTAGAAATGTGAAAACATACCAAATACATGAAATTAATTCAAGTTTTGGTACTATGGAATAGATATCTGCCCTTCAGTATTATTATATCAAAATGTATCAAAATTCATCAATATTTTGCTGTATGTTAAAAAAGAAATGCAAATAAAAGCGAAATGCTTGCAATAAGTGTAAGCTGATAATTTGATTGGATGGATATATAACTGTTTAAAAGGGGAAATTGTTGTGGCAAATTATGTATGAATGAATTATTAAAACTTGAACATCAATGTTAAAATCAATTACAAATTTGTCTTCTGGGGAGCTAGATGAAATACAAGCTTTGCCAAATATTTAATATTCATTAAAAATTGATTTTTGATTTGGTATAAGATCACTATTAAATTGATACCGTATGTCTAGATTATGTAAATATAGCTAATTACTTCTTACATATTCACCTTCATTATATTGCTCAATATACATCCATAGCTGAATTGAAAGCAAATAACAAGTATTACACTTTCAGTGAAAAGCCCTTTAAGGGGTTGTTTGGAATGACAGGTGAGTCAGGGGTCAAAAACAAAATTTTTACCTTTTGACCTCAGCACATGTGTATGTATGATCTGCCATACAAAAATTAAAAAAACAATACCTCAAAGTATCATTTTTTAATGTTTTTTTTTTTTTCACGCTTTTCTACAAATTTCATCTGTTTGTACCGGGGCGTGTCTGTTGCCAGGTAGGCCTACATGACAGCATAGACCCAATGCTACAACCTTGAATAATAATACAGAATGACGTTATATTCTTCTTAACCTATCTTAGAACTGCCTATTATTTCAATTGTTATACTGTTCTGGTTGGTTTATTGCATATACTGTATAGAAATTATGCAATATGACGCCGAGCATGACAGAGTCATCTTCATTCAAATAAAATTCAGGTACCGTAAGGTACCACGGAGCAATTCGCACGATAATACAATAAAACAGATGAAAGGTATGAATGGTTGTGGAATCGAATTGCAGACCTGTCCCTCTGTCACCTTAGAACTGCATCTCGTAGGCAATGGTAGGTAATAAACCAACCGAACGATATAACAATTGAAATAACAGCATGTCTTGGTCTCAATTCAAGATGTGCAATTTGGACACACCTCCTCGTTGGCTGATTTATACTTCAACAGTTCCTCAAAGTGATATCAGAAAAGCCACTATCTCATTGTTCATTGGCCCCCGTAGTATAGCCGCCTGGGCACTCAACTTTAGAATTGATGGGTATATGTGCCTACATTTTGTACAAGCGCCGCGAATTAGGCGCATATCAGTACAAAACGTTGGGGTTTTTTTTTTTTATAAAAAAAAGGGTCAATTATGTACAATCAAAATGAAAAAGGGGTCATTGGGTATAATATTTTGAAAACTGAAGGTGCCTGGTCATCGGGTATAGTCGGCTTCAAAAGAGGGGCATATATTGACAGGCACATACCGTCACCTCTAAAGTTGATGCCCCGGTGCTCGTGATTATATTTTGTTCATGGCTCGCTTTTAAAACTCCCACACATCACAATAAGGCTATTGAAAAGTGTATAGAATAGCTAATGATAGACTGGTCCCTGTGATTAGTCGCGGACCCGAGCGACAATATAGTAAACACATCGAGTTTATAACACAAGTGACAGTAGTCGTGAATTATGGAGGGTTTTATTGAACTTCTACCAGCAAAATATGGAATGATACTAACACAAGACACCAATCGAGATGATGATACCAGCCATAATGGAAGGCTTGTATTTGACCTTCTTATGAATCCAATTTCGTATGGCGAGAAGTTAAAAGGTAATGTATATTTCAAGAAATTTGGGTTCAAAAATTCGTATCAGCTCGTATCATCAATTCCGTAAATATGGCGATAGAGGCACAACTTGACAATAAACTGAACTATTTAAACGTAAAGGACGACTGGATACACATAAATTTGTGTTTCCTTGCTGGCGGAATAGTTGCAAAACTCTTTTTTGTCAAAAAAGTTGGACAATTTATGAATTATGATTGGCAAAATAGCTAAAGGAAATAGACTTTTCCAACCATGTAAAACTACACTGGGTTGTTGACATGGTCGACATACATTAAGACATACGCATGTTCCTAAAGTAGGAGGTAAGTACTATAATTAATTGTTTAAAGTGCTCAACATACCAGCAAAAAGTCATAGGGTCATCAGAGTACAGGGACTTTGTGAAATACTGGGTACAAAAATAAAGTGCGTGAGCCGATATGCAACATCAAATATAAAAGCCGATTTACATAATTTCCCATGACCTTACAGAAGTGATCGTGCTCAAATATAAAACTATAGAGTTTGGTCCTTGATATGCACCATCAATTGTGTACTTGTGATCAATATTGCTAGGCAAACAATCACAGCAAACATGCCAAAATCCTCCCATTTCTCCTCCATTTACACACATATAAACCCATCCCTTAAGATGACAGCGATTGATGTGAAAAAGAAGTTGTGAATTTTCTGGAGAGCAGCACCAAAAATATATTTATGATGGCCCACAGTGCTTTGCAGCATTTCTATTATAGTTAGCCAATTTTCATTGTTGAAGTTAATTTTCATAAATACATTTCTAATGAAAGTGAATATGCCAATGCTTCTTTAAGTGACAATCCAGTTGTACATCTGTTGTAGGAATCCTTTGGTAATAGCATTATTAATATAATATTAAAGCCATAATTGTAACATTTCCATAAAAAAATAGATTATTATTTAATTTAATGCCACATTGTCCTCTTTTACTTTGAGCCGAAAAAACTAAGGTCAAAAAGCAAAGAAAATTGGAATTTACTACCAGCGCAGATATTGCCAATGCTTGTCACTCCGTTGGTTGTGCTATCGCACGGTCCTTTGATGTTTGTATGACCATCCCGCACCCCATGTATGTACTGTGTTATGAACATCATGTACAAAACTGTTAATGTTATGTTTCATAATGAATTATATTGTTAGTTTGTTAGAGTAAAAAGGAGCTATACCCATCAAATTGTATTTTAGGTCTTATAATGTTTGATGAAAGCAAATGCATATTCAGAGGTATCAGATTGCACCAAATACAGTTTTTTGGCCTTGAGAGACTAAAGACGTGAAACGACACGGGCTCCCGCCTTTACATTGATTTTTAATACGACTTTTTATACACGAGTGATTTTACATTTTCTTCTCTGAATTCGGAAGCCTTGGTATAGGCCTATACACAGTCATGGCAGGACAGAAAGACGACAAGCTGGACGAAATATTACGCACAGTACAAGCGCTATCTGCGCTTCCTACTGATGTAAACAACCTATCTAAAGAAGTAAGTTCTTTCAAAGATGAAATACAGACAAACAGTGGAAAAGTGATATAGATGAAAAAATGAAAGACATTGACCAGAGCATGAACGACTTGAACATGGAGGTTGAAAATCTCAAATACAAAGATGCACATAATAACTATGCGACTATTAACAGGGTCACTGAGCTTCGTGATCAATATGAAAAAGAAGACTTGAGACGCAGCATTCGCAGCTACAGTGCAAATTTGTTATTTACGGGCATTCCAGAAACGGGAAATGAAAAAACCGAAGAGCTACTGAAGAGGTACTAAGACAGCATTGGGTTGAGAACATGGACATGCTGGAAGGAGATGCCTATAGCATATTTATCGCCGATTGCCACCGCATGAAAGGATCTGCGGTTGGTTCAAAACCACGCATACAGTCATTGCAAAATTTGTGCAGATGAGCGACAAAGACTTTGTTCTAAGCCATGCAAATTATCTCAAGAACCACACTATTCCGACTAGAGACGGAAGAAAGAGACAGAAATTTACTGTTCAACAGCACTATCCACCCAAACTGCAGCAACAAAAACGAGAACTCTGGCCATACTACGCCCAAGCAGCTAAAGCAAAGCTACGTCAGCACTTTCCGGTGATCGACACAGATCTTGCCCTGTTCATTTGTGGACAAAGATTCCAATATGGAATGAATGTTGCCAAAATGCAACAACCACAGACACCTCGACACATCCGCTTTGACTCGCCTCATAATGTTAGTCATAATACTCACGATACCAGCGACGTTACAGTGATGGATGGCGAGAAGATGGAAGAGATAGTACGATAACAACAGAGAGGTAGAGGGAACGCAAGATGAAGCTGGAGATTCGAGAGTTGAAGACTCCTTACGCAACTGCTTAAACAGTGATCTTGGTTCATCTCCTAGCCTTCTCGGATGGCGAAGTTTAAATAGTGCATTTTGCATGTCTAGGGAGAACTTGTGTTTCTGAGGACCTTACACTTGAGAGTCTGCGATGTTTGTTTTTTCCACAAGTATATTATGTACATGTATTTAAAAAGAAAAACAAACATACAAATAATTTTTACGCTGATATGAATATAAGACAGTAATTAATTAACTCAGTGCTGATATCAAATGTCAAGTTAGACATTTTGGCCAAGCAGAAATGATTGTTCAGAAAAAGAGAGAAAAACTAGCTGATTGCTACCAATATTTTTCTTTCTTGGTGTTGGATTGTTTCAGTATGAATTATTGAAGTCAGGATTTCTAAAAATTTCAAAAGAATTTTGAAAGGTACTTGTATCTTGATGGTCTGATATCTTAAAACAAAACATTGTGAAAGGAAATTACTGTTTTTGACTATACATGCATGATTTTACGTGTGTTTAAACATGTATTTAAAAAAAAAAAAATTTAAAAAAGGTGAGAAAAACTATTGCTCCAATAATTATTTTTATCCTGGTGATCGGTCGTTTGAATATGATTTATTGGAGTTACCCTTTTTTTCTCTCTTTTTGTTTGTTTGTTTGTTTGAAGATTTCAATAGAATCTTAAATCTTCAATATAAAATTGAGAAAGAAAAAAGACTGGTTTGAGTATACAGGCATGTTTCTTTATAGTCATGATAGTGGGTAAAAAAAAAAAAAAGGAAAAAGAAAGAAAAAAAAAAGTTTTTTTGTTTTGTTTTTGTTTTTTAATTCTAAATTTTCTGCACAATTTTCTTTGGCGGGAGTCCGGGTTGTCTATTGTTTTTTCCCAAATTTAGTTTTTTCTCATGCCGATTCTTTTTGTCCAGTCAAATACTCGCATTAGTATCGAGTATGTAGTGCTGATTACTTTCGTGATCAACACATGGCCCTATTCCATCAAGGGCTTTCACTGTAAATATAATGTTCATAACTTTTTTCCCTGTTATATGTGTTATAATATTTTGTACCGTGTTATATTATGCTCAATATTATATAAGGTATTACAAATGCTGTATAGGCCTATCTTGTTTCAAAAAATGTTGAACGTAACAGATAACATTCTGTATGCTAGGTGGAAAAGTTTTAGAGCCATCTATACTCGTTTTTTTTAAACAATGGTAGGAAATAATTTTGGTATATGTTCGCTAAATGTGCGAGGGCTACGAAAAGAAATAATACGTAGACAGGTTTTCACATGGTTACGTTAATAGACCGTACTCAATCGTCTTTCTTCAGGAAACGCATTCAAGCAAAGCAGCTGAAATTATTTGGAAAGACGAATGGGGTAGCGCCATTTTTTTTCTCATGGTTCAACAAATAGTAGAGGTGTATGTGTGTTATTTAAAAAGATTTGAATTACTTAAGCAACTAAAGTAGTCTCTGATGAGCGTGGAAGGTTTATCATTTTAGACACATCTATTGATGAACAAAAGTTTACGTTTATTAACATTTATGCTCCAAATAAGGACGATCCCTTGTTCCTAGATAAAATACGTGAATGTATACCCGATTTTGAATGCGAGTCCATCATATTTGGAGGGGATTTTAACTTGGTTATGGATATAACTAAAGACAAGAAAGGTGGTCGCCCTGTTACCAATTTCAGAGCACAAGAAAGTTTAAAATCCTTTATAGATGGTTACGATTTGGTAGATATTTGGAGAAAAACTAATCCTAATGTTGCGCTGCTTTTACTTGGCGTTCTAATACTATGCCCCCTATTCAGTGCAGACTTGATTTTTCTTAGTTTCATCACACCTTTTGTCTCAGATAGACAATTCTGATATTTCTTGTGGGTTTAAAAGTTTACCATTCTCTGATTAGTTTATCCATTTGCCCCTTTACTGAAGCTAGAGGTCCGGGATTCTGGAAGTTTAATGTATCACTGCTACATGAGCAAGAATATATTGATATTGTAAAGAAGTGTATACAGGATCATAAACAATGTAATCAAAACCTCAATCCTGGTCTATCATGGGAGTATTTAAAGTGTTGTATCCGATCAGAAACAACACAATATTCTATTCGTAAACACAAACACCGTAGAAGGGTGGAAAAGGATCTCATGATCAAATTAAATGGTTTAGAAGAACAATATTCTCAAAATCCATCGGAAATTTTGAAACAGCAGATTGATGTTGCAAAGAATGATCTAGACGATATTTATAAAAATAAGGTTAAAGGTTGCATGATTCGATCACGTGCTAAAGCTTTTGAATTTGGGGAGAAAAACTCAAAATATTTTATCAATCTTGAAAAACGAAACCAGAAGCAAGGTATTCTTACAAAACTTGAAACAAATAATGGGGTTATCCTTTCTAACAGAAAAGATATTTTAGAGGAGGAAATGCAATTTTACAGGCAACTTTATTCTACATGTAATCCACCCTCATGCAACATTGAAGATTTTCTTCCTCCTAATACTTTATGTCCTAAGCTAAGTGCACATCAGAGGGATTCATGTGAAGGTATGATAACGGTGAAAGAATATTCTGATAATCTGAAGCAAATGCCAAATAATAAATCACCTGGTTCTGACGGCTTTCCAGCTGAATGGTACAAATTTTTCCATAATGATATTCATGAAATGGTTTTAAACTCTATTAATTATGGTTTTCAAAATGGTTCATTTGCAGTTGATCAGCGAGGGGGGTGATCAAACTTATCCCCAAGAAAGATAAAACCGCATGCATTTAAAAAATTGGAGACCTATCTCGCTCTTAAATACTGATTATAAAATTGCCTCAAAGTGCATAGCTGCTCGAATAAAAAATGTTCTTCCAAGTATTATACATAGTGATCAGACAGGGTTCTTGAAAGGACGATACATTGGGGAAAATATCCGACTTACTCTCGACATAATTGATTATATAAATTCAAATAATAAAGCAGGTTTTGTTCTAATGATTGACTTTGAAAAGGCGTTCGATAAGTTAGAATGGACCTTTCTGCATCAAGTTCTCAGATATTTCAATTTTAGTAATGATTTTATCCGATGGATAAATGTATTTTATTCTGGAATAACTTCATGTGTAATGAATAATGGTTATGCCTCTGCCTTTTTTTTTTTTACTTTAGGCTTGCGCCAGGTATGCCCGCTCAGTCCTTATTTGTTTATTTTATGTAGCGAAATTCTTAATATGTCTATAAGAAATCAGCCTTTAATTAAAGGTATAACAATTGATAATAATGTTATTACCATAAGTGCCTATGCAGACGATACCACTATTTTCATTGAAGATGTTTCTTCGTTAAAAGAAAGCTTACGTGTTCTTCAAAACTTCCAAACGTTCTCTGGTTTAAAAATTAATGTAGATAAATGTGAATTGATTCCTCTCGGTCAATATCGCAATGACAAGCCCAACATTGATGAAACAGGAGTAAAGTATTGTACTGGTCCAGTTAGGCTGCTAGGTATATTATTTTCTCCTGATTTGAAAAATATTTTTGAATTAAACTTTATACCTAAATTTAAGAAGTTAAAGGAAATCCTCAGAATTTGGTCAGCCCGAGATTTAACTCCGCAGGAAAAATTGCTATTGTGAAATCTTTAGGTCTGTCGCAACTTATTTTTCTTATGTCTGTTTTGCCCAATCCTCCAGAATGGTTTTAAAAGATTTAGAATCAACACTCTATAAATTCATTTGGTCCAATAAACCGGACAAGGTTAGAAGGAATACCTTGATCGGTGACTTTTCAGCAGGTGGCTTAAATATGTGCCATATCCCTTCTGTAATAAAAGGTCTAAAACTTGCATGGGTTAAAAGATTTCTGGATTCTAATAATAAAGGAAAATGGCAATTATTTTTCAACATTTATTTAAAACCAAGGGGTGGTGACTTCAGTATTTCATTGCAATATTAATCCGAAAGACAAATCGATCCAAACTGAAATTAAAAATGCTTTTATAAAAGATGTATTAATTGCTTGGTGTGAAATCACATACGATTCTAACATTTCTGTTTCAAAATCACCATACCAAATTTTATGGAATAATTCTTTTATTCGAATGGATGATACCATCATCTATAATTCTGTTTGGCACAACTGTGGTATACAACGTGTAAAAGACTTATATGATAATAACGGCAATTTTCTAAGGTTTTTAGATATTAAAAGAAAGTTCACCATACCCGACCGTAATTTTGTTTTCTACTTTTCCTTGATTCATGCAATACCTTGGAAGAGAAATTGTAGGGTAGAATATGATGTTGATTTCAAATCCAGCAATGACGATTTATTAAACAAAATAAAAACTAGTAACAAAGTGTGTAAATTGATACACAATATTTGTATCAAAAAAATATTTAATAAGCCAATATCAGAAAATAAATGGGCACAAGATTTTAATGTTGCTAATTTGGAATGGAAAAAATTTTACTCTATATCAAAACTCTGTACACCTTCGATTAAGTTAAGATATTTTCAATTCAAAATTTTACATAGATATCTAGCAGTAAATGGACTATTGTCTCGTATGGGTATTGTTCAGTCAAATCTGTGTTCCTTTTGCAAATCTCACGTCGAAACGATTCGTCATCTTTTTTTGGAATTGTAATTTTTCTTATCAATTTTGGAATGATGCTGAAAGATTTATTTTGAATCTCGATATATCATTTTCAGAACAGGAGATTCTGTTTGGCATCTTGGATAGGAAGAAAGACAGATTTAACTTTTTAATTTTATATGGTAAATATTATTTATACTGGGCGAAAATTAATGAATCGAAACCTAACTTAAATGTCTTCAAAAGTAAGTTACGTCTATATCAAGAAATTGAGAAATGTTTCTCCCATTTTGATATGGCAAAATGGAATCTATTAAATCTATACTAATTGTAAAAGTAGATATATACCAATATACTGTATAATTTTAATATTTTGTGAAGGGGTCCGTGGTCATTTTGTATGTTTTTTTCCTCCCACCGGACTCAAGTACAGGAATAAAGTTGTGAAAAAAAAAAAAAAAAAAAAAAAAAAAAAAAAAAAAGAAAATAAATTGCAATAAGTGTTTATCAAAGAAAATTTGATTAAAAATGGTTTCTTACAAATGAAGCAGTCATTTTATGCAAAGGATGATGGGATGAGACGAATTCAACCCTTTGGAACAGCTCTGTAGTATAAAATCACACCTTTTGGCACCTATGCAGATATATGTAGCTTAGATTCACCAAGGAGATCAATATTTAATTCACTTTGCTTACTTTCTGGGGAAAAATGAGATACGAACATGAAAGACTTGGAATTTCAGTCAAAAATGTGAAAGATGTATACCGATAGTTTAAAAATATTGTTTTGTGCGTGTGTTTTTTGCCTGTAAGGGATGTTATTTAATTGAAGATCAAAGGAAATATTCTTTTGATTTAGTAAGTGGAATTGTATTTGAATTGGCACAGGTATGAATTAAAATATTCATCAATCTTGAAAGTATTTCATTTGTGATAACACAGTGAGGGTGGTGATAGTGTTATGTATATGCCCTATTTAACACACTTATTATTATTACTGGTATAAGTGTGAGAAGTGTAATTATTCATAATCAAATAGATGCATATTCAAATAAATCTATGGAAATATATGCAATGTGTATTTTTTTATAAGAAACATAAGTAAATTTTTTTATGCTTTCACAGTCATATCAAATTGATATATACTTGTAATTTATTTATTCATTTTTGTTGTTTCAAGTTTGTGCCATTCTTTTCAATATCCTCCCCCTCCGCTGGGCCACCATCTTCATTTTTCCTGAACTTAACACATAAACTTTTTATACTCTCTTATATAGAGTAAGGTTTAAGCTTTTGGGATATAATAAGATCTGTTTTGGATTTGGGGTAGGATTAGGAATATGGATTAGGATAATGGTTATAAGTTGGGGAGAACCATGAACTGCAAAATGTATTCTAAAGCAATCTCTAACATTTTATATTTGTCTTGGCCTACTTTTTTGATTAAAAAATAACATACTATTTAATGCACTTTAAAAAATAATATACTATTCCATGCACTTGCTCATTTTTGATAATTCATGTACATTAATAAATTAGAAAGTTTAGCATACATTTTATTCAAAACATGTGGCATTCATTATGTGAAAAGCCTCAAGTGAAATATGGAATTAGCATTTTAAGACAAGAATTAGAACACAGTGCAAAAGAACGGATCTCGGGTATACTACAGGTGGCTCATATTAGGTTGAATTTATAACATCATGGATTGCTACTGAATGGTGTAAATGCATCTGGGTGCAGCAACTATGCAAACTGCACTTTTCTGAATAAAGTTGGGAGTCTATTGATAAGGAGAACCAAATAATTCTCACCTATTACAAATTAATCATGATATAGTTTTCTTTTTAATTGGCCCTGAGATATCAGGTGTTTTATATTTTTTATATTTTTATCATGTATATTAGTTTGTAATTAACGAATGTAATGGAACTTTTACGCTGAAAGATACAGAATCATGTTTAATAACGGAAGAGTATGCATATATGTTTATAGCATCTTGGTAGTAAAAGAATTTATTCATCGTTATTTTACCATGGAATAAGTTCTACCCCTAAAAGTATTGCAGTGTTCTTCCCATCAGTTAATGTTTTCTTATATAGTTCCGTGCTCCTACATACATAATGTATATAAAGGACAAGTAAGAGTAAATGAGGTTTCCCATTAGGTGTGTGTAACCTTCAAAAAGCCTTCTGCACCCCAGGAAAATTTGTGTGTAAATTGTTTTCAATAATCTCATATAAGATATTTACAACTGGTTCTAGGCTCTGCTTTTAGGCCTTGCTAATGGTTTGTTATACCATTACGATATTGTTTAGACTAGAAACATCTGCGTCTATTTTCAGTAGGCAAATGTCTGGATATCTTACGAGGCAGTAACTATTCAACTGTTTTGTTTATACTCTTATA
The DNA here is from genome assembly GCF_039555335.1 of Amphiura filiformis. NCBI lineage: Eukaryota > Metazoa > Echinodermata > Ophiuroidea > Amphilepidida > Amphiuridae > Amphiura > Amphiura filiformis. Next base: position 46,882,002 of record NC_092644.1, on the reverse strand, counting down.
TATGTACCAAGGATATGTTATTCATTCTGTAGGAATGGATTGGGGTTCCCATAAGGCTTGTATAACCTTCAAAAAGTCTCTTGCACTTCAAGATTTTGTGTTTTGTTTTCAACATGAGAGATGTTATGTTTTGTTTTCAACAATTTATTGTAAAGATTTGCACGTTATGACCCCATTAACACCAGGCTATATTCAAATTTGCAAATAAGATGAAATCAAAACTTGGAGCAGTGTAACCTTCACAAAACCTCTTGCATTCCAACAACTTTTTCCTTTTCATTTCAACTTTTTGCAGAAAAATATTCACAAAGTTGGCTGATGTACGAGCAGCGCAATGCCAACTTAATTTAAAAAAATCAGGGTGTTTTTTTCACCCACTATATCAAAATTGTGAATTTGAGATGTAATTGGTTTTAGAAAAGTGAAACACAAAATGGAAAAGCACCATGCTCTCCAAGTCTTATTTTTTATGTTTTCTCAAAATATCACACATAGTCTAGAGCCAAGCTAAACTTTGAACCTCCTGAAGGTAACTTATAGCTATCTACTGAAGACAGTATAATACTATTTACTGAAGATAGCATAGTGTTACATGGTTTACTAAATACAACATATTGCTACATGATTGAATAAATACAACATATTGCTATCTACTGAAGATAGTATAACACTACTTACTGAAGATAGCATAGCATTACGTAGTTTACTAAATACAGCATTTTGCTGCATGGATTGCTAAATACAACATATTGCTATCTACTGAAGATAGCATGGTCTAAAAAAGTAATGCAGATAATGTAGTGCTGTAATCGTTTTTCAGGGTAGTGTTTTCAGACACACATTATAACTGCTAACTATTTACTGAAGATAGCATAGTGTTACAAGGTTTGTTAAATACAACATATTGCTGCATGGTTTACTAAATACAACACATTGCTATCTACTGAAGATAGCATGGTCTAAAAAAAGAAATACAGATAATGTAGTGCTATAATTGTTTTTCAGGGTAGTGTTTTCAGACCCACATTATAATTGCTAACTATGTGCAGCATTAATCCAAAAATTGATGTTAAGAAACAGACGTTTGCTACAAAATAGATGTTTCAAATAGGTTTTGATTTTTCTCTAGTCTGTGCTTCAAAGGATCACCCCCTTATGTGAAACATCTCAATTGTACATAACAAGTGAAAACATGTTTCATTAGGTATTTGTACATATACTTATTATAAGTTTAATTTAAGCCAAATTTGTTATCAATAGCAGCAAATGTCTCTGGCCCGGTTAAATTAACCTTGATTTACCATCTGGTTTTCTTAATTTATCACACATTCAATACATTCAGAAATTATAATCTACATTTCAGTTATAAATCTGATTAATCATCATGATTCATTTTGATTATAAATTAAACACATTCCACATTTTGCCTAAAGCTTTTGATACACTCCAAAAAGCATCTACTACCGTCACTAAAATATCACCCAAGAGATCACACGTAACATATAAAAAATATACTTTTTCTCTAAATACCAAGATTATATTTTGTGTGACCTTATTTTTCTCATTTCAAGCATACAAGTTATGCAACTGCACACAGAATTTGCGTATCTGTTTGTATCAAGAAAAAATGTGTTATCGATGGGAGTTTGGTACCTAAGCATGAATCCCATGCCTAATTTTGAAGTCAAATTAGGCAGGTGTCCTTTGGGAAAAATAGGTATAGTAGAAAAATGGATCAGAACGTAGTGAAGATACATACTAGGTTGCGGTTGCTTAACATTTTGCTCACAGGATGAAAATGCGATGCATTTCAAATAACATTTTTAATTGTCATTAAACTTGATTGTGTGATAGTGTTCTAATTGGTGTAATAACTGTTCCAATTCTATTGTATCTTATCATATTTAGCAATATAATATTACTGTCTTAAAAATCACATGAGCTATGAAGCCTGTGTTTTAAATTGACCTATTTTTTTTAACAAAGGGTATACTTTCAAATGTATGTTTGGAAAAAAGAATCATTCATTGCTTCATATACATGGATGACAATATGAATGTTAAAGTTTTGATATGCAGTACCATTAAACCTTTTCCTCCTTTATTTCCAGTATGCATGCATTTGTAAGATGCATGTATGGAATGTTATGCTGGATCAACATATCAAGTAAATTTCTCTCAGAATCTTAGAGAACATTTCCGTGCTTTTTGATGATAATTTTGGAGAACGTTTTCCTACTTTTTCATGATAATTTTTGTCCCTTGTGCAGGCAATTATAGCACAGGGCCCTGGATGATGAATGATTGTTGCATTTTGGAGGATATGATTGTCAAATGTGATGTCGTACTTTGGGGAAATGTCGAAGGTCTTTTCTATAATATTTTGAATTATTTTACTGGAACCTTTGTAAGGATTGGCCTATTCACATTCTTGTTTATATGTCAGAATAAACAAAAACTTGTTACAACCTGTTTGATAATGATACAAACAGGATGGGTTTGTGATAGAGCAGTAATGTCATGCTCAAACTCTCTTGTGTCACTACATTATCCATTGACAGTTTGGAACGATTTCCTTTTCTGGAGGATCCCGATGTCTAGAGATTTTACCCATCATGCACTGCATGTTTTTCCGTTTCTGTTCTGTAGGTATTACCCAGAATTCAATTATGGAAAAATGAGAAAATCACAATGTTTGGACTTGATTTTTTAGCGAAAGTACATAGCGGATTATTTTTTCCAGCGACACAAAGTTGCCTTATATTGCGCACTTCCAGATCAACAAAGTTTTGACTCGTAATGATTTCTTTCTTAAAATCGCTATATAGCTTCTATGATGGAACAAATCATAATCACCATAGACGTGTACAGCTTACACATCTGACCAATCTTTCCAACTAGGAATATATAACAGAAAGACCATATTGACAAGGAAGAACACAAAATGGGGCAACTCTTTATCGCTGTAATCAACCCTAACTAGAACTGAATGACCTAACCTTTTGAGCAGATATATTTCACATCCTTACAGAAAACTTTTTTAAACTAGGAATTACTCTTGAATTTGATCAATTGATTTTCTATCATATATCATTTCCTGAGCTGTGATCCTTGAGTGGAATCAAGTGCACATGTAGCTCAAATTTAAATATTCATTGTGTAACTTGTTGATTTCAATACTGATATCATATTCTCATATCCAGAGCAGAGAATCGCCGGCTGAATTCAAAAGTATGTCATATTAAAGACCTTAAAGCCGGGTTGCCAATGATGCAGTTGAACATCCAATTAGGAGATTTTTTTATCATTATTGTCATGCATACCTTAGGGAAATTATAGAACAGGAGCTTCAAAACTTTTTTAGAACACTGCCCCCTCCCCATTTCTGCATTGTCAAGAGTACTCATAGCCTCATCAAAATTTGATTTTATTATGGTATTCATGCAAAGTTTCATAGTTTTGAACATGTGATGTGAATGGGTTACAACCATGAACTCTTTTCTAGAATCAAATGGTTACGACATATTGAAATGCAGTTTTGTTGTTTTATGTTGCAATTGGACTGGTATAGTTTTTTTTTTGAAATTCCAATCCCAGAGAAATCAATTGCAACTTGCATGCTTTTTCATTGTTTAAGGAGATACACCATGTTGGGTTAAAAAAAATTTTTGTAGCTCCGCTCATGTACACTATGATTTTCTTTATCTATGCTTGGAAGGTACATTATAACTAGCTAACAATTTCTAGATCCCATTACCTACATAGATGTTGAGGGGAATTTGGCAATAGGCAAAAAGGAGTGGTACAAGTGATTCCCATGACTATCATGCAATCGTGATGGTATCACCTAGATGCATGGAGATGACATGTTGAGTAGGTCCCTTACGTTACTTCAGGTGAGATGGGAGATTGCCAAATTATTTGTCAATTTATATCTAATCCAGTAATGCAGAGCTCAATACTATTTTGTCCTTAGAATGGTTGCATGCATTGTGGTAAGGTACTAAGAAAGGAAAACGTCATCAATACATTTTAACAGTAGATATATGCCAAGTAATAATCAAAACAAAATCATACATAATAATAATAATAATAAAAACCCGCTTATATAGCGCTTTCAGTCCGAAGACCTCAAAGCGCTTTACAAAACAACAACAAAATGTAAAACATCTACAGATCTCCAAGCAACAGCAGAAACACAACGAGCAACCGGAGAGCTTGTTGATGGAGATCTGTAGATGACAACAAAATATCTTAAACTACAACAAAATATAGCACCAGCATAATTAAGCATAGGCATCAAAACCAATAACAAAATTGCACAAAATAGGTACTACAAAAGTCTACAAAACTCCAAAGAACACATAAACGAGAGCCCAAAACCAAAAAGGCAGGTTCATGGAGATCTGTAGACAGCAATAAATACCAACTATATATCTTAAACTACAGCATATTATAAAACAACATTCAAGCAAAACATCATAAGTCCCAAACGAGAAAGTCAGAAACACACGAACAAAAAGATGATTAGATTGTCCACAGATGAGGTCAGGTTTTTATGCTCTCTTTCTTTAACTTTCATCCATGTAAGTTCTATGTTACCACCATCATCATAATGGGGAGTAGGGTGGCACACTGGTTAATGTCTTTGTCTTTGGTACAAGAGGTCCCGGGTTCAATGGCTCAACTGTAAAGGCGAGGCAGATGACCCATGATAAAAGACCTCATTACAGTCGGTTCTGATCAGGGTGATAAGCCCGATTGTTGGCAGATTCTGCTTCCTTTTTTTACAATGCAATCCATGATTGGAACAAACTACCCGAAAATGTAAAATTGTGCAATATAAAATCAAGGTTTAAAAAAGATGCTAAAATTATCCTCTTAGACCACATGGTTATATAGTTTTAAATATTGTAATTTAGGTGTTTCATGTTTTAAATAGTTGTAATATATATATATTTTCATTGTTAGTTATAAAGAACCCTTTGGAAATAAGTCGCTGACTTTAAGGGATATCCTTGGCATATTATCGTGTCAATTTTTATGTTTTAATTTGTATTTTATAATAATTATGTTTTTGTATATATGTTCTGTGCAATATGTTATTTGACTCTTACGATGATATGCTTAATAAACTCAAATCAAATCAAAATACACTAGCATGTCCTGTAAAAATGCCCCAACCAGTTATCTATGGTGACCCCCTTCACCAGGTCACTTGTGCTGGCCGTAGTTTCATCAGTGTTATCTCCTAGATTTCAGCTGTTAATGCCTAGATATGCATGACATCGCAATATAGCCAGACAAAATCAACCCAAACCCTATGTGTGTTTCATTTTGTCCAGGTTAAATGATCTGTATGGGTGATTTAAAGGCCATGTCTTAGGTGTGTATGGATGTCAACTTTAGTAGCACAATTTCACATACCCATCATCAAATATTTAAGATACAAAGTCAATATATGAATTTCAGCTGTACTGTACAAACAATTTATTTCTTTTTGTATACAATATTTCACAAGTGATACTCATACATGCAGAACACACAAAGTATTGACAAGCATCCTCATTACCCAAACCCAATTTGAATCTAAAAATTGTATCCATGCATAATATTGCAATCACTATAAATGCAAAGTAGCTACTCAACACTGACAATATGAGCCATAAATAACCTCATACCCAGCACCACAGTTTACCATTTGCCATTCAACAATCATATCTCAAAATTTGACCTAAGTTGTGGAGTAAGAGTTTTTGTACCCAACATATTCAAAGGTCATTCTGTTAATATACAAACCTATTGAGGTTACAGAACCGTGTCCTGTAGATGAGGATGTTGCGATGTTGGTGTCGGGGTAGTAGCATAATTCAGTATGGTGTATTTTTCAAGACTCCAGGGTGTAAAATATGACAGTTATGGTTAGGAAGTGGGTCAGTGAACCAGTGGTCATTCAGTCAGGTTGGAAGATATAGATAGATGGATGGATGGAATCATTTATCGGCAGGACTGACCAGTAGAGTTGGTGCTTGACCGGTGAGATGAAGAAGGAAATCAAAATATAGAAATGGACTGTTGTTTTTGTAGGACTAGGAGTGTTTATTTGAATTGAAGAGATTATGTAATGAGTTTGGAATACTGATTCTTGCTTGGGTTACAGGTGTGTGCCTGTGCACACACGTAGGGGATTGCAGTCAAACGAAGACAAAATTGTAGAAAATATTAAAGCCATAATGTACGATTTTGTATTCTGTATGCTGAAATAATATTAGTAATAACTGTTAAGAAAGGTTTCTGTCCATTTTAAGCCGTAATAACAGGGTAAAGTGAAAGAAACCCCAGTGGCTAATTTGGTCATTTAACATGGAGTTCTTATGGGGGACCTGATTTCTGAATATGACATAATGTCAAAATTGCTCTGTTGACCTGATGAACTCTACAAATTTGGCAGATTCCATTTAGGTGTAAGTTGGGACATGTGTAAACATTACAAATTGGCCAAAATCGTGCATCATGGCTTTAATTGTTGTTGATTTGATTTATTCGTCCTATTGGATAACAGTGCTCCACATCAAGATAACAATGAAACCTCCAATAAATAAACCATTCTTATTTCTTGTTTCAAGCATAATGCTCCATCGCAGCATATTTACGACCAGTACAAATATGCCAAAAATCGTACATCATGGCTTTAATTGTTGTTGGTTTGATTTATTCTTCCTATTGGATAACAGTGCTCCACATCAACCTCCAATAAATAAACCACTCTGATTTCTTGTTTGCTCCATCACAGCATATTTACATCACCTGTAAATGGCACCGGTATTACCCATGGCTTTTAACCATGATATATGATATCTTTTGAACGGACAACTATGATAAGATGACTTTTCATATTCTTGTCAAAAACAAGGACTTGCAGTGAATGACAAGTCTTTTATTTTATTCTCTGTCCTTCATAATTATTTCATAGGATGTTGAGAGTTGTTGTAGTGTAGTCAATGTTGCCGGAATTGAATGTCAAATAATCAAAAAGGGGTCTAATACACGTTGGTTTCTATGGGACAGGTAACTAACGGAAGTCGGGGAGTGGGGCAATGTTGAAAAGTCACCCAATTTTTTCCTAAAAATTGGTTTCTGTGGGACAGGATATGGTCAAAAGTTACAATGAAAAGCTTTAAAAGTAGCCCAATTGGGCTGCTAATGCACGAGTTTGGCAACCCTAGTTATTGTCTTGATGCATCCTGTAATGAGAGCCTGGAAGGGAAATGATTGGAACACAAGTTACGTATGTGACATCGCCATGCATAAGATATGCATGCCGCTTGAATTGAATATCTATTAGTTAACAGAAATATGGCAAAAATAGAGGTTTGTCTCAGTGTCCTGCATGTGTGCAATGTAGCTTTTAACATTTTCATTTCATCATTTGCCCACTTTGTAGGCAAAAAAATAGTGGGCCAAAAATGCAATAAACATTTTCATTTTTGAATAAAAATGCAAAGTGCTAGGATTTTTCACAAAAGTTACTGAGACTAGCTTTTATTGCCTTAGAGATACACACTCTATATGATCCACATGTGTATAGGCTTCAGTCAAAGTCATACCATTGTTTTTGGGGAAAAAAGAATTAAGAGGAAATATAATCTTATCTTATGTGACAAGAATACATCTGATGCATAAAGGGTAATTTATTAAGAACTGCTATGATAATCTTGTCTTATCATACAATCATACAGAAAAACTATATGCTGCTAAAATTAAGCAATTCTTGTTCATTTTTAAGATTTCTTCATTTTAATTCCAAAGCATCCCAAATATCGATATCAAATGCTTTTATGAATTACGCCACTAATACCACTCTTGATCTTTTCTTTTCATTTCATGTCATTTCCATGATTGATGTCGACTACCATCAAATCGTACAGGTAAGTGATATGTCGTTATCAGAAGTACACATTAAAGCACTCCTAGATAACATGGGTCTATTCATGGGATGAAAATCAATCTGGATCTAATCTAGATCAATCAGAAGTACACATTATGGGATTGCATGTGATATATCGTTATCAGTAGTACACATTAAAGCACTCCTAGATAACATGGGGTCTATTCATAGGATGTAAATGAATCTGGATCTAATCTAGATCAATATGAGATTGCATGTGCTAGTTTGTAGTCATTGGTAATGCTGCGAATAGAATTTGAATCTTGGAAAACACCAAGAAATGTACTGCAAATTTAATCTGGGTCATAGATTATTAAAATATAATACTAACATCATTACTCCCTTGTTCCAATAAATAAATCTTGTATCATAAAAGTATGTGACCACTTCAACGATTTGGATATATTGATCATAGGGGAAAGGTTGGGAGGGTAAGGAATATCCTATGGTTGCTATAAGTATTAGGTAAGGTTTGAGCTAGGATTTAGGGTTTGAAGTAAGAAAAAAGATAATGAACAGAGATTATTTATTTCGGTTTAAATATTAGTGATAGGGCTATGTTGTTCAGATAAGGTGGTTTACCTCATGCATAAGTTAAGGGATACTATACCCCTGCCCAATTTTGTGCCAATTTTTGCATTTTTCTCAAAAATTATAGCGCATTGGTGACAAGTAAGATATGTATATTATAGGGGCACGGACTACAACTACTGCACTGGAAATTTTATTTCAGCACAGACAACAGTTGCGGAGTTACAGTCAAAAATGAGGGAAAACCAATATTTGGTCAATAAATCAATAACTACTTGCCTTGAGTTGCTGAATTTCCAATGCAGTAGTTGTAGCCCTTGCCCCTATAATATACATATCTTACTTGTCACCAATGCGCTATAATTTTTGAGAAAATGCAAAAAAGGTATTAAATCAGCCAGGGTGTAGTACCCCTTTTAAGGGGTACTACACCCTGGCTGATTAAAATTGTTCTAGATATTAAAATAAGAAGTAGTAGCATAATGTACAACATTTTTGTCCAGGTTTGTATCACATGTACCATAATGTAGCATTATTGGATGTTTGATCCAGATACCACTTAATCCAGATTGAAACTGGATCACCAATTTCCATGTGGATATCTCCTCTACTCAGACTATTACCAAGCAAGAAGAGAATACTACACCAGGAATAGCTTAGTGAATACCAACCCTTCATTAAAATGAAAAAGAATTCCCATTCTATGATGAGGAATACCTGCATTGGAAAATTCATACCCGCATGCATTCTGCATATCAAACAGTAAATTGAGCAAAAATTCATAGAATTTTGTCATCTTAAATTGATATATAAATATGTTGAATGTAAATGCCATGCAGACTTCAGACTATGTTTATGTGTAGAGAGTGGTCCCATGGTGTGTTTATGAGATGGAGTAAAATAATGTTATGTTACAAATTTGTGTCTCATCTGCAAGTACTGTGTATTCATTTGCTTTCCATTAAAATTAACATGGAACCTTTTATATTTAGCTTTGCATATTTCTACAAAATAAAAGGGAAAAAAAGGAGCCTTGTTAAAATATATTTCTTTGGGATCGCTTCCATCTACTATGTAAAGGTCATGGACATGGTCTTAACATTACATGTGAGTGATGCAGTTTGTGCGATTGGATAAAATTGCCAAAAATATGGATATTTGAGAAATGAATTCCCTAATAAACATTTGCTTTCATTTGTATTTGAAAAATTACAGTTGAGTGGATGAATTTTGCTCCTGATACTGGGTTGTAATTGTTATTGGTCAGTCAGGTTACAGCAAACATTTTTCACCTGATGTGGCAATGATGTCAGTGCACCTTAAAATTGCTAACATTCGCTCACAACGCTTAAAGACACTGCATGTAACGTGTGTGAAACAGTTGGATCAATGAGTGGATGTCAGGGTGAAAAATGGTATAGGCTTTATAAATGTGAGCATTTAAAAAGAGGACAAAATTTGATTAATTCACAACAATTACTGAAGCTCTTGTTTTTGCCGAAATTAAGGAATACTATGTACATTTAGTCCAGTTGAATATTCAATGAAAACACCCAAAATAACACTTGAGATAATAATATACCGAAATCAATCTAGAAGTACAAATGAGCTCCACACTTGAAATCCACATAAAACAATAAACATGGTAATGAGAATTAAGCTGCTATAGATTTATATGTGGTTTATATAAACACCATATGCTATGAGAAGCACTGTTCAAATTGTTCACTCTCTAATATCAACTCTATATACATTACTTGTTAGTTGCTTCAAGCGGTCCATGTTCCAATTTTTTCCTGCTAACTCGATCTATCTTTGCTTTCATATAACTTGTGGCTATTAAAGCAAGGGGATGAATAAATAGAAATGAAAAAGAGTAAAAGAAACTTGCGTCCGAGTTGTTCGGCTGGACTAAATTGGCTTGTCACCTCGGCGCTAATAGAGGGCATGTGTTTTTAGATAAATGTGTGCTGTATGGAGTTTATAATTGGACGTGTCCGTAAGGGGTTTCTTACACATATGTATTTGAGATTGAATGTTTGTTGGAAATGGGATATATAGATGTGTAAATTTTGTATGAGAATGAATACGGATTGAATGGTGCATGGCTGCACTGTATGTGAAGTTAGGAATCGACTCTTGACATTCACTGGTTCTTTGTATGGGAAATCAGGAAATGGAATATTTGTTATTTAATTGTGTTTGTGTAAATCAATAGATGTAATCAGGTTGTTTGATAATGTTAACCCTGCCATATGGAACTTTTATATCGATGTTCATATTGAAATCAAGAAGGGCTAAGATTGTAGTGATATGTTTTGCTAAAGGTTGATTATCAAATCAAGTCCAATCAAAGCAAAGTTTGAAGAATAAGAATGAAACCAATTCAATTATTTGATTAACATTAATCCCTTTATACTGGAAGTCTAGAAAGTTTGAAGTTCATATGGACTTTTCCCAGCTTGCTTATCAAATCAAATCAAATCAAGTTAAAGTTGAAAGGATTAAGATAAAATGGATTTAATTAGGCTTGTTGATTAGTACTAATCCTACCAGATGGAGCTTAATCATAAAGTTTGAAACGGAGGAGCTGTGTCTGGATCAGGAATACCAATGTCTTTGTTTGATTTTAGAAGATTTCTGATTTCTGTCATGTATTTTCAATATTATATTTCAATACTTGCAAAGTATACCATGTACTGACTCAAACCCTCTATCATGTCTATAGGAAAGTTTGTTTTTCTAATCATTGAACTGGACATGTGCACTTTTAACTCTGTGCTTAAAACCTATTATTGTTTAAATTTGCAAATAGTTCAAGACTTGCATGCCATGTATGACCAGTCAAGCCTTCTTTAGAAAAGTTTATTTTTGTAATTATTGAACTGGACATATGCACTTAAAAAGTCCTGATGTAGAAATGGTTTAAATCTGTATTAATACATTTGCAAATGATACTGGACTTATCAGGTCCATGGTATGCTGGCGGACTTATCAGGTCCATGGTATGCTGGCAGTCAAGTCATGTTAATTTAATGGATGAAGTCAACAAAACCCACTGTAATTTGTTGGAAAGTTTTCTTTTGATCGCACAGGTTGATCATACCTTTAGACTTTTCCCAATCTTGAGGTGCAAGTGATGGTAAAGCCATAAGGTTTTAGCATTGAATCTTTGATTAATGATAAAGTTTTAGTATTGAATCTTTGATTTTGGTGATTATGTTTTTTGGAAAACCTTCAAAGTGTGCACTCTATGTTTCATAGAATACTGAGCACAATATTTGTGGGTAATACGTGATGCACATTCTAATCCAAAGAATGATCTATATTTTAGATATATACATGTGTGCATATTACATAGATGCACTGGATATATAACCAGAAGCATTACACTGATAAAACATGGCTCCAAATTTGCTTTATTCTCAGGATAATCTGATCCATTAACATCTGCATTTTGGATAAAATATGGTTAAATATCGGCTGCTCAGTGCTAGAGGTGGGCAAGTACAATAGCTGCCCTGTGAACATTGGTCAATTTACTCATAGTGTATCATGCTCAGCTACACATGGCAGCTACACATGGCAGCTATTGCACTTAACCCACTTCTGGCACTGAGCAGTCAATATTTGATTTGGAACAAGCTCTGTCTTTGAAGAAGAGCAGTTGCTCTCTTCCTGTCTCTTCATACTCTTGCAAATAGAGTGAGTGTGCCTGTGAACAGTTGACAACAAAATTAATTGTCACAGGATTTGCACCCCCTCCACTCTTCATTCAATTGAATTTGTGCCTAACAAAAGTGCCTGAATTGCATGGTTTGAAATGCTAATGATTCAGACTATTCATTTCTATTTCCAAAAACTCTGACGAAGAGTTTAATGATCATTCCAAGATGGCTGCTACTCCAAAATAATGATATCTCACCATCACTTATTCCACCATTATGAGTCTTTTTCAGTATGAAGGCCTCATCATGCAGCATCTCCATGGGATGCTGTATCTTGCCTTGGTGCATGTACCAGTTAATGTCACTTCTATATTTGAATTGATTAAACTCATTTCTCTATCTTATTTGTATGCCGCGATGTCATTTCTCTTCACATTAAGTGTCCAGACAGGGATTACTCTACTCACATATGGTTACTTAAAATAGTTTTAGGAGTGTAATTTATAGCTATGGTGCTGCCTTGATATTACTTTTATATGTGATGTAGTCTGGTCCAGTCTTGCCAAAGGCGGCAATTGGGAAGTTGAGATATTGGCTAAACCAGAGAGCGAAAAACAATCAAATACAAATGAAAAATGGTAATATAAACGCTCATAACATTGCAACCAAGTATGGTAGTGATATAAGGATTTCAACAACAGCAAACTTGATTAAAGGGCAACCTGGTGATAATAATAACTGACTTTTCAACATAGGTTCCTTTGGTCTGATTGGATCAGACCATGTCCAATAACAATTTCAACATAAAACTCTGGTGAAATGTTACAAGAGGGAGTATTGGGCTATTCAATTTGAAATCCATACACCCCTTATGGAAGACATGATCTTAATCTCCCACACAAGGGGTGTAGACTTCAAAAGGAATCACCCATTCAGGTAACCCCATTTGCAATTCACACTCCCTGTGTGGAAGATTAAGGTCATGTCTTCCATTGGGGTGTATGGATTTCAACTTGAATAGCCCATTTTATAGCTTTCAAGCTTATTTTAGTATGCGTCCTAGGAGAAGTAAAAATGTCCCTAGTGTTTTATACAGTGTATACTCAGACAAAAAAATGAGGTTTGGAAATAGCCTCTGTTGGCATTAGATTTAGTTTGGCTTGCTGTTCAAGCTGCCACCAAGTTTGACAAGACAGTGCAATTAAGTGTTTGAGATGTCATCTGGGCAGATGAGTGTGTAGAGGACTTGCCTAAGAGGCCACACTTGTCCTTCTCCTCCTTGAGATGATGTACTTAGGGCAATAAAATGAAGGCCCACATGCTGTATATACTAGAATCGCAAATATGCCAACCTGCCAAGGCTCCGTTCCTTAACCCCAATATATTTCTACACTCATAGCATGGCCTTTGAATGGGTTAGGTATAAAAACTCATACCTAACATCTTTAAGGTCAAAGTTTAGGCTGTGGTTGTTGAATGGGGTTTATTGAACTGTGACAGTGGAATTGAGGCTATTTTCGCTGATAGTGATGTGTTCAATATTGAGAATGTTGTGGGCAAAATGAAGGCAACATTGTGTGAACTGTACAATATTGACTATGTGACAGTCATTTGCTATTAGTAATTGCAGTATTTGATAGGCCAACTACCCTAAATGCAGTTATTTTTGCAGTCATTTTATTTTTGTAGATTTTGAGAGGGATTTGAAGTTGTAAATTTTGGCAATATTATTTTTTTCAAAAGATAATGGCAAGTAATAACAGTATGTTTCTTTGTGGAAATATAATAGTGATAATAGGCAAGAAGGAACTGTCCATTTTTGTGAATAATTTTAGGTGTTGAAATTTTGTACTTTAATACACTTTGCCATGAAATCCATTCATTTTTATCAGAAATAGGCCAGAGTGTAGAGTGAAAATAATTCAACTTCATGTTGCAATTCAAGAAATTTGGTTACTCCTTTTAGAATACAGGAGGAATACTAGGGGTGCAGCATGAAAATTATACATGTGTGTCAGTGACCTCACACTTACATTGTAAGTACTGCTTGGGTCTGCTAGATGAAAACTCATATTGTGCTCACAACCCCAATAAATATCTGGACCTGAGATTGTTTTCCTTTAGGTGGTATGAACAAGGAAGTTTTAGCATCATCTCAGGCATTGACAAAAACAGTGTTCAAATTCTATTGTTTTATCTTGTTTCCAGCCATTGATCAATTGCTCATAACTCAGTAACCAGATGTCCAATTTTGATGGGGTTTGCATCAAAATGTAGCATTCGTAAATTGCCAGAAATTGATGTAAAAGAATTCCAATTGAAAATTGCCGACATGTGACTCATTCCCCTTGATCGTGTCACATATGTTTTGGTTATATGCCTTCATGTGAAAGAAATTGGACAGCTCACCTTTATCCACAGCCAATAATGCATAATTCACATCAGTCCATCTCATGAATGACCAAGGAAAGTTTCCTTTTAATAAACGCTGTAAAGGTTAGCACATCTGAAGCTATACTGTATAATACCGCATAGTTGAATGTGTTTGAATCCCCTTAGATGGACTCTCACATTTCCTTCAGCTGTACTTTGATTGGCACCAACTAGATGGGCCTCAACATAATAATGGAAATAGTTGGAGAGAGAATGATATAGGCACAATTGAATGCATTACTATCACAACAGGTACAAATCTTGCTGCAGTATTTGTTATCACTTGTGTACATTAGTATGCTCCATACAATTAGATATTTGTGTTGATATATTTCGTCGGTCGCAACACAAAATGGCGTACATGAAGGACAAAATATATTTTTCTGAGAAAAACGTGTTTGAAGGATTTGTTACTAATTACCGAGTCAAAACTCCTCCACAATTTCTCTTAATGGCCGATTTCCATTTCAGGTTTAAACTATTAAACTGTATCTTTAATAGTTAAAAAGAAATAACTATTATAGCATATAGCTAGCTCTAAACCTTTACATCACTATGTGAAATGGGAAATTTGGAAAAATCACTTTACGCCACTATGTGCTGCGATCGACGATTTGCCACATTTGTTTGATCTTGGAATAGACCATTGATGCTGCTTTGATGCTTGTTATTTTAATAAGACCTATGAAATAATTAATCGGAAGTAATTTTAAAATTGTATTGATTATACATTATATTTTATGCAAAGATTTAATGTTATAACAATTAAAAATAGCCAATTCATTGATATTTCATAAATAATAAGGATCGACCAAGCATCTATGGTTGATCGAAAGTTGAAACAAATTTAGATCCATTGCCTAACCAAAAGCCTGATAATTTTCGCAAGTCAGTATCACTCAAAAATATCACCTATCATTGATACAAATACAGAATAGGTAAGTACTGTCATTGTGAGGTTCAGGTGTGAGTTCAGGTGGAAGGATTTCCACTCAAAAATATCAATTTCAGTATCTATAGATTTCTATTGCTAGCTCTGTGTCTCAATTGACCGAAAACACATCATCTTAGTTTACTTTTTCATGGATAATTAGCTGCTTATTTGACTCTGACGATTGTTGTTGATTAAACAGCTCACTGTCTCCAAGTGTTGTCCACCAGCATCACAATTGAATATTGATTTTCTTCATCGTGCAGATGGCAATTTTTATTTTCAGTATTTTTTAAATGCTTGTGTACTTTGTATCTTAAAATCTTTACAAATGTGCAAAAATAACTAAAAGTGTTTGATTTTGATAGCGTAATATCTTTGTTACTAGTAGTTGCTATCTACAGTAGATAGCAAGTACTTTGGTATATATCACAATGCTATCTTCAGTAGATAGCAGTGCTTGCTATCTATAGCAGATAACCTGGGCTTTAGTGTTAATAGTACAAAGTTATCTTCAGTAGATAGCTTGGAGTATAGTGTAATTACTATACAATGCTATCTTCAGTGTACAGCAAAGGCTTACAAAGCCACAACTAGAAATAATAGATGGAAAAATGAAGGTAAAGCTGACCATGTATTGGAAATGAAATTGTTCCATTTAGTATTTTAATGTAATTAACACAATTGGTTTAAATGTAGTTTTCAAAATGCTATCTACAGTAGATAGTGTGGCCTTTACTGTGATGCACACTGCTATCTTCAGTAGATAGCTTGGACTTACTACAGTAGATAGCATAATACAACTGGCTTAAATGTAGTTAACACAATGCTATCTACAGTAGATAAAATGAACTGAACTGCGATTTGCACAATGCTATCTTCAGTAGATAGCTTGGGCTTTACTGTAATTAACACAATGCTTTCAAAAGTCGATTATATTGCATGAGCGAGTATAATTAATGGGCTTACCACAGCTGAAAATAAAAGATGTGAAATCATTAACTCAGTTCTATAGTAGATAGCATGATTGGTTTTTGGTTTTACTGGCACTGCACTATCTTCAAAACATATCATTACATTTGCCATTCTTTAATAATACTGACGCAGTGTACTTTACACAGATATTCTAGTTTTGAAGAAAACACCTTTCTTTTTATTCCAATTCACAATAAGTATTTCCTGCTCTTGTGGTCCATAAAGACCATGCATATTGTAAGCATCAACAGATATCTTTCATGCAAGTCTACACTTTTGTCTAGAAATCAATACAGTTATTCTTGATTTAGAACAAATTGTGTCAATTCCTCACATGTATATCTCAAGGTCATAAACATGACACATGTGGGGATTTAGTTTGCTTTGAACTAGTAACATTGGTTCTTGTCAAGGACCTGCTTAAATTGGTTTAATTGATGTGCATTATGGCTTTAACATCTTAAATTGTACATTTTTAGATATGTATGTTCATGACCTTGTATTGTTTGTCAAGTATATCCTAGAAAGACGAACCAAATGTGTGGAACTATTTGAGCGAAAAAAGGGCAAAATATTTATTTCAGTTGGCTACATTTTGTATGTTGGATCACTTATTGCAGCATGACAACATATATGCCGATGCCTTATTGAAGTATAAAACTTGAGGTCAGAACAGTACTATATTGGGTAATTTAAGTCTGCAAGTCCCCATTTGAAGACAATTTAAGATTCATTTGGGACATTACAGTTACCAGCTCTGTAACACAGACTATATAACACCATAGAGATGTACACTAAAACCATCCCATAATATGTATTCATAGTGCATCTAACCTTTATGAAATATCTAGTATAGCTACCTCTAGTCTGCTGCTATTCACTACTTGACATTGAATCTAATGGCAATTTTGAGTGAATTATGACATATGTCAAAAAGCTGCCATTTGGACAAATCATATTGCTTTCTTCTAGAACTAATGTAATTCAGGTAAAGGGCTGAAAATTCTTCACAATTCATAGGTATACCTAATTCATTGTTAAGCTCAAATCAGAGGTCGCACAAATAAGTGTACATTAAGGGCTATCTTTTAGAATACCCTACCATTTTTTACATTCACAGTGTATGTGTATGGGTCGTTCATAAAAGACCCCCATTGAAATCTACAGTGGTAGGGTATTCTAAAAGAAATCCACATTAAGTGTACAAATGTACCACCATGACAAAAATCTCCACAAGGCAGCTATTTTTCTCATGATAGTCCATCTTGTCAGATTGACATAGAGATCGATGTGCTTCACACGGCTTAACACATGACATATGATGGACCACTTACATTTCTGCATCAACAATTTATCCACCAATTAAGCAAAAACAAATTTATAGTCATGGATTTTTATCACCTTGGATAGTTGAGAAGCTTGCAGAGGAAAATGAGCTCAAATAAGTGTACATGGCTGTATCGCATAGCAGGTTGTTATTTTATCATGTGGGATATACAGTTGAACTTGTGAGAGGGGTATTATCATTGCTTATTGTATGGGGCTACCATGAATTCATTTTTCTCCTTTCTTGAACTAACAAATGTAGAACTTTCATCATTTAGTGCTCAATTGATGTGTCCATGTTTGATAGCAAAATGATGAAATATTTTATTTTTTATTTCCCAAAATTTTATTAAGGCCAAAAAATGTGGAAACTCATGATTCACTGAAGGTGAATCTTCTAGTAAACTTGATTGGTACACTTGCAAAATCAAACAGACCTTTAAAATATTATTATGATTTGCTGCTTGATTAATCAACTCACAATGCTTCAGCACACATTGACAATAATCATGGTAGCTGAAGAAATATCATGTTAGATTGTAGAATTGATTTCTTCATATAGAGAGAAAAAAATGGAATAAAATGTTGACGTATTGGCTTTACTGAACCAAATATTACTCAATATTTTATGTGTAAGTAATGACATATTAAGCATGGCAAGTTATAGCAAATACAGGTCTGAGTGTCCCATATTTCACAACACGTTTGTCAGCAGAAAATTAATTAGCTATAAATAATATATGTTGTACTAAGATGACTTGACACCATCAGGCTATATGCAAGCTATACCCGACGTTGAACATACGGCACAAGTTTTTGCTGGTATTGTGGGCTTGAAATGAAAATATCATTGGTACGGACCATGTTTAATTCATATACAAATTCAATGTGTAATATGTTTTCTTTATACATTACAGATAATTGAAATTTAATTTTACATCAAAATTTCAGTACTCTTAGTAATTATGAAAAGTTGTTTTGGAATTGAATTTTTCTTTTTATGGTAGTTACATTTTAAAAATATTTTTGATTCCTAGTTTAATATATGGTCATTTTCACGGTAAAGGGTGTAACTTTTGATTTTTAGGGTCAAAATTTCAAACCACTTAAATATGTTTCTGTTTACTGAAATCATGCATAGAAGCAACTTAAATTCAAGTAAAATAATGTTTCAAGGCTTAAACCTTTTGATTTCTAATAAAAATTTGACATTTGCATAACATTTTGGTTAAAATCTAAGAAAAAATGTATTTTACATAACCTCAGAAAATTTTGACATGAAAGCTGGAATACATGTGAAATTCCATTCCAAAGTAAGTCAACAGATATAAGTTAAATTTTATACCATGTTTTGCTATGTTTGTAATTGCAGTTTTAAACATCAAGTGTCATTTACAATGGAAATTTCCAAACCTTAAACATATTTTTTAAGTTTTAATTGGGTTCCTAAAATAATTTGAATGTCTAACTTCATGTACAAATACTACTTGATGAAAGGAACCTCCCAGCCAAGTTTCACAGAAATTGGAGTTATTTTTTAGAATTGGCAATTCAAGCGATTTGTGTTTCGGAGGCTTCAGTTAACAACACAGGTGATCATAAAAGTAAAATATTTAGCTAACTACTACAAGTTGACATAAAAAATAGGTAAAAATATCACAATTACCAATTTTCATGCTTTGCTTCTAAGTATTGAATTTCAGTTGTGACAAAATTAAATTATCACAGCAAGTCATTTTTTTGTTTCGAGGCTTCATGTTAACAATTGTTAAACATTGCAGAAGTAGTTTTTTGAAAACAACAGTGTTGGGATCATCTAAGCTGTTATTTTCTTGTGTGTATTGAATCAATGATTCTATGCGGCAGATATTGTAGATTTATCACACATTAATTTTTTCACCCATTTGTTAAGTATGGTGTTTTTTGCATGTGAAGCCTCCGAAACAGGCTTTTTAAGGTATCAGTATATTTTTCAAACATTAACCATAATGTCAATTTTTTTTTTAATTTATGACATTCTGCACATATCAAGTAATAATTACAATGCAGATATCAGTATGAAACACACCAATTTAGATATGCATAGATGATAATTAAGTTTACTGTTGTTTCGGAGGCTTCATTTGTTTCGGAGGCTTCAATTGTTAACGGAAAGTTTGTATTGGGTCCCATTTTCAAACGGTGATATATATCTCCACGATTTAAAAACATGTGACTTGAGGATCTACTTTGCTACATTTTGATAAATAGATTGGATGAGCTCTTTTATTTATATTTGCACAAGCTTGCTGAACAGTTTGTTTCGGAGGCTTCAAAAAAGTTAACGGAAAACGGCTATTTGAAGTCAAGATTTTATAAAAATTTTAAAAGCTTGCAAATCGGCTAATTTTGTTACCCATTTCAAGTTAAGATAACAACTGTTATAAATCAAGAAGAAGTGAAGAAATAACCAAGAATTATGAACCAAAGCTACACCCACAAAGTTTGTTAACAATTGTTAACGGAAAATGAAGCCTCCGAAACGACAAATATCGAAGTCCGGTTCTCAAAAATACAGGGCCGTTCACAATTAAATCTAATGTGGCAGTGTTTACTGAACATATGACTGTACTTTCAGGATAAGAAAAATTATCCATGAACTAACTGAAGAAAACACAGGGTTTTACAAAATGTTACTGTTTTTATAGTTTTTCCAAATGGCAATATTAAGTACATTTAAGCCTGCTAAAACTGAACGCAGTAACTCCCAAAGCTGATTATGCTACCCAAGGTAGCTGCTAACTAGATGACTTATGTGGCCAAAAATTATGGAATTCTGTGGCTTTATTAGAACGCTACGGATTAAAATGTTAAAAATCCAAAGTTACACCCTTTACCGTGAAAATGACCATATTTGTAGTAATGCATGTTTTCTGCAGTCTAAATATAATGTAGTTGTGTACTATTTGCTTTAATAGCGGATGTATTTAACTATTAAGAGGATGAAAAGTACAGAAAACCAATGCAGTGCAAAATATATCCATCTATAGTATAGAGTGATCATCAAACTTATGTAATTTGGCTTGGATCATATAACAAATTATATGTGCAAAAGAATAAGTTACTAGGCATTAAAATTGGTAGATTTGAATTGTAGTATGTTGTTAATCAATTTATAATTGTAATGGCAATGAATGGCTTTATTGATAAATGTGACATGATCAAGAGGAATGAGTCACATGTCGGCAATTTTCAATTTGAAGTTTTTTAATCATTTTCTGGCAGTTTACAAATGCTACATTTTGATGCAAACCCCATCAAAATCGGACATCTGGTTACCGAGTTATGAGCAATTTATCAATGGTTGAAAACAATATAAAACAAAAGAATTTGAACACTGTTTTTGCCAATATCTCAGAAAAAGTATTAGCGACATCCGACTCGTTCCCCTTGATCGTGTCACAAATAATTACAAAATGTAATTGCAAATTACTATTGTAAGATGAGAATGGCAATATTCATGAATTGTTTTTAAATTTTTGCTGTTAGAAACAGAAAAATTCCTTATATTATAGTAATCTTTTTTCTTGTAATAATTCCAGATAATTTGAATTAACACACTCTTCCTGCTAATTAATATGCTAAACAAGTGCATCTTGAAATTAAATTCCACAAAGGCATTACCCAAAAGAGAAAAAAATGCCATGTGGCTTCGTTTCATTGCCACTGGCCTTTGTCATTGCGTGTGAAGATAAAACTATGCTTGAATCGCAAGCAATGAGCAACTGAAATCCAACCAATGAGCTGCATTGTTTCATGGTACGTAAGGACAAACAATTTATTTGATTGGTCAAACAGATTTTGTTCTTCAGTAGGAATTTAAATATAAAGTCAGTGTAAGGAATAGGACTTCGGCATTTAGACTGAAGGGTGTAAGGGATCCCCACACTTTGATTTCACTATACAGGAAAGGGAAGTAGTTGTAACTATGATACACATGCCACTTGACGATGATGTTGATGACGATGCCCAGGTTTGCATGTTACTCTGACTTAATTCCCGGGTGCCGTTACTTTTTTAGTGCACCATGGATTTGAGTCAAACTGCAAGTTTCTTGATACTTTGCTTTAAGGGTTATTTAGTATAAAATAGCTAGTTTAAATATTGATACACTATGCTTCTTATCAAATGTACCTGCAGAGCGTGGTTCGGAAAGTATAAAACTGCTAGTGTCAAATTAGATATTTCATTGCAACGAAGATAGACACAGGTGTAATTATATTTACATGTTCCCTTTTTCAAATACGTACTGTGAATTACTGCACAAGTTCAACAAAGTTAGGCTGTGCATTGTGTAAAACAAAATTTGATTTTCAATCAAGACAAATTTGACTTTTAAAACAAAATTATAAATAGAATTGAGTCTCATCAGTGTCTGGAGAGATGACCATAGATTGAAGTGTTTTGTGACTCAATGCAATTACTACTGTGTAGCGGGATATATTAGCGGTATTCATTTTTTGTGATTTTATCTGTTCTAATAAATAGTTTTTCATTTTATTTTATTTGCATTCTCAAACAGATACACATTGAAGCCTATGGGATAAAAATATTTTCAAGGGTTTTTAAATGTGTGGTTCTGATATTAAAAATGAAAAGCATGAAAATAAAAACATCACAAACATTTCCCAGTAGAATACAGTTTTAAGGACAGTAGGTGAACAACAAGAGACCAATCATCAGAAGGAGGAAACATCTTTCTTGTCAATATCCCAGTGAGTTTAGATAAATTTATCTCTTATACAATGTAAAATTCATTAAATCATGATACAAATCCCAAGACTTGTTTGTTATTCACCACAAGAGGGAAAACCAAATAAACAACATAACAACAAACAAACAATACCAGACATGAGGTGTCTCCGGCTCAATTGTTTCTGTCCCATAATTGGCGAATTCTACAATCTTGAGATTATAATTTTTTTGCAGATTTCCTTTGACAAATTAAGTATCTGCTAACCATCCAACATCCAGGTCTATGCACACACTTGATATTGCACACATATATGTGATGGTTAACACTTTATAATAAAAGGAACCGTGCAAAATATTGTACTGCACAAGTTCAACAAAGTTAGGCTGTGCATTGTGTAAAACAAAATTTGATTTTCAATCAAGACAAATTTGACTTTTAAAATAAAATTATAAATAGAATTGAGTCTCATCAGTGTCTGGAGAGTTGACCATAGATTGAAGTGTTTTGTGACTCAATACAATTTCTGTGTAGCGGGATATATTAGCGGTATTCATTTTTTGTGATTTCAACTGTTCTAAATAGTTTTTCATTTTATTTTATTTTATTTTATTTGCATTCTCAAACAGCTAAGAAGCCTTTGGGATCAAAATATAAGGTTTTTAAATTTGTGGTTCTGATATTAAACATGAAAAGCGTGAAAATAAAAACGTCACAAACATTTCCCAGTACAGTAGAGGTTTAAAGACAGTAGCTGAACAACAAGAGACCAATCATCAGAAGGAGGAAACATCTTTTTGTCAATATCCCAGTGAGTTTAGATAAATTTATCCCTTATACCATATAACGTAAGATTCATTAAATCATGATACAAATCCCAAGACTTGTTTGTTATTCACCACAATAGGAAAAAACAAAATAAACAACAAACAAACAAAACAGATTGCTTTTACAAATTAAATATCTGCTAACCATCCAGCGCATATTTAATGGCTAATGCTTAACAGGAACCTTGCTAAAGATTGTAAACAAACATAGAAATATGGGTACTCATTTCAAGGCCAATTTTTACATAATAGATTGTAATTGTGGACATGATTTCAAAAACTAATTTTTAAGTTGGGAAATCTTACATACACTTGTGTAGTATAAAGTTACAAGGCAAGAAATATGTGCACTTGTGTCTTTTTTGAGTTTGAAACCAAATATCTGTATAAATATGCAATAATTTCCTGTGAGAATCAATACAAGAGACAGTGTTGCCAATGCTCCAGATTTTATACCTTTTATGATATTAATAGTGCTTTGGTGCAAAATTTCTTCTCCATAGAACGAACTGGTTGGTGTGTTAGAAATTGGGTGCTATTACAATGTTAAAATGTTGTGCATATGAAAAACATTGTGACCAATTCAACGTAGTGTTTGAAATAGAAATTGGGTGCTTTTCATCTTGCAACATTTTACGATGATGGCAATTCATGGCAATACTCTCACGACTTCCCATTGACATTTTACTTACTGTTTCAATTAACTACAAATGTAGATAGCTGATCAAAACTTAAAACCCGGGCCTGGCATTTCTTTCTCTCCGTATAAATATTCAGCCTAGTCAGAGCTCCGATTCCGCCTTGAGTGTGCATCAGAT
Source organism: Amphiura filiformis (assembly GCF_039555335.1). Lineage (NCBI taxonomy): Eukaryota > Metazoa > Echinodermata > Ophiuroidea > Amphilepidida > Amphiuridae > Amphiura > Amphiura filiformis. The sequence continues at coordinate 46,857,814 of NC_092644.1, read as the reverse complement.
AGCGAGAAATTTAACCTAAAGTAAGACTTGGATGGTTTGGAAAAACGGTGTGAATAACAGAACTTGTGTAGCATTTGCTTTGTAACGTTGTGGTCTAGTTTTACACTATAGGATGCTGGTAATTTAAAAGGGCGGGCACAGAGCTAAATACATGTAATTGAAGTTGGCTCACTCTTTTGTTTTTGATGAGGTGCAATTATCTTCTTGTTTTTATTTTTGTTGATTGCTTAGTATCATTCTGTCGCATTCAATTTATACTCTATTGCAGCTGTGAGCTGTTTTAATAAGCGTATCTGGCGAGGGTGTCGGTGTTTTTATGTTTTTTATCAAACATGTTGGTCTAATTGTAACTTGGGCATTGTAGTTGACTTTTATTTGATTGTTTGACTGTTAGATTTTGTTGAGGGTTGTTTGTTGAATTGCAATGTCTGAGATATTGAGAACTAGAATCTGCTTCCAATTAACCCCATTTTGGTGTTACGCAAATGTGTTTGGAGCATTTAAACCATGTGACACTCTACACCAATAAAAATTTAGTACTCAATATGAAAAAAAATTAGGAAAAACCAGCTAAAAAGAAATCCACAAAATACCAAATCAGGGTCATTCACGCCACTAGAATAGATTTTTTTTGTTGCCTTGGCTATTAATTTCAATTAATATGCCTATTTTGATCAAGCACAACATTTACACAGCAAACCAATCCATGTAAAGGCATTCAGGTATTGCAGATCACTGTGGAGGAATTCAATGAAAATTATACACGTGTGGATCATTGTATTACCATCTAATGAAAATTCATCTCAAGATAGAGTTGTCCTTAGAATTTCTTTTCAAACTGTATAGCTTTGGTCATCAATATTGTTTCAACTCAATGTCTAAGAAGCTTTATGAAATGACCATCTGACAGTGGTCATTTATAAAGCCACTGACCTTAGTGAATGAAAGCTTAAGTTACCATTCATTCTATAGCAAGTCAGGAATTCCTTCCTCTGATGTCCTACCTGCTTGGATAAAGTGAATGATTCAGCAAAGCTATGCTTTCACTTTTTTGCACAATTCAAAGGGCTGTTACGGAAAGTAGATATCCTCCCTGTAATTAAAGGTGCAGGAAATAAATACTATAGTATATTCCTTAGTTCCCCCTCCCGATTATCTGCCAGCACAGTAGGTAGAGCCGTCAAGGCCATTATTAAACAGGCATGGTGCAAGTTTATCATATTGTGTTTTTTTTACCTCAGATAGAGGCATGTACCAAAATAATCTGATTCTCGCATTTTTAAGTTAAATTGCACCAGCAGTGTTGATGTTAGAAGCTGTAAGTAATGGTTTTAATAGTTCTTCTTCTCTCACTCTGGAAGACGTAAGAAATATAGACGCTTTAAATCCACAAGGATTTGGAATAACGATAGAGTGTTGGACTTCAAATGCCATCCTTCTTGCATAATATTAATATAGGCCTAATTGCAATAAAGTTAACATTTTTTTAAATGGTAAATAATTGGTACATCTGAAATGATTTATGAGAACTGTCGTGCAGTTTTTCCTATTTTGTCAACAATATTAGGAAGTGCATTTAGCAAAGTATTCTTAAAACAATATTATTTGTGGGATAAATTCATTGCCTATCATAGGGTGTGCAAGTGCTTTCTGGAATGGCCCATTCAATGTAAAAAGAGCCAACGTCTACTCGATGTCTGTGTATTGGGTAGCGAACTTTGCATGTATTCATTACTTGTCAAGTGGTCTGACTGTGTAAGGTATGAGAATGAATTCTTGATGCGCTTTTTTACTCACTGACGGTACTTTTCATTCATGAAAACTTGTATGCTATATAATACATATTCATCTTCATAAAGATGTGAAGTATGTGAAGGTTCATTATGGAAAGAGGCTGGGTGAATTTGAGAAGAGTAGACCTTGATAATGTAAAATGTGTTTGGTGCGTGGGTAGGTGTGTGTGCAGGGGAGCAGCAACTTGAGTTGAGTGGATGTGTGGGGATCGTCTTTTTGTATAGAAATATTTTCTTCCTAATTAATACAGTAGTCATATACAATGCTATCTACTGAAGATAGCAACATTGTGCTTTATGGTCTATGTTGTGTGCATACATGTGGTATGTGTGTTTCTGTTTGTTTGCTGGTGCTACATATTGCAGAGGTAATGCTATATGCTATCTACTGAAGACAGGAAGTTACAGTAACATGTGTTGCTGTATGTAGCTGCATGTGTTTTTTATAGGGTGAGGTGGATTTGATGTGGTCCAAAATTTGAAAGGGCTAATCCTTTAGGGAAAATATATAGGTTAAAACAAACAGAAAAACAAAAACAGAACCAAATAAAGTTTAGTCTTTATTCTACTGTGAGAGAAGACAAACACAAACTTAACAAGGACCATATGACGTTGGCAAATATTTAAGGGGATCATAGTGTCGTTCAAAATGTTGCATTAGTGTTGTGGTATAGTATCAGCATACTGTTTAAAGAAAATGTTGAATAAAAAATGCTAGCTGAAGTTATTGAACTTAAGGTAAGTTGTTATACTAATTCAAGTTTGATCAATCAGACATAGATAATTTTTGACATCCAGACAATTCTACTTGCGAGTGCAAGAAAATAAGCTAAGACATGTACTGGCTGCTTTTTGCTCTTTCAATAATGGCATTGATGATAACAACAAGAAAATGATAAATTATTAATGCATATTGCTGCCAAAACACTGTGAAGTGACATTATGTAACCTGCCATTTTGTATCAATGATATTTTGATCCCTGAATTGGGACTTGGTGGAACTGGGGTGGGTATGGAGTTCTAGGTATATATGTAGGTTACCAAGCAACCCAAAGCTGTCACTCCCAGGGATGACCCATTCCAGAACCAAAGACTAGGCGTAATTGTTCATTTCATGTCAAAAGTTTCCTCTTTAGGGTAAGGGCAAGGGTTTTGGGTTACTTTAAAGGTTAGTTGGGCTTTGGTGGGTTTGTATAGTAAATTCCACCAAGCATTGCTATAAAGCATGAGAACAAAAAGTTGGAGCAATTTTCACAAATTCAGTATTATATTATATGTTCCTGTGGGATTTTTAGATCTTAAAAAATATCAACCTACCAACCCCCTCAAAAAAATTGAGCTGAAAGGGCAAACAGACCTGTTTTTTTTGGCCTTATACTCAGTTACTCCCTTACTAAATGTTATCTTTACCATTTGTTCAAAGCTTGAGCACCCAACAGTATCCAAGTGCCCCTATGGAAAGTCATTCTGTTTGGATGTATGATTTAAACTTTTTTACTTGAAGGCAGCTTCAAGAGGATTTCATTTAACATGAATTACATAGAAGCCGATGCCCGGAGGGCACACAAAATTGCTGACAATTGTACATTTTTACTTTTTTTAGTGTATGCTCATCCAAGTAAGCTTATTAATCATCAAAATAACATTTCAATGCAGAATTAGTATAAATGATTCTAATTTTGATATTTTTGTATGTTCACATTAATTGGTTTGTGCTATAGAAGTGGTACGTGACACATGGATAAAGTGTAACCACCTTTGTGTGTGTCTGCAGTATGAATGTCCTGGTTTGTAAGAATAGCTTTACAATGTGTGCACTTGTAGTTACCAAAATCATTTAAATGGGAAAAAATTGTGTGTCTGTATTCCCTCATATATTCTTGCCAATTTTTTGCTGTTAACTCAATAACATGTATTATTTTCCTACTATATTAACGATAAACAGCAGTGTAAATAGCATGTGCGCAAACAAAACAGTAATGTGCCGCGAATCAACAAAAATCAAATAAACAAGCAACTAAACGAATAAAGAAAGCAACAAATTGAGGAATATTTCCTCCAATAAAAGCAGAGCATATTATTCTCCAAATATGTGTATGTTTGCAATTCACATTTTGTAGTAATCACTGTAAAGGAAAAGTGCAGGGGACTTCAACACCTAAAGGCCCCCTGGACACGCCAGTGGGGGTAAGAGGGTAGAGCCCTACTCCCTGATAATTTTCCAATAAAGCCCTTTTAAGGTAAGCTGGAAGACTGTATATACACATCCTCCACTGATAAATAATGGGCCAAAATGATACACACCGGAAATTCCCTGACCCCCCTCAGACCACTAAAACTGCAAAGAATTATTTCCCCCCCCCCCCTGACAAAGAAAGCTGGCTAGGTCCCTGTGTAATACCATGAATGCTATAAAGCAGATGAGCAAATACTAACAGTATTGAACCAAGCATCTCCAGAATATCTCCGTTAAAACGTGAGTTAGACAAGCTGAATTAATTAAGGATGGTCAAAAAGTACACCTCCTCTCTTCCATTTGTAACAATATATCGCATTTCAACTGTACATGCTTAATATCTGCCATGAAGTAATCTGGTATATTAACATTGTGTACACACACATGTGTGAATCATTGAGGTGAATGTGAACATTAGCCATACATGAATGGTCCATCGGCCTATCGGTCGGCTGGTCGGCGAGTTCACTCGCCAGTTTCGCATGAAACTTTCATGATCATACAATTTTGATGATCAATGAGCACGGCGTTGGAGAGTTTTAAGCACCCTCGTGCTAACACTCGCCACTTGTGTGTTTTATTGAATTTCTGAGTGGTGCATAATGGCCGCCGTTTTGCATAATGTTAAAGGTGTATGGAGAAGTGGGCCATTTTGATGCAAATTGCGTAAAAAAATTGGTACATTAACAAGCTGTAAATTGATTGTAAATTTGCAAGTAGGTAGGAAGGCTATGCATCACATTTGTTTTATTGAATTTATTTGGTTACTTGTGAGGTAATTGAGTGGATAGACATACGCAATGGTGCAAAATTGACCTTTTTGAAATAAAATGTATGTTTTTTAGGGGAAAATATTCAGAAGTATAATCATTTTTGGTCAAAACATCTGCAATGAATTCTGATAATGGTGATAAGAGATTACCAGCAATGATGAAAAAATGTTTATCCAATGCAAGAAATCAATACTCCATTTCCATCGCCTTGGCTTGAGCTGATTTTGTTAGTATTTTAATAGACCTGCGAAAAGTAGATAAAAGTTCATGATATTGGAGTCTGCGATGTTTTTGTTTGTTTGATTGGTTGTCTGTTTGTTCAGTTTGTTTGTCTGTTTGTGTGCATAGGAATTCAGAATAGAAACATGCCATCATCATTGAGAGATATACTCAGAGAAAGGAATTTCTAACCTAACATTTTTCCATAACTATCAAACTGTCCATCCTAATCACAAAATTTGCCAACAAATAAACCAACTTGAAAAATAAAAGCTTACAAACACAGTAATCCAAGTAAAAATAAGCTATACTCTAAGTGTCTGATACGGATAAGAGATGATTCCTCAGGGGGCAGTCTTGTCTATAAATGAGTTAATGCAAAGAATTGCTGTCTTCTAAAGATAGTTGAAAAACATAGCATAAGTGTAATTAGATATCCATGGCCTAGATTTAACAGAAAACTATGTCAATATTTAATTTTGGAAGCACTTAAAAGTATGATCGATAAATTAGAATTTAAAAGGAAAATGAATTTAAGGCGAAGTTTCAGTGAGGATGATGAGATGTTGATGCTTTCCCATCTCTCGCTCTCTCTCTTTTGTTTGTTCTGTTTTTATTCTCTCTCTTTCTCACCATTCTTCTCTCCTTATTCCCCCCTCTCTCCTCTCTCTCTCTCCCTCTTTCCTTCTCCATTTCTCCTTCTCCATCCCTGCTCCATCTCTCTTACTCTCACTCAATGCTTTCTCTCTTAGAATAGTTTGTAAGGCCCTCTTAATTAAATCCTGTGTCTCAAAGCTGCCACGCGCATTAGTAAAATCGTCCTCTTTGAAAATCAAGAAATTATTTAATTTTTTTTTACAAAAAGGCGAAAATAAAAGTCAAAATTCATATTCGAGGTATATAAGTTTCAGGGTTTTTTTGCAAATTTTGGACATGAAAACAATAAAAGAGAAGAATAATAGTTTGTCGCAGTGACTTTACTATATTGTCTACTATTCCAACATTTGCAACTTTGGGTCATTTTTGCACAAAATTCTTGTCCGAAATCCTGTACTGACACATAATAAAATAAACATTAAAAAAAATTCAATAAAAAAAAACCTGCATTCTGCATTAGGTTTTCAATTTCTCACAAGCTTTGAGACACAGGATTGAATTAAGATGGCCTAATTGTAGATTTTCTGCGTCATACCGTAAAACCCTGTCTACAAGCATATATAGTGTTTTTTATAAAAGCTTAATTAATTCGAAGCAAGCGTTAATATACCGATACAATAGATCGGTCTTAAAATAATACTTGTTTGTATATGCTTGGATCCGTAATTTATTATTTATTTATTATAACTCCATAATGGCGACTGGATTAATGTAGCTTTCATCAGAAGCACACTATATGCTTGTAGACGGGGTTTTATGGTAGTTATAGTCCAACTCACACTCCCTAATCGAATCACACATGCACCATCATAGCAGTTGTCAAGGTTCTGATAATCATGCACAAATAGCAGTTTACTGGGAAGTTAACAACAATATTGATTTGTCTGTATCAAAATAGTTGCAATCATGTACCTTCTTCTCATTTTGTGTTTTAAAGTTAGAATTTTTGATATGTTCAGACAAGTCACAGAGCTTCACTTGCATACAAGATTGTATTTAAATGCTGTATTTTGCTGATCATCATGCGCGGATGCAATCACTGGAAATAATTCCAATCGGTAACATATGTTATCTAACATCTTATTTCTTTTTATTTTAAAGTATAAATATGTAAAATTATTGCAAAATTGATCTGTTCCATCTGAGACAGCTCTCCACTTTCACATGTCACGGTATATGGACTTGCGGTAAACAAAACGTTTTTGCTGATGATCATGCTCAAATTGAAATTTATCCTAAACTTCAATATTATTGACTCATGTTTGTTACACTAAGTTAGTTGGATTCTCAACAAACAGCTTACTTGAGGGCTTGTGATGTATTCAAATATGTATAAATTTGACACAAAATTGAGTGAAATCCATACCATCCAGCGCTCAATTTTTCATATGGTAGCGTAGATTTACGCTACCAGTGCGTTGACATTTCGCACAAGGTAAGCTTCCTTCAAACTGTCAATTCCATTATTCTTTGGATCTCAATTGAAAAGGAAAAGTGTACTTGTAAGTCTAGTTTTTAGGCAAAAATTGAAATAGAAAATATGGAATGTTGGTTGATGTATGGCAGGAAAAGTGTGCTTTGAAGTTTTAAAAGATGGGGAGAAATGAGGGAGGAGAACATGAAAAAGTGAGTAGGAGAGTAGACACTTGTGAGTGATAATTTTAAAAGGGGGAATCTGGGATGTTGAAATCATGTTGTTTGATGGATGACACTTAAGATTTGATTTGATGTAATTTTACTGCATCATCACAGTTCTATAACATACATTTTACAAGTATGAGTTTGTGTAATGTAAAAGCATGTTGTGTAGCAGAACTGACAAGATAAAAGATAAAGATATCAAATACAAGAATTTTTTTTAATGCAAATCATTTTCTAACAGTGCTATACCAAATGTGGAAGTTCTTTTACTTTCTGTGTGAGTCAAGGTGATTTAATATACAATGCATATTTTTTATTTTCATTTTTTGGTGATTTTCACAAAGTTAGCAAGTTTCAGTTTTCGTTACCAGATAACATGATCAATGCATAAGAAACAATTTGGAAGGTTGACAATAAATGAGCAAAGCTCAAACAACTTTCGGCCTTCCTAAAATTGATAGTAGAGGATCCTCTGAACAGGAAAAACACACATTTAAGGGAAATCAAATGAGACTCATCTACTCATATTAGGTCATAGTTGGTTTTTGCATCAACCAACCCAACCAAAATATTTGTCACAGCATTTAGGGTTTACGATTCCAGTGCATCAAATTAATGCATACAACTTGGTTTTTTTGATCAGTCTTGGAAGCATAGGTGTTCAGCCAGTCATTGTGTACACAGGTGATTGTAGCGCCATGCATCAGGTGTAGAGTCTTGATTAAAACAAATAAGACAAGCTATTGGAATTGATTAATGAGTTGAAGACGATGGCTTAGATGATAGTAATCCACATGATAATGAATATGTGAGGAATGAAAAGAAGAAAAAACAGTTTATTTTGATTGGCTTCAGCTGGTCAGTTTGCCATTCTAAAAATAATATTAATTGAACGAAAATACTGGAAGGCATATTGTTATTATTATAATAACTTGACCATAGATATAAGAAGCAATAAAAGAATTGATTTTGACAATAAAGTTTTAAAGAGTTGAATTTTAAATGGCTTGAAAAATGGTGTTTTAATCCTGCAATGTTGTGGTGTATGATCTATCTTTGTACAGTGTTAATGGTTGTGGAAGTTAGTCATTCACACTGTGGGATAAAATTTGTTGAAATAATTAATGTGTAAATTTCAAAGTTGCTGCTTCCGATGTGTCCAGATAACTGAGGTTGTAATTTTCATTATGTTCAGCTGACATGGTCATCATGTGTATGAAATATCTGGAACAAATTATTAAAAAAAAGTTTCAAGTGAGTTTACTATGTAGCTTTATTGACCAGGTATGATCCATGTTCAGTGAACCCAGGTGGGCACTTTGGTGTGGTTGAGCCCTGTCTAGTAATTCAGAGGTCCTGGGTTTGTTTAATCCAACCACTATTCCAATATTCTCCTTTCACGTCATAAGTTACTGCTCCTTATTTCTGTCAATAGCAATATTGGATCAGAGTGAAAGCCTGATATTAAGAGTATGTGACCATGTTGATATTCATATATTTTATTCACAGTCCCCAAGGTGTTATGAATGAATGAATAAATGGTTCATACATTCATACACTTGTAAATTGCAAGCTAGCTTTAGCAGTCTCATATTTACACATTGTTGTGTATTCTTCATACGAGACGCCTCTGAGACTCGCTAGTGTTCACCCGCCTCTATTTGCTTTCCGGTGACCAACAAGTTCACCAAATGAGCTCTGCTTTAACAATAATATTGTTCCTCACAATACGTCGACGTAACTCAATCACCCAACCCTACAACCAAAGGGAAAAGAATAAGGCAAAGTGGGCAGGTATTATTAGGCATTGATAAACAGCCTAGTGTAGGAATGTTATGTCACGGCATAACAGGTACAGTATTAAGCCCAATACTATGACTATAGGTAGTATATTCAATACTTGGTCTTCCTCGGAGCTATCTCTACTGATGGAACGTGATCAATAGCCATATGCGATGTTAGGCAACTGGATACCGACGCCTATGATTACAAAGTTATGTACTGCTATATAGCTTCATGTTTAGGCTGAGGATGGGAGGAAGGCACTCTCACGTTGCAAGGCATGAAAGGCGACAGTCATAGTGCCGTATTTCTTCCTGGACAATGCCATTAAGGTGGCTCTAACCCAGCAGTAGATTTACATGTCATTTGCATATTTTGCTTATTTCACAGTTTTGGTTTAAAAAGTATTAAAAAGTATATTGAAGTGTAGAAGATTTGATTGTAAGCAAAACTAAGCATATCCATAGACCAGTTGTTTTTACAGTTCTTAAATACTTATTAATCAGTCAAAATGCTGAATTTTAACACAGAATTTGAAAAAAAAAATCAAAAAGTTGATTTATGGAGGATCTAGCATAATTTGTGGAAGATTTTCAAATCAATTTTGATAAAAAATTCTATTCCATTGTAGAAACTTGTGAAGAAAAGATTTCACACGAAGCTGAAATGGTGGTTGCCACCTTAAAATAAACCCAAAGGTGCCTCAACCACCTGTATGTTCGGTGTTTGAGGGTTGAAATGTAAAAATATAAGTTGTGTCTATGCGCTAATCGGCAATCCGGAAGGCAAGAGAAATGGGTCACCAGTATAATTTGATCAAAGAGTTAATTTGGATTTTTGCAGAGGAGCTATGACAATTTTAGCAAGAGAATTGATTAGAATTGACAGGGGACACTCACAAAGGTCGAACCGACAGCCCCAGCTCTGGCCAAAACAGCCACACTGTTCAATATTCAGCGTGTTTTAAAAGCTGTCGCAGTGTGAGGTTGCATTCGTTGCAACAAATTATAGACGATATATGTGCGGCAAATGGTGCATGCTAAACTACAGCTGAAACTGTTTTGTGTGTCTTAAAAAGTGGTCATCGTGTTGTCAGGACTTGCCTGATGTGCGGTCACTTCACAATAAATGACATTTATGAGATATGGTGAATGAATATCTAGGTTTTGCACCTGATGAGGTTGTCTGTTGGAAGTGTTCCATTTAGATGTTCAAGTCATGCAGTCAATTTAAGTAATACAAAGTGTCCCATGTCCAATTTGTCAAACTTTATATTATTTGATTTCTCAATAAATGACATGAGATATTGTGAAAAATATAACTAGGTTTTGCACCTGATGAAGATTATGTAGTAAAGTATTAGCAATGCAAAGTGTGCCACATCAATTTGTTAAACTTATGACTAAAGGGATATTCAGAAATACTTAGGTAGGGGGCTGATAAAAATATAGGCAGCTAAAAAAGTTTTTGACCTGAAAAGAGGAAGGGGCAAACAATAAATTTTAGAAAGGCAGTTAAGAGCAAGAAAAGAAATAGCTAGGAGGAGAGAGAGAGAAAATTACAATTTTGAAGAGAATTCAATTCAGTCGTAATTGCACTCCTCTACATGTATCATGATGCATGAAGTAGCTTTGCCTACAGATGCCTTCATGCAGTATGATTGGAATTGACCTTACTAAATTGCACCACATTGGAGACGTTTCAGCTTAAATTACATGGACCATTTCCCAAGTATCTATGATATATACAGCATTGATATTTTGGGTTAGTGCATCCATTTTTTCTCTCCGTCTCCTAACCGGGCTCCTAACCATACCAGCCAGATCCAATGGTGTACATTACACTGGTTTTCAGTATGTCGATGTCATTTTAAAATGGCAGAAGTCAATTCTGCAAATGTCACAGGATGGCTCCAAACTGAAAATTAATTTGACCAAAAAGCATAGCTGTAAAATTGTATGTATATTTGGGAAGGTTTTAAAGTGATGTAAATCAAAACCATTTGATAAACATTTCAAAGTTTAAGGGTACATTGGTTTGCCTTGGATTTTTCCTGAAAATGTTGTAATAGACTGAAATAAGTAGTATCATGTGAGGCATTGCTATGATTTAATGTATTGAAAAATATCAATGTTTTTTCTATCAATTTATTAACATTGACAACATTGAAATAATCAAATTTTGAATGTTCTTGACATGAAAAGGGAATTCGTACTTTTCTGACACTTGATTAATAAAAGGGGACAAGATTACAATCAAATCAGGGAAATCATAGTATGTCATTGCTAAAGGTGACTGACAGTACATGATTGGTATGATTTTAAAGCTTTGAAGTACAGATTTCAAATATATTACAGTATATCCCTCATACAGTCATTTTGCTGACTTGGAGCTCATTATGTTAGACCTGTTTACAAATTTTCAATGTTTTCAATGTTTTTATTTCAATATCAATGTTCAATGTTTTTCGAACATCGGAACAGCTTAGTATCATGACGCAAAATTTTGCACCTGTGGCTTTGACCCCCTTTGGTCCAAGTTGGCATTATAGCTGTAATATGAATTCATTATTTGATGCATGCATAATAAACAGAAGATCACAGATGTGATCCTGTCTATATGGCCTGTAACCATGCACCCATTGACAGGCACCTCTCATCTTGTGAATTACATCCGTAGCCTAGAAGCTACACACCTGTTAAATCCAATACATTGCATAAGGTAAGCTTTTTAGATAAAAATTACAAAAATACAGGTTATTTATGTAGGTTTAAGACTTTGTGAAAGTCAAGAAACACTTTGTACGTCTTCAGGAATCATTTGATTATAATGCATTTGTTTTCTTATTTTTATGCATTTCCCACTGGTTTATATATATATTTTTTTAAAGTATAATTTGTTGTGTAAAATAGCATACTTTGGGTTAAAAGTGGAAAAAAATTGAAGGGAAAATTCTCACAGTTTAATAATCTAAAAGGTTTTGCACTTCTATGTGCAAAATGGACATCAATATTCAACACAGTTATTTAATGTGAAAGATGACTGTGTGATGAAAAGCATAAGTTGATTATGTGATACTTTCTGGTTCCTGTTTTGAACATATCTTGATGGAAAATCATTTAGTTATTGATTAATATGTGTATCAGTCCCTATAATGCAGGCATATGAAATGTATGAAGATGTCATTCGGGCTTGAAAATGTTAATTTCCAAGGAAGATAAGCCAAATTTCCCATTTAGTACGATAACACTTCCCACAACTTGTGCTCCTCATGGTGTTTACATTTTTGGGCAAACCTCCGACATACTGTTTCCATGGCTCTGAAATTATTATATAAATTTCTTAATTTGGGCACAAAAAATTAAGTTGAGCTTTCTGAATTCTCCACTTTTACGCGCCCTAATTCATCAATATATATCATTACTTGATGCGATCAATCACCTAATCAGGGGCCCCATTTGCCCACTTACATTGAATATATCAATATTGGCAAAACTGTAACTGAAGGACTTGTGACAGTTTTTTGATTAAATAGGAATATTTAACTGATTTATACTTGAGATCCTTCCATCCTGTGTGCAACAAACATGATAAACATTCCATTTTTATGGCTCATCTGAATAAATAATCTCTAATGATGTTATCAGTACTAGTAATGCGCAACATAGGCATTAATTTGAGGGTGACCCAGTTTTAGCCCAATCCGATAGAGATGGGTTACCACATAATTGGCCATAATTAACAACATCATACTGTATATCAAGCTATTATTAGGCGATTTTGTCATTTCCATATGTTCTTTGTCTTTGCTACTAATGTAGGTCACAGTGCTTGGTGAGGATGCCATGAATTCGCCTGTCAGGTTTTATCTCATGAATTCATTTTATTTACAGTCATACCGATGTGACTGTAACACGATCATCCTGTGGGTGCAAGGACAATGTATGTGCGCATATGAGTACTAGCTGCCGTATGCATTATTACAATGAACCAACTCTTATGCAAATGGTCCAAACAATGTGGAATGGGTTTATAGGAATGCAATAGAGAACATCATCATATGTGCTGCATAACTGTATGTATTTGACACAAAGCAGCTATTCATCTCTATATCACATACGATGTTCTTGCACTTATGTGTCGGTTTGGGACCAAAGGTGCCACCATAGAAAAAAAAATGCACTACGCTAATTTATGATCATGTAAAAATCTTGAGTATCATTATCATGTTTGTAATTTAACTGTACTTCCTATTTGCAGCAACTGTCATTGGAAAATTATGAGCATTGCTATGGTCTATGATGATGTAAACAGATAAATTGTGAATAGGATGTGTTGGGCTGTATGGATGATTAACTAACATTCTGAGGACTTCACTGTATCGTTATATGTTGGTTTTCATAGAAAAAAGTATGTGTTTACAATGATGAGCCCAGGTATGCATTTCCAAGTCATTCCAAGTTATTTTCTTGTTTGAAAAAAAAAAGCTACTTCACTGACCACCTTGTGCACTGGGTAACCAACATACTTTAGCAGATTACAGGAAGAGTACTTTCAATGGCTCTTTTCAGAGCCATCAAAAGGCCTGGGACCTTCAAATTCTGATATGCAAAAAGTTTTACTTTGAGTAAGCACTTGTTCAATCATGATGGTGCAGAACATTGGTGTTTGTGCTCTCCTTATTTATACATATTGTCCTGATATTTACTTTTAATAATTAAGATAACAGTGCAGGTTTAAACAGATGCTATACATGTGTATCCATCAAAATATTTGCATCCTAAACTTTGTGCAACATAGCTGTGCACAATATGTACCGTATATCAAAAGATGTAAGAGCAATTCTTGTTTCAGTTTATGCCATGCCCCAAATATTGTATAATTATAATTGATTGGAAAGATAGCTCTTTGCACATATTAACAAGCAAAGTAAAGGCAAATATAGTGGGGATATGTGTATCATAAACAAGTAAGCGGATTGATAGCGTTAAATTTGATTAGTGCATTGATTAAGAGTCCAGCTGGCGGTCAAGATCCCAATTTGACCAGGCTAATGTAATAAAGAGTGATCCTACCTATTGATTTATGTGGTGTGTAAATGTTACAGACTAGGCTAACATGGTGTTAAATGGTATGTCAGGCTTGGAGGAAGTAAGTGTTACTACTTTTAGTAAGATGCTGTGTTTGAGCCCAAGTGAAAATTAACACCTAGTTGATGGGATTGAGCTGACTATTTAAAAAACAGGTGGGTAGTAACTTCAAATGATTGACCCAGAATTATCACAAAATAATTGAACAACAACAAATTATCATACACATTTTTATCCAATCTGTGTGTAATTCAAGTAAATGAATCAGGAATATGTGTTTACTTTTTAATCTAGCCAGGTGGGCAAGTAACTGATAAAAAGTTACCCAGCCTGGCAGGAACTTGTAGTCTTGTACCTGCTCAACATAACTGGACTATAATTGATCAAGCTGCCATCTAAGGGGATTTTTCAATTACACACCCCACCATCCATCCCTGAAATGAGTACAAACATGCATTGTAGTTAATGAATCTGAAAATAATGTTGAAATTTCAGGCTGGTATTCAGCCCAACTAACCTCAGTGTAAAGCATTTCATTATGAAACAATTTTGTCTCCAAAGACTGACATTTTCACAATTTCCAAGGATAATTTAGTTATATATTTGTGCAATCGATGGTATTATACCACCCTGATAATTTTAGGTATCAACACTCATATTCCTCAAACATCAAGTCAAGTCAAAGGCTTTTATAGCTTCATAGATGATAGTGAACTATGCCTTGAATTGAATATGATTCTGCTGGAAGAATGAGATATAGGAAAAGTGTTTACTACAGAGTCAGTCCATCTTCATGTGAACCAGAATCGATATCAACAAATGGAGTAGAACTGGACATGGCATGTTTCCACTTTACAAACTATCAAATTCAACTCAACTTGAAATGGGCTATTCCAGTTGAAATCCATATACCCCTGGAAAGGACATTATCTTAATCTCCCACACAGGGAGTGTGAATTTCAAATAGATTAGCTGAATGAGTGACTCTATTTGAAATATACACCCCTGTGTGGAAGATTAAGATCAGGTCTTCCGCAGGGGTGTATGGATTTCAACTAGAATAGCCCAAATGTTGTGTAGAAAGTGACATTGGTATCATTGATATCTGTGACAAGTACTTTGCCTTGCATCTCTGGGTATCCTTTATGGTTGTGTCATATACTAGGAAGTTTCTTACCCACAGAGTATTTTTGGATGAAGTGTTTCGCTCGCTTTTTTGGAAATGCGATACATTGATCAGAGGTTGCTAGTACACCCAGTGCCAAATTGGTGTTGGTTGAACTTGCAAGTCCCGCTGCGATTTTGGCCGCACACTAAATCAAACCTTTTCACCATAGCAGGCAGTGATTTCATTAAATTTTAGAGACCCTCATCAACCTTTGGTAAAATGTTGTGAAATATATTCTCTGCTTTGTCATTAGTTACATCTTTTATTACAATACTTATCCAGTTACCCTTAGATAAAGAAACCAAAAGAGTACAAGGACGTAAAGTTTGCTAATCATGACAATACACCATTTTTTATACACTTTGATTTTTCTCTGATTCAGCACCCATTACCCCTGATTCCAGCCGAAAAAAAGAAATTGTTCCGTTGCTGCCTTGTTCGATTGAAAACCAACAGTGAATCAAATCGAAATGATTGCACTCCCAAGCCCTCAAGAAACGGCCAGTCTCATTGGCTCCTGGGCCATACCACCACCAAAACAACTGTCTGGTAATTACCTCTGACCTGAACAACAGGAAATGGAATCATCCATTTCTCAGCACAGGTAAATTAGTTTTAACGTCACTGTACATCGTTCAACTTTATTCTCTTCACAAGCAATGCAAGAGACAAGACAATTCTGAATAAAACCAAATCATACAAAGTGGGCTGGAGTGAGCCAAACATCAATGTGTATCATACATGCACGTATGGCTCCAAAAAGCCCTAGATTTGAGCGTCTTCTATGTCAGCAATACGATACCACTTTGGCAAATCTTCTAAATACGAGTCATAGTACCCATGGTCACAGAAAAGCCATCAATAGATATTGATCTATGAGCCTGGCTATGAAGTGAGAGACAGAGAACTCTACTTTACCTATTCTGTCTACTACAATTTTTTTTTCATCAAACATGTGACCTGATCCCATCCACTCTGTCCAATGGGCTATTCCAGTTGAAATCCATACACCCTCTATGGAAGACTTGACCTGAATCTCCCACACAGGGGGTGAAGATTTCAAATGGAGTCACCTATTCAGGTAACCCCATTTGAAATTCACACCCCCTGTGTAGGAGATTAAGGGCATGTATTCCATAGGGGTGTATGGATTTCAACTAGAATAGCCCAAAGATGGTGATGTAATGAAATTGAAAGATGAGCAAAAGAGTAAAACAAATGGAGTAACACAAATTCAAGAAATTGTAAGAAGTCTTTCAGTTAGCAAAAATAAACTTAACTCATAGAATTGCCAGCATTGAACATTCAGTAGTTTGAGCACAAATTTCTGGTGTGAAAAAACTAAGTTTGAGTGGTCTGTGTCAGGTTATGCATCTTGGTTGAAGAAGAATATGCAAAGTGGCTGACATTTTGTTGCGCTGGAGTCCAGTTTCCCGAAAACAACTTGACGTGGATAGCCTGTCGTCTCAAGGAGCTTGTGGTCACTTTGGTTTTATGTCCAACAGGTGAAGGATTCAGGTGGTCAATTAATTCCAGACTTTACATGTAAGGAAAATTAGAAAATATGAAAACCATGAATCAATCAATGGCAACACAATAGGAAAATGTTAATAATAATAATGTTACTGTTAATAATGAGATTTAATATTAAGACACAATCAGTATGCTGTTTGGTATCTGCGTCTGCGATATGGATTAAATTATGTATTTGAAGTATGTAGTAAGCCACTTTTGAAAATAGAACTTTACAAATCACAGTTATTGCTATCTTTAGTAGATAGCACATTTGAATCTGTAAGTGTTATCTTTAGTAGATAATACATTTGAATCTGTAAGTGTTATCTTCAGTTGATAGCACACTTGAATCAAAGTTTTACCCTCACTAGATAGCAAATTTGAATTTGTAAGTGTTATCAACAGTAGAATGTACATTTGGATATGCAAGTGTTATCTTCAGTAGATAGCACATTTGAATATGCAAGTGTTATCATCAGTAGATAGCACATTTGAATATGCAAGTGTTATCTTCAGTAGATAGCACACTTGAATCTGTAAGTTTTATCTTCACTAGATAGCAAATTTGAATATGCAAGAGTTATCTTCAGTAGATAGCACATTTGAACATGCAAATCCTATCTTCAGTAGATAGCACATTTGAATATGCAAGTGTTATCATCAGTAGATGGTACATTTGAATATGCACAAGTTATCTTCAGTAGATAGCACATTTGATTATGCAAGAGTTATCTTAAGTAGATAGCACATTTGAATATGCAAATGTTATCTTAAGTAAATACCACCTTTGATTATGCAAGTGTTATCTTCAGTAGATAGCACATTATAATATGCAAGTGTTACCTTCAGTAGATAGCACCTAGCACATTTGAATATGCAAGATTTATCTTCAGTAGATATCATCATCATCATCATAAATGTTTCTCGTCAGCAGTTTGACATAGCGCCATCAATAAAGTTATTCCAGGCGGGTCTCTCTCTCGAAAGCTCAGTAGATAGCACATTTGAATAGGCAAGTGTTATCTTCAGTAGATAGCGTGTTTGAATATGCAAGTGTTATCTTCAGTAGATAGCACATTTGAATATGCAAGTGTTATCTTCAGTAGATAGCACATTTGAATATGCAAGTGTTATCTTCAGTAGATAGCGTGTTTGAATATGCAAGTGTTATCTTCAGTAGATAGCACATTTGAATATGCAAGTGTTATCTTCAGTAGATAGCACATTTGAATATGCAAGTGTTATCTTCAGTAGATAGCACATTTGAATATGCAAGTGTTATCTTCAGTAGATAGCACATTTGAATATGCAAATGTTATCTTCAGTAGATAGCACATTTGAATATGCAAGTGTTATCTTCAGTAGATAGCACATTGTTTGAATATGCAAATGTTATCTTCAGTAGATAGCACATTTGAATATGCAAGTGTTATCATCAGTAGATAGCACATTTGAATATGCAAATGTTATCTTCAGTAGATAGCACATTTGAATATGCAAGTGTTATCATCAGTAGATAGCACATTTGAATATGCAAGTGTTATCTTCAATAGAAAGCACATTTGAATATGCAAGTGTTATCTTAAGTAGATAGCACATTTGAATATGCAAATGTTATCTTCAGTAGATAGCACATTTGAATATGCAAGTGTTATCTTCAGTAGATAGCACATTTGAATATGCAAATGTTATCTTCAGTAGATAGCACATTTGAATATGCAAGTGTTATCATCAGTAGATAGCACATTTGAATATGCAAATGTTATCTTCAGTAGATAGCACATTTGAATATGCAAGTGTTATCATCAGTAGATAGCACATTTGAATATGCAAATGTTATCTTCAGTAGATAGCACATTTGAATATGCAAGTGTTATCTATAGTAGATAGCACATTTGAATATGCAAATGTTATCTTCAGTAGATAGCACATTTGAATATGCAAGTGTTATCATCAGTAGATAGCACATTTGAATATGCAAGTGTTATCTTCAATAGAAAGCACATTTGGATAATGTATTAAAAAGTGTTTGGATTTTATTGCAAGCAGAAGTGACAATGGCTGTGGTAAATTGGTATTTAGGTTAATAGAACTGTTACTTTGTGTTAAATATGCCCTATTTGACAACAATACATAGCCACCTGAGACTAAATTAGTAGACCAAGACATTGAAATCAAGAGATAACATTTACAAACATCCAGTCAACCATTACAGCATAATTACTTCAAAATGCTGTCTGAGCATTTGACTGCTGACATCATGGTCAGACCCGGTTTCCTCACAGCTTGGAAATCTTAACATAGAGCGATAACTCTAATTTGATGCAGTCTAATTAAGACAATGAACACTGATTACTATATAAATGTTTAATGTCAAACTGTTAGGCTTGTGCTAACATGTCTCCTATTACTCTATGTAGAGATGTTGCATGCTACCAATAGTGCTATTAACCGATGACCTTGGAACATCCAGATTTACTGCCCCTCAGCTATTTGCTTGAACTGTGATAAAATGTTTTATTTATTTCTATTTTTTCATGTAGGCAAGTTGTTATTCCTGAAAGCACTTTCTTGTATTCACAATTTAGAAGTTTTTAAGTGTATCTTTTTTACTCGGTTTCTTCAACATAAGTACATTTAGACGTAGTGATAAATTTGCTCTATAGGCCTACAGTTCAAGATGAGGTTTGCTTAAGGGTATACGATGTATTGTTGGTCGAAGCAAAAAAAAAAAAAGTAGTTCACAGCATCTTGCGAATGGTAATGAGCTTTAGCAAAAATTGCATTGCTCAATTCATAGGGATCTTGTAGAAGAATTCAAATTTCACAGATATACTTTTGTAGGTCCTGTGGTTCTTGAGTTATGTTGTAAAGAGGGCTGAAACAACAACACTTTTGTAAAAAATGTACATAACTCATTAACAACAATAAATTAAGCAAGTTTTCAAAGTATATGATTTGTAGAATGAACTTTTGCAAAACACCAAAGTGTTATTTTTCAAGAATATATTGATTCAGATAATGAAAATCAATTTTTTGGCTGCTTCGACCAATAATACCTTGTATACCCTTAAGTAGAGTTAAATAAGAACAGTAATGTTGGTGATCATGTTCATAATGATGGTGGTGGGGTGTGATGTGCTGGTGGGGATGATGATGGTGATTCAAGATGGTGATGGTGGTAGTGGTTGTGATGATGAAACATGATGATGGTGATAGGAATGATAATTATGATGTTGATTGGGATGTTCATGCACATAATTACACACTTGGACACAGATTTTATAGCAAACCAAAGTTAAATACACACTAAAATGATTTGTACCACTTCAAACAGAAGTGTGCTCTACAAAGTTATGGAATAAAACAATCTTCAACTCCATGAAAAATAAATGTACTTGTTGAACCACTTGCTGAAGATTTGGAATACACCAAAAGGCAGCAAGCTATTGGAGATTCAACCTTGATGGAACAGCAGGCAATGGCAAGGCAGGTTGAATTCTATAGACCTGAGTAAGATGATTGATAGCACAACATTGATATGACTATGAGACTGATGACTATCACATTATGCACACACTGTCTCAATTGAGTTTTTGTGAAGCCAAATATTTTTATTGCCATATAAAATATCAAAACGTTACAAAATATTACATTGCTATGACATAATTTTAATATATAGGTACCTTCATTGTCACACATTTTACACATTTAGGAAATACTAATTCCAAAAATGTTGAAATTTGCCAATTTATTAAAAATATGGTGCAAAATTTAACAGTTGACGTAACTCATTGTGTCGGCTATGATGGAACTCATTATCTATCTTTGAACAACTAACCCATTCATCAAAATCATTGATTGGAAACTATTTGTGTATAAAAAAAAGTACATTGCCTTTCACAAACCTTGTGTTTCAAAAACAACAGTGTCAGGTGTTTTAGTAGAGAGAAAATAACACTGCTTGAAAATGATATAGAATATTAACAGGGTGTTGAAGTACTTCTAAAAGATCACCTCCCACCCATTTTCAAATTTTCATCTGTTGAACTAATCTGAGCACAAATCAAAACATCCAAATTTATGAAATGTACCTTAGGCCAAGAAGAATGTGCTATTCCATTTAATATCCACACTACCCCTGTGGAAGATTTTGGAAATAACTTCCACAGGAGGAGTATGAATTTCAAATGGAATGAATGCATTGGACAGTTCCATTTGAAACTTGCCCTCCCTCTGTGGAAGATTCAGGTTGAATCTTTCTCAAAGGGTGTATGAAATTCAAATGGATCTCTGTAATATGCTTATTTCATTTGAAGTTCATACTCCCCTGTGGAAGATATTTCCAAAATCTTCCACAGGGGTAGTGTGGATTTTAAATGGAACAGCCCAATGGAAAGCAAGAGGGACAAAGATGCAGACAAGAAATTGCAAAATCGGAGACAGTTATCTCATAGGATTTATGTGGCAAAACAGAATAGTAAAAAATGATTGGATTTTAATATGATCATAGAGCAGGTGTATAGACCAGAGGGAATTGTGGGTAATGTAATCATGACAGTAATTAGCGGTCTCACATGGGTAGGCTCCTCAGGTTGATGAGTAACAAAGGGATTTCATTATGGTGCTTTAATTGGGAATACTTTGGTAATTGAAAAGAACTCTTGAATGGGTTTATATGATTAAAAATGAATGTCCATAAAGGTCTTTAGCCTGGATGATATTGAAATGCATTTATATCAGCAGTTTGATAAACTTTCAGGAAAGTGACCCAATTTTTCATCAATGATATAGTGCAACTCATGAACTAGGTATGAAGAATAGAAATAAGGTAAAGCTACAAGCTTTTAGATTTGTAAATGTCATGTCTTGTCTGGCAAATGTTTAGCCCTGGTGCATGTTTGTTTAAAAGGTATGGTGGCCTCCAAAATATGATGAAATATCTTATTGGCCAATGGATTGGTGATGCGATGGGATCAGCGGCGGGGTGGTGGATGAAATTGAGGGAAGTGATGGATGTTTGAAGGAGAGTTAGGAAGTTGTTTTGGAGTGTAAGCAACAGAAATGATTAAGATGATGATGATGATTCATTATTGCTATACAAACTGCATGACAAGACTGAGACAGAAATTAATTATTGACATTTCTGACAGTTTCAGTGAAGCCTTTCTCAAAACTTCTGGGACTGGAATCTCCAAAGGGTTACTTGATGTATGGTAAAATTGCCCTTCAGGTTATTGAAAATATGCTGATATTTTTATTATTTAAGTGTGTTGATAATATACCTAGAAAAGCAGCTTGAATGTGACTGATATCTTCTCATACTTTAAACCATCGCTTTGTCATGTTTGCCAATATTAAAATTCAGTTGGAAGTTGTTATTGTCATGATCATGATGTATATATGTATCTATGGTCAAATGTGCTATCTACTGAAGATAACCCTTGCGATTCAAGTGTGTTATCAGGTTGTGGTCTACATAAGCATCGTTTTTGATATCCTTAAATTTGAAATGAAAAGCTAGCCATTTTATGCATACAGAGAATTGAATGGAAATGTTCTTGGTGCCTTCCAGAAAAAGGTTTATCCTTTGTGTACGAGAGAACAGAATTTAATGTATAGATTACAGTGAGGGATTATGAGCTTTACTTTGATCTTTTGTTAATTTTTGTATGCTAAGGGCTGCAAACCTCAGCATGCCGTTTCAACCTCTGCTCAATATCATAACGCTATAACTAAAGAACTTATATTGTACTCAAGTTTAAGTCTCATTCACCATCTAGATCTATGGCAGCTCTGAATGCACCCTGCTTTAAGCCACTTCTTCCTAGACTTATGTACAGATGTAGAACTTACATGTCTACAGATACAAGTTGCACTGGCTTGTTTCCCCCCTAAGAATTCAGGATTTGCCCCTACTTTATGGGTCAGACACCTTCCAGATCCCTTACCCCATTACACTTAAGCCTCAACCCAGGCCTCAACCTACCACTTTACTCTCCCCCTACACTATTACAAGTTGCTGTGAAATGAAGAAATTACATAGACTTTGAGAGTCTACAGGCGCAAGGTGGATGGTTAATATTGAACACAATTGTACTGGCATGTTTTCCTTTTAAGAGAGTGGCATTATCCACTAGCTTTTGGGTCAGCCACCTTCCATATCCCCTACCCCCACCGCTCTCAAGCCTGAACATACCACTTTACTCTCACCTTACACTGCATTGGTGTGTTATATACAAGTATGCAACTTTAGAGTCTACAGGCATGAGACGATAGTTAATATTGAATAGTTGTACTGGCTTGTTTTCCTCTTAAGAGTTCAAGCATATCCTCTAGCTGTAAGGTCAGCCACCTGCATTTCAAGACATTTTGAACCAACCCACAGGGACAAAATCCCATTTCCCCCTCGTAGTAGTAGCACCATTGTGACTATACTAGAGTTTTTAGCATTAAGGGAAATATATAGTAAGTATAGTGTAGACACACAATCACATTTATTTGAGATGGATCAAGTTTTTTGTGTTGTGTGATGTGAAAAGTGTAGTATACAGTGTGAACAGACCGGATCTGGTTGAGGTCTTATTTGCTGATCCCAAACCCAAACCTGTTGTACATGGCTAAGTCAGAATGCACTGGCTAACACATTATGTCTTCTATAATCTTGTGTAACATAGGAAGAACCACTTTTCATGTGTAGTTTATAAGATGTTCCCTTTTCAGATGATCAATTCCAGTGGGAAAAGAGAGAATATCCTCTGTAGGGAGTGAAATTCTTTGAACCATGATTGCCCTTTTCAATAAAATGTGTTGGGTTTCAACCTGTTATTGTACATGGCAAAGTTGTAATGATGTGGCTAAGAAATTATGTACTTGGTACTCTGTACTCATGTGTAGAACACAGTAAAGAGTCATTTGTTATATAGGCTATATTGTAAGGGATTCTGTTTCAGGGTGGTCAATTCCATTGGGAAAAAAAAAGAGGAATATCCTACAAAGGTAATGAAATTCTTCACAATATGATTGTACTTTATAGGAAAATCTCTCTCTCTGTGTCAGGTGGCGCTGCCGCTGTGTAGCGCTGCTGTCGTCTTCACAAGAGTACGCCATCTCACTCGATCTGATGCCTTGCATTCCTTGGTTAGAATCCAGCTTCACGTTGTTAGTCCAAGATGTTGGTGGACGTCCTCTTCCTCGCCGGCCTTCCATAGCCCTTGCAAAATCTGTTTTTCTACACCTCCGTGTTTCCTGACAATATGGCCAAAGTACTTCAGCTTTCTCTCCATTATGCCGCTTCTGGTGGTTAGACTTGTACCAATCTTGTCGAGGAAATAGTTGGTTGCATATTACAACATTGCTTGAAACTGGTAGGAGTAAGATGGTATCCTTGACAATCTAGCTCCTGATTAGACTGTAAATGAGATAGTCAGGTGCATGGTGAGCCATGAGGTGAACCAGCGCTAGCCCCGATGACCAAAAAGCCCCAGTACTAATATGCTCCAGTGACCTAGAAAGTACCTCCTAGTTCTGGACTAAAACCTATAAATCCAGTCATTTAGAAAGTCCACTGATCTTCGATCTCTCTTCAGACCAGTTTCAGAGGGCACATGATGTTTCTTGTTAATGGTTTTTGTTTTTTATTAATGGAAAAATAAGTGTTAACATTGGAGCAAAGCTATGACAATCAGCAATAAAATTTAAGGATGCCTTTCTAGTCATATACTCATATATGTAAATCATTTTCCTGATTTGTTTGAAAAATGTTGTCATGACATGTCACCCATTGTGCATCAAAGGGGAAAGAAGAAAACAGGCTAATAAAGAAATTACACTTTTAATCTACAGATTTTCTGCTTTCTTGATTATATCACAGACACACACTATTGCACTCTCTCAAGTTCAATTTGCACTTTCATAAGTAGAGAGAATATGACTAGCTGAACTAAGCTGTTCAAATAGGGAAATGGAACATAGCAGGTATTATATTTGAAGATTCTGAATATGTAAAGGTATTACAACAGAGATGGTAATTGGAATTAAGAAATGCCTGTTTGTTGATTAAATATTTATTGAACCGAATTCCAAATAATGTTCATCTTCAGTATGAGTTGGTTTATCACTTGAGAGACAAGTTCTCATGTATATTATACAGAGAGGGGAATTTCTCAGCTACCAGAATATGTTCCCTAACTTGAACAAGAATTTAGGAAACATTGATTACCCAAATATCAGAAGGAGATACAAAGCATATCAGCTGCAGCTAAGGGGATCTTTAAAATTGAAATCTCTTAATTTCAATGAGCTTGTAAGAATTATTATAATTTTGGGATAATCCATTCAATCTGTAACACCAGGAGCTCACCTTCGTTTCCAATTCATATTCACCCAATAGCTACTACCGATATGTTTTGCAGGCATTTTACAAAAGGCTTTTGAAATTGAGAAAGGGAGGTGTGGGTGAACCCTGGCAGAATAGGTGAAATGGTCCATGGCATTGACATTAGGTTGAGTTAAGTGGCTAGAAGTAATGGGATATTAGTAACACAATGCCAGATCTAAGTGGAGGTTCACATTTTGACCTTATGTTATTGACTTATGTTATTTTAACCAAAATGTAATCAATTTGGCCATTTTTTCAGTTGGCTATTTGTTTCAGTTTTATGTAACACAATATATTTGGGCTGTGACAAAATCTGAATACTGAATTCAAATGCAATATGTAATATAATAGAGCTGTTGTAAATTTGTTTAAATAATAAACACCTCAAACCATTGAGTTTTGACTGTATATGTATACTTTTGGGGACAAAAATAGCAGAACCACTTTCTGTAAAGTTCTGTTATCAAAGTAAGATTGAAATTAAACACATTTGAATGCAAGTGTCACAAATGACTAATTTCATTTGAAATCAGAATTAGAAATGTGCTCAAGAAATTTATAATTTTACAGATTTGAACGTAACTGATTATCAATTATTGCTTGTGAGGGAACCGACAGTTTTGTTTCATCAGTAAGAAATTTGATTGAGGTTTAAGTAGAAATCAGTTGGGATTTCAAAAAAAAAAAGTAATAAAAAGAAGAATTGAAGATTTGAGATGGAGAAATATGAATAAATCTGAATGAATAATAACCCGATTAAAATTGTAATTATTAGAAAGTGAGTGACTCATCTTTTGCAAGCAGGTGCCAATGTCTGTGTAAATTTCCTTTCTAGACCACTTTGATGTAAATACAAAATGGGATTCATGTGTAAAAACTATATTGAGAAGAATACTTGTGTGCTATTTTCTGATGGAGTGTTTCTATTTAGTTTACATATTAATGAGGACATGAATGAATTAAATATTGATATTGGGAGGATTTTAGTATTGATGAGAAATGTTTTGATTTGAGGGTTGTTCATAATCATGATTTTATAGAAATGGCATATCTAATTATTACAAAATTTATGAAAAATTACAAAAATTACAAAATTCAAAATAACAAAAATTACAAATCACAAATATTCCAAAATTACAAAACTTACTAAAATTATGGCATATTTAATTATTAATTTTTTTTAAATTAAGGTGCTTAGTATTTGGTATCCCCAGTGGGCTTACCTTTCAGTATGTAGTCCGGTGGCAAAGGGTCCTGAACTAGGAGTCCGTGCATTTTGATGATTAGAAGATGCCACCTATCTGGATATGTTCTACACATGTCTAGGAACAGGAAAATCTTTGTTGCCAATTTTGGAAATGCTGCAGAGGGCGTGCCATCTTGGATTTCAAAATGGCCGCCATTTTCACTATATTTTGCCCTATATCTCAGCTTGTGAGCAACATACAAGGTTAAAAATGGTGGCAATACCCATGTTTGTGATACCAAGGATTCCATAAAAGCCATTAACTTAGTTGTAAGTAGTTTAGTTTGGCGGCCATCTTGAATTTCAAAATGGCCGACATGTTAAACATACTTTCACCTATATCTCGGCTTGTGAGTAACATAGAAGGCTAAAAATGGTGGCAATACCCATGTTTGTGATACCAAGGATTCCATAAAAGCAATTAACTTAGATGTACGTAGTTTAGTTTGCGGCGGTTGGCCATCTTGTGTTTCAAAATGGCGAAGTGTTAAACATATATTCACCTATATCTCAAGCTTGTGAGCAACATAGAAGGCTAAAAATGGTGGAAATACCCATGTTTATGATACCAAGGATTCCATAAAAGCCATAAACTTAGCTGTAAGTAGTTAAGTTTGGCGGCGGCCATCTTGAAATTCAAAATGGCCGACATGTTAAAACATACTTTCACCTATATCTCGCTTGTGAGCAACATAGAAGGCTAAAATGGTGGCAATACCCATGTTTATGATAATGATAATGGCGGTTGCAAAATCACCATCCCATAATATGTAACAATGGTCCATTCGCTGCCACCATGAATTTTAAAATGACCGTGCTGGTGAGAGCCATTTCAAACACCAATGTCATACACATCTATGAATAACATACAGAGTAGTAATTTTTAAACTGGTGGAATCTAGATTATATGGATTTACATAAAGTTGTTGCAAGTCCTGCTAGGGTTGTTAAACATCATCATCTCTGTCCTCTTCATCGTCACGACCACTTTCTGTATGAGAAGGAGCAAAGTTATTTATACTTACGGCATGTACAGAAGTCTGTGCAAAACAGTCCATTCATTTTACACTTGCATAGTTCACTGGTACACCGAGTCTGACCATATCTGCATTTGACGGCATCTGGAGTTAGAGGCAAATGTGGTGTCACTGGTGGCTTCAGAAATAGTGTCTGTCACACCAAGTTGGGAAAACGCTATAATGATCTCATGGTTGGCATCCAAATTATCGAAGACCTTCCAGCATGTTTTATTGCCTTTGACGGTAAACTTCCTAGTAATTTCGGCTCCAGACAAACCCAGGAAGATCTGCTGCTTTTGATAGCCCTAAAACATATTGGTCCTAATTTTATGTTTCTATGGCTCACTCAGAGTTATCACACTTGTGTCAGCTGCACAAGATTTGGATAGCATCTTACAGCCAGTTATAAGACGTCCGTGTCTGGATCAAGAAGTCTGGAGTCATAGCGATCAAAGACTAGGCGCACTTCATTGTAAGTGTTATAGTTTTCCCAGAAACGAAAAAGGACAAGAACAAAGTTCGCTACATTTTGTGTCTGAAACGATAACAAGCAACAAGTTTAATTTGCGAGTATACCCATGATGATAGTGAAACTCCACACGTGGTCATCAAGTGCTATTGCAGTGAAAGGCAAGGATGGAAGTAATTTGATAGAGCTGAGAGAAGACAGCGCACTATTTGCACGGCTTTTAGTGATATCCAAAGCTCGAGAGATGAGTTATCTGTAGTACCCAGAGCTCTCTTTGCACCAGATGGATCACTTTTCATCACTTTCTCCAAGATTGACTTGATGCCCCTCCTGGAATCACTACCTTCAGACACCTCTATCTAGGATAGAGGCTATGGATAGATCATCTAATACTTTTCCTGTTCCTTCCTTGCCTGGGGACCCAGTAATGACACATCTTCTACTGTTCATATGTAAATAACTTGGATGAAGTTAGGAATACCAGTCCTGCAGCTGTTATACCTGACAGTTGCCAACATGTGACACTAGTCGATGGTAATTGGTATGGCTGATCTACATGCACTGGACAAACCAGAGAGGGTGAAAACATGTTCAGAATATTGACCTGTCACTTTATTGAAGAAATACAATACTTACGGTTACGATGACGTGCACGGTGCACCTAGAATGGTCTTTGATCGCTATGACTTTGGTGACATTTCCTAAAAGTTTCAACAAGTGAACGGCCGCTGGCTGGAAACAAAGTTGTGGCTTATCACATAACATCAATTGCAATTAACGAAGGTATGCGAAAGGTACTTTCACATGTTAAGACGAAATATGAGTTGACAGCTTTAGCAGAGAATTAGATTCTGCAACATGCTGCTATTAACGGAAAGCATGATGTAGTTACGTGGCACAATAAAGAAGAACACTCACACAGGATATTTAACCTAAGTAGTTTACACCGGAGTTTACAGGGAAGGCAGATCTCATGCTGCCCCGGGCATGCTGCATGGCATTGAGGCCACCAACAATGGTGCTACCTCATTGAAGATCAGACACAGACGTCTTAGTCCTGGCTGTAAGGCGCTATCCAAACCTTGCAACAGACACGGGAGTGAGCCATAGAAACATAAAACTAGGACCAAGATACAATGCTTCGGACCATCAAATGCAGCAAGTCTTCCTGTGTTGCTTGCCTTAATTGTCTGGAGCCGACATTACTGGAATGTTTGCCGACAAAGTCAGTAAGGTCTTAGATACTTTGGATGCCAACCACGACATCATTATTACATTGTCTTGGTGTGACAGATACTGTTTCTGAAGCAACCAGTGATGACACATTTGCCTGCAGCTCCAGATGCTGTCAAATACAGGTGTACCAGTGACCTATGCAAGTGTAAAATGAATGGACTGTTTTGCACAGACTGTACATGCTGTGAAGAGAAATAACTATGTGACAATGCTCATTCTCATACATTAAGTGACTGTGACAATGAAGAAGACAGTGGTGATGATGTTACAAGCCTAGCAGAGGTAGCAACTTGCAACAACTCTATGTAAATCCATATAATCTAGATGCCATCAATTAAATTACGACTCTGTATGTTATTCATAGATGTGTAGGACATTGAACAACTGGTATTTGAAATGACTATCACCCGGGCTACATTTAAAAATTCACGGTGGCAGCGAAAGGACCATTGTTACAGCTTATGGGATGGTGATTTTGAACCCCTCCCCAATATCATAAACATGGGTATTGCCACCATTTTAGCCTTCTATGTTGCTCACAAACATTTTGAAACTCTAGATGGCCGCCGCCAAACTAAACTACTTACATCTAAGTTAATGGCTTTTATGGACTCCTTGGTATCACAAACATGGGTATTGCCACCATTTTTGCCTTCTATGTTACTCACAAGTCGAGATATAGGTGAATATGTTTTAACACTTGCCATTTGAAACACAAGATGGCCGCCTCCAAACTAAACTACTTACATCTAAGTTAATGGCTTTTATGGAATCCTTGGTATCATAAACATGGGTATTGCCACCATTTTTAGCCTTCTATGTAGCTCACAAGCCGAGATATAGGTGAATATATGTTTAACACTTCGCCATTTTGAAACACAAGATGGCCACCGCCAAACTAAACTACTTACATCTAAGTTAATGGCTTTTATGGAATCCTTGGTATCATAAACATGGGTATTGCCACCATTTTTAGCCTTCTATGTTACTCACAAGCCGAGATATAGGTGAAAGTATGTTTAACATGTCGGCCATTTTGAAATTCAAGATGGCCGCCAAACTAAACTACTTACAACTAAGTTAATGGCTTTTATGGAATCCTTGGTATCACAAACATGGGTATTGCCACCATTTTTAACCTTGTATGTTGCTCACAAGCTGAGATATAGGGCAAAATATAGTGAAAATGGCGGCCATTTTGAAATCCAAGATGGCCGCCCTCTGCAGCATCTCCAAAATTGGCAACAAAGATTTTCCTGTTCCTAGACATGTGTAGAACATATCTAGATAGGTGGCATCTTCTAATCATCGAAAATGCACGGATTTTCGCTTGCTCCCCTACTAATGAGACAAAAGTATGGCTGCATTGCAATGGAAAGTAAGGAGTTTTAGCACTTTACTGCTTGCAGTGAATTGCAAACCTTGTTGAAGTATCATGTGATTATTCATTTATTTCACTAGCAGTCAAAATGCCTGATACATTAAGCTTAATGTTTTAATGTTTAAAATATGTTTGGCCTATACCGTAAAACCTCGTCTACAAGCATATATAGTATTTTTCATTAAAGGTAAATTAATTCGAAATGAGCGTAAATATGCAAATACAAAAGATTGGTCTTAAAATAATACTTGATTGTATATGCTTGGATCCGTAATTTATTTGCTCAAACTCCATAATGGTGCCTGGATTAATGTAGCAATTCCTCAGAAGCACTCTATATGCTTGTAGACGAGGTTTTATGGTATATTTATTATTCATTATATTGCTGTACATGTAAACATTAACTATATAAGCATATGTATGTACAATTCATTTAATATCAAAGCAATAATTATGCAATAAAGTGTGAGACTTCTAATACTAATAATTGCTTTTTCTCTCTTTTCCTTTTCTTTTCATGTTATTGCTGCAACTGATGTTGATTCCAATGTAGGTAAGTAATGCATACAATAATACAGTATTAGACATGTCCTAAATATGGCTGTGATATTCAAATGACAAGGTTCAAAATCATGTTTGGTATATGAGATGTCAAGAAAACAAAGCTTATTCCCAGCAAACACAAAACATTTTCATAAACATTCGCAAAAGGTTAGAAAAGGTTGCCAGAAAACCTTTCAATATTGGGTTATATAAAGTTTGTATGCAATGTTTGAATAACATTCAAAAACATTGTTGAAAACTTGCTGGAAAACATTTTAACATAAATGTTTGCAAAAAACATTTTACAAGAATGGTAAAATGTTTTGACCAAAACCACAAAAACGGTTTTTTTTTACTGATTTTGAAATTTTTATACGACTTCTTATTATTGCCAGATCAATTCACATATTTAGGAGAAATCCTTCTCTGTATGATAAGATCTTGACTTGTTGATATTCTACCAATTCTGCCCGTTGGTGGTGTTCTTCGAGTCTCCAGTAGGCAGTCATAAATTTGAGAGAGTTCATATCCACTATCCTTATTTTGGGTACAGCCTTGTTTTGTCAATACAATAGTACCTTTCCCACTTTGGTCAAGTTTTGTGCAACAGTCTGATAATTGTTTTCAAGCCTTCATGATTTGCCCCCTGTAGACAACTATGTCTACCCATTATATCTTGGGAAAAATCAAACAATCACATCACCTTTTGTGATATGTCTGGTGCGGTCTTATTTTTCATTCATTTCCGCCTGTCCATTGGGATCAGTATCACTGAACAGTGAAAACATGAACGACAAGTGAACCAGTCCCAAAGCAGGTCTGATCAACAGTGAACATCTGTAAAGAACCTATATAGTTTCATTGCTAGGGGACACAGTACATACTGAATTGGCTGAGTGTGGATGTTACAATCAGAATATGTTGCTGACCAAACCATTGAGGTTGAGGTTGAAATTTTATTGGTGCATAGATGATGTGTTCTTTATAGGGTCCATTATTTAACTCAAATACCGTAAAAACTTGATAGTTAACATATATGCTTATTAACTATCGAGCGCTTTTAAAACATGCAAACATGAAGTACCCCATCCACGAAAGTGTAAATGGTTTTGAGCAAATCATCTATACGAACAAGTAAACCTGCAAATTAGTGTCTCAACCCCATTAGCTCAGGTGGTAAAGCACCGGACTTTGGTACAATTTCATGTTTTCAAAAGCGTTTGATAGAAGCACATATGCTAACTATTGCGTTTTACGGTATTAAATCTTTCACTATTATGCTGATATTACAAAATTAAGACACTTTTTTGTGCAGATTTTAAAGGTGCTCTTTTTAGTATCTCAACCATTACTATATTGTCTCATATTTATAGGTTACAAATCCAGGGGATTGAGTTGGTATAAAAGTAAATAGTAGACCAAAAATAAATAAGCAAAAATTCTACCTTTGGCAAACTTACACTAAAAATCCCCAATGATAAGACAAATTGGCTGTCAGTGTGAAATCGATATCATTTTACCGAAAGAAATATTGTTGGTACCCAATCATTAGTAATCAATTTTGCAGCTTTTAAAAGTTGACAAACCAAATTAAAGCTTCTTGCAAAATCAAGTTGTACTATCATTGAATTATGATCTGCTCGTAAAGTGGGAGTCATACATCTTGGGTGCAGCATCTACGTATACTGCATGAGTGAGGCGCACTTATGTGAATTTACGCTGGGGTATGTTGTGACTTTATTGGCTCGTGGAGTAGTAAAAAACAAATAATTCTCGCCTATTACAAGCAGATCATAGTATATGTTGTAGCTTTCAATTAGCGTCTAAAGACTGGCCATCCTTTTCGTAAACATCAGTTTCACATCCCTCATTGTGTTTTGCATGTAAAATGTTACCAGTAGTGTTTCTTTTTTAAGCTTGGGCATTTTAAAAAAAAAAAAAAGCATTTATAAATGTCACATATGTTTATGTACAAGCAACTGGGCAACTTAAATCACAGGTCTGGTAACCTTTGAGCTCAATGTTTTGTATAAATTCTATAGTTACAACTGGTCCAATTCTTATCAGGCATTTTATTAAGCTTATACAATTGATGTTTATTGTCATGGAATAATAAACAGGGTCAAAGACATAGCACAACAGGCCCAGCTAATCCATAGTGAAAACTTTTCTGGGTTATTGCTTTATTTCATATTAAAATTGCATTGCCGCAGGGCACTCCGACCTATTTTAATCGCAATCGCACACCTCCAGCCGACAACGACGTGACACTCTTATGTACTGAATTATTTAAATATGTACGATGTTTTATCAGTAAGTCAAGTTTGTTTATTGAGGTAATTTAGTGCAAAATATAAGCTTTCAATTTTTAAAGGGTTTATTGATATAAAGGAAACAAATATTTTGTTTTTCTAGTACTACATAGTTGTTAGTTTCAACTGGAGTAAAATGGTAGAAAATGTAGTCTGCTGGTGTGCAAATCTGTAATATAAATCCTCTAAAAGTGGATTATTTATTTTTCAACACCTGAATTTTCATGCTCTTATTTGAAGCTTTTGAAATATGGAGCATGCCCAAATTCACAATAGCTGCCAGATATTTGTAGCGGTGTACAATATAGAATGCAACTATTCCCAAATGTCTATAGGGCAGCTATTGCAGATAGGACCATCCAGTGTTAACCCCTTGAAATTATAATTTAGTGTGAAGGAGTTGGCGGCAAATAAAAAATTACTGTAAAACTTCTGGATTTCACAAGGTATTAATTTCATAAATTTTGTGAGGAGGTCTGATGTGTAAATTTAAATATCTGCAATTAAACTAAAAATATGTTTGAACGATTAAATATCTAGATTCATGAAATTATGAAAGTGGTGGTCATAATGTGATTCACCAAGTAAAGTGTCTGCAAAATTAAGGTGTGCAGTAGTATTTAAGCACAAATGAAAATGTTTAAAGTTGTTTCAACTATCGCTGTAAACAGTTTCACATTTTAGAATAGTTCAATAGTACATTGTACCAAGTTTACAAGTGCTGAGTTAATTATCAAGAACAAACTAGTGTGATTTAAATATCCATGAACAGATAGATTTGGATTAATTAACTTCCATAAGTCTTAATTGCTTTGATGTTGTACTCACTGTAAAAGATGATATTTTTGCAGCATTAATTTATGATATTTTCATGTTTTGAAGAGAACCAGTGTTCGTGTGACACAAATATTTTGCAAATAGTACTTTTCCATGCAAATAGTACTTTTCCATGAAGGTCTATTAGGAAAAAATATATTTGCCTGCACAAAAATTTCATGAATCAACCGTACTTTTGAAATTCACAAACATTTTTTATGCACATGAACATTTCATGCATTCCAGTAATTGATTCCTTTTACATCATCTTCATGTACAATCATTTCTTGGTATCCACAGCCTATGAGCTGTTGTTTAAGATAAAGACGCTACTCAACTTCAGTATTTTGCAATCAGCGTACAAAGGTAAACAGCCAGAGATAGAACAATTGCCTCATTGGGATAATATTTATCTAGCGTTTTATTTTTCATGCGTTCTACTTGGAAGACGAGTGGGTGTTTAGATAAGCTCCCTCATCTCACAAGAAGAAGGGTCACAGAAATACACCGGGGGTTTTCTGTCCAGTTTACCGGAATGTGCGCTTCAAATTCAATAACGGAGGTAGTGGCGGCGTTGATTTGCATTCAGGGCCAAGTTTATCGGCATTTGGATTGTGATCTCGACGGATTACTAAGGAGCTGGAGAAAATAGCTGATTCAGACACTTGTAGGATCATGAAGGCTATTTTATGTCAAAAGGATGCAACTTGCAATCACTATCTGAAAATTAGGCTTCCTTTTACTCTGGTTTAAGTTGCACTATTCATTTATGTAAATTTCATTCAAAAGGGCATATCTTAATTGGTAATTGTAAATGAGGAAAATGTCAGACAAAGTTGTTAGGATTTGTAAATATTAAAAATGCTTAATTGATTTATTAATTATTAAGTCATCATAAAGATGCTAGCCATGTAAAATGTGATTTCTTTCCGATGAAATTAGGACATTATTACTATCCTGTTGACTATGTAAAAAAGAACTTGTAAGATCTTTAGAACTCTTGAACATGATGTATGTATTTGCATTTGCTGTATAACACAGTCACTTTCTTATTCCATACTTAAGCATATCAGTTACAAAGAAAATGAAAATGGACAAAACAGTATTTGTCTTTTCTCAATTTATTCATGTTATGTGGATCTTTCCATATTTGAAGACATAAAGTACGACTTACTATAAAGTATAAAACATATACATGCATGTAACATGAAATTGTTGCATATATTACAGAGTGCATATCTGATTGAGTGGTGGTTTCAAGAGTTGCCAATTGCATTTGGACTATTTTCGTGAAAAGATAACACATTTTGTAATGTTATTCTAACCTGCAAGAAGGGGCATGATGAAGTTGACAGTGAAAATTGCCAGGAGCTGCTAAAATATTCTGGTGTATTGTTTTAGACAAATTGACATGTTTTAGTTATGAATTTTTAATTGGTCTCATTTGTTTATGCTTTTGGAGCATTAAAGAAAAAAAATGATGCTATTATTTTTGAGAAAGAAAACAGTAACACAGCAAAATGTGTATGTTATGAGTTACTTTTGACCTTAAAGCAATATTGTGTGATTTGCATTTTTTGCCCAACTATTTCAAGTTTTGCTATCAGATTATGTCCTCTTTTGATTGTCAGCATATATATCGTCCAATGTGTACATCATTGTATCAGGGTTGATCTGCTGAGCAACATTTCACACATGGACGCATAAATAAAACGTATAACCTAAAGCTGCATAGAAATGCACGCATATTTGTACATCAACGATTCAGTTTGGTTGAGGTCGATAGTAGAGTGATAATTTCCTATTCCGATAGTCAACAAATAAACCCAAGATCCCAGGATTGTTATGAATACTGTAATTTTATTGTAATTAAACAATTTCAGGCTTAGTCTTTCACAAGATATTTAAGTACATCATTGGGTATTACAAACATGAAAAATGCAGAAATTATGAGTATTTTTCTTGGTGAACTATATCTCGATGGGTACCCATATCTTTTACTGGGTGGAGATATGAAAATAATACAAATCACTCGATTTCTTATAACTAAATATTTCTTGGCACATTAATTGTACACCTGTGACTGTTGCAAACGAAGAATCTAGTTGTGTATGATCTTATTATCATGCTAGTATTTTGTTGATGATCTAATACTGTAAATGTGGTAATATTTGCTCCTATAAATTGTTCCTATAAAAATAAAGTACTTTTCTTGTTTTTAATTTCACATTTTTGTGTTTTCTTACAAAGACTCTGTAGCTTTGTTGAGCATGAGAAGTTCAACTAATTATGTTTCTTTATCATTGTACTTTGACATTCCTAATTTATCTTCCTGTGATCAAGGGTGAAGGAAGCTTAACTAAATCCAATATATTGAATATCACCATATTAACGTGATTTAGACCTGACCCACCTAAGCTTCAATATCAGCCACAATGAATGAAATAAACAGGAACGAGAGGGTAAAAGAGTATATAAAACCTATCAACTTTACCCAGTAAAACTATAAGCATCCAAGTTCCCTTAAATCATGGATTTCAGTATTTTTTGTAACCAAACTAATAATGGTACAAACCTTGAAATAGCAGATAGGAGACTTGACAAATTAGGTCTGGTGTCATATAGTCCATACCAGTTTAGGCCCCTATATATTGCAGTAACTATATCTTATACTTAAGTGTGTCTGTGTTGAAGTAATGCAATTAATTTCACATCCTAATTCCCAGACATAACATACAAGACTTAATCATGAAAAAACGTATCTTTGGTTATCTAGTGCTGCAATTGACCTTTTCAAAAAGGCAAGTCTGATGACTTCTTTATTAGGGAGGATTAGATAGATGCCGGTGTCTATATACAGCAATAAATGATGCAAATTTTATGCAATTTAAGTGAGTTAGTTGAACATTCATGGGTAACTGATGTCAAATTTCTGTCACTAATGCAAGCTCTGTGTACTCTCATGAAAATCTATTCATTCCTATAATAGTCATCTCAATATCATTTGTGGACAAAATATCAAACTTCCAAAAAGTGATCGAGAGGCTTAAAACAACAAGAGGACAGTCGTTTACGCTCCCAGACATACAGGCTATGTATTTGACATTCACTTTCAACAGGCAAAGCTCATAACCTTTTCTGATGTTGTTGAAAGCATATGTGACCATCAAAGTAAACTTTTGTACGGAAAACTGTTCCTGTTGATGTAGACTATGCCATAGTCGATTTTGATAAATAAAAATGTTATTAATCATGATGAACGCATTCAGTTGAACTCGAAATTATACTGATATTTATTACATCAAAATACTAGTATAAAATGGTTATGAAAAAGTTTATATAATTATATTTGTGACAGTAGAAGTAAATATACGTAGGCTTATATTATTGAATGCAACATATCATAATGGCATAATTATAATGGCACTTCAATACTGAACAAATAGTTAAAAAGCGACTATGGACTTTCACTTTTAAGCAGAATTTACCCCAGGACTTCGTTCTCTAAAACACACTGTCAATCATACTTGTTTATCAGTCAAATCTAACCACAAGACTAAGCATGGTGGTACAATACGCGCTAGATGCGTACGTTCATCCACCAACTTTCGCGCCAGCACAAAAGTGCCGCATTCCCTAGATAGTTGTGTACCATGTATAGTTTAATGGTACCAGTACGTGTCGGGAGGATTTAAACAATAACGAGATCTGGGCGACCAATCACAAGCCAGATCCATTTAAAGATGCATTACATCATGGCCAATTTTAGTAGGCCAGATTTCCAACAATCTCATCCATAGAAGCTCATAGACAGCCGTGTTAAGCATGTAAACCGCAATCCAAAGTCAGTAGTCCACTTGGGAAGCTAACAAACAGAGGGTGTACGGTGACTGAAAAGATCAGTTGTGAAAATCTGTCAATTGTGCACACATTAATTAAATCAGAGTTTTAAGCTTAAATGTAATAGCCACATGTGGCCATATAAATTGTTTTTTACAATGATACTGTTCCTGTTGAAATCCATATACCCCCATGGAACTTCATGACCTTAATTTCAAATAGGGCTACCTGAATGGGTGATCCCATTTGAAATCTAGACTCCCTTATTTGGGAGATTAAGGTCATGTCTTCCATAGGGGTGTATGGATTTCAACTGGAATAGCCTACTGCACCACATTTGACCACTTGCACTACATGTTGATTTTCCTCATAGACCTGATATTGAGATACAAAATGTAGTAGATTTGTGTGCTTATTTTGACATTCATGATTTTATGCTATCTACTGAAGATAGCAAAATTTGAGATGGCATTTAAAACAGATATTTTTATTATTATAAGTATTCTTTTTGAATAATGTTACAGAATCTTAGGTTTGATATAATTAATGCACAAGCCCAGTTTATAAAAGGGGTTAGATTTATTTTCTTAAGTGCAAGCCACAACACATCGACCTTCTTCAGTGTAGTCTAACCAACAATAGTCAGAGTTGGTCAGCACTCAAGCGAATTCACCTGTTTGGCCATGTTGATTTAATACATAAACCAACATGCAAGCACTCGCATCAAATTCATTTGGTCGGTCGTAAAACAAACATTAAAAGTTCTTACAAGAAATTGGATACGTATTGACATGATTGGAGCTGTTTATATAAGTAATGAATATAAAACTGTGTTCAAATATGAGATTGTTATAATGTCCATCTGACAGGTGGGTTGAGTCTAACAGATAAGGTTAATAGCTAATACAATAATCCAGCTAAAAGTCAGCCCTAAAGATGCACAGACAGACAAAATAACATACATGATGCTGTCGTCCCTCATCATTTTACTCTCCTCTGCAGCATGATGCTACTCCCTAGGTATTTGATTTCATATAGCTTCATCGAGTTTCATTTAATTTAAAAATCAAGTTAGTGGTAATGTTTAAAGTAGTGGTTTAGGGTTTCATGCGTTACATATTATGCGCTCAGTGCCTGTGTCATGTACATATTCATTCCCCACATATTCATGATATCAATGGGAGTAGACTAGAGTAGCTAAGGCTTTCTGAGAGCTACAGAAACATATTCTATAGGAAGAACATTTACCTGTTTAATGGTAACAGGTAGAGCAAGGTATAATTATGAAGGTAGTTATGGTATTTTTAGATTTTTTTTTATATGTTGATGATAGAGTGAGCATCTCCTTAACAGTTCAGATATGCTCTTGAGCAGCTTGAAGTACTTGATTAGAACCACAAATGGAGTAGCTATGATTGCTAAATATTTTAGGATGTTTTGATGTAATTTGATGTCTTGAAATTAGGTGGGTAATGATTACATTTCATCAGAAAAGAAAGGCATCCTTCATTTAAGTGAGCAAGATACTGATATAACCAGTTGATCTTTCGAAAAAAAGTGAAGTTTTGAGAAACTAGAAACTAGTTTTGTATCAACCAAAAATCATATAATAGTTTATCATTTACACATAAAATGCTTTCCTTGGAAAAAGTGTCTGCATGCATGGTGATAATAAAAATATTTTCATGAAATTTAGAATGATTTTTATTGCTCAGATATACAACGCAAATCCATGAATCAATTTGTGTGAAGATTCTCATAAAACATCCACGTAAATATTGAGAGTTAAGAAAAAAGATGTACTTGTGAAATGTAAAGCGAAGTTTGACTCCTGGTTTGACTATTTATACTTCATTTTTTAAGCAACTGAACCCACAAAATGGCGCATTATGGTATCATTTACTTCAATCATTAATATATTGTACAAAAATACTGATTTCAGAGGACATTTTAACAGCAAAAACAGACATTCGGTTACATGGATTTTTCGGTCTTGGATTTGGTGACTAACCGAATCGGACTGATAGAGGGCATCATTTTTTCAATCATTGTTTTAGGCAGGGGAGGGTAGATACATAAATTCAGGCAATCCAAAATTTGTGGGTATCAAGGATTCTCGAAAAATTCTCTTGCATGAATTGAAATGGATTTGCCCGCACTGCCACAGATTTCTAGGCCTGACAATAGTTTTTTAAATATAGCCATAGATAACAAAACACACCTTAATGTATTTTTATTGGCAAGCTATCATCAGTAGACAACAATCCATATATCATCTCAACAAATGGGCTTTTATAGGATCACAATTTCCAATACTTAGGTGTCTCATCTAAGAAGATAGATGTTTGATCATGTTTCTTAGAAGCATCTAGGTTCCGGAATGCTACAAAAGGTCAAAATCACTATTATTTATTGTGTTTACCGTAAGAGACGTGTTGCAATCAATAATCATCCCATCTTGTGTGGGTGGTTGTAGGATATGGGTGTGTTGTGAGTTTATTGCTAGACTTTACAATAATATGTGATTGATGAACTTTCAGTTTTACTGTCTACTGATGATCATTATCTAGTACACCATGACAAAAGCTTCATTATATTTTCTAAGCCATATTGTAAGATTTCCTCAACAGGCTCATTTTCTCCCTAAAATGTCTACTTTTACACAATTGAACTATGGATTGATGTTTTAACATACCCTGGGAAACCAAAATTGTACAGTGCCCTATCTGCAACAGAATCAAAGATGTTCTACCTCAATTCGTACAGAGTGTGGGATCTAGACTTGGGAGTACAAACCGTTGGATACACTTTTACTTTCAAAACAAGTTGTTGTTGGTTTGCGAAATTACTTTACTTACTGTCATCTGTGTGATAATTGTTTACCCTTAACCTATTCAGTGGGAATTATCAGGCCTAAAAATTTGTTTGATTGGCGTTTGATTGTTCGACCGACCCTAAAAGTAGGCCCAACCCTGACTTAAAAATAAATAAAGAAGATTTTAAAAAAAGAAGAAATATAGTTCCAAAGCCTTTATCAACACAATTAACAGCTTTGAAAGTAAAAAAAATCCCTTCCTACCTACCCTAATTTATTTTTAAGTTATGCCAATCAAACAAATTTCTTTTTTAGGCCTTAGAATAATTAATAATTATGTATTTAATTTTTTTAAATGATTATATAAGTGACTAAACTTGCTATCTTCAGTAGAAAGCATCAATTTGATGTTACAAAAGCAGCCAAAATGTCCCTATTCATAGCAGCTGCATATTTAGAAGTAGGAAATTAAATGATCACAAATGCATGCATGTTTGTCATATGGGATGATACGTTGTCTGGAGTAGATCGCTTGAGTATCTTTGTTTATAAACTGATAGAAGCAGCAAACAAATCATGACCGGTGTTTGTTTACCAGGGTCTGCTGAGGATTTCAAGTAGTCTTATGTGAATTTGTTTAGTGTATGGTTTCACTTGTAAATAGGAAATGTATTTTGATTTGAGGGATGATTCTGAAGAGTTACTGCAAATAAATTTTGATATCATTTTTGATGTATTTTTTAGTGAGTGCAAACATTTCTTTACATGAGAACAAAATTACATTCATGAATTCAATTAATTGTAATTGACATAATTAGGGTGTTTGCAAGGCTTTGTGAACACCATGTATATTTATGACATGGTTCAATTTGAACAAAACATAAGAACGTGTAATAATTATAGGAATATTATTCATGTATATAAAAATAATGATAGAAGTATAAATAAAATAAAACCATGGGTGTGCAGATTGATGCCACAGAAGTCCCACAACTGTATAATGTTTTTAATTGTTTTTCATCAAACCAACAAACAACCAAAGTGCAGTGACTCCTAGGCCATTGTTGACTTAATTTCAAACATGTCATATTTGATGAGGAATAAATGACTATATTTTCTTAGGCCATACCCCAAATAGCTCTCAATTTTGATATAGAAATTTGATGAAATTGATTGAATTCAATATGCACCCTGACATACAGACAGTTGTCATATATGGTAGACATATATTACAACTAACACCCTTGATGCTTGCAGTGTATACCTTAACCTCAATCTCTGGTAACAAGTTCTAAGACCAACACACAATAATATACATTTTGAATTCAAGCATCACATTTTGGGGAATGAGTTTTGATTCCTGAAATCAACTAAGTTCAGTTCAAAAGTGCACCAATGCATGCAGGTCATTGGACTATGTCTTTGGATATTGTGCTGCAGGGTGCTCAATCATATTGCATCAGTGCTACCAGCAATCAAAATATTTGGTTTGCAAGGATACCAAATCTACCTGTATATAATATTGCCGGATAGGGACCCAATAACCACTTGTTAACGGAAACATGCTGGGCAATTTCTCAATTCATAGAAAGAAGAATTGGATAAAAAGATCACCGCAAAATAAGATTTTTTGACAGTTTTTAATTTCAGAGCAGGTGGTTATTTGTACTGCATCCAAATTTGGAAAGCAATATTTGATATTGGGTGCAATTCATGGATGTTATGTAAAATTAAAACAAAAATTTCGGTAGAATTATTATGTTGACTCATAATTCCGCAGTCTGTACTGTGGAAGAATTTTTATTTGGAATGTCCCAGAGGACACAAGGAGTAATAGAATTTGTTACGCCATTTTCACCTGGTATACTCGGAGGGATCCCATAATGAAATATCTCGTGGTTGGACGCTCTTTCATCGCAACAACGATGATGATGTGAATTTATTATTAAAACATTACGATTCTGTTGATAATGCATCAATATATGCATCCATAGTAAAATCAAATTTCATATATAGGTTTGAAATTTTTATTACATTATAGTCCTAATTTAATTATGAAATTTTTATGTAAAAATTACCATTGATATTTTAATGGAAGTTCATGTTTTTTAATTCAACTCACTGACAGGGCAAAGTGAAATTATCGGTCATTTGTCAATTTCTCACGTATACATCTGCAGGTATTTCTTGTGCTCGTTGATTTAAATAATCATTGAGGCATAGGATCGTGACATTATCTTCACATCAACATTATGAATCATACTTCAATCAGCAATTCTAAATACCATGCCGATGAAAATGATGTTTTCCATATAATGCTGCAATACGGTTGTACATGCTTTGTTATTACTATGCACTTATGCCCTGCTTGCATATAGTTGACCAATTGAAATGAATGTAGTTATGGTTTTTAGTTTCTCCTATCAACCCTCTCCATGCGGGTGTTGACTGCAGACGATAAGTTTCAAATTTTCTTTAAAAATTCTAAAATTTCAGAATTGTACATTGTCATGACCATATTTGGAATCAGCATGAAAAATGCATTAAAATGAGTACAAACAAGCTTAGTATTGGTTCAGTGGTTCGTGAGATAGCTCTTGATATTTTGAGAAAATATGTCAAAACTTGGAATTTTTATGTTGAAGCATATGGCTAGCATGCACCTGTGTACTCTATGATATCTGATCTTTTGTTGCTTCCTATTTTTCCATTTCAAATTATGCAAAATGAGTCAGATGTTTGTAACATAGGTTTGCGATGTGTATATATTTTATTGTTTCGACAACATAGAAATGATAGGGCCTTGTAAGTGATTTTGCTTTCAGCACATTTTAACAAGGAAAGGGTGTAAAATGTAAAACAATGTAAATCGAGATTCATGTTGCTTGTTGATTGCATTGCATAACTTGATCAAGAGCTTACTTGCAAATGCAGTGAAGTCCATTATGCACCAACGTAATAAAAATCATAATTTTGAAATTCTACATTGTACGTAAACAACTTATTGTATTTTCGCCCATGTTTTGTTAGGGCAATACTCAAATGGACAGAATCCAGTAACAGACAGCCAAAAAAGAATTCTTTTGAATATATTTTTAGAAATTGCTTTGCATTGTTTGGGCAGTTTTGGCATGGACTACATAGAAGTCAGAATTCTGCATATAAGTGTGATAATTTGAAAGATTCAAAGTATGAAATACTAAACATTATTAGTTACCTCAGCATGAAAACCTCATGAAATAAATGTATCACATCTAAAAGTGAAAATATGAAAGACTCAATCAGAAGTATTATCTCAGTTGTAGATGTGTTTAGACAAAAAGTTTTTTAATTTGTCATAGAA
The DNA here is from genome assembly GCF_039555335.1 of Amphiura filiformis. Classification (NCBI taxonomy): domain Eukaryota; kingdom Metazoa; phylum Echinodermata; class Ophiuroidea; order Amphilepidida; family Amphiuridae; genus Amphiura; species Amphiura filiformis. Next base: position 46,813,540 of record NC_092644.1, on the reverse strand, counting down.
TAGAAAGTGATACCCAGCATGAATCTTTAGATTAGAATACTAAATTATGTATATGTATGGATACCCATGCACATACTGATGTAACAAATATGGAACAGGCTCATTTGAATAAAATCATAGTGATTAAAACTTATATCTATTTAGGGAGCCTACTAGCATATTTTCATTTCTTTCTATTTCTATTTGTAATAGAAAAAAATATTATTGCTTAAAACAGAAATTCATGTGGCATAATTTGAAACTCAAAATTTTCTGTCAAAATAGCCGTAAAGATGCGAGATGTGAAAATATTATTGATACGTGGGTTGCTTACAGGCACACTATGCATTAATATGTTGTAGCCATCATATTTGTATGTGACAGTGAATATATCCATACAAGGTCCTTGAAAAATGGAGAAAAAGTTGATAGATATCATTGACATAACACCTATAGGATTTTATGTAATGAAAATTCCTATAGACTTTGTGGGCTATTATATGAAAACAGCTGCAGCAGAAAAATTGACTCAACTTAAACTAACAACAGGTCCCCATCTACGCTTGCCAAAGCGGCGTTATGGCTATTTGACCAGTAAATGGCGATGCCGTGGGTTTATGTTTGTTTTCCCCGTAAGCGAGCGTTGTTTTTAAGGCGTTGTGATGAAGTGACGGACAGGAGCATATTTTGCTTGCGGGCCCATAACTGCACTTGAACCCCGTAAGGGTCTGTGATGCAACAACATGACACAAATCATTCATCCATGGTGTGTGTGTGTTAAGTATGCATTATGAAGGTGGGCAATAGTGAGTTATGATTAGAGGAGTTATACATGGAGAATATATTATTACTGAAGGTGGCAGTGCAATTCTGGTAACTCTCAGGGTTCAAATTTGTGAAGAATTCAGCAAGAATCAGGAAATATGTTTCATTTGTGGTTCTTGCCAATTGAATTCTTGAGAATAATTAAGGTTCTGCTAAAACTATTAGCTGTGTACACACAGCCTGTTGGTGTGAATCGACTGATTCTTGTTGAATTGTCTGAGTGTCATCTCAAACTTTGAAGTAATGTGCTATCAGCAGTAGATAGTAGATGAAGTAATGTGCTATCAGCAGTAGATAGTCGATGAAGTAATGTGCAATCAGCAGTAGATGTTGACGAAGTAATGTGCTGCTATCAGCAGTAGATAGATAGCTGATGAAGTAATGTGCTATCAGCAGTCGATAGTAGATGAAGTAATGTGCTATCAGCAGTAGATAGTTGATGAAGTAATGTGCTATCAGCAGTAGATAGTTGATGAAGTAATGTGCTATCAGCAGTAGATAGTTAAAGATTAAGCAGTGTGCTATCAGCAGTAGATAGCTGATGAAGTAATATGCTATCAGCAGTAGATAGTGATGAAGTAATGTGCTATCAGCAGTAGATAGTAGATGAAATAATGTGCTATCAGCAGTAGATAGTAGATGAAGTAATGTGCTATCAGCAGTTGATAGTAGATGAAGTAATGTGCTATCAGCAGTAGATAGCAGATGAAGTAATGTGCTATCAGCAGTAGATAGTAGATGAAGTAATGTGCTATCAGCAGTAGATAGTAGATGAAGTAATGTGCTATCAGCAGTAGATAGTAGATGAAGTAATGTGCTATCAGCAGTAGATAGTAGATGAAGTAATGTGCTATCAGCAGTAGATAGTAGATGAAATAATGTGCTATCAGCAGTATTTATTTATTTATTCTTTCTTTATCTTGTACTGATCTCCAAGAAGGCCCTGCGCTTAATTACAAAATATACAATACTTAATAAATAACATATCAAAACAAAGCTTATACATTCTAATACAGAAATAATGCAAACAAGGAAAACATTTTAAGAAGACATGTTAAATAGAACATTGAGCAAATACATTTTTAAACATATGAAGGTTCATTGACTCGTAATTACTTCGTACATCAGATGCAAGTGTGTTCCATGCCTTGGCACCTCTATAATGAAAAGTACGCTTACCCTGATTATTGCTCCAAAGTGGAACAATAAGGGTTTTAGAACTCTGACTTCGTGTACATTTACCATGCATAGACTCTGTAAAAGAAAATTGGGAACTCAGATAATTTGGAGCAAGACCTTTCAGACATTTAAAAACTACAATGAGGAGATGGTTTTCCCATCTTTTATCAAGTTTTAACCAATTCAGAGAATACATTAAATCAACTATAGGAGTTCTAATGTCGGCATTGAGCAGAATTCTAGCAAGTCTATTGTGAAGTATCTGGAGAGAGTTGGATAAATCAGCATTACAGTTTGACCATACAGTACTACAATAGTCAAAATGGGGCATTACAAGTGCATTGGCAAGCATATTTAAGGTTTTAGGAGGAAGATAATATTTTACTCTACGGATAATACCAATACGCTTGGAGAAATTATTTGATACAAAGGTTACATGATCATTCCAACTTAATTTTGGGTCAAGTACAACACCCAAATACTTAAATGTTTCAACCTTTTCAGTAGATAGTAGATGAAGTAATGTGCTATCAGCAGTAGATAGTAGAGCTAAGTAATGTGCTATCAGCAGTAGATAGTAGATAAAGTAATGTGCTATCAGCAGTAGATAGTAGATGAAGTAGTGTGCTATCAGCAGTAGATAGCAGATGAAGTAATGTGCTATCAGCAGTAGATAGTAGATGAAGTAATGTGCTATCAGCAGTAGATAGCAGATGAAGTAATGTGCTATCAGCAGTAGATAGCAGATGAAGTAATGTGCTATCAGCAGTAGATAGTAGATGAAGTAATGTGCTATCAGCAGTAGATAGTAGATGAAGTAATGTGCTATCAGCAGTAGATAGTAGATGAAGTAATGTGCTATCAGCAGTAGATAGTAGATGAAGTAATGTGCTATCAGCAGTAGATAGTAGATGAAATAATGTGCTATCAGCAGTATTTATTTATTTATTCTTTCTTTATCCAGGGTAACTTCTTCAGTATCTTGTACTGATCTCCAAGAAGGCCCTGCGCTTAATTACAAAATATACAATACTTAATAAATAACATATCAAAACAAAGCTTATACATTCTAATACAGAAATAATGCAAACAAGGAAAACATTTTAAGAAGACATGTTAAATAGAACATTGAGCAAATACATTTTAAACATATGAAGGTTCATTGACTCGTAATTACTTCAGTACATCAGATGCAAGTGTGTTCCATGCCTTGGCACCTCTATAATGAAAAGTACGCTTACCCTGATTATTGCTCCAAAGTGGAACAATAAGGGTTTTAGAACTCTGACTTCGTGTACATTTACCATGCATAGACTCTGTAAAAGAAAATTGGGAACTCAGATAATTTGGAGCAAGACCTTTCAGACATTTAAAAACTACAATGAGGAGATGGTTTTCCCATCTTTTATCAAGTTTTAACCAATTCAGAGAATACATTAAATCAACTATAGGAGTTCTAATGTCGGCATTGAGCAGAATTCTAGCAAGTCTATTGTGAAGTATCTGGAGAGAGTTGGATAAATCAGCATTACAGTTTGACCATACAGTACTACAATAGTCAAAATGGGGCATTACAAGTGCATTGGCAAGCATATTTAAGGTTTTAGGAGGAAGATAATATTTTACTCTCACGGATAATACCAATACGCTTGGAGATATTATTTGATACAAAGGTTACATGATCATTCCAACTTAATTTTGGGTCAAGTACAACACCCAAATACTTAAATGTTTCAACCTTTTCAGTAGATAGTAGATGAAGTAATGTGCTATCAGCAGTAGATAGTAGATGAAGTAATGTGCTATCAGCAGTAGATAGTAGATAAAGTAATGTGCTATCAGCAGTAGATAGTAGATGAAGTAGTGTGCTATCAGCAGTAGATAGCAGATGAAGTAATGTGCTATCAGCAGTAGATAGTAGATGAAGTAATGTGCTATCAGCAGTAGATAGCAGATGAAGTAATGTGCTATCAGCAGTAGATAGCAGATGAAGTAATGTGCTATCAGCAGTAGATAGTAGATGAAGTAATGTGCTATCAGCAGTAGATAGTAGATGAAGTAATGTGCTATCAGCAGTAGATAGTAGATGAAGTAATGTGCTATCAGCAGTAGATAGTAGATGAAGTAATGTGCTATCAGCAGTAGATAGTAGATGAAATAATGTGCTATCAGCAGTATTTATTTATTTATTCTTTCTTTATCCAGGGTAACTTCTTCAGTATCTTGTACTGATCTCCAAGAAGGCCCTGCGCTTAATTACAAAATATACAATACTTAATAAATAACATATCAAAACAAAGCTTATACATTCTAATACAGAAATAATGCAAACAAGGAAAACATTTTAAGAAGACATGTTAAATAGAACATTGAGCAAATACATTTTTAAACATATGAAGGTTCATTGACTCGTAATTACTTCGTACATCAGATGCAAGTGTGTTCCATGCCTTGGCACCTCTATAATGAAAAGTACGCTTACCCTGATTATTGCTCCAAAGTGGAACAATAAGGGTTTTAGAACTCTGACTTCGTGTACATTTACCATGCATAGACTCTGTAAAAGAAAATTGGGAACTCAGATAATTTGGAGCAAGACCTTTCAGACATTTAAAAACTACAATGAGGAGATGGTTTTCCCATCTTTTATCAAGTTTTAACCAATTCAGAGAATACATTAAATCAACTATAGGAGTTCTAATGTCGGCATTGAGCAGAATTCTAGCAAGTCTATTGTGAAGTATCTGGAGAGAGTTGGATAAATCAGCATTACAGTTTGACCATACAGTACTACAATAGTCAAAATGGGGCATTACAAGTGCATTGGCAAGCATATTTAAGGTTTTAGGAGGAAGATAATATTTTACTCTACGGATAATACCAATACGCTTGGAGATATTATTTGATACAAAGGTTACATGATCATTCCAACTTAATTTTGGGTCAAGTACAACACCCAAATACTTAAATGTTTCAACCTTTTCAGTAGATAGTAGATGAAGTAATGTGCTATCAGCAGTAGATAGTAGACGAAGTAATGTGCTATCAGCAGTAGATAGTAGATAAAGTAATGTGCTATCAGCAGTAGATAGTAGATGAAGTAGTGTGCTATCAGCAGTAGATAGCAGATGAAGTAATGTGCTATCAGCAGTAGATAGTAGATGAAGTAATGTGCTATAGATAGATAGCAGATGAAGTAATGTGCTATCAGCAGTAGATAGTAGATGAAGTAATGTGCTATCAGCAGTAGATAGTAGATGAAGTAATGTGCTATCAGCAGTAGATAGTAGATGAAATAATGTGCTATCAGCAGTAGATAGTAGATGAAGTAATGTGCTATCAGCAGTAGATAGTAGACGAAGTAATGTGCTATCAGCAGTAGATAGTAGATAAAGTAATGTGCTATCAGCAGTAGATAGTTAATGAAAACTAGGGTTCAAAGTTTTGAATGCATCATTGGGCATTGTGTATGTCATGAGGTAGAGTTCTCCGACCTGTTTGATAGTCTATGGTATGGTGAGTTGCAAATTTTAGTTCCAGTATTAGATTTAATTTATAAAAAAATGTTTTAAACAACTGGATGAATAATCTACACCAAGATAGTCTAGGTAATGTTAACATATTTTTGGTGTATGATTGATTGTGTATGGTAATGTGCCAAGTTAAAATAATTTTAGTGTTGCAGAGGCTCAAAATATTCAGATTTTGGTGTAGTGGTTGGCTGTAAATTTCAATGAGCTTTTCATAGAGACCATATAAAGCTGATAAAGATAGTGTAGCGAAGGATCAACATTTTAGCATTATTTAGGTGTACAGAAAGGCTAAATTTCTAAATTACTTCAAAAAGGCTAAATTTCTAAATTACTTCAAATGACAGATTGAGAGTGAGCTAAGATGGAAAGGATAGCTAATTTTGGTATTGTAGAATATGATGAAGTATCTCTCTTGCACATCACAATTTACACCCAAGTCTACTTGTTGGTCCAGTAGATAACTCCACACAACTCCCCATAAATGTACTCACCAATGCCATATCTTCTGCTCCAGTAGCATTCAAATTGAATTCATGAATGCCTAAGTGTCCATCCAGCGAGTTATTTTATGGTGGGCTTGAAATGACCGAGCACGGCAAAATCCAATATTTGGATAAGAAGTAAAAGAGCGGTTACACCGAACGAGGTAACGACTCACGCAGGTGTGCTTTAGTGTGTACGGTGGTCGGCAGATTTGGGTAAAAAAGACAGTCATGGAATCAATAATTCAAGCTTGTGAACTCATCTTTGGTGTTATGGGAAGTGTGAATGTTGCTTTAGGGTCAGACGGAATGTGTAGGACGTCCACTTTTTTACCTTTTAGGATCAATTTTTTCAGTCTCATGTTTAAGCACATGCGGTATTAGTTTTACAGCACATTGCTTTTATGTGTTAACAACATGTATTGGTAACTTGTAATATGATACAGCCAGGGATGAAACGGTATGAAGGAAACTAGCACTCACATTGCAGAGAAAAAAGGGAATATTGTAAATATGTTTCACTTGAAACCAGTCCTTATCTGGTATGGTGCAATTGTTGGGCTTCATCAATAATCAAAATATCCTGGTTTCAAGTTCTGAATTATCAGTGACTTTTTAAATGTGCTAATTTATTAATAAAGGGAATTAATATATATTTATTTTAACAAGAAAGTAACATTGTGTTTGCATGCTTAGGTTTAAAATGTGGACATAACTTCATCAACTATCTACTGCTGATAGCACATTACTTTATCGACTATCCACTGGTGATAGCACATTACTTCATCAACTATCTACTGCTGATAGCACATTACTTCATCAGCTATCTACTGCTGATAGCACATTACTTCATCAACTATCTATTGCTTATAACACTACTAAATCATTAACTATCTACTGCTAATAGCACATTTCTTCATCAACTATCTTGGACTGATAGCACATTACTTCATCACTATCTACTGTTGATAGCACACTACTTCAGCAACTATCAACTGCTGATAGCACATTAATTCATTAACTATCTACTGCTGATAGCACATTACTTCATCAACTATCTACTGCTGATAGCATGTTACTTCATCAACTATCTACTGCTGATAGCACTGTACTTTAATAATCATTAACTATCTACTGCTGATAGCACATTGCATCATCAACTATCTTCTACTGATAGCACATTACTTCATCAACTATCTACTGTTGATAGCACACTACTTCCTCATCTATCTACTGCGAGTGATAGCACACTACTTCATTAACTATCTACTGCTGCATAGCACAATATTTCATTAACTCTCAACTACATATAATGATAGCATATTTCTTGTTATACATTTTCCAGACATATTTTTATGCATGCAATTTTTGTTATATTTTGCAACCATATTGTAAAAGGAAAGACCCAAGAACCGCTGAACTAGACATGGGCATGTTGGTACTTAATGCGTTATTTCCCACTGATTTGAAATATGGATGTAAATATTAAAGTTAATGATTTTGAAAAATTATGTTAAAATTTTGGGACCTTGTTTTTACATTTACGGATAAGGTATATGATAGGGTAATAATGTGTACTAGAAGTTTAGTTTGTGTATATATATTTTATATCTCATTTATATTGCTGATTGCTTCAGTTAAATCTTGTTTGAAATATGTGGTATTATTATTCTTACTATGAAAATATATTTTTAGATCTGTGCATGTATGGTGAACTGGCGATGGATTTGATGCACCATTATAATGCATTGACATTCAAGTTCTGTTTTCACATTGGATAGACTATCATTATCATAGCTCTATGTTTGTTAGTTCATAACCCCGACTGATATTCAATTCAGTTCAAGTCACCATGACAGAAATGAAATCGGCTGCAGGAAATTAAATCCATTGTATATTCTATACATGCACACATGGAAACCCAAATTTTTTACTACTACTCCAAGAAGGGGTGTCTTTGGTGGCAGCCTTATGGGGCAAAATCAAATTTAATCCATCGCTGGGTGCGAACATGTAAACACACAGCTGTTTATTTTATAACACTAGGTACAACAAACATGCAATTTCAGCGCTCTTGCAATGTGCGTGTTTTATTAATTGCATGTAGAGCACATTGAATTGGTTTAGATTAAAGGCAATCAGTTTTAATCTTTCAATGCATACATTTTATGTACCTGCTGAACATGATGGTGGCGAAGAAGGCACACAATGATTTAAAATGTATACAGGATGATTGCAGACATATTGAATTTACTGCAGTGCATCAGTATTTCACTTAAGATTAAGATTTGATATTGTTGATTTATTATTTATCATCAGGGCAGCTGATTGAACCAACAGGAGCTTAGATTGCTCTAACCATCTCCTATAATGTTTCTGATTGTACATAATTTCTAGTATTTGGTATACATATTAAATTGAAACAAATCAGGTAGAGGAGTTCTTGATTTTGATTTGGTTAGGGGTATGTGCTGGGTTTCTGAAAAATGACTATATATATATATACAGTAGACGAAATAATATACCAAATTTGATGAAAAGAAACCCAAAAATGTACTAATGGTGTGCATTTTACATGAAATTTGTTCAAAAGAAGCTAAATTTGAAACTCTTTGAGAAAGCAATGCTTTCTAAACAACTTTGTGTAATTTTTTGACCCAAGGCTAAACCATTAATGTTCCCCTCTCAGCAACACATCCAATATCTACCTACTATTCATCAAAGAAACCCCCTGGTAGGCAAACCCAGACCTTTTTAAAATTATGCAATATATCAGAAGAAGATTATGTTGTGATAAACAAACCCAGACTAGTTATATTTAAATTATGCAGTATCCCAACAAGATTATGTATTACACAACATTATTAGTTTGCTTGCTGTATGGTGAGTTTGTTTATGCTTGGCCTGATCGTGTTTGCCTTCTACGATCGCCCCAGACTACATATGGATTACCAATTACGTAAGATTCCGATGAACAAACTGCCCTCATTTGTATGAGATCATATAAATCATTAATTGTACGTGTGTTTTTCCCCAAGTAAAAAAATGGTATCTGTAAATAAGTAGTGTAGCAAATTCTGCATTTTGACTTGGACTTAAGGGTTTATTATTTGAACTTTAAAATATTTTGAATAAAAAAAAGGCAGTCAAATCACTGGGTTTATTTTGGTTTCAAAGAAATAAGCGGTATTTTTAAGTAAAAAGGGGTAAAAGGGAGGAACCCGTGTTCATGTTCACAGGTTGGGGTGCCCATCTCTTTCGTAGCATGGAGCCTGACTCCTCCATGAAATGTTGTTGCGGGGAATTGCTGCACCTCCTCTACCTCCTCCACAGTGATTCTGTTACCTAAATTGGCATTGAATAAAGCCAGTACCCATTTGTACATCAGGGTGGGGTGAGGCAATAGGGGTGAAGCACCTTGTCTAAGTGCACAACACAGTGGTGCCACAGGGATTCGAATCCATGACCTCAAGCTACCTTGCAATTATGAGTTGAAGTGTTTGACCGCAGCGCCACCATACCCCAAAATAAATAACGTGATGATTTCATATTTTGGTACATGTACCTTCCAGTTTCTGCACAAATTGAACCCATGCTTTTGTGCAATTAATGCTCAATTAAAACCGGTATGCACAAGATTCAATTATGTAGGATATAATCCAATAATTGTCTCCTTGCTTATGAATATGAATGATTTAACTTAATTATTTTGAAAGTATGTAAACTTGTGAATACAAACTAATATGTCAATGATTTGGTCAGTGCTTCTTGTGATAGGTGCTTGTAGTTTGCACATTAAAGACTGATCTGTCAGAAAACAACTATTAACGAATTACAAAGAAGGTAGAGAGGTATACTGTAATGCAGTCCAATATGCCGGCATTTGTATATGGGCTTACTATTGGAGAATACTTGTTTTACTACATGTATATGTTAGCGGATGTGTATTTTACCAACTGAACCTTTGTAGCATGTATATATTGACTGGCTGGAGGTAGGGAAGGTATAACATTCTACCAAGCTGCATCATAACAGACAGTGATGCCAACAGTATGGTTAGCTGTCAAATTGGGCTGCTTTCAGATTACTGATCGTGGCTCAGAAAATGCTGATGCAACCTATTGGGCTACCTAGGTGACTATTAGGCAACCTTGTTTGCATAATGTTGCTTAATTCTTGGCAATGTAGACAGTAATATCCTTTCTGAGAATTACAAAATGCTTGTTTTATTATAAGAACAGATTTTACATTCCTCAAGAGTGCTCAATGAGGAGTACCATTTATTGGTAGTCAGCTAACTAATTGCTTTTCTGCCCAATTACATGTAGGTGATTTCAAGCACCCAAAACCTGAAAATTGAAGCGCATTAAGTGTATCATATAATGTTAGTGTACTCGAAAGCTTTTGCCGTGGCTAAATTGCTATGGCTTGGCACCGAAAACATTTGGTAATACTGACAACAGAGTAACGGAAAGGCCCAGAAAGGGGTGTAGTTCTAACATAGTAGTATTGACATTGAAGGATTGAGTAGTGAAATTCCATTAGCAGTAAGTTATATATTGGAAAATACAGGTATATGTGACCCATCATATTGAAACATTTCAGTTGACAGAAGCCTTGTTTTAATAGATAATAATGAAAATATGTATGGGGGAAAAGAAATATAGATGATGAATATGGATTATATTTGTGATATAATGTAACCATTTTACATTCAACATCAATTGGTGTGGGGTCACTATGATGTATGCATTAAAGCAATGCTGTAACATGGTTAAGAAATGGGGAAGTTTTTTTGTGGAGATGGGTCACATATTTCTTTCCGCTGATATGTTTGGATAAAAATCTTGCCGATAGGAAATTGGTAATGCTTTAGCAACATTCTTCAATCATCAAGAGAGAAAATGTTCTATCAGACTGACTTTTACCCTTGAAATCGTTGTCAAAATTTTGGTATGTATATCTTCCAGCTTCCTGAAACATACATTGTTAAGCAGTTTGTAGGGTTTCAGTGATCTTTAGGATGGTTCCCAAAGTTTTTATTTGGGTGCAAATCAAGGTTGGTATAAGGAAACTAATTTGAAGGATATTTTCTCTCAAGCACATTTGTGTAGTGTAAGGATCGACATAGTCAAGGTTTAAACAGGAAGCCCGGTCTGGCCAGTTCTCCACAGAAGAACTGACAATACACCTGTTACTTTGATGGCAGACAGAACAGAATTTACATGGATAATTTTAACCTTGACTAATTCCCCAAGGAGCCTGAACCAAAAGTCACGGGGTGGTTTTCACTTTAAATTTTGGTCAGTTTTTGGCCAGCCTAAACATATTATGTTACCTAATCAAGGAAAATGAGTGAATTATTGGTATTTGTGGTTTATTGTTAATACTATATTTAGGAAAAACATTAGTCAATGTTTTACATAGATTCAGCCTGTAAATGAACTAGAATAAGAAATGACCAAAACATTACAATTGATTTGACCCAGTTTGCTTGCCTTTTTTACATGACAGAATGTACATTGATTCCACTGTTGTCTTTGGAACACATATAATGGTAGTCCATCCTTGAGCATCTTGATTTAAGGGTACGCTATGTATTGTTGGTCAAAGCAGCCAAAAATTGAGTTTCATTATCTTTATCAATATATTATTAAAAAATAACACTTTGATGTTTTGCAATAGTTCATTCTGCAAATCATATACTTTGAAAACTTGCTTGATTTATCGATGTTAAAGAGTTATAATATACGTTTTACAAAAGTGTTGTTTTTCATCCCTCTTAACAACATAACTCAAGAACCACAGGACCTACAAAAATATATCTGTGATAGGGGCCCTATTTGAATTCTTCTACACACTTGCTATGAAATGATCAATGCAATTTTTACCAAAGCTCACTACCATTCGCAAGATGACGTGAACTACCAAATCGCAACAGTTTTAAAATAGTTGGTAACCTTAAGCAGTTTGTATTGAATCAAGACACCTGTCAGCAGTAACATGTCTGTGTTTACAAACAAGCCTCATGGGCTTGACCTATGAACATAGAAAAGAACACACACACTTGGCAATATCTTTGAAGAGGAGGAACTGGCTTCGAAAACAAAAGTGAAAATGTTCTGACCCTACATTATTGTGTGATGTTGCCAGCATTAACTTGTATTGCCTGTCTCAAAGGAATGTTGATGACCAAAAACATTAAGTGTGGTTGCAACTTTTGTCCTTTTCCCCCTTTTCCCCCTTTTCTTATTTCTTCCCCCACACCCTTTTCATTTGCAGAGCTTGGTAAACTGTGTCACTCATTGCATGCATGCAGCAATTTGGGGAAACAAATGAAAGGATCTTTAATTGTTTATTGGAAAGGTTAAAAGAAATGGCACAAAAACCCACATGAGTATATCACTTTGTAGTACTTAAACACTCTATCTAATCCAATGAAGCAAAATAGGTTGTTTGTCACGCAAAATCAATTCTTACACACGAGAATTGGATTAATGGTATAATTAAATTAAAGCATTTTCGCCAGCCCATACGCGGGCTGGTATCTATTTCTGAGATTGGGTTTGTATGCTCAAGAGATTAACTTTATTGGTATTGGTAAGAATTATTTTATTTTACTTTTTAAGGTGGAATGTTTTAAAATTATTGTTATTCGATTTGTAAGGAAAAGTAAGTATGTTTTGCCGTTTCAACGAATGAAAACGAGTGAGTATTACCAAAGTTATGTTTGAACTAATTATGACTTAAAAAGTTCTAGGTATAGGCCTAAATGTAAAAATAATAGTTAATATACAGCATCATATGGTCAGCAGAAGAAAATTACATCACCTATGATGTCATATCAGTGTCCTTGACCGGGGGTCCTTACTCCTTGACCACTGAACAGCGTGATATCATGTTGAAAACAGATCTATAAATCTTCATCATATCACATATTCTCAACAATCTGTGATCATATGGACCATATTGATGTGAAAGTAGTTATCTATCATATCCTGTGTCGTTTTATGGATAAAAATGACTCAAAATGTTATTGATGAAATGGTTGCTATCATAAACATCAGTTTTGTCTTTTCAACGGGAAAATCCGATGCAAAATAAAGTTTTTAGGGCCTAGCTATAATATGGGCATAATTTTTGCATGTAGGCCTATAGTATTGAACAATGTACCCCATTTGACATGCACTTATAGATAAATAAATTGTCTTACTTTATTAATTTAATAACTTCTTTATTATAAATAAAATGACACATAACTTATGTGAAGTCACTTTCTATCTTTTTTATTTGATTCATAAAATTACATTCAACAAAATGATTGAAGAGAAAACACACAAGGCACTAGACAGACTGTTATAGAATGGAGTATAGGTAAGATGCCATGTCCATAGCTTCGCAGGAGTTTCCGACTAGCAATCAACATGATCAGCACATTCAGAAAAACACAGTTTAAGGGTGAAGATTGGAGTGAGTAATCAGTCCTTTATAAAGGTGCTGGCCACTATCTATTATAATATAGTAGGCTTAAACTATACATTGCGAATTAATATCAAGTTATTTTAAAATAAAATGTACGTGTCAGTTAACTCAAACCGGCAGTGTATTTGTGACCGCCAGCCCATACGCGGGCTGGTATCTATTTCTGAGATTGGGTTTGTATACTCAAGAGATTAACTTTATTGGTATTGGTAAGAATTATTTTATTTTACTTTTTAAGGTGGAATGTTTTAAAATTATTGTTATTCGATTTGTAAGGAAAAGTAAGTATGTTTTGCCGTTTCAACGAATGAAAACGAGTGAGTATTACCAAAGTTATGTTTGAACTAATTATGACTTAAAAAGTTCTAGGTATAGGCCTAAATGTAAAAATAATAGTTAATATACAGCATCATATGGTCAGCAGAAGAAAATTACATCACCTATGATGTCATATCAGTGTCCTTGACCGGGGGTCCTTACTCCTTGACCACTGAACAGCGTGATATCATGTTGAAAACAGATCTATAGAATCAAAATCTTCATCATATCACATATTCTCAACAATCTGTGATCATATGGACCATATTGATGTGAAAGTAGTTATCTATCATATCATGTGTCGTTTTATGGATAAAAATGACTCAAAATGTTATTGATGAAATGGTTGCTATCATAAACATCAGTTTTGTCTTTTCAACGGGAAAATCCGATGTTTTTAGGGCCTAGCTATAATATGGGCATAATTTATGCATGTAGGCCTATAGTATTGAACAATGTACCCCATTTGACATGCACTTATAGATAAATAAATTGTCTTACTTTATTAATTTAATAACTTCTTTATTATAAATAAAATGACACATAACTTATGTGAAGTCACTTTCTATCTTTTTTATTTGATTCATAAAATTACATTCAACAAAATGATTGAAGAGAAAACACACAAGGCACTAGACAGACTGTTATAGAATGGAGTATAGGTAAGATGCCATGTCCATAGCTTCGCAGGAGTTTCCGACTAGCAATCAACATGATCAAAACAAAAAGAAAAACACAGTTTAAGAGTGAAGATTGTATTTTCATGTCATACTCTATTAATGATTTCAAAATGCATTGAATTTGAATGCATTTTGAAATCATTAATAGAGTATGACATGAAAACAAAGTATCAATTTTCATATTAAAAATACAAAATATCTTGAAATTTTTTTTATTTTTTTATTTTTTTAGGTCAACCATGAATGATCCTAGCATCTAGGTCCAGGTCCAGGGACACTCCAAAACCGGAAAAAAATAAACTTAAAAAAAAAAAAAAAAAAAAGTTTTTTTTTTTTTTTTTTTTTTTTTTTTTTAAATTGAGTATAATCCCACCCCCAATTGTGAAAAAGTTCACATAAAAACGGGTGGGACTATACTCGGACCAATACGGTAATATCAAGTTATTTTAAAATAAAATGTACGTGTCAGTTAACTCAAACCGGCAGTGTATATATCGAAAGCAGTGAAATCGGACATTCCTAAGCGAAGATATTGAGTTCGTAAGTTCTGGTATTACAAAATTGGAAATTGAGATATCGTGGGTAAAAAGCTGAAAAGACGACAAAAAAAAAAAAAAAAACAACAAAAAAACAGACCAGAACAATTTGGAGTAATGAATTAAAGAGTTGACATGAGATTAGGAATTAATGTTTTCTGCTGTTTCAGTGTACATGTTCTCATCATTGATGGTTTGGTGGACTGTCATGTAACATGGATGTAAGCGTGATCCTAAAAATGCCTTTCACATTGACCAAAACTAATTACAAGACCTCTTCTACATTGAGGCTGGCTTTCCCTTTTAAAGGGAATTTTTATTACTTGACAAATCCATTAGAAAAGTACTCATGACTTAAGTTTTGACTGGTGCCTGAAATTTTTTTTTGACATTTCACATAAGACAATGAATTATATAAGAATTTGACCACTTCCTTTGCCCATGATTCAAAATTGATTTAGCAATATTAACCCCTGAGAACTACTACCTTTCTTACAGCAAATCTGATTGGTTTATTACCCGGTATGTAAAAGTGACCAATTAAAATGCAGTTACTAGATATTTAAGCTCAATCCTCTTCAGCCCTACCACAATTTCTTACCATGTTGCTGATTGGCTCAATAATTCATAATAGTCTTCTTGTAACCAATCAGCAGGTAGTTCTCATGGGGTTACAATGACTTTGCTGGATGCTTGATCACGTCACAAAATATGAAGTGTAAGCACTAATCATTGATATTCTAATAGCAACTGTGGAGAGTTATAAGAATAGCAATAACAATTTTCTTTTAGTGCTTTATAGAAAATTGATGGGTAGAAATTAGGTCAGTCGGTCTGAGGGAAATGGAACATACAAGGGGAAATCAGTCTAAATAAGGGGGCAAAGAAAGGTTATGTGCGTAGCATCGCTCCTACATATATCTTTAGCCAGTATTGAGTATTATTAGTAGCTAATGTAAAAACAGATCCTGGAGTGAGGGAAACAAAGTCGTAACTGACAAGAGTTGTAATAGCTGCCACGTTATGTATTGATCATCTTTATCTGGTATATCAAGACATAAAATGTCCACATATATATAACAGCTAACTGCATAATACAAAAATCTTGATGGTTAGCACAAGTAATAGCTGCCTTATAGGCATTAGAGGGCACGGTGGCTCAGTGGTTACGGCCTTGGCCTTGAATCTGAGAGCTTGCTTGATGTGCGTGGGTTCGATTCCCCATCCCACCACTGTGTTGCGCCCTTGGGCAAGGCGCTTTGCCTCGCTTGCCTCATCCCACCCAGGTGTAATGGGAAGCTGTTAGGGGTAGTCACAGTCGTTGTACTGATGGACCCTCGCCACTTGTAGGCTGCAAACGTGGTTCCGACATATTCTAATGACGGCGGAATAAATGTAAAGCGCTTTGAGGTTGTTTACGGCATAAAGCGCTATATAAATATCTACATTTATTTATTAGACAATTTTTGCATTCTATATGGATGGCACCTGCCAGTTATTCCAGATGAAGCCTTCTTGCACATAATATATATTACCATTCAAAGGCTGCTTATCATAGAAGGCTTCCAAAGAGAAGGGACGTACATTTATGTAGAAAAAACAAAATTCCAGTTTCAAATACTTTATGAAAGTTCTTTACTTGTTTATAACTGAGATTAGTATACTAGTCTCAGGTTTATTCAAAACAAGTTGTGCTCCATTAAAGCATATATAAGCATATATAAGAAGTAGGTAATATATGACACGATCAAGGGAAATGAGTCGCATGTTGCTAATATTGATTTTGAGATATTGGCAAAGAAAGTGTTCAAATTCTTTTGTTTTACATTGTTTTCAGCGATTGATCAAACATGTAACTTCGCAAAGGAAAGTCGTATCAACATGGGGGGTTTCAGTTTCTGAAAGCTCTAAATGTCCTCTTTAGGAATCTATGTAAAACTCATTTTCGACCAGGGTCGACATGTGACTCATTCCCCTTGATCATGTCACATATATAGTTTGTATCTATGCTTTAAATGTGTGGAATTCAATTTTTATCAGGCAGCTATCTCATGCACTAGCAATACATTTGTGTTCCACTTGCATGACAAGATATAAAATTGACTTTCCGATGATAAGTGCGTATATAATGTGTGCGGATATGTAGGGTATAGTGGCGTTGACCCCGTCAATATGATCTCGCAATGGTCTAATGTTTATGGTCTGCATGGTGTAAATTGTAAACATGACCATTAAGTAAGATGCCATGATGTACTGAGTGCTAGGATCCATTTCATCTGTCATGTGGTATTATGCCCAGAAAAAAATCACATCCGGCCTTTTTGGGAGGTGGAGGATGATACGAAGCAAGGCCATTTTGTTTAAAGGGATGTGCATGATGCATTATGTTTGAACGTAGTTTCCAAATTTGACTACCTTCTTAAGATTTTTATTCTAACTTTGAAAGGTTTCCCAAGAATTCATTGCAGGTGTCATAATTAAATAAATAAATGTAGATATTTATATAGCGCTTTATGCCGTAAACAGCCTCAAAGCCCTTAACATTTATTCCGCCATCATTAAAATATGTCGGAACCACGCTTGCTGACTACATATGGCACAGGGTTCATCAGTACAATGACTGTGCCTACCCCTAACAGCTTCCTATTGCACCTGGGTGGGGTGAGGCAAGCAAGGCAAAGCACTTGCCCAAGGGCACAACACGGTGGTGGGGCGGGGACTCGAACCCACGCACATCGATCAAGCTCTCAGATTATGAGTCCCAAGGCGGTAGCCACTGAGCCACCGTGTCCTCATACACTCTATGGGTAACCATGTGAATAAACCGGAAAGTGTGACAATAGTGTGGTATGATTTTCACTTCAGGTAGTTGCTTAGCTTCATGCTTGTCTTATTGTTGTATGTTGAGAAGTAGGATACGACTCAAAGATGCTTTAAACTATAAACTAATACTTTTGAGTCTCAAATACTTTCACAAGGAGAGTCAGGGAGACCATCCAAATTAGAAAGAAAGGCAAGAACTCACTCAACCATGACAAAGGTGCTTATTTTCTAGATCATGTATATGACCCACTGTTAAAATCAACATCACTTCTGGGTAACGAGGATGTGTTGTGATCAACCAAGTATCGTGCGAAATGTAGTAGACCAGTTCATCTGTGATCAAATCATCCAAGATGGCAAAAGCTCAGATTTGTGAGCTATTTTTTGGATTTGGCTAACAAAAGTATTAGTTTATGATCTCAACAATTCTGCCAAATGAATCTCTTTACTGTATGCTTTAAAGTGCTTGGTCATTTCCTCCTCAAACTAATGAAAAACATGCTTGAATATGTCTCAGAATATTTTGTATGTTGCTACTTTATTGATGTAAGAGCGTATCCTGTTTGCCCACAAAATTGATTGAAAGGGAAAAAAAAGAGGATGAGAGAGAAGGGGAAAAAACCCGCACACCAATATATGGACCAATACAATTCAATTTTCCGATAAACAGATCGAAATCAAGAGAGTTCTCTTTTTACTTCAAAGTCAGCAACTCTTTCTTGCAAAGTGTTTTGACCACACATGAGACCCTTTAAGTACAGGAATGCCCGCAGAGAGAAATATGATATTAGAAATGTGTCTATAAATACAGAGATATTTTAGTGATGCCCCGTGGCATAAGAGATAGATCTCATCTCTATAGCAGTTTTATTATCTTGATCGACATTTATTACACTTAAGATGCTATGGACTCTTGGATGAGACATATACAAGCTTGATTACATACAGCACTACACAATCCTAGTCAGTAAACAACTTGTAGGCAAATTGAAAACACAAATTCCAATAGATGTGAATACTTATATGCTAAAACACCTGCTATGGTTAACTTGTGCATATGTAAGGAAGATTACAAATGGAGAGGCTGTCGTCTATGTTCACTCATGAGGCCATACATTGAAATGTTAGTGCAGTGTCCTATAGATTAAATCTTCTCATGCCTTATAAATGTATATTTACAAATAGTTGCCAAGGTTTTAAATATTTCCATTTGAAGTGTATGTAGTTTGACCATACAGGAAAGGTTTACACAGCTTCGTAAGAATCATGATACAACTGGCATGCCTGTGCCCAAACTAATTTTGTGACCATGTCCCCTAGATGCATACTTAAAAAATATAAAAAAGAGAATAATGTTAGAAAGAAATTCGAATGATTTGTGTTAGCATAATATGGCTCAATCTGCAGAATTATACTTCTTACAACAGATCACTTGCATAGCAAAAGTGTACTGAGAGGACTGTGTGGGTCTTTGATGGTAACTTTATATAATTTTGCCTCCCATGCCAAATGTATCAGATCATACATTCAACAATATTACATTGTATCATTCTTTTTTATATTAAATATGACTGATCAAGAAAAGATATCAACAGGTAATATAAGCATATGATATTTAGTATATTGTATATTGCCCATCACTACTTGGCTTTTTTGGAGGGAAATCCTCAATCAAAATACCCCCTCTCAGAGGTACTTATCAATAAAATTGCAGCCGAGAGGGGTTTGCTCACAAGGCTCACATTCCTATAACAATCAAAAGGAATTATATGTTCAGTGTGAAGTCCTGATGTAATACTAAGGGAAAAGCCTAGAGGAGTATGCTTACAAGGCTAACATTCTCATGACTAAGGCAAGTGGTTCTGTTTAAATGCAAAACCCTGATTGAATACTAAAGCAAATACTATGTGTAAAATAGCCCCCAAGGATGTCATTTTGTTGCCGTCAGTCTGCGGTTTTTGGGGAAACTTGTGCCGTATATGTGCGCTAATTAAACGCTATAGTTAAGGAATGCAAACAATTGTGTTGGAATGGATGAAACATCCAGGTGGTGTGCGCGACAAATGTGAGGGTGTAAACTGAGACGTACTGCCACAGTATAGACATTCCCGCAGCACCGTGTACCAAGTTTCAGTTTAGCCCGAAGATGGTGAAATTGGGGCTTGGGCAATAGGATCTTGTTCTGATTTAATTATTGTTATTGGTTGTGTTGGTATGGTTGGCGAGGCCTGTGTTGTGTGATAATTGATGTTTGCAATAGTGTAATTTGTTTCTTAATGTGGTTATGTATTGGAGGGGGAGAGATGAGGTGAAGGGAAATTGGAGCAAGTATAGTGGCTAGTAATGAAAATGAACAGACTGGAGACTGGACTATGCAATACAATGAATTAGCATGTGTACGTTCAACTTAAACATATTTACGCACAAAGACACATTAAATAGTAGGCTCGTAACACAGACACCCGACACACACATATGGGCACCCCCACACTACATTGTAAGCAGAGTGCATACAGATATGGACACACACTTGTGCATTAACGCGTTACAGCTATGTTATATATAGTTGCTATCATCAGTAGATAGCAGTTAGCCTTATTTTAAATGAATTCTCATTTTGTGGCTAACTGCTATCTTCAGTAGATAGCAGTTAGCCTCTTTTAAATCAATTCATTTTGTCTGTACTCCATTCATGAATAGCATTCATATATTTAAGCAAACATACACAAGTTTACGCCACCTTGCACACCACCTCTATTTGTAAAAACTTGTAAACAAGGACTTATACATTTTTCCTATGTAACTGAGGACCTTGCATACCCAAAGCTAAGCTCTAAACCGGGGACTCACTGTACTTTTTACTGTCCAACTGAGACTAGACATTACATAAGCAAACATGACATGGTCTTTATTTGTGTGAACTTGATTCATCATATCTTCTTCTCTATTATTAGTTGTTTATGCTTGTCTGCACAACCCTACAATATTCTGTACCACTATGTCGCCCACATTTTTTTCTCGGAACAAATTATGCTTATGATTGCAAAATCCAGTCTTGTGTGCAGAATGAAAGTTATCACAAGCTATGACAGTGGAGGTACTTAATGAATATGATTCTAGTCAATCTGAAGTGTATATGAAGTGGCTATTAATGTCTTCTGGGTTTCATGAAGGGTAAACACTTGAGCCAAAGTGATGGTAATTTGCATGTCTGCTTTTGCTAAAACAATATGGCTAAATGAGCCGCTGGATATGGGTTAGGACCCAATCAGTACATCGCCTGGGCTCACTTGCTTACTTACTTGCTTACTTGCTTGCTTAAGGGAAGGGGTATGAACGTTTGGACAGTATTTATTGTGGGACATTAGAGCACATCAGACATATCGAATTGCATTCTGAATACTGAAGAATGTCCTTCTGATATCAAATAATTTTGATTTTTTGAAATTGCAATGTAATAATACATTTTATGGCAAATCATTAAAATTGATATTTTTGATATTTAACAGTACTTGAAGAAAACTTTATAAATCTGATGATTTATACTTAAAGTGTATGTAGGTATGATGAAAAGCCGATGATCAATTGAAAATTTTGATCTTTCATTATTGAAGATATGGATTTTTTTTCCCAAAACACACACAAAAAAAGGTGTTTTGGGGAAAAATCCATATCTTCAATATAAAAGGTCAAAATTTTCAATTGATTGTCGGCTTTTCCTCCCAGCTACATACACTTTAAGAATATATCATTAGATTTATAAAATTTATTTCGAGGACTATTATATATCAAAAATTTGAAAAATATCGAATTTTAATAATTTGTCATAAAATTTGTATTATATTGTGAATTTCTAAAATGAAAATTATTTGATATCAGAAAGACATGCTTCAGTATTCAGAATGCAATTCGACACGCCTGAGGTGCTCTCATGTCCCACAAAAATACTGTCGAAAACGCTCATTTTAGATCCCTTAAGGTGAGTGGTTTCCCCAAACCACAATGGCTTTTCAAATGTTTCTGTCCTGCATCACTGTTGTGAAGTCAGTGTCGATAAGGACAGGTCTTCCAGGTTTCTCAGTGGTGTCCATGCATATATTGGTCAGAATGTGAAGATATGAAGATCCCAAAATTTGTTCTGGTGTAACAGGCAATTGAGGGTTTACAAACTGAGATTGAAGTTTTTTCAAGAGGGGTCCAATCAAGGCATATAATTCAGACAGACACACACCACACCCACTTTTAGGCATACATATACAAATATATGAGATTGTAAAAATTCTATTTTGTCATTTGAAAGTTCAATCATGTTTGTTTATTGAATATGTGGTCATAGTGTTTAATTTTTTATTTTTTTTACTTGACACTAAAATTAACTCCAGATATTGATAAAACAGACACAGTCTAGCCTACAGTAGAATCTGGGTCAGAGAGAATAGCATGTCAGATGGAATTTGCCATAACATCCAAAAATGTTTTTGTAACATTCTAGAGTGATGAATTGGCCAAGAGAATCATCTTGTCTGTGTCAAGCATGCCTAATCTAAAAATCAAGCTACTCACTCGCAAATTGTGACAAAAATTCCCATTCTTGACAAATCGGCATTTGAAATGTTATACAATATTTGATTTAAAACAAAAGTGTGGGTAATTTGAATGTGACAACTTTGGTATGCTTTGAGATTGATGTATGATGTGATCAATCTGGTGATAAACTAGATGAACTGTTACATGCTATAGATGTAGCTTTATCGTCAAGGAAAGTGATGCACATTTTGGAGTGTGACCGAGTTAACCTCCTTACCTTGCCTTAAATTAGATTTGCTTTGTTTCAGAGTATTTTTATTTTACTTAAAACAGAAATTGACACAGATTCTGAGCAAATCTTTAGTCTTGCCACATTCTCATTGTTAAAAGAAACACTCTCCCTTCACACCCCCATAGCCAGGGTTGCAACCCCACCCAATTTGGTAGCAATCAATTTTTGATGTCCCACCCCCAACTTTCGAACATTTCCAGATGAAGCGACTTTTCAACATTAGCTCCCGCAACTTCCGCTAGTTTCCTGTCCCAGAGTAACCAATGATTAGCGCAAAATTGGGCGCTCTCTTCGATAATTTGACCTGTGATTCGGGCTGAATTTTGTTGGCAACATGCCATTTTGATCATAGACAGTCAACTTTTGTGAGTTCAACTGAAATGTTCACCTTTAAAGGTCCTACAAAATCATTGAAACTTTCTTGAAGTTCACATGTTGTGTTAGGCTATTCCAGTTGAAACCCATACACCCTCCTTTGGAAGACACAACCTTAATCTCCCACACAGGGAGTGTAAATTTCAAATGGGGTTACCTTAATGGATGATTCCATTTGAATCCTACATCCCCATGTATGGGAGATTAAGGTTATGTCTGCATACGGGGTGTATGGATTTTAATTCAAATAGCCCAATACTCCCTCTTGTAGCATTTCTTCCATAGGGGGTGTAAGGATTTCAACTAGAATAGCCCATTTGAGGTCACCAACCTTGTTTAAGTGTTCACACATTTTATTTGTTTTTGCTGATCTAATTTGTATTACTTTCTTTGTATTTTCTTTCATATGCTGCCATTGAATTTAATGGATAATTCTGCACACAGGTAAGTGCTTTTTAGCCATTTCAAAATAACTACAAAATTTGTGGTTTCAAGACTTTACCATGTCGCTGTAGTGACAAAATTTATCAAGTTTAAAGCAATATTTAAAAAGAAATATATTCAATGAAAGTGTTTTTCAAGAAATTTAGCTCTTCAGAGAAAGTAAGTTTAGTTTATTCCAGACTTTCCATGATTTAGATCAAAAAGACTTGAAGCTTATTGTTCCATTTCTTTTGATGAACTAAAAATGTGTTGATTTTAAAGTTGTTGAGTTTTGAATGATAAACGCAATTTATATAGTAGATTGGAAAGACGTTTGAGGGGAGTGAGTGCTTTTTGTTTTGTGCACTTTCAGGAGTAAAAGTGGATTAATTTAGCTGAAACACTTTGTGCTTTTGGAATATCAATTTAATACCAAGTTTGAGTGCAGGAACTTATTGTGGTCACCATTATATATAGTTGAGTCAAGATCATTGTAGCTGGTTTAAAAGTAGAGTAAAATTTATAATGTCATGATATGGTTTAACATTTTATCTGCTCCTATAATATGTTATATAGAATATAGGTTAATTATAA
This sequence comes from Amphiura filiformis, assembly GCF_039555335.1. Classification (NCBI taxonomy): domain Eukaryota; kingdom Metazoa; phylum Echinodermata; class Ophiuroidea; order Amphilepidida; family Amphiuridae; genus Amphiura; species Amphiura filiformis. Next base: position 46,789,492 of record NC_092644.1, on the reverse strand, counting down.
CCGTAGGTGTGATTTAGGGCATTATAGCTTTTTAACCTTTATAATAAATTTAAAAAAAGGTTAAGTTTTGCATTAGTGGGATCTTTGGAAAACATTAATTCTAATCACCTTGTCCTGGAGTCATCAATTGGATTTAGTTCAGCATCATAAAGTGAATATTTACCCAATTTGTCCCTCTCTCCCTCATCCTCTTGTGCATTACATCTGTTATCACATATCCCACAATGCACCACACATTTCCCACAATGCACCACACATATACCACAATGCACCACACACATACCACAATGCACCACACATATCCCACAATGCACCACACATATCCTGCAATGTACCACTCATATCCCACAATTCATCATTGGATTCTTGTTTATTCTCATGTCTGCATTTTGATGTCAGATTTCATGCTACAGTAAGCATTCTCCTAGAATGGTATATTGTGGGATATGAGGGGAAAATGTATACATCTTAGGGCATAACGCCATTTCTTGCTGCGGATTAAAGGATTTATTTGTTGATAAAAAGGTGTATGCTGGCCTGTAAATATTCACATTCCTGTTTCAATAAGTGTTGATTCCATGCCCTTGTATTTTTGACTTTTCCATTTTCTATCATAACATAGAGTTGTGATTTTTGTCGCTATATGAAGTATAGAGTCTGGCCATTGAAATCATACCAGCTCCCCATTTCCTCACTTCCACTAGATATTCAGCTGTAATAATTGCCATTTTAATGCACAAGAATGGTTTTTACCAGGGCATTGCCCCCTTCCGTAGTCTTTTGTTTGACATGAGGCAGGGAGCCCTGGGCTTCAACTCAAATTTAGTTACGTCATATCAAATTGAAACGTTTCAACCAATATCCTGCCTATATGACATACATCTGAGTTATGATGAAGGGCAAAATGTAGTCTCATGGTATTTGTGTCTTTAAAACAAGATATGTTTGCATATGTGAAATTTTTGTGAATGTTTAGAGAAAGCGAGAGAGAAAGGATAGAGTGAGAGAGGAGAAAGAGAGAGCGAGAGCACATGGTGGAATTTTCATTGGCGATGACAGTTGAATTTTGTTCAACTTTTTCACTCTCTCTTGCAATATTGCAGCCGTGCACGCTTGTGATAATTGGCTGCTGGAAAATCAAGGAGTGAGAGAGGAGAAAGAGAGAGAGAGCAAAAGAGTGGAGAGGGCAGAAGATAGTGAGTAAAGGACAAAGAGGGAAGAGAGCAATTAAGAAAGAGAAAGAGGAGGAGAGAGAGAAAGCAAAAAAAGAGGGGAGAGGAAGGACAAAGCAAGAGAGGGGAGAGAGGACGATAGAGCCAAAGAGAGGGAGAAAGAGAACAAAACAGGATAAAGGACTAGAGGAATAAGAGCAAGAGATGAGGAGGAGGAGGAGGAGGACTGAGCAAGAGAGTGAAAGAGAGAGAGAGAGAGGGATAGTGAAAATTTCATGTCTCTTAAGTCCGATTCAGACTCCACATGAGATGGATTCTGAGCTACAGGTGTTTTGAGATAGGCGGTGAAAATTCTCATCACATGGTGGAATTTTCATCGGCGATGAGATTTGAATTTTGTTCAACTTTTTTACTCTCTTGCAATATCGCAGCCGTGCAAGCTTGTGGTTGGCTGCTGGAAAATCAAGGTTGGTGTTCAATATGGAAGAAATATAACAGGACAGCAACATGTTCATCATGATATATTATTGCAGTACATTTAAATTTCATCGCGCTATGCTGGAGTGTACAAAACCATCGCAGCATCGCACAATATGGAGCCTGAATCAGACTTTAAACAGGTTTTTTCAAATTAAAAAATATTGTGCTACAAAAATACTGTCTTCAAGAGTGCAGTTTTTTGGCATGCAATGATTAAGGAACTATGCAAACACTTGTTGATGAATGATGTGTCTACCCCTTCCCCACCCTCAGTGTAATCAATGTTACGAAAAACACAAATCTCATACCCCACCAATGCAGAACCTCAACTTCCGTAAACAAGTTTAAATAGAATCCCAAGGTTGGTGTCAGATCTGAGTACATACTTCATCATAAGATGATTTTGAAACGCACTAATTAAGGAAATTCCTTGACACCTATGTTGATAAGAGTAGCTCCCCCTTACTTCCTGCTATCCATCTTGATATAAAAGCAACACGCATGCAGATAATGTGCTGGGGAATGTGACAAGAGCATCATGAAACATTCCGCTCTAAATAAGACTGTACCACATGCCAGATCCTATCAAACATGTAACCCATTAACCCTCTGCCCTAATTTAGACTAAAAGCTCTTTAAGATTGGTGGCAAATACCAAGGATTTAAGTTTGCAAAAGGTCAGAGATAGGTGTCTTCCTTTATCTATTACAAGATGCTGCTTCCACTGAAAAGAGTAAATGATAAGAGGGTATTAAAGATGTGACGGAAAAATAATTGAGAGAGAATTTTGTCTGAAAACACTCTGGAGCTGTTGTAAAATGGGCTATTCCAGTTGAAATCCATACACCCCCTGTGGAAGACATGACCTTAATCCTCGACACAGGGAGTGTGAATATCAAATGGGGCTACCTGAATGGGTGACTTTATTTGAAATTCACATCCCCTGTGTGGGAGATTAAGGTCATGTCTTTCATAGGGGGTGTATGGATTTCATCTGGAATAGCCCAATGTGCCACTTCTATTCTATGAGCTTTTAGAATGGAAAGCAGTAGATGTGTGTTAACAAATTCCTGTAATAAATTCAAGAAATCCGCAGAGCAGCAGTTTTAGGGAAAAAGGGAATAAGTTTTGAAACAAATTCAGTAGCTCACTATTGCTTCTTGCAGATATATTTAAGATAGGCCATCTGCAAAACTGGTGATCAGTTGTTGAAAAACAAAATAAGTTCCTAGTTTTCTATATACCTACATTCAAGGAAAGAAAAAAAATGTGAAACACTTTGACAAAATATTGGAACTCTTCATTGTCACACTGTTCTCATGAGATTAGTGTAACTATGTTGGATGATGGTACAAACCTTCCCCTTTCTCCTTCCCTCTTCCCTTCAATCAATGTAGGCTGGAGAGACCAATGTCAAAAGTGCTTTCATCAACATTGAATTGGGGAGTGGCGGTGTATGTGTTCACTTCTATTCAGCATTTGTAAATCAGTCCACATTTTGGTATCTAAAATTATATCTGACCTTTTTCTTAATGCAATTTTACCCAATATCAAGTCTAATGCAATTAGATCAACCAGTACATCATTGCCAATTATGCCCAATGATGACACCAGAAATTTCATTTGTGATGGCAAATAGGCAAATTATGACCCAAATTTGGGCCTCTGGGCTATTTGACTTCTTTACCCCTTCCATTTTGCTGTTTTATTTATTTTCCTTCCAACCAACTGATACCGAAGGATTTTATTTGATTACAGATATTATCCTTGTTTTATGATTTCGAAAGGCAAATCATTGACATTGTCAGATGGGGAATATGTTGTACATAGAATAGCTGCCTGCAAGAAATAACACCAAAAGTGGGCTGTTAATTTGTTTTTTAAAGTGTGTCGAAAGAGGATGTTTCCACCCTGTGCAATATTTCAGCAGGCGGTATCATACAATTAGTACCAAAATATGTAGATTTGGTCACTAAAACTTACAAGTTCTTTATTTTTTTGGTTAATAAGCAAAAATAATACACATGGCAGCTATATTACACTTATACTTTGAGCATTTTTCCGATTTCACATTTGACTGATACCAAGAGTTTGTTTTTCTTTACAGAATTAAGAATGATGTCAAAGTGATTTATCATATGATGCGTTAATTATTGCTCAAGCCTTGAAACCGACAAATTGTGAAAATTGAAGAAAAATTACAAATGACAGCTCTATGTATATGAAGAGCGTAGTGTTTGACCTGATGATATTATGTTTGCATCACAATGGTTTGGAAATGTCCATTATTGTATTCATCTTTAGCTATCTGTGATTCAGTGCAAGAAATCAGCAGAGTTTAGATGTGTGATTTGAAGGGCTCAACCAAAATGGCATTTGTCTACATATCCAATATCGATTTTATAATATCGGCCGATATCTGATCCTGATCCGATATCTGTTGATGCATTGTATTTCCATGCATCGCAAATATCGGGCCAATACGATATCCAATCCGGTTATCGGTTGAGCCCTAGTGATTTGTATCCTATGACAGGGCTCTAAATAAGCAAGAACCATGATCAAATGCGTTTCTTGATTATACCAGTACCTGGAGAGGTTCAACTTCAAATCTGTTGATACTTGCTTATAAAACAATATGTAATTTTAGTCTACTTTTTAGTTAATTTACTTTAACTCTCTTCACGCGGGTGTCGACTGCAGACGACAAGTTTCAAAATCTTTTTTTTAATTCAAAAATGTCAGAAATTTAAATGTTCATGACCATATTTGGAATCAGCATGAAAAATGCATTAAAATGAGTACAAACAAGCCTAGTATTGGTTCAGTATAGTTCTTAAGGTAGCTCTTGATATTTTGAGAAAATATTTCAACACTTGAACTTTTTCCGAAGAAGCGCACGGCTAGCACGCAGAGCATAAGTAATGTTTTCTTAGTTAGACAAAACCCATGGCAACTTCTGCAGGGACAGACTCTAGAGAGGACTTTCAAATATGAGTTACTGTTTCTTTGTGTAAGTTAACACTCAAATGCTTTTTATTTTGAGTTTTTGAAATCATCTTACAGCCATTAATTTAAAAGCATTACCTTTAGATGAGCTAAGAAACTATTATTAATCCTAACCTAACCAAACATCAAAAAAGCGCTATTCACAAAGCATATGCGAGCGCAGTTATGTAATGTGATTGCATCATCATGTGACGTCGTATGGGCACAGAAAGCTTGGCCAGCTAAAGTAGACCCATGCATGTACCTGGCACCCAAGGAGTCGGTGGTTCAAAACTGCACCCAAGCAAAAAAGTTTTCTCTTCTTTATTTCTTCCTTCCTTCTTTCCTTCCCCTTGTCAAAAAGTACCTGGAGCATTGTGGTTAAATAAAGCAAGGAAAAAATATATTTAAAAAGTTTGAACTGGGCTAAGCAAAACAACTCATTTCAATATTTCATGCTATGCATCATTGGAGTTTACCTCTTTCGGTTATTGAATTTCTTCCCATTTGATTGAAATATGATATCACTTTGTCTGGAAAACTGGAATTTGATGTTTTTATGTACTAGTAAATGAATAATACAGATTACATTTATTATTTCACTCATTATGTGGGTTAAAAAATGGGGTCTCGAATGAAATCTGATGTGAAATTGACAAGTGTTTTAATGGCACTATTTTAAGACATGATCAGCATTCTTAAATTTCACTGAATTGTGCCTACATAAAAGCCATTTTATATCTGGATTAATATAAACAAGACAGATAGTTTCAATTAAGGAAGTTGTTTGTCTTTAAGTGAAGCACCAAAAGTGCCCCAAGTTTGAAATAACATCAAACAGGTGAAATGGTGCGAAAGTGTTGCAACAACAAATATTTACGTTTCCTGAAACCGAGGTAACTGACACAACAAGTGTTATTTATTTTCCCATGTACCCTTCTTGGTACTTGCCATGGCTTGGTGGATGGGTTTTTTAAACAATTTTTCTTTACTATACACATTTGATTCATGTTGGTGTTTCACCTCAAATAACAAAGACTGTACTAAGAGTCACTGACCCAATACTAGGCATATTTGTACTAAATAATGTGGGTGGTTCAAATGTAACATGTGATGTCAGGCCCGTTGGAACTGCTGTGGCTATGGCCGCACCACTTTTCAGCCTTAATATATATTTTTAAAAATAACAATAAACAAATTTACACACAAAAAAGATTTTTAATGTCATACAGATTAGTTCTATTAACTTACCTTTAAAATTGTACATTCATTTTCAAAAGTACCAGACTCCCATTTTCGGTCACACCACTTTAAAATTAGTTTCAACAGACCTGTGTGACATCTTACTTTACATTGAGGCCCATGACCCAAACATTCGTATTCCAAGTGTTAAGTTGAATTGCTTCACCTGCTTGGATTGTAGAAGCAAATATGTGTATTGGTGTGGTCCACTGTACAGGACATCCGGTATGGTAACCACCAAACCACCATGTTTTAGTTCTTACTACCTAAACAAAACATATTGCAGGCCTAAATTTCACTGGGGTTATGAGAAACATGAGCTTCCACCTGACACCAAAACCTGCATTTTGATGGCTTAAAGCGGGGTAATAAGGCTGCAATCGGGTCACATACCTTTAATACACATCTCATATCTATCCATGTCATGAACAAATTTACTTCATATTGTGGTGACAAACTTTTTGAAGCTTATTGCGGCACTTACATGCAAGGTGATTGTGTTTTTCTTGGCATCTTGTTAGCTGTTGTAGCTGTTCACTGGTTACAGGTTGTGCACTTTTTGTTTGGATCACTGTGACAGGTGATGGTAGCAAAATTGATATCATAATATATTTGTCTATCAGACAGAGAGGTGTAATAAGGGCATCTATGTCACTATGGTAACAATATTGTGGGCCTTGGAGCAGAGTGGGATGGTTTTTCCCTTCCATTACTAGATTGTATAAACATATTGATATTTCCCCAAAGTTTCACATGTTCTAATTTTCTTTTCTCTTCTCATACTTGACAAAATGACCTCTGTAATAAAAAATGCTTTGAATGAAAGAAAAAGGTTGAAACTAATAACTCAGGGAAGTTCTATAATAAGATGTCTCTATCAAGACTGATATCAATATGAAGACCTCCCTTTTTCCTCATATCTACCCCTGTCACTTTCCTCCTCCTCTACAGGCTGAGTCAAAAAGAAGTAAACTCATGTTTGAGGGACTGCAACTCGAGATCTGCAAAGAATCTGCTAAAAATAAAAAATACCACTGGAAAGAGCAAATTCTATACGTCTAAATAAAAAAAAGAATTGTTGCAATTGCTCACAGCAAACTAAAGTTATACTCATTTGAATACAACCACCCAATTTTGTAGCTGCACACGGCTGATTGATTTGCATCCATTTCAATCTCGACGAATCAGCAAAGTGCTAACAGGATTTATTGTTGAAAAGACAACTTTTGCTTTTAATTAATATGCAACAAAGTCCATTACGGTACTATAGTTTGTAGGGATACTAATTCAAGTCTTTACGAACGATCCAGCAGAAGCTTGATTGGGGAATGTTGGGTAAAGGATTGAGCTGATCTTTGGTCTTGCTGTAACGCATGTCTAACTCTAGCAATGGTCACTTGTGATCTAGCAGTTCGTGGTCTGCCTGAAGCTTCCGGCTGTCTGTTCCTTAGTGTCCCATGCACATTGAGCTTGTTCACATTTTTATATACTGCTACCTTACATGAAACCCGGTTAGCTGTAGGAAATTGGAGACGAAAAAAGCGCTGAACTTCAGTGGGACTCTTAGTTTCATGATACTTCGTCGACAGAAACGTGCGCTCCTGTGCGGTAAATTGTGGTGCCATGTTGTCATTTGGCCCGTTTTATTATAATGTAGTGCAATGAGGTAAAATTCATATTGAAAAGAGCCCTTTAACATGTAGGAATTATTGATCGAAACCACACCTGCCACAGAACTTTATTTGCATTTGAATATCGCGCCTTACCAATCAATATAACAGGTATGCCCCTACTTGGGAAGTGAAACCGTGTGCAGCTACAAAAATGGGTGGTTGTATTCAAATGAGCATAACTAGAGTTTGCTATCTGCAATTGCAATAATTCCTTTTTTATTTAGACGTGTAGAATTTGCTCTTTCCAGTGGTATTTTCATTTTTAGCAGATTCCTTGCAGATCTTGAGTTACAGCCCCTCAAACATGAGTTTACTTCTTTTTGACTCAGCCTGTACTAAAAGCTTCCTACCAAATGGAATGTAAAGACCTGCAAACAGAGACCAACTTTTTCCTATCTAACCGAGAACCCGAAGCCAAGCTCCAAAACGTAGACCATTTGACCTGCAAATGAGGACATACCCTGACAAATAACACGATAATAAGGTATCCAGTAACCGATGATGTCCATGTTCCCTATCCATACCAGTGTATTGCAAACAATATCAAATGCTTGTGCACTTGCTTATGCATAGGAATATCCACCTATAAATGGCAAGGAATGTCCTACTTACAGAGCACAATGAGGCAAAATATGTTCAAGATATTACCACAAAATTCTATCCATGCTTAATTCTAATATTACCAGCCAGATCCCTGTGGTACTCACCATGGGTTTCAGCAGTCATCAGATGACCAGTTTTAATTTAAAGGATGATGTTTGTCTGTGACGGATTCATGTGCCTTTGTATGTCCCCCTTGTACCCAGAGATGTAGAAATCTGAGAGAGAAAACATAGTGAATTGGAGAGGAGGACAAGGCTGGTGCCCTGGTTAATATATTTCCCTTGATGTATAAACCAATAAAAATCCTGCCAATGTATCATGAGGCAAACAATACATTCCTATTGTTCTGTATTTTTGATGAATTGTTTTAGCTTAAAGGATATACTGGTATGTATAATGTATCTCTTTTGTCTTAAGGTGCAGAATTTAAATTCAAAGGGATAGGACTAATTTTTACTTAACTCCCCTTACATACATGCATACGAAAAGTTACCTTAAATTTCTTTAAATGAATTTGCATCCAATATTTGTCATCTTTGACATATCATAAATTGTCATCTTCTTCATCTTCTTCATCTTGCATCTTTGATGTGATCCACTAGGCCTACTTCTCATTTGGTAGACATGACACGTCAGATATTGGGCTGTTCCTGTTGAAATCTATACACTCCCTGTGGAAGACTGAATGGATGACTCCATTTGAAATCTAAACCCCAGTGTGGGATATTAAGGTGACGTCTCCCATAGGGGGTGTGTGGATTTCAAAAGGAATATCCCATTGCATGTTTGCCCAATTTGTTTAGATGATGATGATGATGATGTTTTGGCTCATTTTATTCCCATCAAAACATGGGTGAGTGAGTGAGGTTTGGATGACATGACATAGTTCTATTTTGTAGGATTGCAACCAGATGGTAAAAGTAGAGTGGGTATCCACTAGGTGCAAAAGGATTCAGATCATCAAATACTTGGTCTTGATTCACTGGACTGTTAAATGGGAAATATAAGAAGATGATCTTCATTTGAAATGTTGGGATTTTGAGGGAAATTTGATTTCCAAGTTAAGAAATTAACAAATTAAGTGAGTCTTTGTGGGAAATTTGGGTCATCTTCCCTGGAATGAACATTATTTGCAGGCCTATCACATGGTAGTTCCCCTTTGATTCCAAACTGGTGAATATGAATCTGAGAGCAGATATGATTTGGATCAGGTTGCAGTGCAGATATACACTATTTATGCACTAGTTACAGGTTCATGAGTATTTTGGATGTTTGGAGGATAATAGTGAAAAATCCAGACAATTTGCTCTGGTACCAAGGAATATCCTGAGAGGTATATTCCAAGTTTCAAAAAATTTTTGTTAGATTTTTCACAATGCCTGACATATAAATGATGCAAAGTTAGTAACCTAATTCATAACTGTCAATTTTCAACTCCTCACATTACAAAATTTATTTCTCTAGAATATTAACAAAATTAATTTTAGTCACAACTTAGGCCTACATTTTGCCCTTCAAAAAAATGAACAAGCTTTTCTGCCCTCTAAATGAACTTCCAAAAAGACGTTTTGGACATATCTGTGGTTAGCAGTGGGTGCCAACCTTGCCAAATAAAATGCAGAAGTTATGATTGAAGAATTTTACCTGTCTATATAGACCAACCATCTCCTTATAAATACATGGTGTGCAGTCATACTGAATATTTTATCACATAATACCAATTTACCTTCTTGGAGTTATCTTTCATATTTAATCATATTTTGACAAAGTGCTTCTTACGTATATTCCCTGATTTAGTGTAAGACCTATACCACACCATCTGACGTGGATATTAAGGTTGCAACCTAAGTTTAAATACAAAAAGTCATAATATAGAATAGCTACATTTTGTTATTTTTTCACTTTTATCTATTCTTTTACTGGTTGAGTGATATTGGTTTAGGAGAAGTTGTGAAAATACTTGGTCAGGCTGTTCTAGAATGTGTACATCATCACACATGAATACCCCACCCCAAATATTTTGTGGATCTGTGATGCCTGAGAGCCCCCCCCCCCCCATTTGAGGCTATCGCGATTAGGTGGAACTGAGCCAGTTCTGATATGATATTGTAAGCTTGTGATCATTGTAAAAAAAGAAGTGAACACTGAAATATAAAATAATATTTATTTTTATTAAAAAACTACACAAGGCAGCAACTGCATATCAGGCATTTTACGTCAGAACAAAATAACTGGTTAAAATAAGGCTTTGTTGCCGTTTTACAGGACAGTTTATATTAATCCAGGAAGATGTGAAATAATAGATGAGAAACTGAAAGTCAAACTGCAGATTGTTTTGAGGGTAGGATATGTGGTCAATTTACAAGGTGTGTATAATAATCATGAATATTTTATAAAAAGGAGAAAAACAATTTTGATCATGTTGATAGCATGATATTGCCACAAATAATTCTCAGGCTTTCTTGATTTATTTTGTACGTTCAGTTACTCAATTGGAAATGATTGATGATGATAATGTTTTCCATTTGAGATTTTGAGTGTGATTATGAAGTGTGCCGAATTCAGCACTAGTAATATGCTGCAGGTGTCAACATGTTTCTATCATCGCAGTGCTCATTTTCCTAAAACACATATACTTCAGGGAAATTTAGGAAAAGATTCAGTTCTTAAATTTCTGATTTCACAAATGTTGTTCTAATTATTTTACCCTGCTACCACCCCCCCCCTTTCCTCTTCATCCACGGCGCTGCTGACATTGTGCTTGAAGTGAGCAATTTTGGTCCAGGACTAAGAGGTGATGATGCTTTATGCATCACTGATGGTGAATCACGATATATTCAAGATAGAATATGCATGAGGGGCAGAAAGGGGAAATATAAAAGTTGGATTATCTAGGATGTTTATGCCAGTTTTGGTCAAGTTTGGAATAAAGATTTTATCTCATTACTTCTGATAATCATAATGGATCTGTCTGTTAACAAGTATATACACTTGAAGAAACTGTTGTCCATATAATCAATTTATTTGGTGCAATAAAATGTAGGTTACATCATTACAAAGGTAAAATGTGAATAACATGATGAAACAGTGGCAATGTGGTCCACTTGTGATGACAGTAAAGGAGCCATGTTTGTTTTAGGTAATAAAAATTGAGACTTACCCAAAGTTGTCTAAACATTGTGTACTGGATGGAGTGCATCAGTTATAGTTGTAAGTCTGTGACTGTGCTGAATTCAACTCCCTTGTGAGTGAGAGTACGGATGGAATATGGACTACTTAAATGCAGCTAAATTAAGAATCAATATCAATTTTAAAGGTACATTTTGAGATTTCTGTAATTACTGATGGATGTTTTTAGAAGGTTTTAACCAAACATTCTAAGTTACCTGAAAGTAAGATGTCATAAAGTGAATGATAATCTTATTCTTCATAACTTTGTGATGAGTTTTTGTCATAAGTCCCAAGGGGGAAATTACCCCAGCCAGTCAGAACCCTTTCCACCACCATCACCTCAAAATTTAAAATGCTGAAAAAAAAAGAGCAGTGATTTAGAGTGTGCTACACACAGGCACAACGCCTAGATGTTGATCCACAAGCCTCAGCACACTCTACAGGTTTTTGCTGACTACTACGGCCCACATCATTCCATAAACCATTAAAGAAATCATTGAAGAAAGGATCTGTTATATACATGTATTTAATTATTTAATTATTTCATATTTTGCTATTCAATGAATTATGGCATTTTCAGTGCAAATAAAGGTACACAACTGATAGTTTGAAAAAAGTACCTTTAATATATCATTGCAGTGTAGGAATATAATGTGCAATATTTACAAGAGGGGTTTTCATGCAGTATAAAGAAATATAGCATGATTCAGTAGGCAATCAGGCCAATAAACACTGACAGTACGCACTATTTAATCAGCATACTACCCAGAAGTATTGAGTAAATGTCAAATAAATGTCAGAATTTGCACAGATTCTAACCCCCTCTCTTGCCAATTGTAGGTAGCATTCAAGAGCCCTATTGTAGCCCAGATGATATGGTAAGATGATGGTGTATTCATCTGTGCTGCCTTGTGTGATGTTATGTGGTGTAACTCTTCTGTTAGCATCCCTAAAGATATAAGGCAGCAGTATTTTAGCATTCTTTGAATCACATCAGAATCTTGCATCCCCAGGAGTGGCAGGGATGTGCCACTGAGAATCTGAAAGAGGGACCCAAATTTTTACCAATTTGTTGCAAAAATGGGACCTATTTCTATAACCGCGGCACATATTTTGGAATGATTTAGCACAAATTTGATAATTTTTCTCAAAAATTTGTACCGGTATGTTTTGGGTGGGAAACTGGGTTAAATTGGCCCAATTTCCTGACAACTTTGAGAACAAGCTGGAAAAAATGACCCATCTGTATACCAATTTGCAATCAAAAAAGGGCCATTGTTAGACTATACCAGAATGCCAAAACCGAGACCCATTTCAACAATACTGTATGATCCCCGTCTAGCCTGTTTACTCCTTCTCATCATATGCATCACTTTTCTTATCATCATAAATATCCAAAAACAGCAGCTATTTAACAAAAGAGCACTTTTTATTCTTGATTCGGTGTAATTAAATCCAAATGATAAAAAGGCACTCTTGTACACATTTCTTCAACTATACAGCAAGAAGTACAGTGTAATACACAGGAGCAATCCTGATAAAAAGAGACATGTATAAGATGCCAGGAAATAGGATGTTCGTTTACTACATCGTAAGGATGATGTCGTTAAGTAACATAGATACAAAAGTATGTGAAATTTGCAATTTGGCTGTGAGAGTTTTGTCAATAAATTTCCTCTTCAGAGGAAGAATGTTCATTATGTCTTATCTGAGTGATGCATGTGCAGGGCAACATAGATGCAAAACTATTCAAATTTACAATCAACGAAGAGAACTTTGTCAAAAAATATTTCCTTCTCCAATGATTGCTGATGACTTGGAAGAAATTGATTGAATTTGCAGGCGTCGTTATCTCCTAAATCATCTTCGTCTTTTTTTTTTTTTTTTTTCAAGTGTTGTTCGTGGCAGACGGACAGAAGATTGATTTCTGGGACTCATGAAATTAAATTTGTTTTTCAAGTTCTTGTATCCAGATTGTATCTTTTGATGAGAAGAGAGATAATGGGTGTTATGAATCAATCCAGAGGATGGGAAGTAGGCTAGTGTGGCTAGTGTGGCTAGCTTCAAGGGCTGGCTTTATTAGTGCTTTCTGCATCAGGACTGATTCATACTTTATATACATGTATTTGATGTCCAATATTTGATACTAGAAGCATTCGTTATTTAATAGTGCTCAAATGCTACTAAATTAAAGGGATTCCAACAGAATATGACACAGGTATATCATGTATATGTGACCATCCATCTCAAACCGCTCGTAAAGTCGGCAAATTGTATTTCGAGTTACAGTGCAAAATATGCATAGAGGTTGTATTCATATGTCCCTAATATTTGTCCGACATGTTTCTCATTTTAGTCCAGTCAAACACCAATCTTTAATCCTATTGTTGAAGAGGATAATAAGCTTATACTTATGTATAGCTTTGGCTAAATCCTGTTCAAGTGATGGGTTAACCAACAATTAACAATGAGAGAACCTCGTTCAGTTGGGGGATGATTTGAAGTGATCGCCGATTATGACCATTTGATATTTAATACCAGCAATGTGGAAAAAAAGAAATAATGTAGTGCCAAAATAATGTACCCTTTTACCGAAGGAGCAAAGTTTAACAAGTTATAACTCCGCTTCTGGATATCGTTTGAAGTCAAATGATATATCATTGTAAAGCTTATGATATATATTTTCTAAACATGGAAGAATTTGACCAGGGGCCGACTTTACGAGCATTTCGACCTGGACGGTCACATATGCGAAGAGGTCTGATTTTAGAAACAAGAGGAAAACCGGATCGGAGCATCTGGAGAAAAACCTGAGGAAGAGCATGGATTGGCAACCAAGCTCACACGTGGCAATGTGGAGAATTGAACCCAAGTCCCAGTGGTGAGAAGCGAGTGAGAAGACCACTGTCTACACAAACCTGTCATCTCCATCCATGTGTTTCAAGGCATTTGTATCTTTGTTGATGAAAAGTATTCAACATTGAATATTTGGTGGTGATAGTATTCAACATTGAATATTTGATGGTGATAGTATTCAACATTGAATATTTGATGGTGATAGTATTCAACATTGAATATTTGATGGTGATAGTATTCAACATTGAATATTTGATGGTGATAGTATTCAACATCAAATAGTTGATGGGAATAATTTGTTTTTGTTAACAGACATTTGGTAGAAGATAAAAATGACTTGTAACAGACTGAATAACAAGTTGTGCAAAGGGTTTGACATTGAATAAAAGAAAGTCTGAACCAGGCCTTATACAACTATGATACTGAAGTTGGCAAACTTTATATAACTAATTAGTACAAATGTCATGAGGAACCTCTAGGACTTGTGACCCAATACTAGGCATGTTGGTTGCAATTTGAATATCTCATGCTTATTTTGATGTTGGTATAGTGAATGTTTTAAATTTTGAACATTATTTGGCAATGAATGAAGTGAACCATGCAGAATCTTGTAAAACAGAGGATGTGTGATGAATAGTAAAAGGTGACACAGAAGAAATGATGTTATATTAAGGAACTTTAAAAAGAAAGCAATATCATACATTTATAGAGAAGACATTACATTATTTTCAATTTGGACTTTTAAGTAGGAGTTATTAAAATATACTTCATTCAGAATTAAGAAATGTATGTGTGATTTGAGATCAAGTTTAAGTTCAGCGACTAATATTTAAAGTTTCGTTCTACATTACAGGACTTAATGATTTGTGAATTTATGAACATTTTGATGAATTTTAAACTTGTTCTCTTTCAACTCATACCTGGGAACTCTTGAATTCAAGAAATCAACTTGTTTGTATTAGTACAAGGACCATAGATTACTGAGCTATGAATGGAACATGAGAATGAGTTATATATTATGAGGAATAACACTTATTGCAACTGTGTATTGGGATCTGTGAGTGGGTCAACGACTCCTACATAAGTGTAAAATCAAATACAGAATATACCAATTGGTGACAAGGACAGATAAAGAGAGACATAAATAAATGAATGGAATCCTTCAGAGAAATAACAGTGATTGTAGATTCAATTTGTATCCACCTTTGGAAGGAGCTGTCTTATTATAGATGGCATGGGAAAAAGTGCACTTACTGACATGGGAAGGTTATCCTCAGACATTTGGCTAGGATTCTTGGTGCTTGCCAATTAACAGGTGATGCCCTCTCACATTGAATATGCTGGGAATTTTTTGTATCAAACAAACAAACAAACAAACAAAACTTATGAGCCAATAGAATGGTATGGTGGTAATTCAGCCTTACATGTAAGCATGTAATTATCTAACCCAGAAATCGTTTGGCCACATAAACATGATAAATGGTATTCTTCTGATTATTATAGACCATTTGACATGTGAAGTAATTCCCCGGCAGTATACGTGCGAATTATGGCAATTCCATGTAAGCATGTAATTATCTAACCCAGAAATCATTTGGCCACATAAACATGATAAATGGTATTCTTCTGATTATTATAGACCATTTGACATGTGAAGTAATTCCCCGGCAGTATACGTGCGAATTATGGCAATTTCCAATATTCTTTGTCCTGCAATGTGCATACGCATCGTAGTTTGCTCAGGGCACCTGCATTTTAAATCGCCCACCATATGTCATATAGTACAAGAAAGCCATTGAACAGTGTAGCGGTTGGTTCAAGCATATAGATAGACCAGTCCCTCGCCTTTGTTGGCAAACAATGATGTCAAGTGGTCTATACTTTATTGCTTTGGACAGCACAGCATGTCTATTTTGGTATTTGAGGATCTGTTTGTTTTTTATCAACAACATAGTCAGAATTTCATCTTGCCACAAACAAATAATAGTGCTGGAGAAGCATTAAAATGCTTCTCCAGAGATGTATTCTGCTGGTAATATTCTAACTGCACTTGAATTGAACACTATATGTTAAAAACCAAATATGTTCAATTGAAAAGGTGGGTGGGGCTTAATACGATGCAAGACACAGTAATTGTGATTTGTGTTGTTGTCGTGTCCGATACAAAACCAACAGTGAATAAATCACCACATAATCACGCCCGAAACCCGCGAAGGCAACAAATCCCATTGGTTCCCGATAGAGTCAATCAACACAAATATCGGCATGACAATGATTGACCTCTGACCCAGTAAACAATAACATGGATCGCCCAATTTCTCAGCGATGGTAAATGAGTTTAACTGGTTGCACGGTGTTAAACTTTATTACACTGGTTCAATTCCAACAGGTTCTAATTTTACTTCTCTCACACAATTTACTATGTCAGTGAGACCCAAGCTTTGTTACCATTATAAAAAACAACCCATAAGAAACATCTCACAGCCATCATGTTTTGTCAACTTGGCCCTCATAATGATGTTGATGAAAAACTACAGATAACTTGAACTCTTAAACATGGAAACAAATATAGAGAAGTGACACTGGAAAAGACAAGAGAGATCTATGGAATGACAGAAAGTGACAGTTAGATTGCATGTGAAGAGTGCACATTCCCTCTGGCTAACAATGAGGAAGCATCTGATGCCAGAGGAGGAGAGAGAAACTGGGAAACGAGAGGAGATGAAGATGTTGGTTTTTTGAGATGCTGACAAGATGACATTGCTCCACATATGTCTGCATCTTAAGCAATGATGGGTTGCTATGGTGATGTCATCTTGGAGATCAACTTGCATCAGCGAATTGGGTTTTATGATTGGAGTCAGTTTTCATTAAGGTTGTCATCATTATTTGAAGTATTTCAAACTAGATACAATAATTAGGCTCATTTAGATCATTGGCACTGTACGTGAATCTCATTCCTGGGAATTAGACTATGAAACTGTGATAAGAGAATTACTGATGGAGTAAAAATGATGATTTTTTATTGTTCCCAGATTTGTAACTGGATTATTTGACCTGATTATTGGCAATCACTACTATTGGCTAATGAATATGCATGTGATTTGAATGTTACACTTGGATTAGGAACCGGGGTCTAATATTCCGAGTGACTACTATCTGTATGAATGTTTTTCACTTTTTTTGTAATCTAATTCTATGTGTGTTTGTATTTGTATGTGATAGGAATTCTTATAATCTTACAATGTGATGACACCTGTACCGGGAGCTGTACTTAATTGTTGCTAACTCATTTTTGCCTCTAATTGAGATGTATTTAAAATGGAATATCAGTTGTATATTACTTTATAGAAAGCATTCATCCTTCACTGTTTTTCCCCATTCTGGTAGCCAAATGTAGCCAGTGATAGTTTCTAAAACCAATGAACATCCCTGGATAACCCAAAAAGCATCTTGTGAAGCTTATTTCCATTGGGGTCCATTTGAACACTGGAATGGATTGGGATAGTCGAGGGATAACACCCTATTCTTCTTGAAACTGACTGCAAGCTACATGTACAGGTATAGCTCTTCTGTACACGCAACTGGCGGCTTAATGTTCCCTCTGAAGGACAGAATACCCTCATGGTTCAATTTACCCAACTCTAAATGCACCATGGCGAGAGTGAAAGTATGAATTTAATATACAGATGTTGCCATTTGAATTCAAACTATTTTCCCAAGTCAATACCACTGATTTCTACTATTTCTGAAAGCATACCAGGGTAAAACATATTTGTTCCTTTCCTGTGAGTGAAGCATTGAAGTAAGGTACAGTGCTATTTACATCTAGGTCAAATTGAATGTTAATCACTATAAAAAATATCACTACATTGCAACATGACAAAATACCTGTAGTTCATACAACAACAAAAACCTCAGACTCCTCTTAGACAATTCAGCGTTAAATCTGCTGAGACACAAATAAGGTTACTGTACAGGGAATTCACTTTACACCTGACGCTATGTTAAACCTCGGACCATATTGATCGGGTCAAGCCAAGAATGTTTTCATTTCAAACAGTTAATGTTTTGGTACATGCCTGCACATACAGGCCAAAGCGTGGTGAATCATTGGCAAGTATGCCACTTGAGATGCTTACAGTGTTGTGATGAGCTCTTCAGTGGGTTGGTCATCTCCATTTTTCATCCAGCCACGTCTTTAAAGACAAAACAGTGCTTCTTTCTCTGGGGAAGTATTTTAAACACTTTAAAGTGGCCCTGGTGTAATTTTGCTGGTCAGTAGATTTCATTATCACTCACTAGTCTGGACAATAATGAAGTTAACTTTTCATTTTAATCAATTTAGAGGGTTGACAACCCTTGGAAGACCTGCAAGGAATTATCTTGGGTGGGGAAAGTTTTTGATGTGTGTTAAAAGCATCCAGTACACTTTTGGGTCACTTGGTTTGTATGGAAATAATCAGGAGAGTTGTAAATTGATTTGTTTATTTATTTGTTTGTGTATTTCTTATGAGTATTCCTTACACGATATAGCATAGTATTTTACATCTTAGTATGCTGTACTACTTTTCACTGTCATGTTCTAAAAACATCATGCACATTGTCAAAACTGGCAAACTAGTATTCAAACTAGCAAATTATGCTACAATATTTTGCAGTTTTTCACAAATGTTTTTGGACAATATTTAAAACGTTTTATACCCTAGCATAACTTTAAAAAAAAATGTTTTGGAATTGCTGGGTATTCTCCAAAATTCCAGGGCTTTGGTGCTATATTTGTGCCAAAATCATTTTACCTCGTTTGTTTTGTTCAAATTTAAAGGGCACATGTATGATATTGAAAATTGACATTTTGTGGAAAAATATAAAAATCTATTTTATGGAAATATTGCCCTTCCATACTCCTCATAGTCATAATAAACAACCAGTATATTAAGTCTAAGGAACCGTGCCACTCTCTCTTTATAGTCACTCTGTCTACAAAAATCACACGTAACATTTAGGTACACATGTTCTATGTTTTGACTTGCAAACCTAGCGAGCTAATTTACCCTGCAATGGAACGCTGTCTTGGGGAAACGCCACACCGAATCAATTGAAGCCAGTCAGGGTTGCCATGATTTGTTAGATCAAAGGTGTGGTAACAACCTTGATAAGATGGCGGCAGATGGCTCTTAAGTAGCCCAATAGTTTAACAAGAAGGCATCCAAAATCCTAAACTTTAGACATGTTTATTGATGCTAGCAAAGAAATCATCCATCAGGACAGATAACCTTTTGATTGACTACACGTACTAACTGAAAAATAAAGTAAAGATATGCCGGTGTAATGCTTACCTGAGACAAATGGGCCTATACCACGTCTCAGATGCTCACATAATGAAGTACCTGTCTCTTTTTCCTTGGTGTTTATGCCAGACTCGCCTCTGAATTAATTGTTCAGTGTGGGCGGTTCTCCACTCCTCCTGCACACTGAATCTGGTTTTTTTTTTCCTAGCTCTCTTATACTGGTATTCATTTATATACCTGGGTAGAGAGAGAAAATAGAGGTAAAATGTGCCATATCACAAGATGATTGTACCACTGCACTGGGGTTTGAACCCTCAACCTTCCAATCATGAGTCGGAGCCTGTACCATAGTGCCACCGTGCCCTCTAACCAAATAATAGTAGCTATAAAACGATTGGCAAGGAAAATTGAATTTCACGAAGCTCAAAAGGATGCAAAAATCTGCAAAATAAATGGAAATTGCCATTGAAAATCACTGCATCTTAATACTCGCACAAGTTTGAAACATTAGCGCAATTATCAGCAAAGTGCGGTGACTTTTTCTGAGGAACAGTGCGTCTTTCAAACATAGCCCAATTGCGCGGTAAGGTGCCATTTGAAAACACTGGTTGTGATTCAACGGCGTCAATGAATCACATGGAGAGTGAAGAATTGTTATTACAGGGGCTAGCATTGGAAGCTTGGGTGTGTTGATTTTACAACTCTGGTGAGACGTTATCATCGTCATCCCAAACCCACACGAGGCAAGAATCGCGAGCAAAAACCTCAAAAAATGTGCCTTTCTTTAGTATGGCTCACCTGCCACTTGTGTGCATCAATTGAGTTTGAACAGGTATGAGGGACTTGTCATGCATAAAATCATCTGAAGCTAGAGCAAGGATTGTCTCAGCTCAGACTTAACTATTTTTGTATTTTTTTTTATGAGCAATCGTGAAATTGTGTTTGAATTAGCACAACCAATTGGTATGCGTTCATGGTACTACCAATTCTTGAGTTGTCACTTTGGGGAATTCCTCTTGCTTGATAATGGTACTCTTCATATACTTGAGTGAAACTTAACAAAATCATGTTTTTTTATATTTGCTTATGTGTAAGTTGAGGTGGTGTGGTTACGAGTGGTATCAAAATGAGCTTGACATATTTATGTACTTTTTATTGTGCTGCACATGAATTTTGATTAGGCAAAAACAGTGGCATGGACATGTTTTTGTAATGTTTTAAAAGGATTGTTTAAAAGTTGCCCAGACAGAATGTAAGAAAACAGTTTTCAGAATTTGAACAAGTAGTGTGTTACATCTCTGTGATGTAAAAGGTGTACAGACATATTCCTGGTTTTGTGAAAGCTGATCACATACATGATATGATCATGGAAAATCAGTCTAATGTCAACAATATTAGATTCTAAAGGAGTTTTTTTATGCAAACCACATGAAAACTGACCTTCCCATTATTACCAAGTTATAGAAATTTATCAGTTGCTGAAAATAGTAAGAAACAAAAGAATTTAAGCAGTTTTTGGCTATGGCTCAAAATCAGTGTCGCAAGTAATGTCCTAACCCTAACCCCTAAGGGCTTTTTTCAAGTGACGGGAAGGGAAAGAAGGAAAGAATAAAGAGAGAAAAGAAGGAAAGAAGTTGTTTGCTCTGGGTGGGATTCGAACCGAGACCCCTCGCATGCCAAGCACTCGGTCGGCGACACTTTGCCACGGGTCTTGGGCTTCGCTGGCCAGCGAAACCGTGCCTATATATCACTTGGGGCGATTGCGTCATCACACCACGTGGGATGCATGCACGAACAGCGCATATATCAAGTAGTATTTTGTAGTATTCAGGCGGGTTAGGGTTAAGGAAGCCTATACTGAGTTTCGATAGTGGTAACTCTAACCCCTAACCCCTAAGGGCTTTTTCGGCGACGGGAAGGGAAAGAAGGAAAGAATAAAGAGAGAAAAGAAGGAAAGAAGTTGTTTGCTCTGGGTGGGATTCGAACCCGAGACCCCTCGCATGCCAAGCACTCGGTCGGCGACACTTTGCCACGGGTCTTGGGCTTCGCTGGCCAGCGAAACCGTGCCTATATATCACTTGGGGCGATTGCGTCATCACACCACGTGGGATGCATGCACGAACATCGCATATCAAGTAGTATTTTGTAGTATTTAGGCGGGTTAGGGTTAAGGAAGCCTATACTGAGTTTCGATAGTGGTAACCTAACCCTAACCCCCTAAGGGCTTTTCGGCGACGGGAAGGGAAAGAAGGAAAGAATAAAGAGAGAAAAGAAGGAAAGAAGTTGTTTGCTCTGGGTGGGATTCGAACCCGAGACCCCTCGCATGCCAAGCACTCGGTCGGCGACACTTTGCCACGGGTCTTGGGCTTCGCTGGCCAGCGAAACCGTGCCTATATATCACTTGGGGCGATTGCATCATCACACCACGTGGGATGCATGCACGAACAGCGCATATATCAAGTAGTATTTTGTAGTATTCAGGCGGGTTAGGGTTAAGGAAGCCTATACTGAGTTTCGATAGTGGTAACCTAACCCTAACCCCCTAAGGGCTTTTCGGCGACAGGAAGGGAAAGAAGGAAAGAATAAAGAGAGAAAAGAAGGAAAGAAGTTGTTTGCTCTGGGTGGGATTCGAACCCGAGACCCCTCGCATACCAAGCACTCGGTCGGCGACACTTTGCCACGGGTCTTGGGCTTCGCTGGCCAGCGAAACCGTGCCGATATATATCACTTAGGGCGATTGCGTCATCACACCACGTGGGATGCATGCACGAACAGCGCATATATCAAGTAGTATTTTGTAGTATTCAGGCGGGTTAGGGTTAATGTATGTTACCTAATTTCTCTTGATTACAGTGCGCATAAAGGAATTAAGGTACCAGTTATGTTCACCCCTGTATATCCTACACAAAGACAAATATGTCAAAATTAAATTGGATGAGAATTAAAGAAACAGGGATCTAAAACCTAAGGAAGGAACAAAATCAAAAATTGCACTTTTATGTTAAAAAAAAAAAAAAAAATCAATCAATCAATGAAAGGACAATGCTAGTTTTAATGTACTAATCATTGGAAAGCACAGTGCGAGTTCTCTTGTTCAAGAACGCTTTGTGTACAAATCAATTAGGGCAATGGAGCAAATTGCAACTTTTGAATTTGCATCTTCCTTAGATTTTGAGATCATTGTGTCTTTATTTCTTGAATGATTTCAACAAATGCGATCTTCAATCCGAGCTAAAAGATGCAGCTATTTAAAAGACGCAGCTATTGGCTGCTGGTTCCAATTATGACATATCTGTCTTTGTTTAGAATTTACAGGGATGAACATAACTGGTACTTAAATTATTTTGCGCACTGTATGTTGTGACATTTCACTTTGCTTATAAATATCAAAGTGTGATCCAGAAAGAAAATCCTAATAAACCTACTCCATGTTGAGGTAGGCTTAAATGCAGAAAGATATCCAAGATGAGTTATCATATTTTGTTTAAATATCAAATCCAATTTGACTGTCATACTATAGTATATATAAATATAACCTATGAACGATCTGGGGTAAACCTTTCTGCAGAAGATTGATGTAGGTTGGAAATGGTGTAACCTCCAAATGTTCCACGGATAAAATCTAATTCCGCATCCCGCTTTATATTGTCACATTTGTTCAACATTGAAATGATGAGTTAGTAATTGGACACCTTAGATATCATATTCCGTCTTCAGAATGGATCACACTGATCCACCATGCGCAGACCTAAGGTGAATTTCAACATTTCTGAAGCATTATTTGCAATGCTATGCTGCTCTATAATAAGATATGCAAGTGTTGGCAAGTGCTCTATATAATATAAAATCTATTTTTGTGAATTCTATATTGATAATCATGATAATTTTACAAATGTTTAGAGGGTTTTTTTCTGTAAATGTGTAATATCTATCACCTGCTACTGTTTCAATGAGAAATGGGTACATTTTGGCATTTTCTTTT
Organism: Amphiura filiformis; assembly: GCF_039555335.1. NCBI lineage: Eukaryota > Metazoa > Echinodermata > Ophiuroidea > Amphilepidida > Amphiuridae > Amphiura > Amphiura filiformis. The sequence goes on along the minus strand of NC_092644.1, from coordinate 46,766,034 downwards.
CATATTTACAATCTGTGAGAAGGACGAATATCATCCTTGATAAGTTATGACTGTAAGGTGTAGTTCCCTATAGGTGACCAAAACAACCTACATGAACCTCAAAAGCTAGTAATTGCATTGAATATGACAGGGGAATTTTTGAGAGGCTAAAAGTAACATATTGAGGATGAGAAAATGATTTTATTTCATGCAGCATTACCAGGCATTGTCTTCTGAGGTGTGGGATTGTAATGAGCTAGTTGCAGATAGCATACTGTAGCATCCCTTATCACACCTGTGCAGCACACCGTGAACATCTTGAGGAGTGTGATTTGTTTACCATAACAATTATTCAGCTTGTATTCAGCTTTATCAGTTTAAGCATTGGGCTCTTCCAATTGAAATCCATATATCCCCTATGGAAGACATGACCTTAATCTTTCACACAGGGGGTGTAGATTTCAAATGGAATCACCCATTCAAGTAACCCCATTTGAAATTTACACTCCCTACATGGGAAGTTAATATCATATGTTCCATAGGGGGTGTGTGGATTTCAACTGGAATACCCCATTCACATGTGTCTGCTGTTGTAGTGTGATGTCAAATTCCATCATTGCCATCACGCTATCTGTGTTTGGAACCACAGTCAAAATGATCACAACACAAAGTCAGTGGGTTGCTAATTAGTGTGAACCAGTATCTAAGTAATGATGTATTCACTACGATGACAGGAGGTTTTACATAAAACATCCCATTTTCTGCTCAAGTGAATAAAAGCAATATCCATTACAAAAAGCCGATGGATATCTTTTCACAAAACAAGACATCACTGAGTAAACTAGGTCATTAATCTCATGCGACAAGCGCAAACATTATTATCAGTCAATAAATCATATAAACGGCAACATGGCTATAAAGCAAAGCAGCATTAAGGGGGTACTACACCCTTCGATAAATTTGTGACTATTTTTGCACTTTTCTCAAAAACTAATAACACACTGGTAACAAAAGTTATGTATATTATAGGGGCAAGGAATCCAGTTACTACACTGGAATTTCAGTGACCCAAGACAAACGGTTCGTTATTTATGATAAGAAATGAGGTACCGCTAGGATGTACCTCATTTCCTATCATATTTACTGAACCGCTTGTCTTGAGTCACTGAAATTTCAGTGTAGTAATTGGATTCCTTGCCCCAATAATCTTACTATAATTTGCCTAATGTTGCGTGTATGTATGTATGTATGTGTGTAAAAGGCTCCGTCAGTTTTGATCCGAGCCTCGCCAAATTCGCACGGGGATGCAGAAAAACACGGGAGTGTCAGTAAGCTACCTTCGGCCGCAATCGGAGGTCGAAGGTCAAAGGTCAAATTTTAAACTTGGTCCGATTGGGCTGTAACTCGGAGGGTGGAATGCGAGGGGAATGCGGAGGTCACATTTGGTCGAGATCGGTAAAGGATTGGGCTCAAAATCGGCGAAAATGTGATATTTTGTTTGTTTTATCCAAAATCCACAGTATGGTATATTGCACCCTGAATGCCCTCTCTGTTAATCTATAAATAGCTCTGATGATATGTTCTGATCATGCTGATACATGTATAGGCCTTGCACAATATACCAACTCTTGCTATCAAGCCAATGTCTTCCACTGTGGGTTTTATATTAACCCATTAAATGAAGGAAGAAACAAAGTGTAGTCAGTAAAACAATAACAATATATTTATTAATTGATGTACTTAATTACCGGTAAATAAGTGATGTCATCTGAGGTCAAAGGTCATCCAATAGGTCATCCAGGGTCAAAGGTCATAAGGGGTCAATGGGGTGAAACAGTACACTATCAGCTGGATTGAGCTTATTAACTTGGTAAAATAAATCTGAGGAATCAGGCTATGATAAATAAAAGTCCCCAGGATTAGACCTATACCACTTTATGCTGGTGATTGTATTAGGCTATATTAACCCTTAAAACTGAAGAAAGAAATGGTCAGTTAAATAAATAAATAAATTCATTAATGCATACGGCCATACGGGTATACCTCTAGTATACATAACTTTTGTTACCAGTGTGTTATTAGTTTTTGAGAAAAATACAAAAATAGTCACAAATTTACCACAGGGGTGTAGTACCCCCTTAAGACAGTTTGTGCGTAATGCATTTGGTCTGCCTAAATTTTGGACACGCACCATGAAACATTGATATTAACGGCAACTTTTGATGTCAATATAGTAGTAAGGCTAAGTGCATGTTATTTGCAATCAGCCATATGAAAGGCATAAGTGTGTAACAGTAGATGTATGTCTCATGTAATTCATGTAGGTTTATTATGTGAGCAATATCAAAACAGAACTTGAAATGGAATTACTTTAAGTGTCAGTCGATGACTTAGGTTGCAAGTATTCCCTGTTTTATATTGGGAGTTGAAAAGGAAGATACAGTTTTCAATTCTAGAAATGCTCAAGTTCTTTCCAAGTTGATCTAATGTGATATTGCTTGGTGTTTGTGTATGGTGGATGGGGGTGGGTTCACACAAACCGTGAGGGTGGGGTGGGGGTGTGGGGGGTATATAGAGGTGGATTCATTATTGGACCCCCTGAAATTTCCTTTAAGAAGAGAAAGACAAAAAGAAGAGGATAGGGAAAGAAATGAAGGAATGGTTATGAGGTAGCAAAGAAAGAAACACTCTGCGCTCCCTAACTTTAAATTCCAAGGGTGTGGGTAATTGGATGGGTGTACCTATGAAAATGATATAGGCCTATGCCTTTTTTATTGAGGTCCCTATTTTGATGGTTTCATACACATGTCCCCATTCTACACCTTTTACAAGGATATTTGTATGTGTGATACACTGTACTTATTGCTCTATAGGAGCTCTTGATGTGTATTCATGCATATTAATCTTCTTGCTTTTCTGATATTGCATACTGGTATTTCAACAAACACATACACCATTCCATTTGCTGATCATTTGATGAAAATAAAACATGTTTCTTGAAGAAATGTTCTCTGTTCACTTTCCTATGTTTGTAAGTTCATCACATATTTGCATTGTATCACCTGCAATGTTTTATACATCACAGTGAATATGTGAAAACTTGATCCATAAATCAACACTAATGAAGATGCATATACTTCATCATGCCTTATTTAGTTGCTAATGAATTTCAGATGTGGTTTTGGATCAAGGAACAGTATAGAATACATTTGTTAACATTACACTGTAAAGCTTAACAGGTTGTATATAATAAGACTTTGAGGAGACAAAATGATTCAAAATAGTCTCAATTCCAACTGCACAGTTTAGTGACTTCCATTCAATAATCATAGCTCAAAAGTTGGCCTCAAGTTGCAGAGTATGAGTTTTTGTACCCAATATAGTCAGGTCATGTTACCAATCTATACAAGCAAATTTAGGCTACTGAACTGTGGCCTGACAGATGGGGCTGTCTGAGATCTTACTGAGACAAAACTAACTGAATACCTAAGGGGATGTCATTTTCTTCGGTCATGAATATGTCAGGGACCGGAGTAAATTTTTTTTTATCCCTCCCCTATTGCGGGCTAAATTTTTACAACCCCCCCATCTCAGGTCGAAAATTTTTATGACCCCCTCTCCCCTTTCTGCCTACACAGACTGATGACAAATTATTCACCAATGGAACCAATGGCGCGAAGCGCGCAAAAAATTTAAATGCAAAGGAAGTGTGCGGAGCGCGTTAACATTTTGATTGTAAGAGTAAAGAAGGAGTGTGGAGCGCACAAACATTTTGAATCATATAACAAAAGATTGTGCGTACATTTTGATTGTAAGTTATTTTTGGTCTAAAAATTCTATGACCCAGTATATTCATGACCCACCTCCTTCGGAAGAAAATGACAGCCCATAAATAAATCTGCAAAAGAAACACATTTGATTTTCTGTACTAAATAGCCTCTGGAAACTTCACAGCAATTATTTTGTGTAAACTTTCATAACACTCAGGATACTGTAAAAGTGGAAATTTTTGTGCTTCATTTATTTTCACGCTTTTTGTGTTCCAAGCTGCTAACGCGAAAAATAACAATGTGCAAATATATTCCTATTTTGTTAAGGTAAATGACAGGAAACTTAGAATTGTGAATTTAAAAACAAGGGAGACAGTTCAAAATTTTCAAAGTGCGGAAAATTAATCGCTGGAAAATTCCCATTTATACGCTATGCATTTGTTCATATTGCCTATGAAAAATTAGCATGAAAGACTATTAAGGAATAACAACATGTTTAAATTTACATGGATTATGTTATGTGTAGATTACTCTATATGATTTAAGTTATTTAGCTTAAATGACTTTTTAGCTTCCGGGCAAGAAGTATGACATAAAAAGTGGATGCAATGTTTCAGTAAGATATCCTTCATCCTGGCTAATGTCTTTATGTTTTCTTTTCTTTTTTACATGTTGGTTCTATGGATTTTGTCAACTGTCTGCTGCTAATCTACACTACTTACTATGACAGGTAAGAGCCTAGTATGATAGACCAATATAGATAAAATTCTCATCTTGAGATTGGTAGTCACATCATAAAGCATCTCTGCATGCGTATTATGTTTTAATTTACACACAAGCGTATTCTGTGATTCCAAGAATAGTTTCACAATACTTTTTAATGCTGAAGAGTAAAAAATGAGTGAAATGGTGATTTGAGGGCCCACTCAACAAAGAGTACAAATTTCAAGCTGTGAAAAGAAGCAGAAGTAACAAGCAATTTCATGTTGAAAAGTGTTATTTTATTTGACATTTTTAATTTGTAAATTGTTGAAAGTTAATTTTTTTTTATTCACAGTGGTCCCTCAGATCACATAGATTTGATTGTCACTATTTCACTTTTAGAGAGTATGCAACCTAAAACATGCAATGATGTGATTGCTAATCCAGAGGTGAGAAGAGCTATAGACGATTGTTTTACCATGCTTGTACTTTTCCGTACGAAGATGAAAAAATTTGAAATTTATTAGGGTTGCTTAAAAACTAAGAATATATCTATAGATAAGTACTTTTTCACAGGATAAATCAACACACACATACCCCTACACGTTTTCACCGACAAGCGTGGAGCCCATGTGATTAACAGCATAACACGGACCTAGTCTATGCACAGACATTTCACTATAATGAAAGCATGGACTTTTGTAGGAAGATATGATATTTAACCGCCAAATCGTAGATCTGGTATTATACCTATGATGGGGGACCTATAACCCATATGCATTATTATGGCATGTAGCTCCCTCTTACAACTGTGGACATCCACAGTTCCGGTGGGTCCACACTTTATGAGTGAAATGTCATAGGTGGGTCCACGTTTGTCTGTGAAAACAAATGCACTCCCAGCCCACACACACACTTGGTAATAGATTCGACTAAAATGATGATTATAAAGGCAGACATGTTTTATATCTATAACCGCTATTTATGTAACTTGAGTATATATCAAAACCCAGCAGATTGAATAGAACCCAATACAAAAGATGAGGAAGGAAAAGCAGGAAACAGGTCTAATTGAAATCAATTATACATTTTCTTTGGTAGCATCAGCATTTATTTCATTGCACCTATATCTAGTTTCATCTAGGAGGAAGGCTATTGATCAACGGATCGCTATCTACTGAAGATAGTAAAAAGATGTTTAGATGAGATGCCAGAAGGGATGTACTCCTCCAAATGTTGATTAATTTACGAGTTTTGAACATTCTAATGATTGAATTATGCTCAGACTGGTGCATTTTGCATATGAGATGCGATGAGGATGGGAATAATGCAGTAAATGAAGGATATTTTATTACTTTGTGTAAATGGTGATAAAATATCATTTGTGAGGTGTGTGTCTAGCATGCTGTTTTGCTGATGTTTTTGTGGACATTTATGCATGAATATATCTGTGTATGTGTGTGTAGAGTGATAGATAAAATAAAGGGATTTATAACAAGAGTGACAGTTGCACAGACAGGTATAGGAAAAAAAAAGTAAAGAGATGAGAGGAACGAAGAGAGAGTCGGGAATGAAGAGAGTCAGGGAGATAGACAGAAAGAAAGAGGAGGGGTGTGTGGGGGAGAGAGAGAGTGAGAGAGAGAGAGAGAGGAGATAGGGGAGAGAATGAGAGATTGGGATGGGAGATAAAGTGAAAGGAGAGAAAGAAGGAGGAAGGGATTAAGAAACAGAGAGAAACAGAGCAAAGATGGCAGATGAAGAGAGGAATGGGAGAGAGAGACGTGGAATGGGAGAGAGATACACACAGATCGAAAGAGGGATGGGAGGGAGAGAACAAGAGCGAGAGAGATGAGGTTGAGAGAGAAAGAGAATGAGGAAGAGATGAAGAGACATAGAGAGATAGAAGCAAGCACACAGGGAATATATTTATTTAAACCTGCATAATGTAAGTTCTATATATATACACCGTCTCCCTGACAGACAACATTCTTTAAAACCATGCATACTACTATGTGCAAATATTACAAACGCATGCTGATTATGTTTCCACTTGGAGAAAGTCTGTAGCTAAACATACATCTGTCATTGGCCCATCCAAATCAACTAGTTCCATAAACCTTTAGCCCTCAAAGATGATGCACAGGGAGAAGACAGGAGCCAGAATTTCACTCATTGATTTTCTATTTTTAGTCCTTGACGCTGTTCCTTTTGGTGGCACATGTAGTATTTTGTTTCTCTTGCACTAACCGTAGTTCCGCACTTAATGGTTATTGAACTTGTGAAAACTGTTCTTCACAGGATGAGAGTTGTGCTGAGTAATAAAGGACCACTGTTTAGATTTGTGTGTGTTTGTTAGTTTGTTTGCGTGCTCTGTGTTGTTTTTTGAATTCAAATATTTATTCTTTGTGTTAGAATTTTCATGATTCATCTGAATATCACTTTCTGAGCAATCAAGGCCTGTTGCTGCAGATATTGCAGGGGCCCCATGTGATTGATTCACAATTGCAGGAATATTTATTATAAAAAATAAGAACTCGTATAAATTGATGTCGTAGTCATTGCAACCTAATGCCCAGATTATTTGTCTGTGATTTAGTTACCTTTTTCTTTGTAAACCCATTTGCATGATTTAAGTGCCTAAAAACTGAAAGTTAAGAAATTCACAGGGCACTAATTAGGGAAATTTGCTAATTAAACAAAATTTGGTATCTTGAAAGGAAAGTACAACTCTCTTTGATTTGATGAAGCATAAAATATTAATCCTGCAGAAAAAATTCACCTTGCCTGTAAATGATGATTAAATGAAGTTCAAAATTTGAAACTTAATCTGCCATCCATGAATAAAAGTTGAAAGAATGATAGTTCATTTAAGATTCTAAGCATATTTTGGGAAATGTTTAGGGGGCTTAGAAGGGGAGACTTGTACCGCAAGTTATGGAAGAGCATATATGCAGCCCCATAAAGCCCTATCATGTTACCATGGAAATTGTGTATCACCATGGTGAAGAACAGTTTCGTGTTGCAACTCATCGTGACACTTTACTTCTTTCAGTTTTTGTCATATTTTTGCTCCGTCTCTCCCATACCCTTGCACACTTATGCCTCTTTTGTGGAAAACCTGTTTATCAATTGTTCCCGCATATATTTGCATACTATCGACGTGTTGGGATTGTTGATACTAATCCGGGCCTTATTTCTGAATGTATTTATGATGAATTAAGCTTATTACTGAGGAAATTAAAACTTCAGAGCAGGTTTTAACTTATTCTGGATTGTAAAGTCATCTGAGAATTGAATACAAATATGGATCAATGTATTGCATTCTTTCTTCAATGGAATTTGTGTTATGTGTGTGTGAATTTTAATAAGGGCAATGGATTATCTGTGAAGGAATAAGATTTTAGTTGTCAAAATGTTTTTGATGTTTAATTATACTTTTCTCACTCTAATTAAGCTTGTTTAAAGCATCGAAAGGTTGCCAGATGCAGTTTTCTGAAACTATAGAATGTTGCCAGTTTCCTGCAAGTGATGTATGTACTCTTTAATAGAAATTACTGTATCTTTCTTTAGTCGACAAGGTGGGTACTATGATGAAATTATTATTCAGTATTAGATCAAGATACTGCATCAGAAAGTCATGTTTAAATTAGCAGGTTGTTATTATAGTTTTGCCATTTTTTAAACAGCTTGTTTCAGAGTCCAAAATAGAAGCATTTAGAGTCCCTCGTAATACAGATTTAGATTGGGTAGTAACATTATATTGCATCATTTCTGTCTACTAGTCTGCGGATTACTGCACCTGGCATTAAACAGTTGTCAAATTCAGAAGCCATAAATTCATCAGTATTACCTCAAGTGACATTGCATAAAGATTGAGTATAATACATCATCAAATCAAGTTCACATTCCTGGCACACTCTTTATTGTCTCAAGAGCTCTATAAGCTTAATGCGTACCTGTCTCAATTTGCATACATCTGGAAAACCCGGCTTGTCGGATGTATCGACAGCCTCGCACATTCTCAAGCACTCGCCACAGACGTGGTCCCTCGCTCGCGCTAAATAGCCGCAGATTTTTGCAGGCAAATGTTGATATGTGATATCAGGGGTGTGTAGTTTGAAGTATTGATTTAAAATCTGTCAGTGGCAAAGTGCTAGAGTTTGTGTGGCTTACTCGGCCCCGCTACATGCATCATACTTTAAGTGTCTTGAATGCTCTTGTATTTCCACATGCTCAATTTACAGGCATGGTTCACTGTCCTGCATTATTATGTATATGCTAAAGACACTGACCTCTTTATGGATGAGAATTAATTTCTAACACTTGGAATAAAAGTGCATGGTCACTTGTATTGTGTTGAGCGTGGTAAAGTGAAAGCCCATTACTCCTCTTGTGTTGGATTTCAGTGCTTCCCCTACCTGATAGTATGACAATGAGGTAGAATTCAGGTCCAAGTAGGAACAACCTGCCTTTTTTACAGTATGGTAACAGTAATAGAAAGATGCATACTGGGTTTCTTTGTGTAATTTTTTAGGTAAATGTACATACGCGTAAATGGCAATTCAGAGTGAATTATTGGGCAAAATTCAACTATTTTTTGTTAAAATTTGCTATAAACATTTGTTAAACTTAGACCAGTTGTTGGGTATAGTTTTGCACAATAATGTTATGCTGTTGACATGGTTGATATTTGACTAAATGTTAAGGTTTTTAAGCACAAAATGAGTCTTATGAGATCTCCAAGTCTGTTGATGTTGTGAATTACATTATGTGTACTGGATTATTTTTTCTTTTCAGGAAGTCCAATTACAAATAAATATTGTATCAAACTAGTCTGGCATACTAGTATTAGACTAGCATTGAGCACAGCAGCTGAAGGGAGTATCCCATTGTGCTTTGCGGTACCATAATAGAGCTGAATATGCCATTGAAAATTTGCACGAAATCCTACACTTCTACTTTCAATTACTCCCTTAAATCAGGGGAGCTAGACTTTTTTAAAAAAAAAAATATCACTCCTAGAGTATTGTGAATCTAATCACCCCTAGAGTATTGTCAATCTATCAATAGCTCTCAATATCTAAGCGGCTCTTGTTTATATTTTGCATACATTTGCTATGGAGCATGCAGATATACTGCAATGCATGATGGGATACTCCTTCATGTAGAGAGATGCAATGCTTTTGTAAAAGGTCTTTTGACTAGGATTTAGAGGAGTTCTTGGCCAATAATTTGCTTACTTCCAAAATTTGCTTAGTTCCAAACTGTTGTTATGGAAGAGTTATTACATGAAAGAGTCAATCATATGCAATACATGGCAAATTAGTGTAGCTCTTTTCCACTTTAACGTTGCAAGTCTCATAATTCCTATGGTTAGACCTGAGATATTGTCATTTGATGTCATGTCAATGCGCACATCGTTTAGTGAACATCATTACTGCGCATTGCGATTCGGTGTGATGTCAAATGACAACATCTTGGGTCGACACGCAAGGAATTATGTGATTTATCAAAAAGATCAATTTGTTAATTTTGTGTTCTAGAATTTTCCAATAGGCAGTGTGTACTAGTTCTATTTACCCCGCTATTTACATTATCAGGGTAACTTGAATTGTACAATCTTGTTATATCACCAGGATGCTAGTTCTGTGATTTAACACTTTCCAATTTTCTCCCCTGTAGATCCATTTAAAAAGGTGCCAAATGTAGGGAAAGGACCTTTCAACAACACATTTACATGGCTGCTTCTAGTGAAAGTGTCAAATGCCATAAGTACCCCTAAATTGTTTCTAGTATTGCCTGTTTTGTAGTTATGAAGCCCAATCTGAATAATGTGGTTAAGTTATGTGCATCCATGATATTTTAAAACTATGGTAGGGGTCAAACACCTTCCCAATTCATTGACCAATCCTGTTTCATAATAACTTGTATTTTACCAGATACCAGATACCTATAAGCATAAATTATGCTATTATCATATTAGGGTCACAATATAGCTCTGTGAAATGCTATGGTCTGTAAAAATTTATAGTATTAATGTTTCTAATACATTAAGTGCACATTACAAAAACAATTTACTGAGATAATTTACCATCTCTTGCAATTAGACTAGTTTCTATATAACATAACAACACATGCGTCCATAAAGAGAAAGCATTAGTGAGGGTGCTACTCTTTGATGACCTTATTTTGATGCCTTTTAATGTGTTGCCATTTGTAGTGATGGAATAATTGTGGAGATGTCAATGTGTTTGCCACAGGTGGCGAGAATGCGAGTCTGTAATTAAGGAACTACCTATTAATGGATGGCAAATGCACATACTGGAAACAACTTACTTCAGTATGTATGGCTTGTTTTCTACTGAAGATAGCAATTCCCATAATGGTATGGTTTGAGCATCTGTTCCTCAACATTTAGCAAAAGTTTCTCTTGTAAGAAGATAACAGAAAACAAACATCTAGGATAGTAAAGTATTTTCTCCAGTACTCTCCCCATGCAGTACTCTATCCATGAAATTACACAATGTTTTGATATTTCTTGTTTGCATATATCAGGCTATCTATTAAAATTACTGTGATATAAACATGCTATCTACTGAAGATAGTAGTACATTTTTGCTTTGAAAAAGATACTGTGATACAAACATGCTATCTACTGAAGATAATCACACACTGTTGCTTTGCAAAAGATTATAATTATGATATAAAAATGCTATCTACTGAAGATAGAAGATTGTTGCTTTGAAAAAGATTATGTGATATAAACATGGTATCTACTGAAGATAGTAGTATAATGTTGCAAAAGATACTGTGATATAAACATGCTATCTACTGAAGATAGTAATAAATTGTTGCTATGCAAAAGATCATGTGGTATAAACTTGCGATATACTGAAGATAGTAGTACCTTTTTGCTTTGAAAAAGATACTGTGATATAAACATGCTATCTACTGAAGATAGTAGTACATTGATGCTTTGAAAAAGATTATGCTTTGAAAAAGATTATGTGATATAAACATGCTATCTACTGAAGATAGGAGTACATTGTTGCTCTGCAAAAGATTATATGATATAAAAATGTTATCTACTGAAGATAGTAGTACACTGTTACTATGCAAAAGATTCTGTGATATAAAAATGATATCTACTGAAGATAGTAAAAATAGTTTTTAAATTGATGTCTTCTGAAGATATCCAAAATAGTGTGTATTTAAATAAAAACCCAATGCAATGCTGTCTACTGATGATAGCAACTGGTTTGAGGTATTTGTGCATAAAAGTTTATATCTCAAAACCGCAAAATATGTATGTCCTAGCGGTTTTGTTTTTAGTAAAATAAGCTATGTGCTACAGGTATTCTGCTTACCTTTTCCTTGATTTTGGCCCCTATGCTACTGATATCTAAAAAAGGGCTCTGCATTTGAATGACTTTCACATACTTTTATACTGCAAGTCAGAGAGACAAACCTTTTATTTTTCTAGGCCTTATGCAATGCTATCTACTGAAGATAGCAGTATGTGTACCAAACTGCGAGATTGTACAATGTATGTGTGTCTGTCTGTTGATTTTGTTTGTCAGTCTGTATGCGTCTTTAATATTCTGCTCATGGATGTGTTTGTATTGATTTATAAATGCCTGTGCACTTTTTGCGAGATGGTGTCCTAACTCAATACTCTAAACATTCCTATACATGTATTTGTTGCTTGAATCAATACAAATCTGTACATCTTTCATTCATGTTTAACCAAACCATTAATTCCCATGTCATTATACATGCTGCCTAATTAAAATCATCTCACACCATAGCCAAATGTTTATGGTGCACTTAAGGACTCCTCTTCTACATGATCCATCAATTGATTTAAAATTGATGGTGTATAATTTCTCTCACGCTTACAATATTAATTCTCGCAAATAGCCAGCAGTGTACCAGATCTATCCATCCATCAATATTTGCATTAATGGACCAATATAAACCATATAAACCCTCCAAATGCTACTATGTGGACGCTTCTCCTTGAGTGGTGACTAGTTAATGGAATAATCAGTGTATTATGCTATTCCTGTTGAAATCCATACACCCCCTATGTAAGATATGACCTTTATCTCCCACACAGGGAGTGAACATTTCAAATGGGATTACCTGAATTTCCGATTCCATTTGAAATGTACTCCCCTGTGTGAGAGGTGTTTTTCATAGGTGGTGTTTCAACTGAAATACCCATTTAGGGGCCTATGTCTATGTTTGCCTCATATTATGAGTGTTTGAATTCCATCAAAAATGTGTTTCTTAGACAACTTAAAAATGTTCTCAATTTCATCTCTATATTTCTAAACATAAACTTCACTTGTCCCGTCTCCATTAAAATAAGAAACTGGTTTCATTGCAGTTCATTTTCTCCTGTAAGCTCCCTCCCATGGTAAAGATTGATCGGTCCCAGTTAAAATGGCAAGACACTACTTGTTAAAGAATCTAATATTTTTTTGTATCCTATATGCATTGGTAAGTAAGCATTGGTAGTGCCACAGGCATGTTTTAGCAAAATATATTTGTTTATGAGTTTGATAGTTATTACAATATTTTGTAATTGCATTTTGTTGATGTTGAAATATGTTAGCTGATGATTTTCAATGTGTTGTATGAAGAAGGGATTGTTTAAAGCCATATTATAACATTTGCTGAGGAGGACGCCCTCATTGATTTTTAAAATTAATTAAAATTAATTTTTTTACACGATTATATTGTACTTTATTAAACCAATATACCCTGAAAAAATCAAGACTCTAGGTGCTGTAGTTTTGTCAAAATCCGAGATTTTGAATAAAATGCCTGAATCAGCGTTTTATTATTACGATAGAATTATTAGTCGAACGCATACACGATGTTCATAACACACAGTACGTACACGGCGTCTTGTGACGGTGATCTACACAGCAAAGGGCCGTACCATAACATGACCGAAGGAGGGTAATGCGTATTGGCGACATATGCGCTGGTAGTAAATTCCAATTTTCTTTGCTTTGCCGTAGTTGTTAAGCACAAAAATAAAAGGGAATATATCTGACAGTAAAAACTAACATTTTATGGCAAAGAAATGCTAATCTATTTTGTATGAAAATGTTATAATATGGCTTTAAGGAATATGATTTTTGAAAAAGAAGCTTTGAACCACTAATCTTTTCAAGTAAATACTAATGTGATGATATGGTCAGTGTGAAGAATGCATTGGTCAGAATTTTGATTACATAAAACAGTTTATTTGAAATTGGACTGTTTGTGTATTCATTCAGTTCAAAGTTACGACTGTTTATAAGAACTGACCATGCAGCACAGGTTTACAGGCATGCATGGAAATACTAATAACAACTTATTGTCCACTCACTCGACCATTCCATCACTTCAGTATGTCTGGACAAATTTGCACTTCACGCTGTGTGGTTAGGATGGGGATGTAGTAATAGGCATATTTGTACTTGTGTGAAATATATTGGCATGTATCTGGTTTACAGACATGCATGGCAATTCTAATAACATGCTATTGTCCACTCTTTAGCTTGTGTGTTTTGTTCAAATTGGGCTCAACTTCATATTTCAGCACATTATGTGGTTAGGTGTTGGGGATATAGTCATCATGGGTGTAGGTATGTTTGTACTTGTCTGAAAAAAAAATGCCATGCATTATAGTTTCACAGATGTGTATGACAATACTAATAACATGTTATTGTCCACTATATTGCCCATCACTTCAATATGTCTGTTCTTGGCAATTGTGTTCAATATATTTCAGTACACTTTATGTTTAGGTATGAGTACTTGGCTTGTTTGTACCTGTCGGGAAAAGGCTATGCTCACAGGCATGCATACCAATACTATTGTCCACTCTATTGCCTATCAGTTCAATATGTCTGGTCCGGACAGATAACACTTGACTAAACATTTCAGTACTTTATGTGGTTTAGGTTTCGGATTTTGTCCTCAATTCCATAAGCAGCTATAAGAACCAGTAGGCACTAGGACATGCATCAGGTTTATGGGCATGCATGGCAATACTAATAACACATTACTGTCCAATCTTTTGCCCATTAATTCGATATGTCTGGTCTGGACGAATTGTGTTCATCTAGAATTTAGTACCCATCAGGTTAGGAATGCAGTGCGTACAAGCGAATAAGTGCAGCTACAAAACCGCTTAGTCCTGTTTCTACTTAACAACAAACAAACTGATTTAAAATATGATTTAAAAGGTGTAGAAACAAACACACATACCAATGAAGCACTTTGTCTGCAACTAGCATCATCAGTTCCCATAATCTGAAGTCACACTAGTGCTTAATTGGTATATACATTCTATGACATTGATTTATGGTTTGGTTAAGAAAAATAATTAGTATTTATATTTATGTGATATATGAGAGATTTATTAACGGCTCATGGGCTGGCAAACAATTTCACTCATCAGTGCCGTGCTGATAAATTATGTCGCAGGCTTTTAAAACAATTTTGACAAGCGGTGGAAAACAAGCGCTGAGTTAATGGGATACATGCGATCATTACGTTGATTTAGCGCATTCAAGGATGAAATGTATGTTTGTCTCAATAGTAAAGTATCATATAATGCTGGATAAAACCATTGCCATTATCTTTTATGGAATCAAGGAAAAAAAGTGCAAAGACACCATTACGCCTTTAGAGGAAACAATGTTGGTTGGGCCGTGAAAAAGTAGGACTGTCACCGTTTATATTGGTTTTCAACGGAGCTAGTGAGAATGATCATGTTACGAGTGCAGTAACAGGTTTCTTATATGTTCATTACAAGCATTTAAAGCTAGAACTGGCGTCATTAGAGATGAAGGTCCTGTGGAGCTGGTTTGATGTAGGTTAAAGGCATTGTAACATCTCAAAAGATGAATCTGGGATGATATCGAGGGAATGTTAGCCGTGGGGAATAGGGAATCTCTTACATGGGTAATTTCTGAAGGTGTGAAAAATATTCAAATTTATGGGGTGTATAGGTAGTAAATGTAATATGTATCAACAGAGGAGTGTTTGCTGCTGACTTAGGAAGCAGTGTCAAAATATGTTTAGGATATTTATCTTCAATTGAAGAAAGAAACACATCAAAATGTGTGATTAGAGATTGCATATTTAGACACAGTAGTAAGTTTAGAATACATGAGATATGGTATAATCAATAATGAATGCATCAAAGTATCATTAATGATGTTGGGTTTCAAAGATATCTATCTGCACCTGTGTACCAATGCATATGGAGGATAAAGTTACAAAATAAATTTTCTTTTGTATCATACATATCAGTGAAGTAAATTACACATTGTGCGCATTTAATTTTGGAAGCCAAGAAGGATAGAGATGGGCAAAATGACAGATTGACAGACAGACAGTGTGACAGACACCTACATTTTGTAGAGAGACAGACATGGAGACAGTTTGAAATAGGGATGAATAGAGAGATGGTTAGACAGAGAGATGATGGCACATATAAGAGAGACAGACAGAGACAGATACATGTAGATAGAGAAGATGGGGGAGATATATGGACACATACAGACAGACTAACAGACAAAAGATAGCTAAATATGGTACATAAGGCCAAAAAAAAATACATGAGTGGTTTGAAAACAAATGCGAAATGCGATTTTTTTTAAATTATTATTATTATTCCCGACTTTTTTCATGGTATTTGGAGAAAAAATCTGATTTTCGCTTGAATTTTTCTGGAAAAGCTAAAAACGGAAATTTAAAAAAATTCCGCATTTTTTTTTCTCCAAATCTCACGATTTTACAAATGCGCGCGCGAGCTTTGAGACAAACCTTTTTTTTTTTGGCCTAATTGAAAGATATATGAATAAAATTATATGAAATGGTGGTATGGAATATAAAGGAATGTACATAGAGAAAAAAAAGGCTGTGAGAGTGCCCAAGACATGAATTAAGAGATTGAGAAAGCGATAGAGGGAGAGAAAACTAGGGAGAGAGAGAAACAGGAAGAGAAAGAGAGAGTATTGACTTGATAAGGTAGACATCATATCCACACAGCACATTGACTTGAGGCCAAGTCATTGGGCATTGCTGTAACTTAACCTGGCTCAAAACTGGGACGCCATCCCTGCGGAAATGTTGCCATAAAGCTAAGCTTACAGCATGTTCACCTGTGCTCCTTGGATTTTTAGCCAAGCCACTAGCTTCTACATGTATATAGGCAGGAGTAAAGAGTAACATGTCCTCAGCTATGCATAAAACTATAGGTGAATAGAAATATGAAATAGCTGCCACATGTGAAGTTAGTACTATTATGACTCTAAACCCTCTCTATGCAGGTGCCAACTGCAGACGACAATTTTCAATTTTTCTTTAAAAAATCAAAAATGTCATAATTTTACATTTTCACGACCATATTTGGAATTAGCATGAAAAATGCATTAAAATGAGTACAAACAGGCCCCGTATATTGGTTCAGTGATTCTTCAGATAACTCTTAATATTTTTAGAAAATATCTCAAAACTTAGATGTTTCATGTTGAAGCTTATGATCAGAATCAAGCATTAAGATCATTGTACTTGAATAAATTTAAAGAAAAATAGGAGATGGATTTTATTATTATTTTGGTCATTTTGTTTTTCAGGCTTTGATACTTAATATAAGTTCCTTCTGGAGTATTGGGGCTAGGGTAACTATTAAATTATACTTTGATCAGCTCGTAATCGGCGGGCCTTATAACATCGCGGATTAATATCTATATATTTTATTTCGAAACTTGTCTTGTGACATCTTGCCAGAAGCATCACAAATTATTCATTCAAGTCAGATACGTTGTCTATTGTCTTTAACAAGCACAATAGAGACCAGATAGGTCAACTATGACACTTTTAATGTGGGTCTACTTTTCGGGGTAGTGATAAAAGCCTAACAAATCCCGTCGATTACGAGCTGATCAAACTATAGAACAGTAAACATATTTGGTCAAGATGCATTTTGTCCACCACCTGTGATATATGTGGAGATGCTCTCTAAATATACTTATGTCATTTTGTTATAAGATGTTTATGCAAAATAAATCACCTATGAACTTCTGCTTATTTGGAAAAGGTATCTTTGATTTATAGATAGAACAGTATTAGTCCTCACTGTTGAATCCTTACTGTCACAATATGTCTATAATGAAATATTACAACAATTTCTACTCTAAAGAAATGATATGTTACAGTTTGAAATAACCAAGATGGGATCAACTATATTAAATCAACGATGATTTGATGCTCTAATATTCTCAAACAATTATGATTATATGTTTATATGCCATTTACCTGTTCACAGTTTATAACATAACTGTGTACACTGTTCTGTGTTTTCAACCGGGAGCTTTCTTAAAAATTTATTATAAAACGTAGGGTTAGTATTCAGACAGCAAAGGCGGATAGGGACAAATCGTATTAGAGTATTTATTGGGATTTGAGGTCAAAGTCTCTATAGACATCTTTATATAGTAACTGATTTGATCATATACCTGATTTTAAATGCATCAAAATTAGCTGCATTTTATTAGAGGTAAATTGCTTTAGATGATTAAAGGACACATGCACATACTTTACAGTACAATATTCAAAATAAATTGTTTGATATCAACCCTTGACATTGAACAATGTTGAGAATGTGGTGCGTTATTGGAACAATAACATTTCCAATTTTCATACTTACATTCCATCACCACCAAAGTATGCCCAATTTAAAATATTGTCTCCCACAATTCTAAAAATATCAGCAATTATTATGCTGCCAATCTACAACCATGGCCAAAATGTGTTGGGACACTTATGGAAAACGTACACTATAGTATGACCTTATTTCCGTTATTATTAACGTGATAAAGTGGAGGTTTCTTTGGTGTCAAGCCTAAACACTTTCCTAACACCTCAACCTCCCCTTCCCCACCAATCAATGTTGGGTGCCACAAGGCTCGTGTGACCAAAAAAGTCGAATTCAACATTGATCGGGGAGTGGGGGCTTATTTACATTACCCTATCAAACCGTCCCAACACTTATGGCCAGCATTGTCTCTAAGGTACAAAAAATCAAATTTTAAAATGTGTGTTTTGGCCCATATCTCCTCAACCATAGCTTGGATTTTCATCAAATTTTACATGAAAGCGGAGAAACTGTTTATCTTTTCACTTATATAAAAATTATTGCATTTTCCTCATGTGATTTAGGGATACGGTCACGTTTTATACGCAATATCATGTATTTTACAGTGCGTTCTGAACATTATTAGCCTATGCCAACTACGTATTTTTGCGTAAAATGACGTTTTATTATGAAAGAGTAGTGATTTAATCGCCAGAAATACATGATATTTGTTGACAGGAATTGATTGAAGTCTTTTAAAAGAGTGATTTTGGGAAAAAATACTTGAAATTTTAAAAAAAAAGCTTATTTTTAGAAAAAACAACAACAAACTTTAATCATTTTCATCGTTTGCATCAAAAACGTATGTGGTATTTGCAACGAGTATATCGTGTAAATATAATCATAGTCGGCAGGAGTAGGCTTAAATTACATTTTATGACTGAAATTTATTAAAGCGCTTTCAAAGAAACTTATAGTAAGTATAGAAAGTAAAATATAGGTAACAACAGAAAAAAAAAAAGGCCACGGACATTGGCCAAAATTAATCAACAGACTTAAACAAATATAATATGATGAAGGATATTGTAAAATATATACACAAAAAGAAAAGAAAAAAGAAATCTAAATAAATTCAGTAGGTGCTTGAACCCATTGTGCTCGCATTTAGTTCAGTTTTGTCCGGATAATGCGCCACGGACAAAATCGGACGGTATACAGACTTTTAAAGAGTCAAAGAATTTTAATATAATATACTTTCTTTTTTTTTTTTACAAACGATATATCGCTCGCTTTTTGTCAAAAAATCATTTTACATTTCGCCCAAAACTGAAATATATGTGGATCATAAATGTCAGCCAACACCTGCTACATGATAAATATTCAGTTAATCGAAATAAATGCCGGGAAAAGTGCGATTTGTTTGACTGTTTATCGTCCGTAGAGCGTAAATATATATACATGCATCTTAAATAGCTTTATATTACAGTTTAAGCCTGTTAAAGTAATACAGTCCGTGGTGCAATGGATACGCATCTGCCACAGGCACAGTGGACACGGGTTCGAGCCCCTGAATTTATTTATATATCTTTTTTTTTTTTTTTGTTATTATTTTACAATATCCTTCATCATATTATATTCGCTGCTCTATTAATTTTTGCCAATGTCCGCCCTTCTTTTTTTTTCTGTATTTGTTGCTTCATTTGTGGTAAACTGCGGTAAATTGGGAAAACAAGTGTGCATGGGTTCGATTCCTTTATTTGTTTTTTGATCACGAGATGTTGTGATAACTTTTATTTTCTTCTATAGCTGTAATGTAACATTTTAATTGGTGGAAACAATAATTTTCCATTTTAAAACCCAAGTTTTTGACAGTTAAAGTGACGAATAGTGAACTTAGACAGGGCCAAAATATCGTTTTAAGACATTTTAAGTGACCAGTCCCTAAATGTCAAATGTAGCCATCCAAAATTTTTTTGGTAAAGCCACGTGATAAGATCTCTAACTGCTCCAAATTTGGTGTCAATATCATATTTACTTTTTAAGTTATAAGCAAAAAACTGAAATTAGATGATTTTTTTTTCAACTTTTCAAATACAACCATGGCCAAAATGTGTTGGGACACTTATGGAAAACGTACACTATAGTTTGACCTTATTTTCGTTATTATTAACGTGATAAAGTGGAGGTTTCTTTGGTGTCAAGCCTAAACACTTTCCTAACACCCCAACCCTCCCCTTCCCCACCAATCAATGTTGGGTGCCACAAGGCTCGTGTGACCAAAAAAGTCGAATTCAACATTGATCGGGGGAGTGGGGGGCTTATTTACATTACCCTATCAAACCGTCCCAACACTTATGGCCAGCATTGTAGTTATTTGAATGATTTTAAATCCTGCTGCCATATAGTAGATTTTACAAGGATAAGGTAAATGTAAATTATTGAATGTTGATTACCTTTTGGCAAGTGTTTTACCCCAATGTTGAACTGAGATGTGCGTTATTGAAGCCAGTCAGAAGTGTGTTACCTTTTGATCATAGAGAGAACATGTACTAAACACAAATTGATTGTTAAAGCTATATTGTATCATTTCCATAAAAATAGATTAGTGTTTCTTTTACATAAAATGTTAGCTTTTAATGTCAGATATTTCCTCTTTTAATTTTGAGCCGAACAACTGAGGTAAAGCAAAGAAAATTGGAATTTATTACCAGCGTCAATGTTACTGATGCATGTCACTCAGCCGTTTGTGCTACGGTACGGTCCTTTGATGTGTGTATCACTGTCCCACACGCTATGTACGTACTGTGTTATGAACATCACATACACGTTCAACTAATATTTCCATTGTAATAATTAAACAACGGTTCCAACGCTTTTTTCAAAATCACATATTTTGACATAACTACAGCACCTAAAGTCTTGATTTTTGCAGGGTATGTTAGTTTTATAAAGTACATTACAATCATGTAAAAAAAATATTGAGGGTGTCCTCCTCAGCAAATGTTACAATATTGCTTTAAATTGATGTACTCATATCTTTCTCACTTGAAACTTATACTAATCTTCAATTCAAAGTAATGTTCAATACATACCATTATGGGAGAAAAACAATAGTAAATCACCTGTAAATCAGATATGTGTTCATTCACTAAATTATTTAGATGTTATGAAGTGAATATAGTTGTGTGAGTTCAGCACAGTGCACTATAAATCACAAACTTTAACTCTTACTTATGCACCTTTAATATCAGTTCTTTCATCAATGCAAAGACAAACTGTGCAGCATAGAATCAATGTTGCATCTCTTTTTTATGCTTTAAAAAAGATATATGAACCAAAGAATGGTGTACTCTATCCATGCCCATCATTCTAGTCTATATGTTATGGCAATTCGCAGGCGATAGAACCTAATTGAATGGAAGTTTATGAAAAATGAAAAACAATGAGAGCGAGTTCTCTCGAGTTTCGATCACATTCCCCGCCTCGGGCATAACCTAGTCAGTCTTAAGAATGACTGAGTCAAAAAAATATCACACATTTTTTTTTCTCTTTCGCTCTCTCTCAGTATATTTTATTATTTTTCATCTTCAATTCGATAAATGTGGAACAGTGCATCACCGTTGATAAGTTGAATTGCTTGAATATATTAGTATGTATTGATGAAATTAATGTATGTGCTGAACATATTAATGTTTGATAATATACGAAGCTGAAGGGAAGAACCATTGGGGATTTTTTTTTCAGAAGCTGAAATTTTAATTTGCATCATTTTTGCAAGCTTTTAATGACAAACAGCACAGTAATGAACTTTCACTCGTGATTCATCATTTATTAATGCTTCATGAAAATAATTTATTTATGTTTATGTTAGTATCACCAAAATGTGTAAATAGAAAAGCAGAAAAGTAAAACTCAGTGTGTATTTAATTTACACTTATACAGTGTTAATATTTCAACTTATTTTACTTATTTATAACCAGTAAGAACTTCTTTGAAGTGTTAATATTAACACTTGTTTTTTGTATTTAGGTTTACAGATCTAGTATATTAAACTAGCACACATAATGTTGCGGCATCCACTCTGTATGTATGTATACACTCTACAGTGTATCTTATTGACTTGCTATACCCTGAAGATGGTCTAGTTTTGGTCTTTCCTCTTGTTTTTAGTTTATTTCATCATGTTCAGGAGTACATACTTACCGCTATTCTCCTCAATGTGAAGAAACAGGTCCCTTGTAAGGCTAGAGCATGTTAACAGTATGCCTATGCGTAGCTACGAATATGTTCATCGTGTATGCATAGACTGTTGTATATTTTATTGACTTTGCATTCCCCGCAAGCATTTTCAATGTTCTGTGTTAAGGATTGACTAATATCACCATTTACTGAACCCAAATAACAATAGAAAAACAGATGGAAAACATTGCACACAATAGATAAAAAAGTTTCAGGAGAATTGTCTTATGCATCATCCCTTGATTGAATGACCTATAGTGTGTCTCGTTTCAAGTTGAGAGTAACGCCATGTTGGATTTTTGCAGTGGCAGATTTGAATCAGTGCATTTACGTCGGCAGCGTATGGACACATCCCCCTTCTACGTGTTTGTATACACCCTGCGGAATTCAGTTAGCGCGCACGATTCAAATCTGCCACTGCAAAATCCAACATGGTCTTACTCTTAACTTGAGACAAGACACACTATAGACCTCTCTTCACTAATGTATTTTCTGGATTCACAAAGCATACAAGTTACAAAGTTCTGTTTTGGGTTGCGTAAGTTCAAAAAGCATGAAAAGCACAAAAACTTTCTGTATGACAGTTTCCTACATTGGGTAGTCTAGCTAGCAGCCAAAATGGGGCTATTCCAGTTGAAAACCATACACCCCCTATGGAAAACCTGACCTTAATCTTCAACACAGGGAGTATGAATTTCAAATGGGGTTACCTGAATGTGTGACTCCATTTGCAATCTACAGCCCCTGTGTAGGTGATTAAGGTCATGTCTTCCATAGGGGTGTATGGATTTCGAATGGAATAGCCGAATGCATCTAAATACAAGCAATTCACCAATAGTCAGTATGCACTCTGTGTTATTAGTTCCATCCATACCAACACGAGAGCTTATTAACAGTTCGGATTTAATAGGGAGAAAGGTAGGTAGGTGGGCACACAAGTGCTCTTGTAAAAGACCATTTGAACTCGTCATGCTCAGAATTTTCTTTACTGTTTTGTCTTGTGAATGGTGAGTGCGTTGTGCTGTTGGCCATTTATGTATAAAGTAGACCAGGTCAGAGCTTTTCAATTGTCAATATTGCACCTTTGTATATTTTGTTGTGTAGCTATGCTATAAGACACTTGTAAGGCATGGAAGTGTGCTTTGGTAACTTGCTCTTGTGATATTATATACTCTCTATCATAATAAGCTTTTTACTTCTACCAGTACTTGCTAAAGCAGAATTCAAGTTGGATTTATGACCTTTCTGTTCAGTCAAATGTAAGAATAAATTGAATTTTTTAAGTGAAATACTTGAAAACATGATATTGACATAAATTTTGAGTTTGAGAGAACCCGTGTTTCTGCGACATGAAATTTTTTGTGAAATATTTCCTCCCCTTAAGGCCTATAGGAAGAAAAAATATTCATGTGCAAAATATTTTTTGTAAATCAACTGCACTCGCCTCGCCAAATTTTTATGCACTGGAACATTTCATGCTTTACAGATGTCATCTCCTCAATTGCCCTGGCAGAGTAAAAATGCCAACTACTCTGCATTTGAGGAATGAAGTCTACCTGTATCCGGGAAATTGAAATTATTTCGGATTAGAAATTCATCAGTGCACAATAATGAATAACACAGCCTTTGAAAAACAATAACATACAAAAGCATATTAGCTCAGATATTCATTCCACAATTTAGACTACCAGATAGATGTAAAGTCTTCATCATTGTCATCATCATCATCATGCTGACACCAGTTAATATTAAGATGTGATGACAAGTTCCCTCTACAGTTTTGTGACCCACATTTGGATATTATTAGTGCAAATACCATTGGTATTGACAAAGATGTCGAATTCAGCAGGTTTTAATCCATTGCGAGATGTGCGTATTACGTTCACAGTTCCTTGTAAATTTATTATAAATGCTGTGATGCTGCAATTTATTTCCCATGTTGGTAATACACAGTGCTACAACACTAGGATCCACAACATGCTCATCTACCAGGGCACAGTTTTTTAACCCCAATACATTTGTACATTCATTGAATGACCTTTGAAAATGTGGGTACAAAAACTCATACTCTGCAACTTGAGGTCAAATTTTGTACTATGATTGTTTTATTGAAGTTATTGAACTATGACATTGGGATGAGGCCATTGTGGTCCATAGTGCAAGTTGTTATTATGAGAGATGATGAAGATGCCAATCACTACTTATTTCAAACTCTTGTCTGTTGTGATATATGCTATGCAAGTATAAACTCCCCACTTGTGCAGTTTGTAAGTTTGAATAAAATTGGTCTATGCAGTGATTTCCACAGTATGTTGTTTTAGCCTAATAACCTAGCAAAAAGTTTTGATTCAGATGGATATGTTTATCTTGGCTGGGAAACTTGGCAAGAAGACGTTTTGAAACGATCAGAACATAAAAAGCATGGTACATGTAGGTTCAAAGATGGCATTATATCAATACACTTGTGTAGTAGAATGTTGTTATTATACATAGGATTGCTTATTTAAATAATTAGTAAGAAATGCAGACAGTGCTAATTGAAGCATTCAATGATGTAGAAAATGATTTTGTACAGCGTAAAAAATGCTAGAGTAGCTCTCCAAAATACATTTTTTATGTAAAAGTGTATGCATTTACTATTTGAATGTAGAAATTGGGGGTTGTTTTGAATTAAGTTTGATGAAAAGTTTCTCAATTGCCAAAAATGGCAAAATCATTCATCATTATAGATCAACAAGTAGTTATGAGGTATGAAAGCTAAGACCCACTTCGAGTATAATGTTCATGTGACACGGCCTCATGCAATAAACGAGACCTGTAGAGAATCATCTGTAAATGCATCGGCTATTAAATTCTTCAAGTGTTGATCCCAAGTTTCCTTCTTGTACTTCCTGCACCACATTTTCAGTCTGCATCCTTAAGGTGATGCTCCTGTTACATTCATATTTTATTTGGTTTTGTGGTAAATTATTGGGAGTTTCTCAAATTTATTATTTTTTTTTGAGAGGAAATTAACACATCTCATTGTCAAATCCACAAATAATTTAGGGTTTATACTCGGTAGTCACTGGTGTTGCAGTTCTTAAGATTGAATGTTAGGTAAAATATGTAGAAAACCAATACTAGGATGCATTCTTGACCTTAAAATGTAGAAGTGTAACCAGGAAGTAGCAGGCTGCACCCTTGGATGATTGTATTTTGGGGTAAAATCAGATGAAGAGAATGGTAATTAATGTAAAACCAGTGCTGTTAAAACCATGTTTCCTCAGACTGGGGCAACATTTTCAATGACTGGGATTTTCCCCCTTGAAATGACCAGGCTGTTTGTGTGTGTGTGTCTTAATGCAAGAATCAACTGGATTCTACCTTTTTGTAAGCATTAGTCACAAACTTTAAAGGTTAGGTTTTAGGGTTAGAGTTTAGAGATAAGATTAGGGTTAGGGTTGTAAAAATGTTTTGATGCTTACAACATGAAGGTGAGACCAAGAACTGAAGCACTTTCTGAAACAAAAAGTTGTCATTATTTGCAATTTGTTTAACCCAAGTTCTGTGCTTCTGTCAACATCTATATGGACTAAACTGATCAGCATGACCTTAATATGTACAATTACACGAAAGACCTGCTCATCTTTAGAGTATTGGTCAAGTTTAGAGGGCAGATATCTATTGATGGTAGGGTTGGGTAAGAGGAAATTGCCTCTCCTAGCCACATTGACACGATCATGTCCCTACAAGCCATTACAGCAACAACCCACTTTAGCCAACTTGTTTGCAATCCAGTGCTCTAATTTCCCCCACTTACATGTGGTAATACTCAATACTGTACAAATACCGAGATATTTTTTGCAGTAGCTTAAAATTTGCTTATAGAAAAATTTGCAGATGATAAGAGATAAAGAATTGTGATTTACAGGGTATTTGTCTTAAAACCCCACTTGGTAAAGATAATAATGCAGCAAGTGGGGAAAATAAGAATCCACGATTCTCTTCCCCTATAACTTAAGTCATATCACATACATACTTAGGAAATTATGCTTTATTTAAAATATGACATTATACAGGGTGATTTAAAATGAACTGTACCCAACTTCAAAAATTAAAATTAAATACTTACCAACATTTAAATACTTTGTGCTTGTAAGCTGTAACAGGATATTATGTTTTCTATTATTGGTGAAAAAAATCATGTCTTTACCTCTAATGGTTTTGAAGAAAACACACCAAAAACGATGTTGCACACGGATGAGTATTCTATTCAAACTATCTGTTTTACGGCATTCTGCTCATTCAACTGCCCTCAAACATTTTTAGTTCAACATAAATTGTGTGTGTTTATTTAAAAATGAAAATAAGATGAATTGTAATAAGTAAATACAATTAAAATTAAAAACTTACCGACATTTTATATTGCAAGCTGTAAGAAGGTAGTAGTCTATGTTTCCTATCATTGGTGAAAAAAATCAGGTCTCAATTACGAGTGTATGGCTATTGCACCAGCACCATTTCTATTTGAATTCAAATTTCCCTCTACAATTTCAAGTCAACGGGTCCTTGTTCTCAATGTATTATTTAACATGTAATCTTTGCAAACCTGATATTGTAATTGAATATCAATATTATTGATTTAATAATGCGAAATAAGATTTGTCTTGGTTTTGCTGTACATGTACGTAGTCATGGTAGTTGCAGTTTGTTACTGCAGTAAAGAACACGGATAAACCATGGAAGAAAGAGATGAGAAGGAACCACAACGACTTCGATCGGCCAAGTTTTAATCCGCTTATCCATTGACGCATGAAAAGAAAAGCTATCAATGGTACTTACTTTCATGTATGATCCATTTACCGCGATCGATGCTTGGCGAAATCATTACTGAAAAAAACTATAACAAACCCATCCAAGAACAAACAAACGCTACCCAGAAGTAAGATTATGGAATTTCACTGATGCTCTGAACATGTATAGTAGCTTTGTTTTGGGATCTACAGTCAAACTGTTTTCTTGATCGTGTTGTGTAGAAAATGTCCTTTAACACATCGAAAAGGTCATCAAAATCGGCCGTTTATTTGCTGAGTTTCATCTTTAGCAAATAAGGTAAGATTTTGGTGACTTTTTCGATGAAAAATAGATGCAAAATGTTCTTAAATAATGCACAATGTTCGGTTGAGTCCGTACATGAAACCTGTTTAATTTAATAGTTTATATGTGTATAATCGTAACTAGCTAACTCGTTTCAGTGCCAAAGACTGCCAACTCTGAGAAAAAAGTCATCAAAGTTCGGGAAAATTGGGCGAAATGGAAGAAAAAGATGTAGGCCATCAATGACCGATGATCACGTCACCAGAGAAAATCCTATAGGGTGCTTGCACGGAAGGTCATTAGTTCAAATCATCCTTCAGACACGCTCCAGAAGACATGCAAATACATAGAGTACAATACCAATCACCTATTTATTCTTATCTCTTTCTTCCATGGATAAACCTAGTTCCGTTTGTTGGTCTAAAAATGGGATAGATAACTTGAAAATGCTATATCTTCTGACTAAAACCACTTATTATCAAAATTCAAAATTTCTACTACAGAACACTTATCACTGCTCTCTACGATAGTTTTTTTGATATGTACAATCTCCGCAAATAATGTAAAACAATTGGGTGAAGTTGGGTACAGTTCATTTTAAATCACCCTGTATAAGATATTGTGGGAATGTTTAGTATATTTTGGAAAAATTTAGCTTTTTACCTTCTTGGAAAAATCCCAATTTGCAGCAATTTAATTTTGTGGTAATTTAAAGTGTGTTATGCCAATTCCTTTCTTGAAGAAATCTTTTTTTGATGGAAAAGCAGTAATTCCTTTTAGACTGAAAGAACTGACAACTGGATGTAGAATAACCTGGGCTTGATAATCGTGAGACATCAAGACTGCATATGGTACAAAAACATTGATGCAGTTCAAGCCAAGTAGGGGCCACACCCGGCAATGTTTTTCAATCATAGGTATAGCCTACTATTGATTGATACGCAATGAATGTGGAATGAACCTAAGCAAATACCAGATGCTCTTGAAAATATATTTACAGTAAAGAAGGCTAATCCTGATCGTAATCTTTCCACTAAACTTCATGATGATCCTAATTTTAATCAAAATCTTAACCTTAATCCATAAAGCTCAATGTGGGGGTAGTCTTGCCTGATATTCAGCCAGCTGTTCATGATAGTCGCATGATAATGTGTAATTTCAGTTGCAATGCATACAATGGTGAATTAATGTTGTTTAGAAGTGCATACTAGCACAAAGTAAGTGAGACACATCCACATGAAGAACATGACTATGCATAGAAATTATGTTCCGGTGTGAAACGCTTATTTTTGTCCAAAATATCCATTAAGCTTTACCTGCGTGCCCCAATTTGTTTGTGGAAAAAATGTTGTGAAGTGGTCAAATATGGGTTTGAATTAAGTGGGGAGACTGATGCTGGGACATGACTTCACATCCCATAGCTGAATATTGGAGAGGAGCTGTATTGCAAATAGGCTTGGATTTACTCTGCATTGTTTGTATTAAGATGCAGAGCCACAGATGGACTAAACTTGCCAAAGCATTGACCCTAAACTTAATCAACTTTTTACATGAAGTCCATGGGCAAAATCTAGCTAGTGTTTTAGCACAACTTAGTCAGCAAGCGTACATTCTGCAAGTTAAACTTGATATTCATCCGTAAATGTGGAAAACTGAAAACTACAAGGAAACATTTTTTTTGCTCTTTCTCAAAATGGTACACCTTGTTAGGCAAATCATCAGAACCATGTACCCCATACCGTAAAAATTCGATAGTTAGCATACACGTATGCTTACTATCAAGCACTTTTAAAACATGCAAATATGAAGAGCCCCATCCACAAAAGTGTAAAGGGTTTTGAGCAAATCATCGATATACATAGTTATATACGAACAAGTAAACCTGCAAATGTGTGTGTCAACCATATTAGCTCAGTTGGTAAAGCGCCAGACTTTGATACAATTTCATATTTTCAAAAGCGCTCGATAGTAAGCACATATGCTAACTATCGAGTTTTTACTGTGTTATGATAAGTATACTGAAAGCAACTTTAGAGGAATTAAAGTTGACTTTGTAACTATTTAATATAATTATGTTAAAAGAATGCATAGACCAGCATAGTTTCGGTGAGTGGTTAATGCATGTGTAATGTAATTGTATAAGCCTGTGGGAAGCTCTAGTTTTATTTTTTATGTAAAAAGGCCTTACTCACAAAGTCATCATTATCAAACATTTATATCTGCAATAGTGTGTGTGTAAACTAGCACAAAATGATGTCAGAGGCACTCTCTTCTAGCATGCATCCAGCTCTCTGTAGTTGGGTATATATATGTATATATATATATATATGTAAATCATCTCTTTTAAAATATGTAGAAGTATTCATGACAGCTGACTAATGTCTCAATGAATGACATGTCTGCCGGTGTGACATGAGACGCTTTGACAGGGGAAAACGTAGCCTAGTTTTTGGCAACCTCCATGCCACTTTACCCCACTTCCTTTGTTCCGCATGACTAGGTGAAGATGGGTTTCTGGTAATAAAGATCAGTTTTCATGTGTGAATACCGGTAGCATAGCAACATCAGAAAGATGAGACAGATGATGGAGTTATCCAATCCATAAATGATTAAGCTTAAAGACAATAAAATATATATTATTTGCTAAATTTGCGACACGATCTGGTTCATGGAAGCCAAAGGATGCATTTTGAAAATTGAATTACTATAATTATTACCTTATATAAATATTAGGCTATCATATACTGAAAATACCAAAGGTCTGGCACACTTGGGTGTTAAGTTATGAAGTTTTGAGATTTCTATTTTTTTATGTATTTCATTGTTTTTTTCCTCCATAATTTTGCCTTTATCTCAATTTCAAATTTGCCGCCTTTGTTCTCCATGGACCAGGTCTTGTCACATTTACTCTATGTAAATGAAAGTAGAGGAAACAAAGAGAATAGTATCCAATTTTGGGATTATTTGATAGATGGGATATACCACCAATTACTAAAGTAGTTGTTCCGGCATACTTTCCCCAAAAGGTAACAAATGCCTTGGAGGGGTATGAGTGCTGTGATATTTATAAATCTCATATGACTAAATATTATACCATAAACATAACCAGGATGTCAGAAGAGGCATGTTGTCATAGAGGCATATGTGGTAGGGCAAGGATGAATGTGCAAACACTTTTCTTCTCTTTTTCATGTTTTTTCTGTTAAATTATTGTTGAAATGCGCAAGTTATTAAAGAAAAAGGGAAAAAGTATTCCTGTGACTGAAACGGAGTTAAGTAAAGGATCAAGGGCTGATAGAAGTGCAAAATTGTGGGTTTCTGTATATTTCTTTGTCATCGTATTTTCTCGCATACAAATTGTGCGCATTCTGTGGGTCTCTCCCATATGGGTGGTTTCGGGGCAATTCGGGTACAAGTAGGTCGCGCCACAGATCAGTCATGGACCTATCAATCAGATTATTAACATACAGCCATGCTTATTGAGGGATAATGTAACAAATTTGGCTTGCAGATGCCTGGTACTAGGTGTTGTTAAACCTTACCCATGTCTGCAGCGAAACATCTTAATTTTGGGGCAGTTTAATAAAAAGTGTAAATTTTGAACAATTTGAGGTCTTTGGTGAAAGCTTTTTGTGGGTTTATCCTAAGGGCGTGTTCACATTACACAATGTGGGTTCGTACCTAGGTAGTGAAGTGGTGTCGATCCACATCGAATCCACATTGAGTTCAAGCGTTCACACTAGCAAGCTAATCTACATCGAAGTGGGTTATAGCGTAAGTGGAGCGAATCCACATACCCGGATGTTACATGTAGAACGACTCACATGTAGTACCACGCAACATAGATACCAAATTTCGTAAAGCCACCACCTCAGAAGCGATTTATAGACCTTTTTCAGATGATGTCACCTATCGATATTGGGGTCTGAGATGTAAACAAACAATACGTGCGTTTCTCACGTGTCCACGGTGTAAAAATACCAAATAGAGCATATTTTCTCCTCTGTTTCTCCTCTGTCATTTTTCACTTTAGCTTCCATAAAATAATTGTTTAAACGGGAACTGTATACTAGTTACCTTTGTTCCAGTTTGTTTTGATGCCATAAAATACAAAAGATACGGAAAAACAGCGATGCTATTTAAAATTCAATCTTTATTTTGATTCACAATTTTGTTTACTTTTTACACTGTGAAGAACTACACGCGTACTGCGAGCTGGCAATTCCGCGCAGGATGCCTAGCGTGGCGCAAAGTTGATCGCGCGCGCCGGCGCGGTAATTGCGCTTGAGTGCGAATGACTCGAATGCTGGACCCCAATATCGATTGATTGGGGACGTCTTCAGTTCGTTTTGTTCCATTGGCGTTCACCATTTCGGCCTGTACGACCACAGCCACTTCCGGTATATGTGGATCGACTCCACATTATCGTGTTCACATTACGAAATTTAACCCACCTCGTAGGGTCGAAACTACCTCAACCAGGTAGTTTCGATCCACATTGTTGATGTAGGGTCGAATCCACTTACTTTGTGTTCACACTACACTGGGAAGTGGTTTCGATGTAGGGTCGACTCAACGTCCCTACATCAAAAGTGCCTGATGTGATCACGCCCTAAGTGTAAGAGAGCACGAAATACTAATTGGATTAGAGTTAGGGTTAGGGTTGGGATTTAGGGTTAGGGTAAGGGTTAGGATAAAGGTTAGGGTTAGGATATTTAGAGTTAGGATTTGTTTGGTGCTCTCTTACACGAAGGATACACCCTTTTGTGTTGTCACCTATAAATAATGAGTAGGTTTATTACAATTATAAGTTGGCATGCAAATATCAATTATGTTTTCTGTGAAGTATGTAAAAGGATGTGTTCTGGTGTCATACAAAGCCAGCCAGGTTAATACATGTGTAATAGTCAATTTTTCTTGATAAAATGCTTGTTGTCCTCCTTCACACATCACAGTTCACTTGTGAATGGTCAATGCATTGTAGCAATGTGTCTGACGGCCCGCCAAAATTCTTTGCCCCCCCCCTTTACACATGTCAAATTTGTGGGATCTCAATTTGCAAACCTTAAATGGTCTAGATATATATTGCGAGCGCAGCGAGCAGGAAAATTTGCATATTAAAGCATTTCCGTACTGTTTTCCTATAACCCTTTTTAGAGCATTTTATTCAAAAGGTGCCCGTGAATGCGTGCCAAAATCGCTTGCCCCCCCTCGGCTGGCCAAAAATTGCTTGCCCCCCTTTTGGCTCGCCAATAATTTCTTGACCCCCAATTTTACCCTCCCCCCAGGGCTCATAATTATTGCATCGCCCCTTGTACTCTTAGACAAAAATGGTTCTAAGTAGAAACTAAAATGGTTCTTGAGCTGTCCTATATGTGGAACCTTGTGTGGTTTTACAAACAATAGAAAATGGGTCTGGCAAGGCCAGAAAGAACCATTTTGGGGTACTTTCAATTTTCTAGAACCCTTTTCCCTTGAGGGTTCTAGTTCAACATAGCCAAGAATCCTTCAATGCACAGAAAAAGATACTAACAGCACCCCTGGCTACACCCGTCGTTTGCATCATCCTTCCTTCAGAAAGGTTAATTCCAGCAATAAAACAAAACAGCAGCAGAACTGAAGCAGGACAGTACTGTAAATGTGTGAGCGAAACTGAACATGTTTCACTGTTAGTTTTATTTATACATGGCCTAATTTGAAAAGCCTTTGTGTAGAGCCCTGTGACAGTTAAATCTCAGCAAGGATTTTGGTGATGGTCTTGAGATTGTGTGAACTGGTTTCTAACATGGTTTAACACCATGCAAAGCTAAATTACTGTTCTATTTACAACAATAATAGACTCGGCATGGCAGCATTAAAGTTTGATTGTTTGTTTCATTCCGTAGTTCACAAATTGTAAAGGAGCAACAAGCTATTCCAGTTCAAATCCATACACCCCCTATGGAATACATAATCTCTAACATGAGGAGTATGAATTTCAAATGGGAGAGCTATCTGAATGGATTACTCCATTTGAAATTCACACTCCCTGTGTAACAGATTAAGGTCATGTCTTCCATAGGGGGTGTATGAGTTTCAACTGGAATAACCCATTTTGGAGCTGATGACCCTGAATGGGTGGCTTCATTTGAAATTCACACTCCCTGTGGGGGAGATTAAGGTCATGTCTTTCATAGGGGGTATGGATTTCAATTGGAAGCACCCATTGTAAGGGAGCTAATGATTAGATGTGTGTTGACAATCTTCAGAAATAAAGAACAACTAAATTGATAATGTTATAATAATGAAGAAAGTAGCTTTCAATTTGAAGAACTTATAGCCACTCTAAAACATTTTAATTATAGAAATCACTTAGCACTCTAATGATCACTATAGTCATGTTTTTCTGTATGCATGAGCTTCAAAGCAATTACTGCTTTAGCACTCTCCAATGCTGTTATAAATGTGACTTGGAATAGATAGGTCAATTATTGATAATAGCTCATTATAGGAAACCATGGCACTGCATCCTTAACTATTTCTGTGTAGTGTTTTATTCATGTGTACGCAGGGATTTCAAATTTCACTTACATGGATCTCCATGCATTCAAATTGCTCAGGATAGTGAGGATACAGTGTAATAACTTCAATGTATGCTCATAGCATGACCTTAGTATATGTATCTCATACTTGGGAGCAGGGCCGTAGCCCGCTTTCCTGGCCAGGGGGGGCAAAACAAAACTTTGGGGGCCCAGACGAAAAAAAATTGCAGTTGCATCATACGATACATAGAGACTGTATGAAAAAAAATGGTATTTTACACTATTTTCGCCCATTATCCGGCTAAAATGGCTTAATTTTTATAATGTGCATGCGCGCGTAGCGCAGAAAATTTTGTATTTTACACTATTTTGGCCCTGAATTTTGCTAGAAAAGGGGCTCCTTGCCCTTTTTCTTTTCCTTTGCCCTCCTGATTTTCTCTTTCATTTTTTGTCAGAGGAGCACTTTTTCTTTCATTTTTTGTCAGGGGGGGGGGCACTCTGCCCCACCGCTGGCTATGCTCTGCTCGGGAGTTTCAAATCAGTTTTAAGATACAGGTTGTTGAACATTGACGTCAGACATGAGGCTGTTTTGGCATATATTGGAGTGTTTGGCCAAATCAATTGTGCATAGTCCCTCGTGGTACTTGTCAGTCACGACTTCTATCTCCATGAATTTCCTTATAGCAGGTAACAAAAATCAAGATGGGGCATATTAGGTGGACTACTGAGTGACCTGTTTAAGGAACAGGATACAAACACTTGTAATATCAAGCACAGATTTTCTTCCAACATAGGCACACACAAGTGCATCTTCACGCACGACACAAGTGCAGAAAGTTTCCGTTCATGGTTCACTTTTGACGTAATGTTTGCCACCCCACGAGTCTGTAACTAACCTCTCATCTCTCTACTCTAGCACTGTATATTTCAGGAAAATAAATAAGTTATTCATTTTGCTCACTCGCACAAGCTCTAGTTTGCCCTCTTTAGGGTCCTCAATTGAAGACGACTCTCACTGCATTGGGAGACTGACAATGCATCCAAATGTCAGGGAGGTGTTTTTCAATTTGAAGGATCAGGTGCGCTAGTTGCAAGTTGGGTTGGCTATTTAGGCTGAGGATGGGAGTTCATTTTTATCCAAGCCATGCACATACCTTCCATGACAGGAAAGAACAAGCAAGGTATACCAACTTTATGTGAGGAAACACAGACTATTGATCAATTGGGGGAAGTTAAACCAGTCAAAAATACAGTGGACCAGGTTACAAATTATTGGCCCAGATGTAGGTAAAGTATGATGGCCAAAAATGATCAATTCCAGGCTGACAAAAGCTAAAACCTGCAAGTAAAAATCCAAGCTAGCATAAATCAACAATGACCAACCAAATCGGATAAACAATACAGAATGTACACTGTGATGAAAATCTAGTCTGTCTGGTATCTTCAGGATGTACAGTGATGTACATTGCATCCAGTGCATCATTGGCAACTTGCATCTTCATCACTTGCTTCCGTTCTCAATTGATGCCTCTCCCTTAAAGTGGTAGCAAACATTTCTACCTAGATTTTGAAATAATTTGTCCCTGACTCACTGAAAATAGCTTTAAACTTCACTTTCAAAAGGAAATCTTTTATAGATATTAGCCTACATCTTATAAGTTGGTCTCCATCTCATTATAAGCCAAACCTCCCTTTGAATGCTATTCTAGTTGTTAAAGGAATTTGTGCACTTTAGATTGTGTTGCACATTCAATCTATGTCATAAATAGTGTCATTCCAATGAAAAATTTAGTTAATTTTAACACACAGGAGTGTACAAGAGGGACTTGCTTGAATGCCAGTTGCCAAGGGGCATCCCAGCAAACACAAAACATTTTACAGAAAATGTTGAATGTTGGGTTATAAAGAGTATATAGGTATTTAAAGGGTATAAAACATTTTGATAACATTTAAAAATATTTTTAAAAAAATTACAGCAAAGCATTATACAAAACGTTATTTAAATGTTAATAAATAATAATAATGATAATAAAACCCCATTTATATAGCGCTTTCAGTCTGAAGACCTCAAAGCGCTTTACAAAACAACAAAATATTAAAAATACATCTACAGATCTCCAAACAAAAGCAGAAACAGAACGAAGCAACTGGAGAGCTGCTTGATGGAGATCTGTAGACGACAACAAAATATCTTAAACTACAACAAATATAAAACACCGACCTAATTAAGCGTACGCATCAAAATCAATAACAAAATTGCACAAAATAGGTACTAAAAAGTCTACCAACCTCCAAAGAACAAACTATCTTGCAAAAATGTTTGCCAAAAAGTATTTACAATAACATTTTTACAACATTCTTAAAGTGCTAATGTAGTGTTTTTCATATAAAACCTTTTAAAAATGTGTTCATGACCGTTAAATAACCTGACATTTAAATGTTATTTAGCCCTTTGGACCAAAACCAAAACATGTATAACCTATAATGATGTATATTCATAGGTAGCAGTAAACGTAAATAGAAAGCAAAATTATACTTCTACGCTACTCAAATTTGGTACACTCACCGGAGCACTTTCACCGGGTCAACCGGCATCTTCAGCGGATGTTATTTGCTTTGAAGATGATGTTGTTGAGACACCTTCGATATAGACAGGAGCAAAGGGCACCAGATTGACTGTCAAAATGTAAAAGTGTTAGAGAGGGACTCGGGCTCAGGACTTCTCTTGCCGGGTCTTGAAAGCAATCCTTATCAGAACTAAAAGACCCAGACTGAACCGAGACAAAGGGTTAGACATCAACCCTGTTTTGGCCAACCACCGACCCCCTGGAACCAAGGGGGTGCCACAACATCTTCTTGTTTGACGTCATCTACATCTGTGATATCATCGGAGGTGTCTCAACAACATCACTAGCAATAACAAATCTTCAGAGCAATAACATCTGCTGAAGACGCCGGTTGACCCGGTGTCGAAGTATAATTTGTTTTCTATTTATATATGTTTATAACCTATTTATAACATTTTAGAAACATTTGTGTTAGCTGGGAAACAACTTTTCATATAGGTAAATATATCCTGAAAAATATATTTAAATTTTCTTTTCTTGTTATCTCTTTTCTCTTTAAAATGGTAGGGTAGCCAACATTTTGAGATGGAGTACAATTTTCACACTTTCTGCAGCATATTTGTGCCTGATACATTACTGTTAAATCACCTACCAACCAATAGTATGAGTATTAAAAACAAATATAAGTAGAGTTAATTCAAGATAAGGTGAACGCACTTCATTATGTATGCAAACAGTGAACTGGAAATTCAAGACTTCCTTGTAAAAAATAGAATTTGATCTGGAAATGCAGGCATTTTTCTCTTTCTTTCTCTTCTCACATTTTTGTTTTAATGGGATTCCAGGATGCAGTGCAAATGAATGTTTCATTGATTGATATTGACAACTTGAAAAATTATGAGTTTTCCTATTCCACACAACTTAAACTGTGCCTTATTGAAATATTCAGCATATTAATACAATTTTTCACATCGGCAATACGAAGCCTAGTTTATCGATTTGAAATTTGGTAATGAAGTTTGGTAATTAAAGCATATCACGATGTCATTTTAAATCCCCCTTTTTGGATATCTACATTCAGTGACATTTTCAATCGATCCTCATCTGCGGGGTAGTTCCGTATGCAGGAACATTGAGGAATATCCTGCTTTGAGTCTTGGGAGAAGGTAATTCTGTTGTGGGATTTTGTTTCACATTTCCAAGGAATAAAAAAAAATGAAAATGGTACCTGTATTAAGGTAAATCTTTAATTTCACAAGCATTCTGACAGTATGATATATATATTATGAGAAAAAAGGGAAGAATTTCTATAAATATGTGTATCTTAGACTTGTTGGAATATTTCAAGGAAAGAGGGAATTTGTTTTCAAAAGAGTTTAAATATTGCAGTCACATATCTGGATGGCTTGTAGTTCTTGCATAACAGCCAAACAGAGTGACAAAATAATGTCCCCCCCTCCTCTATATTTTGACATGAATTTCTCAGCATCTCAGCACATCAACAATATAATGAACTCCTCGGTAAGCCTACTAATACTTATCACAAAAGTATTTTGCATTTGAAAAAGATCCCAAGACCTTTTAAAACTGGAGCTTCCCTTATGGCATACATCAGGGTGTTGGGATGTAAAGTGTTACAGATATGCCTATTATAATTTGCAAACATGTTCTTTTTAGTAATTTGAGGACCTAACCATTAAGGCTTAATTAAACTCCATGCAAATTGTGTTTTCTGAAGGTTGCAGCAGTAGTTTCAATAGGAATTAGTGACATCTTAGATATGGAAAGCTATAAATCATTATTGGAAGGGCTTACATTAACTCGTTTACCCTGCCTTTCTGTCTTAATAATAGATATATAAAGATTTATACAGAAAAAACATCAATATAATGCCTTATAGTTGATCTCAAAATGTGTTGTAAAAATTTATGAAAAGAAAATTTGAAATGAGATTTAAG
Organism: Amphiura filiformis; assembly: GCF_039555335.1. NCBI lineage: Eukaryota > Metazoa > Echinodermata > Ophiuroidea > Amphilepidida > Amphiuridae > Amphiura > Amphiura filiformis. Next base: position 46,727,571 of record NC_092644.1, on the reverse strand, counting down.
ATATGAATTTTTGTGTAAATTATTATTTAACATTCTAGGTTTATTTCCCCAACTTCAGAGTTGTAGTTTGCATCACATAAAGACTCCTTTACAGGTGACATAACAGTGCAAACCATTCCTTGGATTAACATATTGAATACAACAAGTTCTGGAAGATTCAATATGATATGTGCTTACATTGTACATGAATTTTCTAGAGCACCAGTTCCTAAACTGAAGGCTGCAACACATTTTTGGGTTACACGCCTTTGCAAATGGGTCACAAACACTACCTTAAATATTTGTTTTCAATAAAGACCTAAAACAGGGAAGGAAAAAAATTGACTCAAAACATAACAATATACAAAATAAAATCCTGGCGCAGGAAGCGCTTTTCATTTCGAGAGTGTACTATTCCTGAAATACAATTTTTCACGCTTCCGGCGACAACATTTCGGTAACATTAGTTATTGTTCAAATATTAAAAATCAGGTTTGGACAATAATTTAATAAGGATGATTGGCACCAACCGATTCATAAATGGAACATGAATTATTAGCTATGTTGTAGATGTTACCATATGACCCAAAACATTCAGAGCCCATTTAGAAATCAATAATTTGAGGGTCTTATTGCCCTGACTTATGCTGTAGGATTATCTGTCATGAAAATGTTATAACCACACATGCAAATTTGAATTTTTCAGCTTTTGAGTCTAGTCACTCTTTGAAGTGAAAATAGAATAACTTGCTCTAAAAGGTTTTGGAAACTGCTGATCTATGTGTATGTTATAGTATGTAAACATTACATTAAAAACAATACAATACAATTTAGATTACAAAATTTTCATAGTAGAAATTCCAATAGAAAAACTCACTTTTTTTTTTCCATACAGTTTCGGCAATCCTAGCTGTTGCCTTTCTCAATGGTATATGCCATTTGATCCCTTGTTGGATGGTATGGCGTCATCAGAAGATGATGGCGCCCTCAGGATCAATTGGTCATAGACGTGACTCAGTTGGAAGGCCCCCTCGTCGCTGTTCATTAGGCTGTCTTTCATGCTTGGTCGTGATTTCCTCCGGATCCAGATGGACTCCCTTATCCATCTGGGACAATCCAAAAATTCTAGCTACGGACGACACAAGAAACACCAACTTCCACTGCTCCTTGAATGATCTGCATTTCAATGCGGGTTTCAATGCTGTCCTCTTTCAAAACTACATTTGTGACCCATCACATCAAAACCGACCACTTCACGGCTGGCTTCATTAGCAGATATTATGACAGAAGATGAGAAAATATAAAGAAAATAAAAAGAAATTTGAGCTTGTTTTACATCATAAAACATTTATACTGTATCTGATTTCAACAAGTAAGGTGTTATTTTAAAGCTAAAAAACAGCAGTTTATCCTAGTGTTTAAATCTCCATTTTCATTTCTGCCACAAAGTGGTTGGTTTTAATGTGACGGGTCACATTTGTACTCTCAAGTTTGATAGTTTTGTATATGGTAATGTTAAGCTTGAGTAAAACAAAAATCTGATTTTTTTGTATTTTTCTTGTTCTTCTTCTTACAGAGAGGGCACTAGAAGAAAATACATCAAGGCAAGTCCGCAACAGTAACACAATCACAATACAGCAGGGTCCGAGTTTACGACACGACCCCAGCGACATGGTCGTCATCTACAACAGAGTGCCCAAGACAGGAAGCACATCTTTCACCGGGATAGCATACGATCTATGTAGCGTTAATAAATATAATGTAATTCATATTAATACAACTAGGAATATACACACCATGTCAGTAGCAGACCAGGTAAGTTGATGAAAAAATGTGTGATGTGATTGCATCTGACGTCGCTGTCAATCAAACGACCCTTGATTGGTTAACAGCTCGTAAAAGGGAGGTCGATTCATCTGGTGCCAATCAGAGAAAAGGAATCACAGAAAATGGCGAAAATTACATACTTTTATTACAAGTCAAAAAACAACTTTTCTAGACATTGTTTCCTTATAAAGACCTAACTTTTGAGATGGTTTGTATATTTAGAGGTACAAAATTAAATATAAGTCGTCCTGTTTTATCGCTGCAACTCATCATCACGACACTTGTAAACAAACCGTCCCCAAGGTTGATTTACAGATGGCGTCAGACGCAAACTAGTCCTTTTAATTCTGTCTTCAATTATAAAGGCGGGCCTTTTGGTATAACAAATTTAGTGAGTCAAATTTTCAGAAAGCAACAGGCATATAGCACATTTTGCACACACTGAATATCAATGTTGCAAAGTTATGTGAAGGTATACTGTATTCCTCTTCATGAGTGACATGCAAACGACTGGCGGCAACGGGCATGTGCAGTGTCCTGACTCCACCTCTTCGGATGCAATACAAATTTTATTTGTGGTATTCGAAAGAATGTTCAATGGAAAAATATACATTTTACCTTTAAAGAGACCTGTGTTTCTTGATCCCATGTATTGAAATTTTGTAATTTTCAGTCTTACTGTATGGAAAAGGATACAGTAGAGCATGAAATGTTTGTGCATGAAAATTTTGCAAATTTCACGAGTTAAGTTGATTCTTGACATTTTCATGCATGTAAATATTTTTTCTTTCTATAGACCTTTACAAAAATGTATCCAATTTGAGGAAATTTCATGCCGCTGAAACATGGGTTTGCTCCAAAACACGAAATTTTTAAACCACGAAAATAATGATGAATAAAGTATTCTACAAGCTGAGAAATAAGATAGCTATGAGGTTTCCTGATCCCAGTTCATGAATAAATACTCTTAGTCTTTGGCCCCAAACTGGAAAAATGAAAGTAATAATCATCTATAAGTAAAGTTTAATTTAATTTCAGAAGTGAAAAACCTCTCAGACACCTGCTGAATTACACAGAATTTTTCAAATGTTTCACTTTAGTTCTCTTTGTGCAATTTTAAATCTCTTTTGAAAAATTGAACTTGATTTTAAAAATCTGGATTGAATCTAGTTGAACTGCATCATGCAGACACTTGTATAATTGCTGGCATCTCAGCAGCCCCCAACATGACCATCTCACCATCCATCAATTATTACTGAATGTCAATACCGATAAACAACAAATTCATCATTATAGATATATATGATATACTTGAGAAATCCTGACAGTGTATCTGATTGATAAGCATATAAACAAATCTAACTGATAGTAACAATTTTATATAAATTTTGTATTTTGTATAAAATCAGCTCACATATAGTCGTATTGTACTACATTCATGGTGTTTAACTTAGATTTAAGATTGATTGTCAAAATCAAAATTTGTTTGTCATAATCTTATTTTATGGGTTAGAAATGCTGGATAGATCTGTACTTTCTTTCCTAGACTAGGTAATTTATCACATTTCCTGTCAGAAGCCTAGATATTTGTTGGCATTAAAATGTCAGCTTTGTTGGCGTTTGTAGGGTATTCAATTTCATTATTTCAATCATAGCCAATGTTTGGAACAGGAATGATGTATTGTACTCAAAATTAAATAGAAAATATGATGGTTGCCAAACCCCCATCTGCATAGCCCAATTGGGTGATGTCAATCATGTGTCCTTGCCATAAATTTGATCAACATAGAGATGAAGTGAGAAAAAATGATTATGTCACATGTGCTATTTAAATTTAGGTCAAAATGTGTCAATCCACTAATGCAGTCAAAACCGCAAAGAAATAAGAAATAATGCAATAATTTACTCAACTAAACCTCTTATGAGGGAAATGTAAGATAGAATTTAAAGCACAAATGTCCAGCTCTTAAATACTGAAATTGTGAGGTGTTGTGAGGAAATGGAAAATTAATGCAGAAACCTGAGAGAAATCTATGAAAAGTTTTCCGAGAGAAATCTGTGAAAAGCTTTCATTGAAAATGGTAATACAAATATAAAATTGGGTTATTTAGTATTCATCAAAAAATAAAAATGCACAAGCTTTTCTTCTGTAGGCTACTGAAACTCAATTCACTATCTTCTTTTTTATTTTACATTGATTTCATTGACAGTACATGAGTGTCTTTAATTAATTTTGCTTAAGGAAACAAGTAAAATATGAAATATTTCAAGCAATTTCCTTTATTATATTTTTGAAATCAAAAATGCCGTTCACGTCTTATCTATGTAATGATTTCCTCAAGTAGTTTCATCAGTGGAGGACTTGTGTTTCATTTATGATAAAATCTCATCAATTTTCCTCACATTTTGTGTTGCTTCTGGTGACGCTGCAGACGGCTTTATTTCATATTTCAGGTTTTAGTGATACTTAAACGCGGTAATAATCATGTGTGTCACTTGTAGGATGCCTTCGGTTAACAACTTGTACACAAGTACAGGAATTCCATCGCATTTAGTTACTGTCTTACATTAATTGCTAGTGCAATAATGAAATTACATGAACTAATGAAATGGTTTCAACATCCTGCGCTGTCAAAAAAAATTGTGCGAAAGGAAGCGATCATCTTACAGGAGCCTTAAGTAAGACGCTTCTTGTAAGTAGGTCATGCTCATGTTGCTGTTCAAATTGTGTGGAAAAAATGTTTACGACTTGAATTTTTGGAGAGTTTTTTAATGAATTCGGAAAATTTTTATGATGATGTAATCATGCAAATTATACCAGATGTCCGTAAGAGATATCTTCAAAAGAATTATTGGTGGATTTTACTTTAGCAGTATGCACATTTCTGTTTCTAAGAGCCCAGAAGCATATAAGTCACAATGTTACATTTTTTGTTTTAGTATATGAGTAAAGTGAACACGAACATGAAAATGTGCTGTAATCAAACATAATGATTTGTGTCATGCGTAAAATTTGTTTTCCTTTTTCCATGTCAATATTTGTGGCTATAAAACATATTATGCCATGAATTACTCCATCAACATTGGTGGTGGACTAATAATGCATGAAATGTTTATTTTCATGAAAATTTTGTGAATTTCATGAATGACATGGATTTGTGAAATTTCTATGCTCGCAACTGTTTCTTTGTCCTGTAGGGCTTTAAGAAAATGTCAATTTCGCAAGCCGCAAAAATGATTCTTCTCAAATCAAGGATAAGCTACTATAGGGTAAATGATTATGAACATTAAAAAAACATGAAAATGTGCAGAATGTCAGGTTTTGCAAGGACTATTAAATAGTAATTCTTGTAAGTTGCATGAAATAAACTAAAGACATGTACATCAGAAGTTAGATAAAATAAAAGAAGGAAAAAAAAAGACAAATTTCTAAAAACAAATACGGATGATCTTTCACATATTCATGAGTTCCTGTTGCGCCCTGATTGTCCCAGCCTCGAATCGGCGACAGGCAAGCTGCAAGACATTTGGTCGTAAAATAATTTTGGGAAACAAGGGGAAGATGCAGCAATCAATATGTTGTGCACATACATGTAGTCTCAATGGATTTTCTTGGCATTTCAATCAATCATACAGTATGGAGGGAAGGAAGCTTAAAAATAATTTTTGATTAGGAAATGATGGAAGGCACACTGCAAGAAAGCAATAACTTGGCATCAGACCTTTATGCTGTGCTCCAATTGAGCCTCGGAAGCGAGTGTAATTTGGATATGCAAAAAACTGATGTATCCATTTTGCTCAATTTGAGATGTAGGCAAATATAACTGGTCAAATATGAAGAAAATATGTGATACTTTTGACCATATTTTCCAAAATTAAGTAATTTTTTTTTTTTATATTTAAAGCCGGCATTATACATAGGCAGATGTTGGTGACCTAATTGCAGTTATCAGTTTTTGCATCTGATACTCTGTAGTATTTGTAACACAATTTGCTAATTGGAGCGCAAAACATTAAGTATGAAAATGGAAAAGTTAACATATGAAGAAATGTTGGTTAGATAGAACCAAAATCACTTGACACATGAAGCAACACACTTTAAAATATAACATTATTACGTGCGGTTTTTCACCTCATGCACTATTATGAAATTCAACCATGAACCATGCATAAATTTGTGAATGTAGCTCAATGAACTCCTGATTCATACATCTTGATTAAGACCTTTCACCTAAATTCCACAGAGATGCCAAACAAACACATATCTTCACCAGTTAAAGGAAAATGTATCCCAATTTGTTTAACTTTTTCACCTTTTACTATTTTAGTCTTTCCTTACAGAATATGGGTGACTTCCAAGTCTACCATAAGGTTAATTAAGTTTTTGATGACATGTAATATGGAATTATGGGTATTGCAGACACCATGATCTCAATATGCTCATCTATAAGGACACAGTTCTCTAACCTCAATGTGTTTGTGTTCATAGCATGATCTTTAATTGTGTGGGGTACAAAAACTCATACTCCGCAACAGGACACATTTTGGAATATAATGTTGAACTATGCCTTTGGAAATGAGTGGAAATGAAGCTATTTTTGCTCATGGTACAAAAGGACACCCTTAATATGAAGATTGAACATGACTTTTAAGGAAAGGAAGAGATAACAGTTGATTTTGTTACATGGATGCTTGCATACTTCCAATTGTCCTTAATGTTTTGCACATGTGACTGTACGCCACGAATTAGCCGTAATTAGTCGGCAAATTGTATTCTGAGTTACAGTGTAAAATGTGCATGAATTGAAGGTTGTATTCATAGATACCTCAAGTTGGTGCTACATGTATCTCATTTGGCTAGATCCAGTCAAACACCTTTTAAACCAATCAATAATTGTTGAAGAGGATAATAAGCTTCTACCTATGTCTATAGAATTCTTAAATAGCTCTAGTCATTGTTTGCTTTGTCTAAATCCTGTTCAAGTAGTGGGTTACAAAGCATTTTATTTTGTCTAGGTGTATAACCAACAATTAACAATGAGAGGACATTCCTGAACCTCCTTGACTTGGGGATGATTTGAAATGACCGCCAATTATGACTGTTTGATATTTGAAACCAGCAAATTGTGGAATTCTTAATTTCATGGTATTTGACCTTGGGACTGAGTGGACTTTCATATCCTTGAAAGTACTTATTCAAAAGAGGATTATTTAATCAATAATTGACAGTTGAACTATGATAATCCCTATCCAATCCTGTGTAAAGCAGGAAACTAATTAGCTATTTACTAAGAATAGCAATTTGGCAAAATTATCAAGGTATCATTTATAAAATTATCCATATCTTGAAAAGTATTGATGCTATGTATATAATTTTGGTATCATTTATAAAATTATCCATATCTTGAAAAGTATTGATGCTATGTATATAATTTTGGTATCATTTTGAAGCTTATAGTCCCATGCTTAATTTTTTATTCAAATCATGAAATGTCAAAAATGCGGCTTATTTCTGGTTTTGTCAGAACAGGTCACATTTATTACCAGCAATGTTGAAAAAGAGACACATGTAGAACCGAAATAAGGTACCATTTTGTTGAAGGAGCAAAGTTCAACAAACCATAACTCCGCTTCTGGATATTGTTTGAAGTCAAATGATATACCATTTTAAAGCTTATGATATATATTTTCTAAACACGAAATAAAACAAAATTGACCGGGGGCCGACTTTACGGCTGGTTTGTGGTGGACGGTCACATACTCATAAGGGCTAATTGTTCTAATGACCATGTACCTTCACCTTACACGAACTAGCATTGCATGTCTTCGCATTTGCGCAAAAAATATGTGGTAACAAGGATGCGCGCAGCTAGTGGGCATAGCAGTTTGGTCCTCAAAAAGAAACTTAAAATCCTGTCCATCAAAATGAACCAAAATTACACACATGTTTTCTTCAATACTCTACTCTAAACACATGTCAGTAACCAATCAGTTATCCAACTGACACAACAGCAAAATGCACTGACATGGAACAGCTACCTGGACCACATTCACAGTCCAATAATTGGCACCCAGCAAAAGAAATTGGTGAGAATGAGTACAAGATCCTTGCACATGTGATAATTCCCAAAGAGTAAGTGGAATAGTGTGGAACAAGACCTGTTTCTTGAAGAAAGTGTGTGAAAAGAAAAAAACAGTACCATTTCATCATCTGTGCCAGGATCTTGTATGCATACTCACAGATTTTTTGTGCTGGGTGCCAAATGTTGGGCTGTGAAAGTGGTCCAGGAAGCTGTTCTGTGTCAGTGCTTTTTGCTGTTGTGTCAGTTGGACAACTGCTTTGTTACTGACATGTGTTTTGAATAGAGTATTGAAGTAATCCTGGGTGTAATTTTGGTTCATTATGATTGACAGGATTTTAAGATATGACCTTGTGATTCACAAGTTGTGAACAATTATAAGTTTCTTTTTGAGCTCAGTTTAGTTATTAGTCTATGAGGAGGTATCCCATGCTGAAAGTGAAAAAACAGGGCATTGATTTCACAAGATTGTTACTTCCAAGTATTACAACTTCCTCTTGTTGTCCTGGGTCATCTGATTAGGTTAGATAGCAGACAGAAGGGTAAGCCATACAAAGAGTGAGAACATCACTGGTGAATTCCTTCAGAAGATCAACAATCACTTGCTTTGAGTAATTCCTGGAACAAGTTATCTTGGGTCAGTGGTATTTGACAAAGGAATGCATTCATCCAATGTCTCACATAGAGCTACCAGCTTTCTTTTGCACTTGATGTTGATTCTAGGGTGTGTGCAGTCTGGTACAGCATAAAACACAGAAGTGGGTTCTAATTGAGTAAAATTAAATATAAAACTGTTCATCTGGACTTACTGTTTTGAGCTGACTACAGTATCATGTCTCATCCAACATGCATCTTCAGGCCTATGGGCTGGTGCTGAATTGTTGACCTGTGACTCGATTGGAGTGATATCACATGGTTTCTGATTGGCTAATTAAATAATCAAGCTGTGCGACCAAGTTGTAAATGTGTTATTTTTACGCAATAATTAGGTCAAGAGCTTCAGCCAGTCATTGCCAGTGCGAAAGAACCTTGCCAAGAACAATAGCTCTCATTAATTTGATAGTTTACTTTCTGTTTATAACTTTTGGTTGGTATTCATCAGGATTAGATTCTCATTCTTAGGACCTATCAATCAGCCTAAAAGAAGAAAAAACACAGAGAGATGAAAAAAGGAAGGATTATTTATGAAGACAGATGTGAAAAGACAATTAGTGCAGGCATTAGTAATGAATGGAAAGGAAAAATAGAAAATCAGACGGCAAAACTATTTCAGTTAAAATATTGTTGTCTGACATGATTTGGCCAGTTCCGTAGAGAGTCGTTAAATATAGGCTTAGACCATGATAATAGGAAACACGTAGGTCTATATGGTATGTACTTCCTTGATTTATGTAGCACCCCTTGTGAAATGTGGTAACATATGTAGCGGATGTTTAAGAATTTTTAGATCTATTTTGGTATGTTTATTTACCCATACTATTTTATGGGATGTTTGGGATTCCAAAACAGTGATTTCCTTCAAAATCATGTCACTGCAAAGTGCAAGTTTCAGTTGGGGTCAAAATTATTTGCAAGCGAGATTTTGTAATTACCAGTGATACTTGCTAACAGCAAGCTTAGGCTATTTTATAAAAGGCATTTTTTAATACCCATGTGACCAGATGGGTGCTGACATTACAGCTTCTATACAGGAAGTCGGGAAAAGTGACATTTGGCACAGCAGGTTCTTATATCTGTTAGCATTCCGATACATCAATTGATCGCTTGGTGATCATGGCATATGGCAGCTCCCATCTGGTCATATGGGCATTAAATAAAGTACCTTTTGTGAAAGTATCCTATGCTTGCTATCTAAAAAGCAAAAAACAAAAATACTTGACTGAGCTTTCTTAAATATATTTTTGACTCAGAAAAAATTAAATAATCAGTTCTAATCCCTGATTTTTGGAGAAGATAAGCATTTTGAAACTATTTACTGAACAAGGTAAATGATACTAATATTTGCCAAATGAATGAAATCTTTTCTAAATCCAATCAATATTGAATCTTTATTTCCACACACTAATGTAGTGATACTTCACAATAGATTCACATGTGACTAGTTTTCTTTAATGCCAGTTCTCATTTTCTCTGAAGAATACATGGTCAAGAAGTTATTGACCAGTGCAGTGACCAGACAGTCCTCATGAGACAGTCATGTAACAGTAAAAAAATTGTTTAGAGATTGATTCACCAAGTTGAAAAATGCACTCACTACATATACATGTGTTATGCGAAGGTGATGAGTCGTGATCTAACCATACCAAAGGGAAATCAATTTCAAATGATAGTTGGTATGAGTTACAATGATAGCTGTGAAAAGGCTACCCATAGTAATTCTTACCCTGTGCAAAATAGCTATGTGAGGGATGTGTACAAGGGAAAGATTCATGGGTTGTTAGTGCAACTGATGTCTAGGGATTTATTAAAGAGGTGTAATGTGCTAAAATTGGGCCTTTTATACAGAGAGGTATGTGGATCATGGATGTGAAATAAGGTCAAATAAAATGCTGGATTTGGCAATATTGATGCCGTTTGGAAATTTGTATTTTAATCTCCTTCGAATGGACATCCTAGTTTTTTTAAGTTTACGTGTGTGTGACAGAATGGTGCCAATGCATATTGAGAAGAGGAAAATATTAACAACAGTTACTTTAGTAAAAACAATGGAAGTTTTGCGAACTGTTGTATTCACAATTTCTTCACAAATTGTTGGAAAAGTTTGGTATAAATTGGTGTACATTGGTGCACTGCTTAGGTCAGTTCAGTCCAGTATACAAATTGAATCCAAAGCAACAAAAACTGATTCACAAAAACACAACAATTACGGAGGAAATACCTATTATACCTGACAGGCCAATAATGCCTGATAGTCCTTCCGTACTGGAAAAGCAGTTCAAAACATCCAGGGATCAACTTTGTCATAGTTTCAGGTTGTCCAACACTTGCGTTAATTTTCCCAACAAAATTTAAATGACTGCTGTTTGAAGCCTCACTGTAATGATTTGAATACAATAATGATTTTCTTTGAGCAGTCATCACTTTCCGAGGTTTAAAAGTAGATGCAAAGTCATGTGTAAACTCAAGGTTCAACTTACTTGTATCTGCCTTGAGATACAGACATAATGGTGCCATGATGTGTGTTTCAATTAAAAGAACACCTCATATAGCCACATCGGTGATAAGCACTTTGCATGTATCTGCCCCTCTGGAAGATTATCTGCTTTACTCCCTTCTTCATGTGAATGCGCTAAATCTTAGCACTTCTTTTTTGTGAATGCATTGCATAATATAGTGGTGTGAATCTGACTACAGACCTCTTTTTAGGGTCTGTGATCTGACATGTATTTCTGCAGAAGGTATGCAAGTATTTTTGAACTGTGTAAGGGATGAAATCAAAACTTGACCGGCGGTCGACCGCCTGTTCTGGGTGGTTCTGTCCAGTTGGAGCTGGTTACTATTGCTCTAAACAATGAAACACAGTTCAACCGCCAGTAACCGCTGGCCAACTGACGGTCGAGTTTTGATTACCAGACATTAAGGGAAGTCTAAACATTCAAAAAATAATACCGGTAACATTATATCTGTCACTATTTCAAGTTACTGTGGTGAACAAACTCATTCAAACATGTCAATACATTCCGACCCATTCATTTTGTACAACCATTGAACTTAATAAGGAAACATAGCTACATTGTACTCTGACATCTCTTGGTCAGTGGATATGTTGCGACCCTCTTAGACCTGATCATCTCGCCAATGGCTCGTCCTACTCCCCATTGTAGGCCACTTACAATAATAATCCTGTAAAAGCAGTAGCCAACCTCCCGGCCATTGGCGGCATTTATTGCTGGTCGATTAAAATGAAAGATGGCATGTTAAGGAGTTGTTGTGTGTGTTGCGTGCGATAGATGGACGCGACAAACATTATGTGCTGGTAATTCTAACAAGGTATTCTGTTTATTCAATCATGGCAGCCCAAATATATTAATCTATTTGTGGTAATGTTAAACCAGTTTTCTACTTACGGGGTTGTTTTGACATCTTTGCTTTCACTTGAAATCGCATTGCTTGAGTTTAGTATTGCATTAATGTGATGAAAGGTTTTTAAGACTTTGCAAGTTGTGGTGAAACACAACAAAGGCTCATGTTAGCAATATTTGCACTTAAAGAATTGGTTGCAGATATGTTTGAGATATTTTAAGTAGTGCAGCAAGGCTTTGCTTTCCTTCATCTGTGTCTGTAATATTCTGTTTGTGTGTATAACATAATGGACCAAATCAGTGGTGCACTTTTAAAAAATGGTTCCAAGTAGAACCTAAAAAGGTTCTTAAGCTGTCCTGTATGTAGAACCTTAAATAGTTTTATGAAGAATTAAAAAGGTTCTGCAAAGGTTGAAAATAACCATAGACATGAAAAAACGTTCTGTGAATGCCAGAAAGAACCATTTTGGGTTCTTATAATTTCTATAGCTCCTGTAAAAGCATATTATGAGACAAAATCATGACAAAAAAGATGGAATTTATTGGTAAATGAGTCCCTTAATTTTTTTCAAATCCCCGCTCCCTAACAGATGTGACTGTGACTGGCTAGTATACCACATGGACCAAGTAATAGCTGAACATAAACCTTTAAAGTTGCAATTCTTAGTATGTGTAGTAGGCAGGCTATATTTTTCACTCTAATTGGAATGCTTCACAATTTAGAAAATATCATGCACTTGTTTGGGGAGGTTTTCTAAGTCCATATTGAATATAGGCCAGGCAAGATTGATATAACAAACATTAAGCTTTAATTTTGCCATTCCTTGCAAATAAATTGGTACCTCAAAAAGAAAGTCAACTCCCTTACCATCCCCCATCACATTAATGAGGAGACAGACAGGTAAAGTGAAGCAAAAGTTTTATGTTCCACACCCAGTGGTACATGCAGACTAAAGTGTTAATGTTATAAACATAGATAACCTTCTATCTGTCACTGAAAAACACTCTATCAGAAAGCTCCTATAGGCCCCAAAATAAGCTCAAGGGTTTCATTAGGTTTTGTAGTGCAACATAACACAGCTATTTAAATACTGTTATTGAGTTCCTGGCTTGGATGGAACACACATAAGCTACAAGTTAGAAAAGGTTGAAGTGTTCTTGTTTATTTGAATGTTATCTAGACCCAGTCAGAAACTGTTGGTGTTATTTTGCATTGGTGTCATTCTCTCAAGTTGTGAGCACAAATCCAGTTGCAAGCACAAACCCAGCACAAATCTAGTTGTGAGCACAAATCCAGTTGTGAGCACAAATCCAGTCGCGAGCACAAATCCAGTTGCGAGCACAAATCCAGTTGTGAGCACAAATCTAGTTGCGAGTACAAATCCAGTTGTGAGCACAAATCCAGTCGCAGCACAAATCCAGTCGCGAGCACAAATCCAGTTGCGAGCACAAATCCAGTTGCGAGCACAAATCCAGTTCCGAGCACAAATTCAGTTTTGAGCACAAATCCAGTTTTGAGCACAAATCATAATGAATCCAGTTGTGAGCACAAATCCAGTTGTGAGCACAAATCCAGTTGTGAGCATAAATCCAGTTGTGAGCACAAATCCAGGTGTGAGCACAAATCCAGTTTTGAGCACAAATCCAGTTGTGAGCATAAATCCAGTTGTGAGCACAAATCCAGCTATACTATGATCAGCTCGTAATAGGCAAGAATCATTTGTTTGTTTTGTTACTGCGCAAGTCAATCAAGTCCCATCTTACACCTGCATAAGTTCTTAAAAGTGTGCGTCAGTCACGCAAAGAACAGTCCGCTTAGGTGCTGCTCCCAGCTGGGTGTACGCCATTCTATATCAATCCACGATGTTATGAGTCCTGCCTATTATGAGCTGATCAGAGTATAGGGTTTTAGATTGTAAATTCTTTTGAAAAAAAAATACAATTTTATAAAAGCTAACAAGAAAGTGTCTACCATGTTCCATACCTAAGCAATACTTGTTTTGACTAACCTTGTTAACACAAAAAGTTTTTACTCTCTGACAAATAAAGAAAAGCTTTGAAATAATTGTATTACGTTAAAAAATCTTGTTAACACAAATCCATTTAAATTTGTAGTTTGCACTTTCATATTAAAAATAGGATTTGACAAGAGCTGGAAAGAAAGCGTGTGTGTACTCAGCATATTCTACACATAGCAACATTAGTTTAGCATGTAAACTTTTAAGCACAAATCCTCTCACGTTTTCACTTTGTTATATGGAATTAATGAAAATCTGATGGGCTATTCCATCTAAAATCCACATTCCCCCTGTGGAAGATTTAGCTAGAGTGTTCCACAGAGGGAGTATGAGTTTTGAATAGAATAGACAGTTGGGTAACTTCCATTTGAAATACTCACCCCAGTTGTGGAACATATAGGTGAAGACATAATACTGGGGAAGTATGGGTTTCAAAATGATTAACCCTGACCAATTACATTTGATAAACATACTCCCTCTGTGGAAGATATTTCTAAAATCTTCCACAGGGGTAGTGTGGATTTCAACTGGAATAGCCCAATGTACTTCAAAATAATTCAGATACATTTTATTTAGTCTTTGCTTTCATTGATTCAAATACATCACAGTTCATGTATAAAGATTCTCTATGCATCACATTGAGCACAAAATAATCCTACTCCTACGTGCAGACCTAAATCAGTATACCTGGTACTGAATTTGGTTAATAAACATTGCATGCTGTATGTTTGCATAAATTAATTCTAAAAAAAGCTACAAATTAGTACATTTTGTCAAAATATCTCTCTATCTAAGAACCACTCTAATTAAAGGCTCTCGCTGTACTGGTTTCAAAAGAAGGAAATGTAAAATTCCTGAATTTTTGTAATTTTTTTGAGCTGCCATATCACAGCAGGGGTTAGCATTCAAACCATTTTCTCTTATGTAATGTTGCCAGTTCTGCTAAATTTCATGTGTACTTGAGAAAAAAAAGTGCAGTGGTGTACATTTTGTTGTAGCTTGACTATGTATGCCCCCATAATTCTAGGCTGTTTTAATGATGTTTAAGTTCTCTTAAATTACATGATGGCTAATGCATCATGTAAGACTCTCACCGGTTTTAACCGTGCATGCTCATAGACCTGTGATTCATACAATGCTATAGTGTGCTCTATACTAAACCACAATGATTCAAATCTTCAATATGAAGTTTGAAAATCATTACAGGTTTTTTTCCCTTATTTTAGATAAGAAATTGTTTAAAGATTATTATGTTTCTGAGCTAGTTGTACATGTTTTTATGGCTTTTATATGTGACCCGCTCCACAAAACCAGACATAAGTCACTAATTTTGAAAATTGAGTTTTTGATGTCATTTAGTATAGGTCTTCAGCTTTCATTTGATACCAAAATTATGTTTCTGGGACATGTGGTCCTAATTCTATGGTCTTTCAACAGGAAGCGACACATAAAGAAAAGGCAAAAAGACATGTTAAGGACTTAGTTTGGGTCAGAAAAAATTCTAGATTTGGGTGCTTTAATTGTAAAAAAAGTAAGGAATCAAAAAATAGTAAAAACTGAAAAACAAAATCTGCAAGGTTTTTCACCCCTTTACCAACTTTGACTCGCTGTATCTCGAAATGGGCTGAGTGCGACTTATGGCGGAATTTGTAGCAGTTTCTAGTGACTTTCTACATCTGTAAATGACATCAATCTGTGCATCCTATAATAGGGAGAAAATGGAAGACATTCCAACAGCTAGTTATGAGTGCATGTTGCTCATTAGATCCAGTCATTACCCCTCTCATGCCTGAATTGAGCTTCTTACACTTTCCTCCATTACAAATAAATAAATGATAACAACAGAGATAGATTACAGCAAGAATCCAGGAATCAATTCTTGTACAGATTCTTGTAAACAAATTTGTGTGAATCAAACTTGATTCGCAATTGTTTTATATCAGAGATTGGGTGAGAATCAAATGAGTCTTGCAAAACATTAACAATTACAAGAATTCTTACATTTTGCGACAAAATTCTACCCCTGTAACAATATCAAAAATATACCTGTGTTTAGAATTTTCAGTGTTTTCCCCTTTGAATACTTACCAATTTTCTGCACAGGGTGGGGGTACTGCTGCAATAAGGTTAGAAACGAATAATAAATATAAGGTTTGACACCATTCCCTTGTTAGGATGCATGGTGCGTTGCAAGTCATTTGTGAAAATGAAGCACAAGATTGAAAACAAAAACAAAAGAGTACTGTTTGGCACCAGGGTCTTAGCTAGAAATTGTGTTGATATGGCCTTGTTCTGCAAATTGGGTCTACTAAGAAAGTCAATTAGCTTCTCAAAACATACAATTTATAATATAGCATCTGTCAAAGGCTTTAATTTTGCCCGTCCCAGGTGCAAACTCCCCGTCTAAAATGACGGCCAGACGGGTGGCTAGCTAAGACCCTGTTTGGCACCATTTCCCTGTTATGTAGAATGCATATCAAGCCTTTTGTGAAAATTAAGCCTGGTATTGTCTGACGATTGGAGTCGGATCATTGAAAACAAAAACAAAAAGTAGGTTGGTTTGTTTGGTTACAGTTTCATTATAATGATTACCGGTATAGTGTCGTAATGGGATACTACTGCAGTGGAAGAAGCTTTTCATATTACTCGGTATCTAGAATCATTTAACATTCATACTATGTATAAAATGTATCCGTAATGTTTTGCAGATGCAGAATGTGAACATGATATGTTTGTTTCATGAATATTCTAGCATTTCTAACAGATCATCATTTTGGCTGATCAGAGGGTGGGTAATTTTAGAATGTATAGGGAATATTATATAGGGAAGTAGACCTACTGTGAATGAATAGGTGAACTCGATATTGTGTTTGAAAGATGCAACGTGGTATCGCTTGATGTAAAAAGTTACTTTGTTACAAGTTGTATAAGTTACTGCTAAAAGGCATATTGGATGATCAGGTTTTAATTCATTTATTTCAATTATGCAAATTCTATGGATAAGGAACAATAGGTGCGAGTTGGGTTCAGTCAAAAAAAGTAAGCATAAACAAGGTAAATTAAACATCTATTTCTCAATGGTGAGATAAGCAACTTGGTATGACTTTTAACTTTTGATCACTTTGGAAGACTATGCCAGCATATTGAATTTTATAGTTTGTATTTTAGTGTTCAATTTGATCTACTGTATTACAATCATCCTAAGCTCTTACACCATCAACGTCTGCACATGTACTACGATGTACATTGCAGATGATGAAAGCAACTTAAATGCAAATTGTTTGATGTTCCAATATGTCCTGAGGGAAAATACCCTGATGCCAAAATGGCGTCAATGATGCCAAAATGGCACAAATGACGCCAAAATGGCGCCAATGATGCCAAAAAAGATCCCACATGCCAAAACAGCACCACTGGTGCCAAAAATGGGTCCAGTGACGCCAACATAATTCTACAGTTGGTGTCAGTGATGCCAATATGGATCCAGTGCCAAAAGGGCGCCTTTTGACGCCAAATGGCCCATTTCTACACCAAAATTAGGAAAACAGTGCCGTTTGGCTTCTCCTAGTGCATCTGCACATGTACTGTGATGTACATTGCAGATGATGAAATCAACTTAAATGCAAATTGTTTGATTTTCCAACATCCCTTGTCAACCACAACCATGTCACCAACTTTTATGATGAATTTCTCATTAATCACTCATAGAACAATTAGCCTACAAATGTGCACATAATATTTATGTGACAACATCAACATGTCCCTTTAAGGGGCATGGTCCAATCCTCCCCAAGATTAATTGAAAGGGAGTGAGGAAGGGAAGGGGGAAAGCAGTATCCTACTTCACATGAAGCAAGATTGTGTGAATCACACCAAATTGAAAAGCAGTACTGAAGAGTTCCAACATATCAAGTGTGCCAACTATTTTTTCTCTGTGAAAAAATGGCAGTGTGGTATGACACTAATACATGAAGTAGTCGCAGAAGTGTACGTTTCAATGTACTTCATATAGGAATGAAAATTTCAGGTGCAAAATGTGATATATGACATAGCTGCTTTGAGTTAATTATTTTTTATCAATATTGTTAATAATGAGTGTTATTTTATTTTATTTTGTTATTACACTTATCACAAGCTTTCAATACCATACTCACTAATAGGTGCATCCCATTAGCAATCAAAAGGTATTTCCGTAGACTAGTACAGACCATTCGCAACCAGTCAAAGTCCCTGTGTTTTGTATGCTGTGAATTCTCGCATATTCATGAGGGCAGATTGTTCCATTGTGCTGTATCTAACAATCACGACAGGATTGCGTGCCTTCATGTATACGCGATAAAGCTCTGTGTGTCTTCGCATTTACGCGAAAGACCGTACATGCGTAGCAGTTTCACCTGTCGTATTTCAAGGAACAATCGGCCCTCGTTATCAATTGATGCTGAGACTTTGAATGTTTGGAGTTGGTCTGTTATCTCTTCCGTCCATGGGTACTTCATTGTATTCTGTCGGTCTGTGTCACGTCACTTCCAGTTGATGATGTTCGAGTGAAAACAAGTCCCTAATTTGATTTTTGTGGGTGATTTCATTGGTGTTATGTAAATTTCGATCGCAAATAGTCAGTGGAATCAAACAACCGTTTCTAAGTCTTCAGAGTGAAAGAAACTTACTTGATTTACCGTTTATATACTGACAAACTTAAAATTAAATTCCATGGTCGAAAGTGTCGCTTTTTCCGAAATTGAATGCCACTCCAGCAACATCGCTATGTAGCCTCCTTCACAGCTGGTTTCTGTTGTTCACAACAAACCGTGAGCCACATGCAGTTTGGGCCCGAGACTAGAGATAGCCCGGATGTCCGACCGACAGAATAAGATAGTAACAATATTAATACATAAATACACATAAGGCAGCTGTCAGATCAGATTTTGCATGCGGTCTCTTCACATATTTCATGCAGTCATATCTTAAAGCCACAAACCTTGAGGCTAGGATGTGGGGCAGTACTATTGGCTGCCTTATCCACATCCCAACCTATCAAGTTACAATTGATTTTCTTTTAGAAATTTACTACAATTTGTTAAAGGCATCTTGCCACTTTTTGCTAGCAGCTTCCTACATTGTATAAAGCTGTGTTAGTATCATGAAATTTGTCAAACTTTTATTTTGCTCTCAAACCAATATCATTTGAGGCAAATAATGCATCAAGTTGTTCAGTCAACTCTAATCTTAATTTCAAAATAGAAGCCGCAAACCTTAATTGTCTCGTACAAATGGTTATTTCATTTCTTGACAAAAACATAAAGTTTTTGCTCAACAAAAACCTCAAATAAGCAAACAAAATCATGTCTTGATATTGTAGTCTACTAAAATCATCTGTTATATATTTTACATTGTATATAGTAAACCTTTTCTTTTGCAGGAATAATATAGTAATCCGTGTTTTGACCTATTTCTCTCTCTTTCTTTTGTTTCTCCATACAGATGAGATTTGTACAGAATGTCACCAACTGGTCAGCTAAAAAGCCAGCATTTTATCATGGTCATGTATCTTTTATAGATTTTGCTAGGTAAGTTGTCAAAGGAGAATTTGAAGAGTTCAGAGACAAAAACCATTATATCCATTTTTCTCAAATTCAGTGGTCAAACATAGAGAAAGTCCAAAGTTATGTATGTGCAAAGCAGGAAAGGTGACTTAAGGGAAAGGTGGGGGATTTGACAAAAAATTGTCATAATGGCCTAACAATTTAAAATATCATGGTGGCCAGCATGTCACAGGGGGGACAAGAAGGTAGCCCTACTACAGGGCCTTATTTTCTTTTTTTTACATACTATATACTCCGAGACATCATGCTATAAACTGAGAACTGCTAAAAACCCAGTGATAGCTCACAACCCACTAACCGCTGTCCCCGAGGGCCTTATTTTCTTTTTTTTACATACTATATACTCCGAGACATCATGCTATAAACTGAGAACTGCTAAAAACCCAGTGATAGCTCACAACCCACTAACCGCTGTCCCCGAGAAATTATTTCTCGGGGACAGCGGTTAGTGGGTTAAGCAGTTCTCGGGGTATAGCGTGTCTCTGAGTATAGCATGTAAAAAAAATTAAAAAAATAAGGCCCTGTAGTAGGGCTACAAGAAGGGGAGGGCAAGATGTTCCACAGAGGGAAGCCCCCTCCCCACCCTTGTTATACCACTGATATGAATTGCAATCTGGTCCAACCAGACTGAAATGGGCAATTGTGAAATTGAGATACCGTAAAAACTCGATAGTTAGGCCCCCCCAAAAAAGTTGTTTGCTTGCCCTCGTCCGACCGACCGTCTCGGCAGTCCCGACCGTAGAACTTTTTTTTTTGCGATTTTCCCAAAAATGGCATGTATTTTTCGTCTGAAAAACCGATGATTTAAAAGAAACGTTGTAAAATACCATATCCTGCATGTTTACATGTCCGGCTGTGCCTGACTGTCGGGTTCCGCAATTTCGTATACATGGTATACCACCTCAGCGTCTAAGCTCTAATACAATTTGCTATCCACCTGCACATTTCGGACGGCGCATCTAGGGATGAGTTTATTTACAGGCAAAATATAACCATGCATATCGTGCAAGAATGGATACAATATAGCAGATGTTAAAATATGGTAAAAGTAGATAAAATTTGAAAACAGTTGTACCCGATATTCATTTCTTGTTTATAAATATTTAGATTCATGATATTTGTTCAGTATCGACTAGGAAGTAACATTGCACTATTTTTTTTCAACATGTTTGTTGAGGCTACTTTTATTAAGAGCACAAATCGCTCGGTATAATATGATTTCACTTTAAACATGGCGGACAGAACACAGTAGTAGCGCTTAGCTGTACAGGTGAAGCAAGGGACCGAACACGCTGATTAATATGATAGTTTTGAAAAGCAGAAAACACTACATGTAGGAGAATTGTACACTTCATTAAACGTAGGCCTACATGTAGAAGAGCTGCAATTTAAGTGGCGAGCACAGACGCTGGACCATGGCGTGATGTTGCTGCTACGGAAATACTTGAACCATTAATTGCATTCGGTATTCGCCATGTCTGTTTCTGGGAAACGGAAAAAACAAAAACAATAAAAAAACACCTTTTCCCGACCGACCGACCGACCCAATTTTTAAAATCCATTCGAGGGCAAGCAAACAATTTTTTTTTTGGCCTTAGCATATGTGCTTACTATCAAGCGCCTTTGAAAACATGAAATTGTACCAAAGTCCAGCGCTTTACCAAGTGAGCTAATGGGATTAAGACACACATTTGCAGGTTTACTTGTTCGTATATAACTATGTGTATCGATGATTTGCTCAAAACCCTTTACACTTTTGTGGATGGAGCATTCATGTTTGCATGTTTTAAAAGCGCTCGATAGTAAGTACATATGCTAACTATCGAGTTTTTACGGTGCAATCCGATATAGGCAACAAAACATGATTCAATACATAAGAAAATGTGCCTTGTGAAAGCTGATAACTTCACAACCAATCATGCTTGTGATGTAATGTTTTCAGCAGTAGTACACTTGGTTACTATTTAATGATAATAACTCAATTTGCCTTCATTGGCCTAATTGGATCACATTGTGTCATGTATATGTAAATGAAGCAACATGAGAAACTTGAATTAAGCAAATTAGGTGCTAATTTATGCTGCTATTTAAGTATCTTGGGTTTTATTTCTGTAAAAGTTATGCTCAGTGCAATAACCTAGCTTTGACAGCTTCTTGTCACTTTCTAAGAAAATCAAGAATAATTATAAATATTAATTGATATTCAACACTTTTTGTGTGAGACATTGGAACTATATATAAATAAGTTTACATTCATCTGTACTGCATTAATACAACATGTAACAGAAACTCCTCAGAAATGTTGCATAACAACATGTAGTCAAAGTCACATTGGGAGAACATTCACCTCACATGTAATAACACAGTACACTTTGAGAGCTCAGAAATATTAGGCGTTATGAGAAAAAGGCGGTTGAGAGTTGGTCATACTATATAACCACATGATGATATAGCTTGTTATACTGGCTTATAACTTTGAAATAAAGTCTGCACAAACAGTAACGCAGCTGTTATAAATACGCTTACAGCTTCAGAACTAATAATTGTTTTCACAATATTTCAACATAGGGAGAAGGATGATTTATTTACACACATTTTGATACCCTATTTGTCAAATGTCGTTCAATATTAACAACATAGTAGAGAAAAATACCAGAATTTAAAAGTTGCAGTTTAGAGCGGTCAATGGTTATTATGCCAGCACTGTGGCACGTAAAGCTCCCGATTATCTTCCCGCTTATTTCAAATCAATACAAATAGCTGCAACTTTTAAATTCGGGAATTTTTCTTTCCACTGCAGTATTGTTAATATTGATCACAATTCGACAAATTTGGTGTCAAAATGCGTGTAAATAAATCATCCTTCTTTTTATGTTGAAATATTGTGAAAACAATTATTAGTTCTGAAGCTATAGGCGTATTTATAACAGCTGCGTTACTTTTTGTGCAGACTTTAGATGGATTATTGAAATGAGGCTTTGTGTTACTGGAGAAACAATGAAAAATTTGATAGAAAAATAAAATTTGTGGAAAAAATAAGACATACGAGGAAGTCCTTGTGTTTCCGAGCCCTTTTAGATGCACATTGATGCAGATTTATGTGGATCTAGTGTCCTATGTAGATTACCAATTTAACTTATACTAGTTTCACATGTGCATCAATTTATTAAAGGAAAAGCAGGAAAGAATGGAAGGAAAAATAGGCCAATCAAAACTTTGAGCAAAAAAAGTGAAACATGTACCCATGAGACAAACAAATGTAACTCAAATTTGATGTTTAAACCAGGTGGTGTATGACGTGCAGTCCCTAAATTCAGTAAATTTTCATCGTCAACCGTGTAATTGAATGGGATTATTTTGAAATTTTAAAACGCTTGAAATATCACAAACAAATAGGCCTATGTTGATAAATAATATAAATACAAGCTAAAACCGTTGGGGTTCGATAATGAACCCCATAAAACTAACAGAGTATATGGAAAATGCCATACGGCCGGGCGGTTTCACGAGTTGCCGGCTTGATCATGTCATCCGCCGCCTGGTTTAAACCAACTGTTGTGTCAATGGAATTTGATCAATTTTGTTGTGGAAACTAATTAACCTATTTATTTATGTAAATATGTCAATCAAGTTGTATCAGGTAGGCAGGTAAGGTTTGATGAGGAGGAAATTTATGCAAAGTTGAAAAGTAACCTAATTATTAAGTTTTAATAAAAGTATTTGGGTGAGATTTGGGGAGAAATAGTGTGGAATAAATCCACTAAATTAAATTTATTGTATTAGTGTGCAAATATTTGGAGCCTAATGATGGGATGATCTGTACCATCACCTAAAAAACTGTTTTTAGTTGTCTTTTGGTGCCTTTGGGAAATTTATAATTTTGATATGGAAAAATGTGCTTATTATGTATATGAAGTAAATCAGTGACACAAAATGTTATTGTTGTCTTTACTTCTCATTTTGACACCCTAAGTATGGGTGATGTGGCAATTCACGTTGAATTCTTTTTAATTAGGCATTGGGATTGGAGGAAAGTGGGCTAATGCTAGTAATACTTTTACTTTATTACAACTAATTTGAATGTTTTTACATGATTAATGTCTACCTTTTGTTGTTGTCTCTCTTTCTACAGTTTTGGTTCAATACAACAGCCATTATATATTAATATAATCAGAAGACCTTTAGACAGACTAGTATCTTACTATTATTTCTTACGGTTTGGTGATGACTTCAGACCCAAATTAACAAGACATAGACACAGTAATAAAGAGGTGAGTATCGTAAGTATTGAAACCTTCGGGTATTTTTTTCTCCAAGGGGTGTGTGCATCAATGTTTAACTTTATCTGTAACCAAGGACACACTTGAGACTTTTCACAGTCAAGCCATGGACCTACTTGCAAATGAGCACCATCCTTGTTTCGCTGAGGTCTGCAGTTAGGTTGCAATTGCATGTCATTTTAGAAAGAAAAAGAGCAAGGTACACCAACTTGACTTGGGGAAACAAGGCATTTGCTGTTTTTGTCCCCCCTCTACGTACCGTCTAGTCTGTATTTTACTTGTTTCCCCATGTCAAGTTGTGTACTCCGTGTGTGTACCTTGCTCTTTTTCTTTCCAGTTGTTCGTATATTCAAGGTATCATCTTGTATCATTTATTGATCCTTGATGTGTTTTGTGTCCTCATCCATTGGATTCACCAATACCCACTTTTTTTGTCATTGTAGAGATAGTCCGCTATTGTGCATTAATGGTAACCTCGGTTGGTAGGCGCATTTCATACTGGGTATCATACATAGCAATACATAAGAAAAATCCGCCATTTTGGTCCTCAGTTTGTCTATTAAACATTGATTTAGACATCCTCGTTTCGATAGCAATACACAATGTCTGTGGTTGTCGGTAGACACAGGTAGTGGGTGTTTGGATCTGGTTCTGGATTGATACATTAAAAGGCTCATAGCAGAGCATCACTTTTTTTGTCATTGTAGAGATAGTCCGCTATTGTGCATTAATGGTAACCTCGGTTGGTAGGCGCATTTCATACTGGGTATCATACATAGCAATACATAAGAAAAATCCGCCATTTTGGTCCTCAGTTTGTCTATTAAACATTGATTTAGACATCCTCGTTTCGATAGCAATACACAATGTCTGTGGTTGTCGGTAGACACAGGTAGTGGGTGTTTGGATCTGGTTCTGGATTGATACATTAAAAGGCTCATAGCAGAGCATCACTTTGATCTAAAAATGAATGGGTGGTGGCTTAGTTTTAAACATTAGGACATCATGCATCTTGCGTTTCATAGTCATTGAGTGATGAAATACCATTCAATCTGGATATAAATTGGATGGCAAGAATTTTAAGGAGTGATTCATGGCTCTTCTTAATGCTGCAAACAAGCAATTCACTGTTTCTAATGTTTTCCTGACAGTTCTCCTGAAAATGCTCCTAATTAGCATCAGGAGAGTAATTCCTAGCTTACTGGGGCCCATTTCACAAAGTACAACCGATCTTACGCTTGATTGACCACACATAAACTCCTATTAAATCAAGTCTTTGTTAAACAGAATTATCAGAACTCAAGTCATGGCTATAACATTTCCACCATACACTGTGCAAGCTTTGATCTTGAAGTGTGTTACAACTGAGACACACATACAGATATGTCAGCCTATACTATAGGCTGACATATCTGTATGTGGCCCCAAATTTGCTTACTTTTCATCAAGTTTCATTAGAGCTCTATGCCAAAATAGTTGATTGTCTACTTGACATAATTTGGTAGGAAGTCAAATCTGTGTCAAATATGCATAATTTCACCCCATGGAATTGAAAAAAAAAGATGATGACAATCAAGTAACTTGTGCAACCATCAATCACTAAGTGGTGCCATCAGTAGGGTTTGTTACCATGGTTTCTTGCCACCATTACACCATCAAAGATACCTTCTCTGATGCCGGGGAACGCACCAATCAAACAGTCTAAGAAATGAACATGCTTTGGTATCGTGACTTTTTGCGCCTTAGAGCCTACTTTCAAGCACACCGACATTTCAAAATAATGGATAAGTGCAATATATAGAGATATCATTAGCATCTGTGTAATCGGTGTGTGTATGTCTAAGCGAGAATCCATATCAAAAAAGCTAACATCATTGCGAGAAAAAAACCGTAGGTGGTAAATGTTATTTCCACCGTTAATGAAACAAACGCTTTTTGAAAAATGCAAACTGACAAGAAAATTGAGTCGTGAGGAAACGGCTAAATTAAAATCATTCTTCTTCAAAGTGGAATCTGATGAAAAATTCACAGGGTTTAATGCAAGCTATGGTGCAAGGCCAGCTGTTGCCGTAGCGACTTTAATTTGGCAAGCAATAATGTTGTGTTTAATGATGGATGAGTCGTTGATCGGTGATGATTTTTCATTAAATGCCTGGGAGCTAGCGAGGGGAAGAGAGAATCTGGAACAACATGGAAGTGTCATAGCAATTTGACTTGGCAACACTCTATAAAAGTATTTGAAGTGCACATATTGTGTTTTTAAATTATATAATTATTTTTGAAGTGTTTCTATACTGTGAAGTTATAAAATTAAACTATATGGTGTAGATATTAGGTGTTTCTACAAAATTTAAAACCAGTAGAAAATACAAAAAAGGAGGTTATAAATATTGTGTTTTGTCAGATGATCTGCTGTAGATAGATTACACTGAAAAAGTGTTGGTTATCTAGGAGTCAGTATTACATTCAGTTTTGGTTGTCCAATAGCATGCATAATTGCAGCATTGGAGAGCAAAAACTAGGTATGGAAAGACTGTGATTGAGGAGGTGCTTTTACTATGTTCCTGTCCTTCTTCCATCATAGTTTTGTTTGCTGTCATGTATCAGGCATGCAAATTTTCAGGAATCAGGCGCTTTTTTGTCCAAATTTCTGCACTTTCTTTTAATTTCAGCTAGTTTTTGGCCTTTTTAGCCTAATTTCACACGCTTTTTCAGGCTTTTTCAAACTTTTTACATTTTTTCATGGATGATTATTCTCATGCCTGATGTATACATTCCCCCTTCAGTTAGATGATAAAGACTCAAGAAAAAAAAGTTAGCTAAAGAGCTTATGTAGAACATAAATTTCAAAACTGCAAGAAGATTAGAATTGTCCTGATTTTGGTGACCCACATTTTTGACATGATCAAACTATATAGGCTATAGATGAGATGTTTGTTGTTGAATTGAATTTTAGATAGGTACTGTTGAAAGAAGTCGTCAAGTGTGAAATGGTATATCTTACAAAACATTATGCATAATTATTTAGATGGAAGATTTATTAAATTATCAGTATAGATAGAAAGTTGTCCCATTTGGCACAAAATGCCTGGTGACATCATATTTGAGCAGGCCAGGGAGGCAACTTTGTAAATTTGCCCCCTTGAAATTTTCTGTGTTATGCCACTGATGACAAGCAAGTCATTTTGTTTGATTGTGTCTCATATATAAAGGGTAAATAGGACACAATAGATCTCTGTTGACCTTTACAATTCTTATGTCCAATTGATGTTTCACGCTATGTTCATATTTCCAATACTTTGTTTGCGTCATGTAATTTCTTGTCTAGAAGGTGTTGGTCCACATCTAATAGTTTAATATATCAGCAACCCATATAGTCTCATCTACCATGATCAGAGTTCAGCAATCACAACCACTTTTATATGCTTGAAACATTGATGTTTAGTTATGAAGGGATGAGTTTCAGTATCCAAGCAGTCGATTTGTAGGACGTAGCAGCTATGCAAGATTTTTTTGATTTTCATTAATTTTCAATAACAAATGAAATCAGTAAAGATTACAGTAGCAGACAGATCTTCCTGAATATAGAAAAACAATTACACAGGAACAAAGAGTACAATGCCGACTAAAATAAAGTGAATAATATGTGCGTACTTGCATGATGTCATTAAAAATTTATTTTTATCCTTCAGCAGAGCACCGGTAGTCCATAGATCCTTATTACATGTTAATACTTCATGAAATGGCTATCATGAAAGCTATAGTTTTCTGTTTTTTGTTTAAAACTCATTTTTATCTGTGTAATTCATCTTACATTATAACGTCAGCAGTAACAGCAGGTGTTTTGATATCAAATTAATAAATTAATTATCTAAATGAAGTGGAAAATGAGATAGCTGGGGTTATGACTTGATTGAGTGTAATGAAGCTTTAATAATCATCCATCGTTTTCTCTTGACAGACATTTGATGAGTGTGTTGCTAGAAAAGGTTACGACTGCGCTCCTGAGAAACTCTGGATCCAGGTTCCATTCTTCTGTGGCCACGCCCACGAATGCTGGTAAGATATTGGAAGAATACACAGGAAATAAAATTAAACTATGAATGATTGAGTATTGAGATCAGAGTATGAGTTTGATGAAGTAAGCCCAATATTGTGATGGAGACCAAGCAGGAAGGGCAATAATATTATTAAACCTAACTCTCCACAATTCAACAGCACAATGTGACTGCAAATTAAGGCCCATCATCCCACGTGATCCGATTCATCAATGATCCCAAGTGTGCAATGTTCCCAAGTGTACAATGATCCCAAGGTACATATATACACAAAATTGCTGCCCGGGCAAGGTTAACACTCATTGTTTAGCACCAGATTCACTTGACGACTGAGGAGTCGGTGGTTTAAAATCATAAAAAAACTTTTTCTTCCTTTCTACTTTGGCAAAAGAAACAGAGTTAGAGTAAAGATTGATATGATATCCAAACCAGCAAGTCTAGCCAT
Source organism: Amphiura filiformis (assembly GCF_039555335.1). Taxonomy (NCBI): domain Eukaryota; kingdom Metazoa; phylum Echinodermata; class Ophiuroidea; order Amphilepidida; family Amphiuridae; genus Amphiura; species Amphiura filiformis. The sequence goes on along the minus strand of NC_092644.1, from coordinate 46,699,259 downwards.
CTCCTAACCTTTAAAAATAACTAAAACTCATTGAGCCCATCCTTCCATGATGCAGGTAACTGGATGGCAGCAAGCACCTGAGTAAACCAAGTAACAAGAGGAAAAGACAGATAATCACACCCAAATGTTACAATTAAAACTTATGACAAATGGAATGAACCGGTGTTGGTACAAACTCCAGATAATATACCAGCGAATGTGCCAACACAGGAACCAAACCCTACCTTCCCCATTCTAGGCGTACAAACATTAGACTAACGGATCTCCATGACAAACATGGCTGAAACCACAGCTAAGGGGTATTCAACACATGCACTATATATAGCACCACACTTGTATCCAGTTACTAATCTAAAAGTTGCACATGCATATTCCTCCTTGTACAGGCAACCTGGTAGCGGTGGGCCCTAGAGCAAGCTAAGCGTAACCTTGTTAATAACTACATGTTGGTTGGTGTCACAGAAGAAATGCACGAGTTTGTGCAGGTACTAGAAGCCACCTTGCCGTCCATGTTTAAAGGGGCTACAGATCATTTTCAAACAGGTAAGGATACTGACACTGGAATATGGTATTGTGTATATCGCCCATCACTAGATTACATTTGGCTCAACTTGGTTCAAAATTGACCATTTCAGTTATAGACCATTTTAGTAAATTCTGAAAGCCTGTGTGAAAGTAACCCTAAATATGTAATGCTGATGCGCACATCACTTATGATCATTATTGCGCAGGTCATTGTGTGNACTGCACAGTGCTGATATTCTCATTGTTGTGCCACCATTGAAAAAGGATTCTGGAATTTATTCCAAAGCCCTTGCAAATGAAACAAACTATTTCAGCAATGCAGTACGCAAATTCAACGCCACTGCATATTCTTGAATTGCATCATGCAATGTTGATGCACTACTGCTACACATGCTTTAGAAGATGCACAATAGTATCGAGAATCTTTGCTGGTGTTGATGATGTAGTTTCGGTTTCATTTGCAAGTATTATGGGATATACCAAAATGGTCAATTGCTGAAGAGAGCCATGAGTGTAGCATAAGTGATGGGCAATATATACATAGCAGAGAATTGTGTATCAAAGTGATTGATACCCATGAGTTTGCATTGTTCATTGATGAGATTGCCACATCCCAACTGCAACATTAAATCCACTTGCTGAAAGGAAAAATCTGCCCTCAAAGACGTTTCATGACACAACGCCATTGTTTCTGGTATTTACAGTGATCAAATTTTGATATTGTAAGGCCCTACCTTAAGTTTGATAGTGCTAAGCTGATAATGGATCCCTGATATGTACCAATGGCTCTTTCTATCATGCCCTGGAGATGCAATAAATTGTATCAAGTGTAATAACGAACATTTGCATAAATACAAAATGATAGCACTATGCAAATATTCCGGGTACAAATTAGAAGGGGCCATCGTTCCCTGATAGCGGACCCCGATTGCACTATAGGACTGAACTAAACATGGTGCCTAAGTGGCAATCTTTTCAAAAAAAAGATAGAATCAATGGGTATCAATGTTTGAATACATTATGTGTGCTCTCATTATGTGCACACTCATTATACCAAGTCCAATTTCATGAATGAAGTATAATATATATGCTCAATTATTAAGCAATTTTGATTACACATCCTGCAGCCGATCATTGCATAAAACATTCTGTGGAATGTAGCTAGGATGTGCATGTATATCGCTATTGGTTACATATGCAATGGTAATACTTCACTTTTCAAACTGGACATGGTATAAGAAATATGTCATTGGTTCACTGATGCAGCCAAGCAGGTAGATACATCACTGATTTACTATAGAATTAAGTTTACTGCAATATATTAAGTCATTGTTCCATCAAAAGTGTGGAGAATGTACATGCCTTTGTGAACCAGAGATCAATTTTGCAAATACTTTCGAATACAACAAAAGATCAATGAAGTCATGTGGACAAACTATGGGGGTAGGGGGAACACATCCCCCTAATTTTTTCCATGAGGGATGTCCCCCTATAAAAATCCTAGTAGAAGAAAAGAAACAAATAAAGCAATACTTTCCCTGTGTATCTTCCTTTGTAGCCCCAAAACACCCTTTTTGAGCAAAAATGATTTGTGCGCAAATGTCTTAGTAAAACCGCAACAAAATGTGCTTGCTCCCCGCTGCCACTGTACTGGTCACATCATGAAATTCCAAAGGTTATATGTTGTGAAGCTACATTTTCTGAAATACTCAGAATGCACATATTTCTGCAAGTCCTTTATTTGGTAACTGATCATGTGAATAAAGAACATGTGGAATTATTAACCTTCTTTCTTATGAACCGTCACAACAATGATGACTTGGTGTTCCAAACCTAGCATTTCAGTTCAAATCCAATTCAAATGTGGTCAGAGCTTTAAATGGTGTTTGGGGTCCGTAATACATTGCAAGACATTGTAAAATCCAGTCCTGGTGAGATCAGTGAACCAATTGGGAGAAAAGTATTAACAAAAGTGTTATTTTCATCATACATCTGATTATTGAAATCTCAAATGAATGACATTCCAAAATGATGTTAACAAAATTAAAAATCTGATTGTTGTCATGCAGCATATAAATTATGATATGATTTAGTTATGCATGCTGGTATCTTTGCATAATCATACTTTTGGAATGTAAGAAATACTCATATACATTAACTCATTACTCATTTTACAAGTCTAATTTTGAAGGCTGACATTCATTTGAGATTTCATCATTATTGAATTGCATGTCTTAATCATGCCTGCTGTGTTTGCATGTAAATGTTTTTATTTATTTCATTTTTTCTGATGCATGCATGATATCTTTTTGTTGGTGGTTTATATTTGTCTGTGTTTCATTTTGCATGTGGTACATTTCATCCATTACTTGCTAGGATTATTAATAGTGCATGGCATTATGTCAAGTCACTCAATTTTTATGTTAAAGCAAACTTTCACTTGATTTTGTCTCATTTGGGAACAAATAATGACAACAATCTGTGTCTCTATTTCCGATCGGGGTAAGTGGTCAAATCCAAGATGGCTGCCAAAACCCTGTTTTAACTGACTGACGAATGCAAAAAAGCCACATTCACTCTAAAAATATGATCAAATATAAATTTTAAATAATGAAACTAAGTTGTTTAATAACAGACACTCAAATATAGATATTACATTCTAGTAACATGATTAATATTCAATATGATTAATATTCAACACAGTGCCTTAAAACTAAGTGACATGATATCTTTGGATCAAATGTTTCACATAAATTTTTCCATCGCATTTGTCAAATCCAAGATGGCTGCCATCAGATTCATTAGCATTATGCTCATGTCACTATGATAAATGTATCACATGCTTGTTTAAAATTAAAAAACACTTATCTGAAGCTTTTTTTAGTTTACTTTTTCCTTCATCAAGAGATACTTCTTGGTAGCCACCTTAAAGCCTTGTTTTTATTCTAAAGCATTTATATATTAGCAAATCGCTTAAAATTATACCATTGCTTATTACATCTGGATTCCAGAGGTTCAGGTGATAGGTAAGACAATGATATTTTCTTTAGATCATCCCATTTGTCATGTTTGTGAACCTATATAGCCCATTATTATGACCAGACTGTTCTTGATCACAAGTGCCGTCTGCTTCCGTGATTACCTAGGAGGATACAAGTTGTGTTCTCAAATGACTTTTGACCTCAGTATGTGACTATTGGCGCAATATTACATGAATGTTCCTATAGTACAGACCTGTCTGTGAAAATCACATACCCCCAGTTTGTGATTTCACATACACTTATTTCAATTTCAGCAGTAAATAATTAAGCAATTTGGTACCCTTGTGGGTACATTCGATAGTTAACATACTTATTTGCTTCATATTTGTCTTTACACATTTCAATTCTAACTCTGCATTTTTTTAGCACAGGAAAATGCCACAATAAAGCAGAATTGTTCAAAAAACCAAAGCAATATATATGCAAGTCCCTTACAAACAAAACTAGCTAAAATGCAGTGCGAGTATTTGTGCTAACGGGTTTGTGCTAGAGTAGACTCTGACTAAAGTTTGATATAAAATTGGATTGAGCCCATATTTATTGGTCAAGCTATGATGAGATCAATAAATATTGGGCGTAAAGCATCCAATTATATCATTATTATGTTTTGGATCCAATATTTTCACACACTTCGATTCATCAATTTTTTAACATAATAATGGTTGCAATTGGGTTTGAATGTTAATTGTTCATGTGAAGCAATTGTTATCCAGGACCTTAATGCAAAGTTGCAATAATTTGACCTCATTTGACACATGACCTTTGACCTATGATATAGTCCACATAATCTTTGCTACCCAGCAATCATTGTACCCAAGTTTTATGTTAATTGTACCAACACATCATGAGGAAAGAGAACAATTTTGAAAACCTTAACATACATACATATAATACATACAGTCATACATACAGCCACACTTTAGAACTGGTATATGCCTCTTCATGAACCTGGGTCCTTAATTCATCAGGAATGGGAATGTTTCCTTCAGTTTCCATCTAATAATCCACCTCCACCACAACCAAAGCCTACACCAGCAACAACAACTCCATGAATTTTTTCAGAGTCATGCTGTGATTTAAAGTCTCAATAACCAGATACCAGGAGAACTCTGATGCCTCTTAGTCAGAACTCTGATGTCTCTTTGTTAATGCCAGAGTGGAGGTTTTTCAAAGATATGTTTTGGATAAGTACTATCCTAGATATAGTAGTATATCGTCTTTCCTGTTGTTCATTTCTTATGCCGATTGTTTCAGAGACTCCTCTTCATATCAGTCAAGCACCAATCAGATCTCATCATCATAATGTACTGCTATCTGGATAACTTTCTCTAAGAAGCTCTTTGTAAATGCACTGCAGTTTCTAATATCATCTCATAGATATGGAGTTTATAAGGGCCGTTTCATCTAAAGCACAGTTCCGCATTTTGTACTTGGTGCATCTTGTTCAGTTTGCATTTTCTCTTGATGACTACTGGTATGTGATGAAGGAGTTTGTCTTTTGTCTTGTCTTATCTTGGTTGAGGTGGTAGGTTCAGTCCAGAGGAAGAAGAATGACATGCTTATAAAATGCATTCCCTCAAGTGACCCCAATATGCTGTACAGAATCCTAAACTTAAAACCACACTTAAAACCACACAAAATATATTCAACAAACAACAAATACACAGTCAAATGTTGAAAAGATGAGTTTAGCTTTACTTTCTGTGACATGCTTTAGCTGATGATGTGTCCCCAATTAATTTGTAATTCTGTATTTGAAATAGTCCAAAATGGCTGCTGAGCTGATGTTCCCATCATGTAATGTCTTTTGGGAAGAAAGAGCTCATTACTTTGTTTCCAACATCTTGAGATCCAGTTCTGGTTTCAGTTGACATGGTGATCATGTCTTCCCCCAGTGTCTTCCCTTTTGAATTTGACTAAATTGTTCATGATTTTGTACATCATGGTCAGCCTTTTGGTCCAGCATTCATAGGTTGGTCCTGTTGGCCATCACTGACCAATGTTTCAAGCTGTTGAAGGATATTTGACTTGTCTGTCACTAGAAGAAATCACCCGGCTGATGCACATAACAACAAGCTCATAAGATCCAATACAATCTTTGAGATTCAAGTTTCTGTGGCTCCTTGAGACAATAACCAATCTTTGCAGAAGTTCTCGCTCTTCTTTCTGTTTGATTAATTTTAAACTTACTTTCATCTCTAGTACAGGACTAGCACTTTTCTCTTCTTTATGGGGTCCCATACTGAAAGCACACACTCTGTTAGATGTTCTATGATGAATTGATCTGTTGTCCAGTCATAGCACATGCCAGTATATCTCTATAGATACTTTTTGTAGACAGAAAGTTGACAAAACTTTTTATCCATAATTTCCTTTGGTCAGCAGATTGAATAAATCTTCTTCTTGTGCTTGCAGTGGGTCTTCATGCTCCTTAGTAAGGGTAACAATATGTCATATTTTATCAAAAATTCTATTAATTTGGACCAGAAACATCCTTGAAGCATAATGTATAGTAAAATATGCTAAATTTTCTATTACGGTGGCCATCTTGGATTTTAGGTAATTTCAGATTGGAGTTAACAATCTTTTAATTTTTTCAACATCCTGCCTGCACTATGAGTGCAATCATCATACTTTGGAATTAAAACTTATTGACCAGTTTGGCAATTCCCAAATTCCTAAACCGAAAAAAAGTCATCTTATCATCAATATGTATGTGAAATCAGTCAAACATTCACACCGATTGGTTTCTTTGCAATGACTTAATGGAAATACTGAAATGGTTAATTCATTTAAGTTGACTACCATTTTTGACCATCTCCTAGGATTTGGGAGAAATACACAGGACCATAAATTTATTGTTGTAAGTGTGAAATCTATGGGATCATAAGGAAAACATTGCATATCGAGCCATGTCATGCATGAAGTTTTTGTTGCTATTAAACTCAATAAAAGTTGCAAAATATCTGAAGGTCTGAAGACATTTTACATTTAATGGCAGTAATGGTACCTGCCAATTTTATGCATGAGATTTAATACTTTTTTGTCAACTGGTTTTCCATCTTCTGCATTGGAAGTGAATGCATCATTCTCAGTAATGGTATTTTACAAATGTGCAACCATCTGACCCAGTCAAACCAAAGGAGGCAGTTGAAAAAGAGAGAGTTATTAGCAACCAAGCATGCTATTGCTAATCCCTACCCTCCACCTGTTGATCTGCACATGCACGAGTCCTCCTGTTAACACCTTGATCCCCATAGCTCCCTTACCTTTGATGGTACTTACAGCGATACAGCATGCAATTTTGTAATTTAATCGTACGTGACACTATCTGATCCAATCAGGCCAAAGTTGGCAATAGTGAAATTGAGATCAAGGCAAAAAATAAGGAGCAAAAACAAAAAATAATAAATATAAGAAAAAGGACATGTAAAAAGTTCATAAACCAAATATGGCTAGGGACTTCAGAATTTTAAACATCAGTAAGCTTAGGTAATGGATTTGTTAGTATTGGTAATAAGTCTATTTTAGAATTTCTGGCTTTGGTATGATTGGTTCAGATCATGGTGTCACATATACATGCATGCGCTGACTGGGTTCCATTCAGTAAACCAGTGTGTCTGTGTAAACACCAAGGATACACATATGAGAAATCTCTGTGTATACTCTGTTTGGCTTATAATTGGCAAAAAATATTGGTTTTTGTTACTGCTCACCTCAATAAAGTCCCAACTTCTTCCCCCGTAAATTTGCATAAGCGCATGCCAGTCACGCATTACGTAATGCACAGCTAGTAATAGGTACTGCGCCCAGTTGCATGGCATGCCATTCTACTTCAAAACACAATGTTATGAGTATTGTTTGTTTTTTTGCCAATTATAACAAACAGAATGTCCAGAGACATTCCTGAGCAGTGTTTCTAGATCCAAAATTGGGTGAGAATGCATTATAGTAGGGATAACCATCAAAATTTCATGTTGACCCTATTGCTACAAAAGATTGTTTTCTGGATAGAACTCATCAACAGAAGTATTTTGGTGGTTAAATGGTCAAAATCGGTCAAAAACTTTTGAATTATGAATTTTCAAAGTTTCCCATTCTGACCGGTCATTGGAGCGAAATAAAATGACAAGGTCCAAAAATAGCAATTGGGAGCAAAATTGGCATAAGCATATATTTACCTTTATATATTTCTTTATTTTAACATATATGCAAACATGAAACAAGCATATTGTGAAAGTATCAAAGGGTTTCTTATGAAATGGCACTTTACAAGTCAATGGCATAAATTATTTTTTCAAACCGAGGCATTGAAATCATGCATTTAGAGAACATTTGCCAAAAATCATCCAAGATGGCCGATATGGCACAAAATCAAAATTGCACTAAGTCCAGGTGAACTTTTTTTTCACAACCAAAAATGTCAATGTTATTGGGTTTAATAATGACCAATTAGTAGGTGTATGCAAACAAAATTTTAAGTGTCATTGAAGGTCATTGACTCATTCACAACAATAGAGGTTTACCCACTTCACTCATCATGCTCATGTGTGACTTCTAACAAAAGGTGCTGGTTCCCGTAGTATTCTTCATTCAAACCAATTCAATGCATGACCTCGGAGTCACCTGCATGACTTTCGGGCTATTTTGAAACAGTTATGGTTGCACATTCAGGTACTTCTTTTGAAAGTTCTAAACAAGGTATAGCCAGCAGCAAGTTGTAGATGGTATAGGCCTAAATATAAGAAAACGTTTAGGGTTGAAATCAGGTGAAAAATACATCGAATGAGCACGAAACTTCACATTTATGTTCAGAAAGGTGTCTTCTTAGCATGATTCGAAAGGAGTATGGAAATTCCAAAGGGAAGCTGGTGATTTAATTTGTAACTCGAGATCTACTTGTTCATTTTTTTTTTTTTTTTCGGAGGGTAAGATAGAGGTATTATTGGCAACTCTGCCAAATTACAGCTCAGTAGGCCACGTTTTTCACCTGAAATTATTGACATGAATATTTTGTGCCATTCTTGAGCAGTGCTGAACTTAGCCACTGGCAATTAAGCGCACTGTGGCGATGGAACAATTTTGACTCGCACTTACAGGAAAATGAAATAAGTTGTGTTGCTGTAATTTGCAAGATAGTTACAAAATATAATTGGTATTCACTTCCCCAATTTGTACAGAAAAATATTGAAAAATAAAAGAATGAGATCAATTTAGAAATGTCTGTGCAAGCAGTGCACAGTTGAGCTCCCTGCATGTCTATGGGAGCGTTCTAATCATGTTGATGGTTCATTGGTCATCCCTACTATTACTTTCAGTAAAATTACCATAACTCGCAAACGCGATGCTCGATTGACATGATTTTTTCACTAATTTAAAACAAATAACATTGCGCATTTTTGGTTACTTTAATTGTCATTTTTTGTCAAACTAAATATTTTTAGGTATCAAAACGCTGTAATATATGCATTATTTAAGGCATATTTGACACATGATTGCTATTATAAGCGCATTATCTCAAAATTCACTTTTAAAACAATTAAAAACTAATCAAAATTAAATCATATTGGAAATATAGAGTACAATCGGTTAAAAATACCTACTGAAATAACAAAAAATCATAAAACAAAACAATTGTTTCCTTTTAGTTCATTGGTAAATGTAAATGTAAATTGGCAACATAAAGGAAAAAAGAAAAAAAAAAAGAAAAAAGAAAAAGAAAGAAAGAAAGAAAAAAGAAACAAGAAAGAAAAAAAAAAGAAAGAAAAAAAAAAAAGAAAAATAGCATTACATGGATTCGAACTCGAGATCTCGAGGCGAGAAGCAAAGGCCAGTAACTATATGCCACCGGGAGACTGATGACAATTGCACTCGATTTCAGCGTATTTAATCCTATCATTGCAATGCTACTGTATTGTGTTATTGAGCTTCGATCCAATGAATTCATTCATTAAAACTCATGTTTGTTGGTCAGTATTCAGCATTTATCTAACGTATATTTTGAATATACACGGTCACATTATACATACCTTCCTAACTTTGATATGTTTATTGGTAATTATTCCTCCATTTAAGCCAAATGAGCACGGTCTACCATAATGTTAAATAAATATATATTACCTTTTAAGTTATATTATTCTGGTAGACCGTTATTGCGTCATTAATTCTTGTTATCCTTGTTATAAATAAATTCGCATGAATAACAACAGCTCAACCATGGTGTAGTGGTTTGCTTACTGCCTTGTGATCATGAGGGCTACGGTTCGAAGCTCATTGTCGCCGATATGTTTACTTTTAAATCCTGCTCTTTATCTCTTTTTTTATATTTTTGAATACCAATAATAAGCACATTTAAAATGTGTAATTGTATATAATTGTATATATACACTTTTTGGCATGGCATTGTTACGTTGAATTAGCGTGTCTGTGATGGGTAGTTGAAGGCCTATATTAAAGAATTTAACGTGCATTCCGATAATAGCATTTGAAATAGGGTAATGAGTTTGAAAGATCAATGATGAGACAAACATCATGATTCTGTTCTATTTATTTCTATATTTTCTTAATTTCTTATTTGGTTTGCTTTTATTATGTTTGTAAATTCTTTCAAAGGATAATTTATATGTCCACTCTAATATAAGCAATCAATGTGTCAAATATTCCTTGAAAAATGCATGCATTGCAGGGTTTGATATTCAAAAAAATGTTTATTTTAATACAAAATTTAAAAATTGGCTAATCATGTAATGCATAATGAAATTATCTTGACATCACTGAAAAAAATTATGAAAATCGAAAGCAACGTTCGAGAGTTATGGCGATTTTATTGATATTAATAGATTATTTTTTCAAGCATCCCTATACAATCAAGTGCAAATTTGCTGGGACACTTTCATAGTTCAATGACCTCCGCACCCTTATTCAATGTTGTATACCAAACGCCTCATTTTGTAAATGGCCTATAGTTTTGCTCCAACATTGGTTGGTGGGGGAGGGAGGGGATTCGAAATAGGTTGGAAACTATACAAATAAAATATCACATGGTGAACTTCATATGACCGGTTTTATTGAACAGAGGGCGCGAAATATGAACAAGTGTCCCAGGAAATTTGCACTTGATTGTATTGAAGAAGACAAAAATAATCTATTACTTTCAGTAAAATTACCATAACTCATGAAACGCGATGCTCGATTGACATGATTTTTTCACTAATTTAAAACAAATAACATTGCGCATTTTTTTTTTACTTTAATTGTCATTTTTTGTCAAACTAAATATTTTTAGGTATCAAAACGCTGTAATATATGCATTATTTAAGGCATATTTGACACATGATTGCTATTATAAGCGCATTATCTCAAAATTCACTTTTAAAACAATTAAAAACTAATCAAAATTAAATCATATTGGAAATATAGAGTACAATCGGTTAAAAATACCTACTGAAATAACAAAAAAATAAAACAAAACAAAAAAAAAAAAAAATGTAAATTGGCAAAAAAGGAAAAAAAAAAAAAAAAAAAAAAAGAAAGAAAGAAAAAAAAAGAAAGAAAGAAAGAAAAAAAAAAAAAAAGAAAAAAAAGAAAAATAGCATTACATGGATTCGAACTCGAGATCTCGGGGCGTAGAAGCAAGGCCAGTAACTATATGCCACCGGAGACTGATGACAATTGCACTCGATTTCAGCGTATTTAATCCTATCATTGCAATGCTACTGTATTGTGTTATTGAGCTTCGATCCAATGAATTCATTCATTAAAACTCAAGTTTTGGTCGTATCCAGCATTTATCGAACGTATATTTTGAATATACACGGGCACATTATACATACCTTCCTAACTTTGATATGTTTATTCGTAATTATTCCTCCATTTAAGCCAAATGAGCACGGTCTACCATAATGTTAAATAAATATATATTACCTTTTAAGTTATATTATTCTGGTAGACCGTTATTGCGTCATTAATTCTTGTTATCCTTGTTATAAATAAATTCGCATGAATAACAACAGCTCAACCATGGTGTAGTGGTTTGCTTACTGCCTTGTGATCATGAGGGCTACGGTTCGAGCTCATTGTCGCCGATATGTTTACTTTTAAATCCTGCTCTTTATCTCTTTTTTTTATATTTTTGAATACCAATAATAAGCACATTTAAAATGTGTAATTGTATATAATTGTATATATACACTTTTTGGCATGGCATTGTTACGTTGAATTAGCGTGTCTGTGATGGGTAGTTGAAGGCCTATATTAAAGAATTTAACGTGCATTCCGATAATAGCATTTGAAATAGGGTAATGAGTTTGAAAGATCAATGATGAGACAAACATCATGATTCTGTTCTATTTATTTCTATATTTTCTTAATTTCTTATTTGGTTTGCTTTTATTATGTTTGTAAATTCTTTCAAAGGATAATTTATATGTCCACTCTAATATAAGCAATCAATGTGTCAAATATTCCTTGAAAAATGCATGCATTGCAGGGTTTGATATTCAAAAAAATGTTTATTTTAATACAAAATTTAAAAATTGGCTAATCATGTAATGCATAATGAAATTATCTTGACATCACTGAAAAATTATGAAAATCGAAAGCAACGCGTTCGAGAGTTATGGCGATTTTATTGATATTAATAGATTATTTTTTCGCATCCACTATACAATCAAGTGAAAATTTGCTGGCACACTTTCATAGTTCAATGACCCTCCCACTCTTATTCAATGTTGTATACCAAACGCCTCATTTTGTAAATGGCCTATAGTTTTGCTCCAACATTGGTTGGTGGGGAGGGAGGGATTCGAAATAGGTTGGAAACTATACAAATAAAATATCACATGGTGAACTTCATATGACCGGTTTTATTGAACAGAGGGCGCGAAATATGAACAAGTGTCCCAGGGAAATTTGCACTTGATTGTATTGAAGAAGACAAAAATAATCTATTACTTTCAGTAAAATTACCATAACTCATAAACGCGATGCTCGATTGACATGATTTTTCACTAATTTAAAACAAATAACATTGCGCATTTTTTGGTTACTTTAATTGTCATTTTTTGTCAAACTAAATATTTTTAGGTATCAAAACGCTGTAATATATGCATTATTTAAGGCATATTTGACACATGATTGCTATTATAAGCGCATTATCTCAAAATTCACTTTTAAAACAATTAAAAACTAATCAAAATTAAATCATATTGGAAATATAGAGTACAATCGGTTAAAAATACCTACTGAAATAACAAAAAAATCATAAAACAAAACAATTGTTTCCTTTTAGTTCATTGGTAAATGTAAATGTAAATTGGCAACATAAAGGAAAAAAGAAAAAAAAAAAAAAAAAAGAAAGAAAGAAAAAAAAAAGAAAGAAAGAAAAAAAAAAAAAAGAAAGAAAAAAAGAAAAATAGCATTACATGGATTCGAACTCGAGATCTCGGGGGCGAGAAGCAAGGCCAGTAACTATATGCCACCGGGAGACTGATGACAATTGCACTCGATTTCAGCGTATTTAATCCTATCATTGCAATGCTACTGTATTGTGTTATTGAGCTTCGATCCAATGAATTCATTCATTAAAACTCATGTTTTGGTCAGTATTCAGCATTTATCTAACGTATATTTTGAATATACACGGTCACATTATACATACCTTCCTAACTTTGATATGTTTATTGGTAATTATTCCTCCATTTAAGCCAAATGAGCACGGTCTACCATAATGTTAAATAAATATATATTACCTTTTAAGTTATATTATTCTGGTAGACCGTTATTGCGTCATTAATTCTTGTTATCCTTGTTATAAATAAATTCGCATGAATAACAACAGCTCAACCATGGTGTAGTGGTTTGCTTACTGCCTTGTGATCATGAGGGCTACGGTTCAAGCTCATTGTCGCCGATATGTTTACTTTTAAATCCTGCTCTTTATCTCTTTTTTATATTTTTGAATACCAATAATAAGCACATTTAAAATGTGTAATTGTATATAATTGTATATATACACTTTTTGGCATGGCATTGTTACGTTGAATTAGCGTGTCTGTGATGGGTAGTTGAAGGCCTATATTAAAGAATTTAACGTGCATTCCGATAATAGCATTTGAAATAGGGTAATGAGTTTGAAAGATCAATGATGAGACAAACATCATGATTCTGTTCTATTTATTTCTATATTTTCTTAATTTCTTATTTGGTTTGCTTTTATTATGTTTGTAAATTCTTTCAAAGGATAATTTATATGTCCACTCTAATATAAGCAATCAATGTGTCAAATATTCCTTGAAAAATGCATGCATTGCAGGGTTTGATATTCAAAAAAATGTTTATTTTAATACAAAATTTAAAAATTGGCTAATCATGTAATGCATAATGAAATTATCTTGACATCACTGAAAAAATTATGAAAATCGAGCAACGCGTTCGAGAGTTATGGCGATTTTATTGATATTAATAGATTATTTTTCGCATCCCTATACAATCAAGTGCAAATTTGCTGGGACACTTTCATAGTTCAATGACCTCCCGCACCCCTTATTCAATGTTGTATACCAAAGCGCCTCATTTTGTAAATGGCCTATAGTTTTGCTCCAACATTGGTTGGTGGGGAGGAGGGAGATCGAAATAGGTTGGAAACTATACAAATAAAATATCACATGGTGAACTTCATATGACCGGTTTTATTGAACAGAGGGCGAAATATGAACAAGTGTCCCAGGGAAATTTGCACTTGATTGTATTGAAGAAGACAAAAATAATCTATTACTTTCAGTAAAATTACCATAACTCAAGAAACGCGATGCTCGATTGACATGATTTTTCACTAATTTAAAACAAATAACATTGGGCATTTTTTGGTTACTTTAATTGTCATTTTTTGTCAAACTAAATATTTTTAGGTATCAAAACGCTGTAATATATGCATTATTTAAGGCATATTTGACACATGATTGCTATTATAAGCGCATTATCTCAAAATTCACTTTTAAAACAATTAAAAACTAATCAAAATTAAATCATATTGGAAATATAGAGTACAATCGGTTAAAAATACCTACTGAAATAACAAAAAATCATAAAACAAAACAATTGTTTCCTTTTAGTTCATTGGTAAATGTAAATGTAAATTGGCAACATAAAGGAAAAAAAAAAAAAAAAAAGAAAAAAAAAGAAAGAAAGAAAGAAAGAAAGAAAGAAAGAAAGAAAAAAAAAGAAAGAAAAAAGAAAAATAGCATTACATGGATTCGAACTCGAGATCTCGGGGCGTAGAAGCAAGGCCAGTAACTATATGCCACCGGAGACTGATGACAATTGCACTCGATTTCAGCGTATTTAATCCTATCATTGCAATGCTACTGTATTGTGTTATTGAGCTTCGATCCAATGAATTCATTCATTAAAACTCATGTTTTGGTCGTATTCAGCATTTATCTAACGTATATTTTGAATATACACGGTCACATTATACATACCTTCCTAACTTTGATATGTTTATTGGTAATTATTCCTCCATTTAAGCCAAATGAGCACGGTCTACCATAATGTTAAATAAATATATATTACCTTTTAAGTTATATTATTCTGGTAGACCGTTATTGCGTCATTAATTCTTGTTATCCTTGTTATAAATAAATTCGCATGAATAACAACAGCTCAACCATGGTGTAGTGGTTTGCTTACTGCCTTGTGATCATGAGGGCTACGGTTCGAAGCTCATTGTCGCCGATATGTTTACTTTTAAATCCTGCTCTTTATCTCTTTTTTTATATTTTTGAATACCAATAATAAGCACATTTAAAATGTGTAATTGTATATAATTGTATATATACACTTTTTGGCATGGCATTGTTACGTTGAATTAGCGTGTCTGTGATGGGTAGTTGAAGGCCTATATTAAAGAATTTAACGTGCATTCCGATAATAGCATTTGAAATAGGGTAATGAGTTTGAAAGATCAATGATGAGACAAACATCATGATTCTGTTCTATTTATTTCTATATTTTCTTAATTTCTTATTTGGTTTGCTTTTATTATGTTTGTAAATTCTTTCAAAGGATAATTTATATGTCCACTCTAATATAAGCAATCAATGTGTCAAATATTCCTTGAAAAATGCATGCATTGCAGGGTTTGATATTCAAAAAATGTTTATTTTAATACAAAATTTAAAATTGGCTAATCATGTAATGCATAATGAAATTATCTTGACATCACTGAAAAATTATGAAAATCGAAAGCGCGTTCGAGAGTTATGGCGATTTTATTGATATTAATAGATTATTTTTCGCATCCCTATACAATCAAGTGCAAATTTGCTGGGACACTTTCATAGTTCAATGACCCTCCCGCACCCTTATTCAATGTTGTATACCAAACGCCTCATTTTGTAAATGGCCTATAGTTTTGCTCCAACATTGGTTGGTGGGGGAGGGAGGGGATTCGAAATAGGTTGGAAACTATACAAATAAAATATCACATGGTGAACTTCATATGACCGGTTTTATTGAACAGAGGGCGCGAAATATGAACAAGTGTCCCAGGGAAATTTGCACTTGATTGTATTGAAGAAGACAAAAATAATCTATTACTAGGATAACCATCAAAATTTCATGTTGACCCTATTGCTACAAAAGATTGTTTTCTGGATAGAACTCATCAACAGAAGTATTTTGGTGGTTAAATGGTCAAAATCGGTCAAAAACTTTTGAATTATGAATTTTCAAAGTTTCCCATTCTGACCGGTCATTGGAGCGAAATAAAATGACAAGGTCCAAAAATAGCAATTGGGAGCAAAATTGGCATAAGCATATATTTACCTTTATATATTTCTTTATTTTAACATATATGCAAACATGAAACAAGCATATTGTGAAAGTATCAAAGGGTTTCTTATGAAATGGCACTTTACAAGTCAATGGCATAAATTATTTTTTCAAACCGAGGCATTGAAATCATGCATTTAGAGAACATTTGCCAAAAATCATCCAAGATGGCCGATATGGCACAAAATCAAAATTGCACTAAGTCCAGGTGAACTTTTTTTTTCACAACCAAAAATGTCAATGTTATTGGGTTTAATAATGACCAATTAGTAGGTGTATGCAAACAAAATTTTAAGTGTCATTGAAGGTCATTGACTCATTCACAACAATAGAGGTTTACCCACTTCACTCATCATGCTCATGTGTGACTTCTAACAAAAGGTGCTGGTTCCCGTAGTATTCTTCATTCAAACCAATTCAATGCATGACCTCGAGTCACCTGCATGACTTTCGCGGGCTATTTTGAAACAGTTATGGTTGCACATTCAGGTACTTCTTTTGAAAGTTCTAAACAAGGTATAGCCAGCAGCAAGTTGTAGATGGTATAGGCCTAAATATAAGAAAACGTTTAGGGTTGAAATCAGGTGAAAAATACATCGAATGAGCACGAAACTTCACATTTATGTTCAGAAAGGTGTCTTCTTAGCATGATTCGAAAGGAGTATGGAAATTCCAAAGGGAAGCTGGTGATTTAATTTGTAACTCGAGATCTACTTGTTCATTTTTTTTTCCTTTTTACAGAGGGTATGATAGAGGTATTATTGGCAACTCTGCCAAATTACAGCTCAGTAGGCCACGTTTTTCACCTGAAATTATTGACATGAATATTTTGTGCCATTCTTGAGCAGTGCTGAACTTAGCCACTGGCAATTAAACGCACTGTGGCGATGGAACAATTTTGACTCGCACTTACAGGAAAATGAAATAAGTTGTGTTGCTGTAATTTGCAAGATAGTTACAAAATATAATTGGTATTCACTTCCCCAATTTGTACAGAAAAATATTGAAAAATAAAAGAATGAGATCAATTTAGAAATGTCTGTGCAAGCAGTGCACAGTTGAGCTCCCTGCATGTCTATGGGAGCGTTCTAATCATGTTGATGGTTCATTGGTCATCCCTACTATTACTTTCAGTAAAATTACCATAACTCGCAAACGCGATGCTCGATTGACATGATTTTTCACTAATTTAAAACAAATAACATTGCGCATTTTTGGTTACTTTAATTGTCATTTTTTTGTCAAACTAAATATTTTTAGGTATCAAAACGCTGTAATATATACATTATTTAAGGCATATTTGACACATGATTGCTATTATAAGCGCATTATCTCAAAATTCACTTTTAAAACAATTAAAAACTAATCAAAATTAAATCATATTGGAAATATAGAGTACAATCGGTTAAAATACCTACTGAAATAACAAAAAATCATAAAACAAAACAATTGTTTCCCATAAGTGCAATGAAAAAAGAAAAAATGGTAAATTGGCAACATGGAAAGGAAAAAAAAAAAAAAAGAAAAAAGAAAGAAAAAAAAAATCCAAACAAGAAAAAAAAAAAAAAAGAAAAAAAAAGAAAAATAGCATTACATGGATTCGAACTCGAGATCTCGGGGCGTAGAAGCAAGGCCAGTAACTATATGCCACCGGGAGACTGATGACAATTGCTCTCGATTTCAGCGTATTTAATCCTATCATTGCAATGCTACTGTATTGTGTTATTGAGCTTCGATCCAATGAATTCATTCATTAAAACTCATGTTTTGGTCGTATTCAGCATTTATCTAACGTATATTTTGAATATACACGGTCACATTATACATACCTTCCTAACTTTGATATGTTTATTGGTAATTATTCCTCCATTTTTAGCCAAATGAGCACGGTCTACCATAATGTTAAATAAATATATATTACCTTTTAAGTTATATTATTCTGGTAGACCGTTATTGCGTCATTAATTCTTGTTATCCTTGTTATAAATAAATTCGCATGAATAACAACAGCTCAACCATGGTGTAGTGGTTTGCTTACTGCCTTGTGATCATGAGGGCTACGGTTCGAAGCTCATTGTCGCCGATATGTTTACTTTTAAATCCTGCTCTTTATCTCTT
Source organism: Amphiura filiformis (assembly GCF_039555335.1). Classification (NCBI taxonomy): domain Eukaryota; kingdom Metazoa; phylum Echinodermata; class Ophiuroidea; order Amphilepidida; family Amphiuridae; genus Amphiura; species Amphiura filiformis. Next base: position 46,680,744 of record NC_092644.1, on the reverse strand, counting down.
TTTTTTATTTTTTTAATACCAATAATAAGCACATTTAAAATGTGTAATTGTATATAATTGTATATATACACTTTTTGGCATGGCATTGTTACGTTGAATTAGCGTGTCTGTGATGGGTAGTTGAAGGCCTATATTAAAGAATTTAACGTGCATTCCGATAATAGCATTTGAAATAGGGTAATGAGTTTGAAAGATCAATGATGAGACAAACATCATGATTCTGTTCTATTTATTTCTATATTTTCTTAATTTCTTATTTGGTTTGCTTTTATTATGTTTGTAAATTCTTTCAAAGGATAATTTATATGTCCACTCTAATATAAGCAATCAATGTGTCAAATATTCCTTGAAAAATGCATGCATTGCAGGGTTTGATATTCAAAAAAATGTTTATTTTAATACAAAATTTAAAAATTGGCTAATCATGTAATGCATAATGAAATTATCTTGACATCACTGAAAAATTATGAAAATCGAGCAACGCGTTCGAGAGTTATGGCGATTTTATTGATATTAATAGATTATTTTTTCGCATCCCCTATACAATCAAGTGCAAATTTGCTGGGACACTTTCATAGTTCAATGACCCTCCCGCACCCCATAATCAATGTTGTATACCAAACGCCTCATTTTGTAAATGGCCTATAGTTTTGCTCCAACATTGGTTGGTGGGGGAGGAGGGATTCGAAATAGGTTGGAAACTATACAAATAAAATATCACATGGTGAACTTCATATGACCGGTTTTATTGAACAGAGGTCGCGAAATATGAACAAGTGTCCCAGGGAAATTTGCACTTGATTGTATTGAAGAAGACAAAAATAATCTATTACTTTCAGTAAAATTACCATACCTCGCAAACGCGTTGCTCGATTGACATGATTTTTTCACTAATTTAAAACAAATAACATTGCGCATTTTTTGGTTACTTTAATTGTCATTTTTTGTCAAACTAAATATTTTTAGGTATCAAAACGCTGTAATATATGCATTATTTAAGGCATATTTGACACATGATTGCTATTATAAGCGCATTATCTCAAAATTCACTTTTAAAACAATTAAAAACTAATCAAAATTAAATCATATTGGAAATATAGAGTACAATCGGTTAAAAATACCTACTGAAATAACAAAAAAAATAAAACAAAACAATTGTTTCCTTTTAGTTCATTGGTAAATGTAAATGTAAATTGGCAACATAAAGAAAAAAAGAAAAAAAAAAGAAAAAGAAAGAAAGAAAGAAAAAAGAAACAAGAAAGAAAAAAAAAAAGAAAGAAAAAAGAAAAATAGCATTACATGGATTCGAACTCGAGATCTCGGGGCGAGAAGCAAGGCCAGTAACTATATGCCACCGGAGACTGATGACAATTGCACTCGATTTCAGCGTATTTAATCCTATCATTGCAATGCTACTGTATTGTGTTATTGAGCTTCGATCCAATGAATTCATTCATTAAAACTCATGTTTTGGTCGTATTCAGCATTTATCTAACGTATATTTTGAATATACACGGTCACATTATACATACCTTCCTAACTTTGATATGTTTATTGGTAATTATTCCTCCATTTAAGCCAAATGAGCACGGTCTACCATAATGTTAAATAAATATATATTACCTTTTAAGTTATATTATTCTGGTAGACCGTTATTGCGTCATTAATTCTTGTTATCCTTGTTATAAATAAATTCGCATGAATAACAACAGCTCAACCATGGTGTAGTGGTTTGCTTACTGCCTTGTGATCATGAGGGCTACGGTTTGAAGCTCATTGTCGCCGATATGTTTACTTTTAAATCCTGCTCTTTATCTCTTTTTTTATATATTTTGAATACCAATAATAAGCACATTTAAAATGTGTAATTGTATATAATTGTATATATACACTTTTTGGCATGGCATTGTTACGTTGAATTAGCGTGTCTGTGATGGGTAGTTGAAGGCCTATATTAAAGAATTTAACGTGCATTCCGATAATAGCATTTGAAATAGGGTAATGAGTTTGAAAGATCAATGATGAGACAAACATCATGATTCTGTTCTATTTATTTCTATATTTTCTTAATTTCTTATTTGGTTTGCTTTTATTATGTTTGTAAATTCTTTCAAAGGATAATTTATATGTCCACTCTAATATAAGCAATCAATGTGTCAAATATTCCTTGAAAAATGCATGCATTGCAGGGTTTGATATTCAAAAAAATGTTTATTTTAATACAAAATTTAAAAATTGGCTAATCATGT